>NC_068283.1:17392761-18121413 GCF_025860055.1 Xyrauchen texanus | reverse complement strand
ACGTAGGTTGAATGGAATTGTTTCCCCTTTATTTCAGCACATGAAAGCAACAACGGATTGCATATCTCCAGCCCCAACTCCTACTCCTCATGCATAGCGTCTCTCCACCCTCGTTTTTTGATTAATTGATGACATCCTCAATTACACATCACTGCTGTCTAAGAGATTTTCTGCTCAGGCGTGACCAGCCCACAGGAAGCCCTTGAGAGGCATAACACAACTTGGAGATGCTTTGAAACTTTTGATTCGTTTTTCAAATTGGTGGGACCTGTAGCATCTTCCTACATGAGTACAAGCGCCGCAGTCATTACCGATTTCCAAGACAGATCTCTACAAAAGATTCTCAAGTTGCTGAGACATTTTCAAATAAACAAATAAAGCTATAAGCGACAAATGATGATGTACCACTATATGGTAATTAAAATCATGTTAATGCACACACTTGAGTAGTTACTTATAGTACTTATTGCTTTCACAGCTTAAAACTAGTTTGTCGGTCTTAGCTGGTTTCCCATCCTGTTCAGGCTGGTTTGCTTTGCTGGTTTTTGAGGGGTTTTAGGCTTTTGAGACCAGCTAGACTTACTTATAGCAGCTAAGACCAGCAAACCATCTTAGGCTGGTTTAAGTTCTTGTTTTCTTGTTCTACATAAAATGGCAGTAAGAGTAATCTGATTAAAGGAACTAATGTTCAATAAACTGTTACATTTATTATAAAAAAAAATAAACAATTCTTCTGTGAAGAACTAAAGTTCACTATCCTAACCATATTAAAATCTATGAAATTGTTAAGAACTTGCTGTCGCAGTATTTGTTCACTACGCATACCATTTGGTTCACAGTTTTCATAGTGATTTTACAGTGTCTTTATAGGCAGCTCATCCAATCAGAATTTTGAGTCAGGACTATCTGTCCTGCATCTGTATATATGCGAAGCCATTATCTGTATTTGTTCTGTTACTATCACAAAATGATATGTGTCTGTATCTGTTTTTCAGACAGAACTGGGTGTGGGCTGGGAAGTGGGCCAAAACTAAATAAAACACCCATTTTAAATGTAACTTTTACATTTATAATTTCTATAAATAAAATATGCCTTGTATATGCCTATCCATAATAATAACCTAAAAATAATACAAATAACAATAACAATGAATACAAAAACATGAATAAATTATTATTATTATTTTATTATTATTATTATGCTATAATTATTCAATAAAATTCTTATTTAATAATTTTTTTTCTTACCAGATGAATCTGAATATGTAGGCTACATTAACTGTGGAATCTGTTGTTAACTGGGGTTTCTCTTCATATATCTGACATTAATATCTGCTGAAGCAGAATTTTCCTTTATATCTGTGCATGTTTAACAATGTTATTCTGGAGGCAGGAGATTTAAAGCAATTGTGAAATGTCAAGCCCACATTTAGCATTTTGAATATTAAATAAAAATGAAGAAATTTAAAGAAATTAGTGTAAAACAATATACCCTACAATAAGGTGAAAGTTTGATGAGTCTATCAGGAATTTTTAAGATACACTCGATGCTGATTTGTGTGCACATATTTTAACATAATGTTATTATTACATAATAAAGGACATAATTATTTAGCTAAAGTACATGTGCAGAATTAGATAGATGCAGTAGAATAAAGTGTGGATAAATGGCAATAAATTGCAATCGGTTATGTGGAATTAAAGGTGGTCTACATTAAAAGATGGATAGACAAGCTCCACTGTGAAATCATCACGGCAGGACAGGAATTTAACTTCGCACTCAGGCTGGTTTATAAATGAATACATGGGAATCATTACGTCTGACTCGTGCAATACATTAACATTGACATTTTAAGGAGTGGAAAATGTATATGATGTAGTATCTTAATTAATGTTACTCTTGACAAGCTGCAGATGCGCACAATAAATGGAGATCACAAACTAAGTCGAGGTCGCTGCCATCCGATTTGATATTACACCCACACCGTGAGCATTTTCATTCATGAGGTCTAATATTGACTTCACAATAGTCTAATACTGACTTCACAGACACATCGTTTGGTTGTAATTTTTGATATGTTTAATTAAAATGTCGCTTTATCCTGGCGTTTCATGGATAATCAGTCAAACTAATATTTTTTTCTATTATTCAGATGAATCCGTTATTTGCTTTGAAGTCATTCTTCATGCCTTTCCAAATATGGTATTCAGCTTCGGGGCATATACTAGTAGGAACAACAGGGTTGTCTGCAATTCAGAAGCAAACAATATCAACAAGTAATGAGACAGAGCTTCAGTTCTGTTTAGAGCTCCTTTTGCCATTCCATTATTAAATGGAGATTAACATAAAGAGATCCATCAAAAGTCTGCAGATGCTTGAGTGAGGTAGGTTGGTGCATGGGTGGTTCGGCGGCCACTGATGAGGATGCATTACATCGCTGTCTGCACCCTGACACCTGGCTGCAGATCCGAGCTGGTCCACATCTGGGAAATAAAGGCACCCTTCACAGATGTCAGCGGCAGCTTTGAAAGTTCAGAGCAGCCCACCTTGATGGACTTCTAATTATTAAATATGCATAGGCTGAAATGGCTTGGTAAGCATCAGAGCCTCCGCATTGATGTGTACATAAACAGCTCACCTTTATGATGATTTAAGTGCCTAATAGCGGAGCGTGTGATCACACAACACTGTGTAAATCTGCCGGTGGATGTTTGTGAAATGTGAAAGGCAGAGGATGAGAGTTTACCTGGTTTATGCTGTGAGCGGAATCGATGCGACCTGTGTATAAAGCGATTTTAAGATTAGTTTAGCTAGTTTGGATTCCATTACAATTGTATAGATGAATGGCCCCTGCTCACGCTTTGGTAAACAAAGCACAGTGGGAAAGATAATGTGACGGCTTGTTTCTGATCCCCCAGGACTCTTTGATATCAGCCGACAACTTATTAAAAATGCAGGTTTGGAGCCACGTGAAATGTTAATCCACTTAGGAAAGGTGCTGGGAAGCACAGGTAATCTAAATATTCAAAGAGGATGGCCATTTCTATTTGCTGAAAAGGCTGTGCACCCGCCAGGCGAAAGCACCAATACGAATCGTGCCAAATTTGTTTAAGCAGCCAGATATTTCCAATATGAGAGAAACAAATATAAAGATCTATTTACTGAGATATGCTTTGACAATAATGTCAAAACACTTATTTTATCTTCTCTCTTTTGAAAACAGAAGGAAAAAAAAGCTTTTTTTGGAAGAAAAATGAAACAATGGCATAATTGAAGATGAATTACTCTGGAGAGTTTTCTGAATATTGTTTACCTGCTGCTTCGGTGGGACGTGTCTGTATGCAGTTCATTACAGTCAGAGGAGCCATTCATGTTGTAAAGCCTAAGAAGCATGTGCACGTCAGTAGTGTCCAGAACCTAATTCTCTTGGGCACTGGACAGACCACTAGAGAGATAATACATTAATCAACATGGCAAGAACCTGTTTTCAGAAAGCCGATTTGTTTTCATTTACTGCCATAAATTACACCCTCAAAATAGGCTTCCCAGTCTGAGATGTATGACAAAGTAATTAAAATGTCAGCAACTCATATTGTGCTCCTAGTTCCTGGGAGCCCAGCTGTGTGCATCTGACTGTCGTTACATTTTGATTTATGATGCTCTCGGGCCTCTCCCACCCATATCTTAGGACAGAATAGCTTACCACATTGACGCCTTGGGAGCAGAAAGAGGAACAGGAGCCTTGCTGCCCTGAGGCAGAGTTTGCCTCAAAGTCATGCCGCAAAAGAACAGATCAAAGTCTATCTTTAAGTAAAAAATTTAGGTAAACTATTTGGTCAGGAAATATACTGTGGGTCTTCAATTTAAAAAAAAAGACAATAAAGACAGATTAAGTGTCTGTTTATCTCAGACTATAAAGAAGAGATGAGATGAGACAAGATGAGACCAGATGAGAAGAGGCCTGCAGTAAAAAACAAGACAGTATAAGTGTCTTTTTACATGAGACTATGAAGCAGTAAAAGAACTAAGGGGCGTATCTTTAGAGGGCATAAAGGTGTCCATAGAGAGTGATACTGTGTCTGCTTTTCCCATTAACCCTCAGGATCACACAAATAAATGCTAAAAGTTAAGGAAATCAGGTCATGGCAATTTTCTTGTTGGAGGCTCAGATGCCTAAGGTGGTCTGTGGGCATTGGTCTAGCCTTTTCCCCTGTCATGCTGTGTTGTGTGTGGCAAAACAAATGTCTCACAAACACATACATCACAAAGCATAGGCTCTCTGAAAGTTGCTGAACCAAAAGTCCAGACCTCCCTATGTGTTTAGCCCAAACTAAAATTGAGAGCATCCACAAATCTCTGTGTCCCTTTTACCTCGCCTCACACAGAACAGAACTGTTCCCCTCTTTTGAGTATGCATTCTGCAGCCTACTAATCCTCTTAGAAGGTGTTTAGTGTAAAATTATAGAAAGGATTCTTTTGAAAGCAAACATTTGGACTAAACTGCCAAAGTGGCATTGAACTGATCGCAATGTATAGTCAGGACATTAATAACGTGAAAAATTACAATTCGAAAAAAAATATATATATTTTCAGAACTTTTTTAATTACTTCAAAGAGTTCTCATAAAAAAATCCTCCATGTGCAGCAATGACAGCTTTGCAGATCCTTGTCATTCTAGCTGTCAGTTTGTCCAGATACTCAGGTGACATTTCACCCCACGCTTCCTGTTACACTTGCCATAGATGTGGCTGTCTTGTCGGGCACTTCTCGAGCACCTTACAGTCTAGCTGATCCCACAAAAGCTCACTGGGATTAAGATCCATAACACTCTTTTCAAATTATCTGTTGTCCAATGTCTGTGTTTCTTTGCCCACTCTAACCTTTTGTTTTTTTGTTTTTCTGTTTCAAAAGTGGCTTTTTCTTTGCAATTCTTCCCATAAGGCCTGCACCCCTGATTCATCTCTTTACTGTTGTACATGAAACTGGCTTTGAGCAGGTAGAATTCAATGAAGGACATGTGAGGCGTCTATTTCTCAAACTAGAGACTGATGTACTTATCTTCTTGTTTAGTTGAACATCTGGCCTTCCACATCTCTTTCTGTCCTTGTTAGAGACAGTTGTTATTTGTCTTTCAAGACTGTAGTGTACACCTTTGTATGAAATCTTCAGGTTTTTTTTTTTTGCCAATTTCAAGCATTGCATAGCCTTCATTCCTCAAAACAATTATCAATTTAGCATGATTACTCATAAGAAATACCACCATAAGGATAAGGTTTTGGAGTGATGGCTGCTGGAAATGGGGACTGTCTAGATTTTATCAGATATTTTTCAAACAGTGATGGTGCTGTTTTATACATCAGTAATGTCCTGACTATACTTTGTTATACAGATGAATGTCACTTTGATAATTAAAAGTCTGTACATTATTCCAAACTTTTGGCCACCAGTATATTTACAATCACCATATGCATATTGTTACCCATACACATTAACCTGATAAACATAATTAATTATTAAGACTTGTTTACAGATAATATCTTATATTATTTAAGTGTCTTCTCACACCATTGGGAAATTATATATAAATAAATATATATTTCAAATGCAACTTCATTGTCAATTAAACCCAAGTCTGCACCAAAACCTCTGCATGAAACCACATTTAGTGTAAGTCATTGGGAGGTACCTGTTCAAAGAGCCATGGGAAAGACTGTTTGAGATGCAAAAGTTGTTGCTAAACTCTTTTGGCTTAAATACACAAAGGCCTGCAAAATCTGTTAAGGCTCTTTAAACACTGTTTACACAAAAGTGTTTCATGGTAAGAAAATTGCCTTGTTTGCCCTATATGCATCTATGCACATCAATACTAGTTAATCCAGGTCCAATTTTCCAACTTGCAGAAGCAGAACTGTTCATTATGTCAAAGTAAAAGCTGCCATTCCCACGGCCAGTATAATAAACGAATGCTTAATTATGCATTAACATCTAACAAGTTTGTGATAGGGAAAAGCAGGTGCGTCCAAACATCTCCACGTTTGTTATGTTACGTTGTAAGATGTATTCAATGTGGTGTAACATTGTATCTGTTTTGGTTATGTATTTTGGGGTGGGAATGTCTAGTGTGGCATGTCTGTTTTTCCCCTGGCTTTTCTCTCTCTCTCTCTCTCTCTCTCTCTCTCTCTCTCTCTCTCTCTCTCATTCTTCCTCTCACTCTAATAACTACCAGGTGAGAGCACTAACGAGAAGCTCTCCTGATTGTTCTGGCTATGAGCTGCTGGAGGATTATTCATTCCCTGTCTCCTGTCTCTGATGTGTTGTTTTACTCTTTTGAGAATTTGTTGTATGCCACTTGAGATGGCATTTGAGTCTATTGAGTGAACTGTTGTTTAAAGGTATTGTCCTAAGTCAATTGTGCCTTGGACTGATTACTTCTGGAGAATTCTGTTTTCTCTTGTTTTTGGGTAGAAAGGGAGTATATTTTTATTTCCATTTCTTTTCTAAGAAAGTTAGTTCACTCCCCCTTTAGGAATTAGTGAACTTTTGTTTGTTATTTTGGCCTTTGCCCTCTCCTGAAGCCTTTTTGCCTACTTTCTCATTTAATGTAAAATAAATTCATTATTTTGCATTCTAAAAACAATTTGTGAGTGCTGGGATGGAAGAGGGGAACCAGCACCAGCACTGGTTTCTTTAAAATATTCATGTTCACATCAATATAGGCAATAAAATATATTATTATTGCCATCAAGTTGAGAGAATGGTGAAAACTTTAAATATTGAGGACTGTGGTAATGTTACAGGGTAATGCTCTCAACGAAACTCCAAACTCTTCAACTCGCCGTCTAAAAAAGTTCTGCTTAAAAGACTGTTTAACAAAGCGAATGAATGCATTGCATCCTTATATACAACTTTCTTGTCACTTCAAATGGGTTTTCTATGCGACTCCCAGTGCCAAACACAGCAGACCACATAACTCTCGGGTTTAAATTATCTCCAGAAAGCCAACTTTTAATGCATATTTTAAAGTATAGTCATTTTCAAGTATAGTCAGGACACCCCTCTCGCTTCGGTGGACGGCGCCACCGAGAAGGGCTACTCCTCCATCCCCCTGGTCGAGGATTCGGTAGCAGCACACCTTTGCCCGTCCTCCGCGAGATGGCGGTCTAAGCCAGTGCTCCCGTCTAAGGCCTGCAGAGCGACTTCCGCCTATGTTGGCCGCGCCTATTACGCCGCCGGCCAAGCCGCATCTGCTCTGCACTCCATGGCCGTCTTACAGATCCTCCAAGCGGACCTTCTTCAGGAGTGGGATGAGAAAGGCAGGCACCCAGAGGCTGTTACAGATCTAAGAAGCGCGACGGACCTTGCCCTTCGCGCCACCAAAGCTGCAGCCCAAGCTCTAGGGAAGTGCATGGCCTCGCTGACTGTGACCGAGAGACACCTGTGGCTAACGCTAGCCGACATGGGAGAAGCAGAGCACTCCACGTTCCTCAACGCACCGCTCTCTCCGACCGGTCTCTTCGGCTCCGCGGTGAGTGGCATTGTTGACCAGAAAGCCACCCAAGCCATGAACCTCTTCCTGCCGCGTCGCGCTAGCTCCTCTGCAGGCCGCCCATGTGACCAGCCTCCTGCACGAGCTTCTTCACAGCGCCCAGCTCAACAAAGTCAGACTTCTCAGCGTCGACAGGGCGGCCGCCCTCGATCGCGCTCAGATAGCCGCCGCAGACCGCCGCCCCCCCGCGGGCCTCGGTCTAAAGTTGCGCTGAAACCTGAGCAACCGAAGTCCTCCTAGCCTTGTTGAAAAAACGACGGCTCAGTCCGCCGCTGGCGGACCACCGTCAAAGCTTCAGCCCCTGTCAGTCCCCCTCTCTCAGGCTACTACAGTGGTGGATTCAGCAGCCAACAAGCCGGTGATACTGCCCGCTTGCCTGCACTCAAGCGCCGTTTTCACGGCGACCCAAAGAAATCTTGTAAAGAGCAAACATGCCTTATGTGTAGAAAATGTGCCCACAATCCAGTGTTCACCCCTACACACAAGCATTACACTTCCCGTGTTCCTATCAGAGCCCACTCACATAAAGCGGACACAGCCGGCTCGAGTGTTAGAGTCAATAAGCGCGCCCACGAATCCGTCGCAGCGCCCTTCTCTGGCAGCTCTGTCACACGACCAGCCTTATGTGTAGAAAATGTGCCCACAATCCAGTGTTCACCTCTACACACAAGCATTACACTTCCCGTGTCGATCAGAGCCCACTCACATAAAGCGGACACAGCCCGCTCGAGTGTTAGAGTCAATAAGCGTGCTCCGCGAATACGTCGCGGCGCCCATTCTCTGCCCGCTCTGTCACACGGCCAGCAAACACTTCTCTGTATGTAAGTCCCGTGCCCGTGACTATGCTCGCGCATCACTTAACAGATGTGACTCTTTCCCCATTCACCTCAATCGGAAGTCACTCACAGAACAGCCTGTCCCTGCTGTCTGCGAGCAGTCACGCATAAGCACAGTAAGCGCGCTCACACATTCTGTTCAGCGCGCTGTGTGCAGCAATCAGGGCGATTTGGCCATTCACCCTCTAGAGTTACGCTTCAAAGCGTGGGAAGCTATCCCAGGAATATCCAAATGAGTGTTAAGCACAATAAAACAGGGCTATTTGCTACAGTTCGATCGCCGCCCTCCCCGCTTCAGAGCGCGGCTCGAAACTATTGTGAACACGGAAGCAGCCTGCATGCTTCATTCAGAAATGGC
The DNA here is from genome assembly GCF_025860055.1 of Xyrauchen texanus. Lineage (NCBI taxonomy): Eukaryota > Metazoa > Chordata > Actinopteri > Cypriniformes > Catostomidae > Xyrauchen > Xyrauchen texanus. Next base: position 18,112,672 of record NC_068283.1, on the reverse strand, counting down.
AAACCTTCTGTGCAAAAGAGCCATAGAGAAAGTGCCGCCTTCGCTGAGCGAGTTGGGGTTTTACAGCCATTATTTTCTTGTTCCCAAGAAAGACGGCGGCCTCAGACCAATATTAGATCTCAAGGGTTTGAACAAGGTGCTTGCAAAAAGACCGTTCAAAATGCTTACAATCAGGAAACTCCTCGCGCATACGCGCCAGCGGGACTGGTTTATCTCTCTCGGTCTGAAAGATGCCTACTTTCAGATTCAGATAAATCCCCTTCACAGGCCATTCTTGAGATTCGCCTTCGACGGCCAGGTTTATCAATACACCGTCCTTCCATTCGGCCTGTCTTTAGCACCCCGTACTTTCACGAAGTGCATGGATGCGGCGCTCGCACCCCTGCGGAGTCAGGGCTTGCGAATTCTGAACTATTTGGGCGACTGGCTGATTATGGCACAGTCACATACGGAGCTTCTGTCTCACAGAACAGTTCTCCTCAGCCATCTGAACAGTTTGGGTCTTGCAGTCAATTGGACCAAGAGCTCACTAAAGCCCAGTCAGGCAATTTCCTTCCTTGGAATAGAACTAGACTCCGTGGCAATGGCGGCTCGCTTATCTACACAGCGCCGCGCCGTGTTCAGCGACTAGCCGCGTCCTTTCAGATGAACAGCCTCACGCCTCTGAAAAAATTTCACAGAGTGCTAGGTTACATGGCCTCAGCCGCAGCAGTACTTCAGCTGGGTTTACTGCGCATCGCCCCTTCAGCATTGGCTAAACACCCGCGCGTCTCGCTGGGCTTCTGCCACAGGCCGCCAGCCGATCAAGGTGACTCAGACCTGTATTTCAGCTCTGCAGCCCTGGACAGTGGCCGAATGGTATCAGCGGGGAGTGGCGATGGGAGCTGTATCTCGCCGAAAAGTCATCTCGACAGGCGGCGTCCAACACGGGTTGGGCGCGGTCTGCGAGAGCTCTCGGTTTTTGGCCTATGGTCAGTTCAGGAAAAGCTACTTCACATAAATTGTCTGGAAATGATAGCGGTGGAGTACGCGCTTATGCGCTTTCTCCCGGTCATTCAGGGTCACCACGTCCTGGTCCGTTCGGACAACAGATCTGTGGTATCCTACCTAAACCGTCTGGGCGGTGTCAGATCCAGGAACCTCTTCCATCTGACGAAACGCATACTGAGTTGGTCCCAGTGCCACCTGCGCTCGCTGAGGGCGACGCGCGTGCCAGGCCACCTGAGCGGCGGCCCAGACAGACTGTCCAGAGACAATATTCCTCCAGGGAATGGTCCTGCACGCTCAAACAGTCCAGAAGTTATGGCGCATATTCAGCAGAGCAGAGATAGACCTCTTTGCGTCAGAAGAGAACTCTCACTGCCCAATATTTTTCTCGAAAAGCAGGGCAGCTGGCCCAGGACTGGCCCAACCGCCTGCTTTACGCCTTCCCTCCCGTCTCGCTATTGCCACAGGTAATGCAGCGGATCAGGGAAACGCGTCACTCGGTGCTCCTCATAGCCTCGCGTTGAGAGAATCAGACATGGTTCCCGGAGCTTACGCAGCTGTCACTGACAGTATTGCGCCTCTTCCGCGTCTTTCAGACGCTCTGAGCAGCTTTTCGTTTCGTTCGGAGGGCGCACCAAAGGTCTCGCCGCCTCGAAACAGACACTGTCTACATGGATAGTGGACGCTATTGCTGCCGCATACGCGTCAAAAGACCTGCCATGCCCGTTGGGCATTAGGGCTCACTCCACTAGAGGCATGGCCTCATCGTGGGCATGGTCCAGCGGGATTTCCATTCACGACATATGTGTGGCAGCGGGCTGGGCTTCCCCCTCCACCTTTGTCAGATTTTACAATCTGGAAGTGCCCGCCCTGCAGGCAAAACTACTAGCGGTTTAATACGCTACAGCTCCCCTGGTGAGCTGCACTGATGGGACTCATTCCACACAGACCGGCACCGCCTCTCTGTCGTTCCCTTCCCACTATGTGCTTATGTATTACACACACACTGGCCCGCACTCTTGCCGGCCAAATATTATTTCCCCACTCACAAGGGCTCCCCGGGTCCCCCACCCCGGGGCTCATGCAGTGGATGCTTGGCACGCACGGCGTTGACAATGGGTTCCGTGAGCGTAAGCTAGCTTACGCATATCTGAGAGAACCTCTCGTAAGAGAACGAATCGGTTACCTAAAGTAACCTCGGTTCTCTCTAGATGAGGAACGATTATTGCGTAGCCGGCCGTGCTTCACGCCACGGCGACTTTCGCTTCATTCAATGAAAACCAGGGTTCCAGCCTCACGAACTACGCTTATATGCACTCTAGCCATGCCCATTTTGGCGGGCTTTGATGCAGTAGCGCGTGGACGCCTCTCATTGGACGCGAGTTCGCCCAAGTTCGATCTATAGGCTGCAGCAGTTGCCGCAGAGCAACCAATGAGCTCGCTAGCTAGCCCGCTCAAGGTCTGCAGTTGCTGCACTGCGTTGACAAATGATACAAAATTAAGGATAATTTTTTGGCTTCAATATCTCAGAAAAGATGAATCTTTCCCGTAGCGTAAGCTAGCTTATGCAATACTCGTTCCCTCATCTAGAGAGAACCGAGGTTACGTTAGGTAACCGATTCGTTACCTGGAGTGCGAAAAAGAAATAAACAAATACAGTTCGAGGAAACCCAAGTAAGGACACAACAGTTTAGGTTTACTGGAACTTTTAAGAGAACTTGGGGAATGGTAAATGTAAGAGTTGCACTGTTCCATTGACCTCTGTAAATACATTAAATTTAAACAAAAGCATTGCTCCTTTCCACACAAAGACAATCAATAGAGTGGCACCAGTATCTAGGATCTTACTGGCCCCTTGCCACCCCCACCCTTTCACAGCCTACAATAACGAACTTAAAATATATGAAAATTAGGGCCAACAATCAATTACAGTTTTTAATCAAATTAATTACATGATGTGCCGATTAATTAATAGCATCCCAATATTTTTGAGACAGGCCCCCAAATAAAGCTAATTTTGAATAAATAAAATCATCATACATTTTATATAGCCCTAATACATATTCTAATTTTATTTAATACATGTGTCACGTTCCCTTGTTGTCTGCCCCGTGTTTTCTGTTTCACTCAGCACGTCACACTCCATGTCACGTTCCTAGTAGGCCGGCCCGTGTTTTCACCAGTCCGTGTCTAAGAAAACTACACTTCCCATCTTTCCTTGCCCTCACCACCTGCCAGCACTCACTCATTGTTTTCACCTGCTTATCGTTTAGTTCCATCACCTCGTGTATTTAAACCCGCTTGTTTTCCCTTTCCTTTATCGTTCGTTGACGTGTCATGTTCTTTGCCAAAGTACCCTGTGATTGCTGTCTTCCACTTACCCTTCGTGGATGTTTTACCCAACCTGTGTTCTCCTGTGTGTCGTTTTGTAGTTGAGTTTAGTTTTCCCATCGTGGACTTTTCCTTTGTTCCTGTGTTTGTATTATTATTATTTGTTTGTTAATAAAACCGGGTTTTGGATCCGCATCCCCGCGTCTGCCTTCTCCTGCTTCCCACACACGCATAACAACATGACATAATTTGTGTCAACAGACATGTAAAGCATACGTATAGACAATACAAAAAGTATTGTTTGTTTTATTTCCATATCATTGAACATAATACTACGTTTAATCTACTTCACTTTTTTGTAACATTTAAACATACATGTTTGTATGTTTGGACAGACACTAAAAAGTCGATTATGGACATTTTAAAGCATCTATAACATAATTTTTTTTTTACGTATTTACAGCTTAAGAAATGTACAATATTGACAAATCCATTGCAAATATATTTGTAAACACTAATTGATTATAAATATATTTGTAAATTTTTACTGTTTTATAGATATTTTAGATCCCATAACCCTACCACAACCTCTAAACATAACCAAATATCAACAATATAAAAACATGTAACAAGTAGATGCATGTATAGTAGCAATAATTTTTGATACAATATTTTAATTTATACAGCCACAACAATATAACCACCTGCCTCATTTTGTGTGGGTCCCCCTCATGCCACCACAACTGTGCCAACCCACATCTCAGAATGCTATTCCTCTCACCACAACGGTACAGAGCGGTTATCTGAATTACCGAAGACTTCGTCAGTTCGAAACAGTCTGGCCATTCTCTGTTGACCCCTCTCATCAACAAGGCATTTCCTTCAACAGAACTGCCACTCACTGGATGGTTTTTGTTTTTGCCACCATTCTGATTCAATTCTAGAGACTGTTGTGTGTGAAAATACCAGGAAATCAGCAGTTTCAGAAATACTCAAACAAGCCCATCTGGCACCAACAATCATGCCACGGTCCAAATCACTGAAATATTTTTCCCCATTCTGATGGTTGATGTGAAGATTAACTGAAGCTCCTGACCCGTATCTGCGTGATTTTATGCACTACACTGCTGTCACACGATTGGCTGATTAGACAATCACATGGATGATTGTTGATGTCAGATGGGCTGGATTTAGTATTTCTCAGTTTCTAGAATTTACTCAGAATGGTGCCAAAAACAAAAAACATCCAGTGAGCAGCAGTTCTGTGAACTCCATAAATTATACTATCCTTAAAGGAATTACAAAAAAATAGTAGTGTTCATTTTGTTTGTTTAATCGACGTCAGCAAAGAACTGTAGAATCAGATAATTCCTCAGTTATCTTTAAAGAATAGTTCTCTTAAAAACTAAATTATGTCAGTATTTTCTCACCATCATGTCTTTGCAAATCTGTTTTAGTTTTTTCTTATGCAGAACACAAAAGAAAATGTGTTAATGAATATCGTGGTCCATATTTTCATATTTTCAATACAATGGCAATCAAAGCATATTCAAAGTATTCTGATAGCATATGATAGATTTTGAAGTGTAGGGGTAGCTTAGTGCCCTACACTTGTGCACCTTCACATGCAAACACTCCCTCCACCTCCAAAACAGAAACTCATCCATCGTTCTGCTCTAGAGCCTGTAGAAACCGCAAAGCACCATTACAGCTTCAATCACTAAGAGACAAACTCAATTCACACTGAGGGGAAAAAAAAACTAGTGGGCAGAGTTTACAAGTTCACAGAGAAAGTAGTTTTAAAAGTTTCTTTATAGCTGTATGGAAAGAAAATGGCCCTACCTGCCGATCATTCTGCAGTGATGTTTAAGGCAGAAGTGAGTATTACTGTCAATCAAACAAAACCAACCAAAAAAAAAAGGGCCAGTGAATTGGGAAAGTATTCATCTAATCTGCTGTTTCTGATGTGGAGTAAAGAACTCTCTCCTCAGCCACACTTTAGGTGCAGGCTGTGATCGGGACAGCCGTGGCTCCGGGTCCTGAGACTGCCAGCTTGCTCTGAGATGCAACAGCAGTACAAAAGCAGGGAGGCATCTTTGTTGTGTCAGAGTTCGTAGACAACACTGTGACTTAATAATGAGACGAGACATGCCTCATCAAAAATGTGAAGGCACAAGAAAAGACAGTATTGCACTATTCTCTTTGATGAACAAGGTTTTGGAGTGCTTGCTCCCTAGACTGTTGATGTCACTTTTGCTTTCTTTGGGTGCTATATGTGGTTTTTAGCAGCCTCAGCCATGTCAACCAGATCTTTTGCTGTTTTGCCTAAATGGATGTTCTAAGTTAAAATGACAATTTGAAAAAACTGTGTAGAAAGACCAATATTTAGTAAAAAGTAACAATCCCTTTTCATATTAGGGATTCATTGTCGCTTTTAAATCTCCTCAGACAGATAGTAACATTATTCAGCATTTGATTTAAAGAGCAATTTTGTAAAACTCATGCCTTTTATTGAGTTCTTGTATTTCCGAATATATTTGAATATTTTCATTTCATTTATTTACCAATATATTTGCAATATTCATTCCTGTTGTACAACAATTTGGCTTTTTTTTTTTCCTTTTTAGAATGTTTACTTTAATACTTGATACAAATATTAGACAAATAAAACACTTTTTTGTTTAGTTTGTTTCTTCATTCAATTGTTTCTTATGATCTATTGCTTGTAATTTGCATCTTTTTTCTTTAATTTATAACTGACTGATTTTTAACCACTAAGTTTAATAAGGACTGTTTATTAGTGAACTGCAAAATTGGTATAGAGAAGCATGAGATTCCAATTGTATTGGTATTTATTTACAGTATATGCTGTAACACAATATATGTTTTTAATCCTCATTTCCTAAGTCATCCAATGCACATTGTTTTCATTAAGGTAATTAATGAAGTTGCCAGGCAACCAGGTTGCTGGCAGGTCCCAGCCTGCTCAAGTCACCCAGCATGTGTGGGTTCGGATGGTGTGCGCCGTCTGATCTGGGGCTTCAAGTGTTATCTGACATTTCAAAGACTTTCCATACAATTCATTATGGATGACTTCCAAGGCCTGATTAAAATGATTTGCTCGATTATAATTTAACCTACTGCTTTTCCATCTGTGAGACTTGATAAGATTTTGGAACAGAATAATAAAAAAATAAACACAACCTGATTTCTGAAATGAGTGTGATCCAAAAGAGGGCACATTAAGAAAACATAACTGTGTCAATCTTGGTGTTTTCCCTTTTCCCCGTTATATTAAATTAGAAAATATTTTCTTTGTACCACCTGACTTTGCAGAAATAGAGCTTCCTAAAGTCATGGTCCTGTCACTCTGTCAGTCTGGGTTTTTGTCTGACAGGACTGTGGCATTATCGTCCCGTACCGGTCTTGTGTTTTATGTCTGTCTTTGTATGAGTGCGCAGTTTCAGTTGTACTGTATTCCCTGCCATGCGCTCTTCGGTCTGTCTTGTTTCATGTCGGGAGCACAGTGTCTGGATCCTGTGTTGGGATCCGGACACTCGTGCTCCATGTCTGTCTGTTATTGACGTGGGTGCATCACGCTTATGTCATTTTGGCAGCATGCATTGCATAAATAATTTGTCTGTCTCTCGCAAACACAGGTGTGCCTTGCATTACGTTGTGTGCCCCGGTCGCGAGCTGTCTTCATGTTGTGCTGAGGTTCAGTCACTTCGGTCTAAGCTGTGTATGTGGCCGAACTCTCGCACAGTTGTCCTGTCTTGTTTTTGTCGCCAGTTGCGTGCATCACGTGGCATTTGCTTCGTGATGTACGCTCAGGTCTCGTTTAGTGTGAGAATGCATGGCATTGCTTTGTTTGCAGTTGCTACAGATTCACATTGTTTGTCGGTTGGCATGGACGTATATTGCCTATTGGGTCATTTGTTGTCTTGTGATAGCACATAGCTTTGTTTTGTTTCTGTATCGCCACGTGTTTATTTGTCTTACATCATACCCATCTTCCTTGTTTGCCCATTATTAGCTTATTAGTCACAACTACCCTGACTTGTTAACCTGTTGATTTCTCTCCGTATTTTAGTCTCCTTGTGTTTGCTGTCCAGTGCCAGCTCGGCTTGTTTCCAGTCTTGTGTGGTAGTGTTTCCAGTCAGTCCTGTTTGCCCCACCTGGTTTCAGTTTCGGTCCAGTCGGTCCCATTTACCCCTGCCCTAGCCTGGTTTATCCTTTTACCCCTTCGGGGTAGTTTATGTTTACTTTCCCCCTCGAGCGAGTGTTATGTTGGATTTTCATGTATTATTTTTGTATTTAATAAACCTTTTTCACTCTGCATTTGGGTTCTGAACCTCTCAATACGTGACACATGGTAGATAATTAGGTTTGTGGTATTAAGAGTAATGATAGATAATACAAACGGTCTGCTCTTGGAGGGAAGAGAATTCATTTTCATGAATGTTAATGAACTTTTGAAATGCATTTCCAACACTTAAACACAGAAGTGCATTGGTAATCATAAATGTTATTCAACTTACATAACTGAACTGAAAGAGGTTTAGCTCTCTCAGAAAACTTCCCAGCATGTTTAAATTTTTTGTTTACAAAGCAAAAACAATTTTCACTGTACAGATACTTTGACAATACAGAAAAACTTAAGTTCAGAAGTTTTTAAAGCGGCATATTCTGTAAAAAATCATAGAATTGGAACCTGATACTGTTTACAGTAAAACAAATACAGTGAAGTTCAATGGCCTGAGAACTCAGTGACTCATAGCACAGTCACTCCACCAGGGTTTTTGTTACTGTTAGAATCTGTCTTGAAATCGATTTGAATATGTCCTTAGTTTTTGACTGTATTCCCCTTGTTTCAAAGAGTGGAATAATCCACTCATGATGAGAGAATAAGAACTTTTCACTTGCTCAAAGAACACATCTCTCCGAAGCCACACAGTCAAACGCCCTCTTTACTTTGAGTAATTACCATTCCTCTGCAATAATTATACCACCTCAACTCAACTACCCCTCAAAGACTTTCCTTAATGTCTTCGGTCCTAGTGGAGCAGGAGGAGGTGTGGCATTATTTGTGGACAATAATTTTAGATTTAGTGTTGTGGAGGATATGAGTCTCATTGTTGAAAATATATTATAATGTATAACAGAGATTGACAGAGAACATAGGAAGAATGTGATTTTGAGTTGTATTTATAGAAAACCAGGCTCATGTGTAGAAAAATTTAGTGAATATATGGAGGGAATGTATACTAAAAAAGCTAGTAAAACAATTATTGTATGTGGAGACTTCAACATAGATATGCTTAATCCAAATAACCACAAAATGACAGAATATTTTATTAATACAATCTATAGCTTAAATTTGTACCCTAAAATTACTAGACCTATGAGGATAACGACTCATAGCGCCACACTAATTGATAATATTCTAAAAAATGAAATCTTTAATGAAGCAATAAGTGGAATATTAATAAGTGACATCAGTGATCTTTTGCCCGTATTTACAGTGTTTGATAGTGATTGTAGGCCTAATCAAGAACCATTAAACAAATTCAAAAGATTAAGATCAGAAGAAACTTTGAATGTGTTTAAGAATGATTAATTTGTACAAAATTGGGACGGTGTTTATGATATGAGCAATGTGCACGAGGCCCATGATGAGTTTATGAGAATATTTAAAAAACTTTATGATAAAAATTGCCCATTGAAGAAAATAAGTACAAATTCAAAGAAAAAAGGATATCCCTGGATTACAAAGGGATTGAAAAAATGCAATCAAAAAGAAGAATTTGTTGTACAGGGAGTTTCTTAAACAAAGAACGAAAGAGGCGGAAAAAAAGTATAAGAAATATAAAAATAAATTGACTAATATTTTGAGAAAAAATAAGAACGATTATTACAACAAATTAATAGAACATAAGACATCTGATGTGAGGGAAATGTGGAAAATATTGAATAAAGTTATAAAAAAATCTTCGGGCCAGTTAAGTTATCCTAAATATTTTACTATGGGTGACAAAGACAATTATAATATGACAGAGGTGGCAAATACTTTCAATAACTTTTTTGTTAATATTGGGAAAGAGTTGGCAGAGAGTATTCCTGACCCCATAAATGATCAGTATGGTTATTGCTCTATTGATAGAAATGTAAATTCAATGTTCCTTTCTCCGGTAGAGGAAAGTGAGATAATTCAAATTGTTTTAAAATATAAGAATAAAACTTCAAATGATTGTAATAATGTTGATATGACGGTGGTGAGGAAATGTTATTGAGGCCATTTCAAAACCTCTTACCTATATTTACAACTTATCATTTCAATCTGGCATATTTCCTAATCAAATGAAAATAGCAAAGGTCATTCCATTCTATAAATCAGGAGACAAACATCAATTTACAAACTATAGACCGGTTTCTCTGCTGCCGCAATTATCAAAAATTTTAGAAAAACTTTTTATCATTCGTCTTGACAACTTTTTGGAAAAAAATAATATATTTAATGAAAGCCAGTATGGATTTAGAGCAAAAAGGGCAACATCATTTGCATTGTTAGAGTTTATAGAAGAAATATCAAGTTCTGTAGATAACAAAAGGCATACTGTTGGAATATTTATTGATTTACAAAAGGCGTTTGATACCATTAATCATTAAATTTTGTTAAGAAAATTAGAGCGATATGGGATAAGAGGAAAGGTATTAGACTGGATAAAAAGTTATTTGACTCAGCGAAAGCAGTTTGTGAAATTGGGAGATTTATTATTCTGAATGCCTGGAAATTTCTTGTGGAGTCCCACAGGGGGTGGTGTTAGGCCCGAAATTGTTTCTTATTTATATTAATGATTTATGTCAAGTGTCAGAAGTACTGAAATTAGTGTTGTATGCTGATGACACTAATATTTTTTGCTCTGGCATTGATCTTAAGTTGCTAGTACAGGAGACAAATAAGGAATTAGAGAAGATTAAATTATGGTTTGATACTAATAAATTATCATTAAGTTTAAATAAAACAAAAATAATGATGTTTGGCAGTGGTCAAAATAATTTGCAAATTGAAATAAAGTTGGATGGAGTGAACATTGAAAAGGTTGCTGAAATAAAATTTTTAGGAGTCATAATTGACAATAAAGGGAACTGGAAACCTCACATTAGTCATGTTAGGAGTAAGGTTTCTAGGAGTATAGCAATAATTGGGACAGCAAGGCAAGTTCTAAATCAGAAGTCGTTACGGACACTCTATTGCTCATTAGTTTTGCCATATCTTACTTATTGTGTAGAAATGTGGGGAAATAATTACATCACAACAGTTCAGCCAATTGTCATTTTACAGAAGAGAGCTTTAAGGATCATTCATGGGGCAGGTTATAGGGATCATACCAATACATATTTTAAGGATTCCAAATTACAAAAATTTAATGATTTGGTGGATTTACAGACTGTGCAGATTCTATATAGGGCAAAGGGTAATGATTTACCTCAAAATGTACAAAAGTTATTTATTCGGAGAGAAGGAGGACATGGGTTGAGAGGAAAATTAAATTTCATACATCCATTGGTACATAGTAGGAAGAAAAGTTTTTGTGTTTCCATACAAGGGGTGAAACTGTGGAACAATTTAAATGAGAAGCTTAAGGAATGTTCAAATATAAAACAATTTAGGAAACGATTTAAAGAAAAGATTTTTGAACGTTATAAAAATGAAGAAAAATGAGTTGGTTAAGTTAGAAATTTTTGTTGCAAGAATAGTGTATAAATGTATGATGAAATATGAGCTTGTGTTTTGAAATAAATAAATTAATTAAAATATATATATATATATATATATATATATATATATATATATATATATAAATAAATAAAAAATAAGAGGATAATACCAAAGAAAGTAAATTAATGTATTAAGAGCTGAAAGAGGGGTGGGAATCGATAAGTGTTAAACTTTAACCCACTCCTTTTCAAGCAGCGGTGAAGTTATATTGGTTTGAAGTTTTATTTGTTTGATCAACAGTGTAATTCATGATTATTGTTGTATGTGGTACATACTGTAAATTTATATTAATGTATGCTTGAAATAAATAATAATAATAATAATAATAATAATAATAATAATAATAATAATAATGTAGAGAAAGACAAAAGGCCATCTCTCTAAAGAGCCTCTTTGGCTACTTTAGTCCCTTTCTACCCAGCCCATTAGTCTCTATTAATATCAGACACTCCAGTAGGTTTTGTGTAAAGATGCAAAACCTCAAACTTGTCTGACTGTTTTCGGGTAACGAAAAGTGATAGCTTCAATTATGAAGCACATGTGGCCCTGCTGAGAAGACCAGCAGAGCTTGTAACTAGCGTATGTTGTGTAATGAATGCTGGTTCCCAGCACTGAATGCTGTTGTGCTGATATCATTTTAGACATTTTATCTAACTTACTGTAACTACTAGCAAAGCTTTGCAGCTAAGTATCTGGTATTTCTACTGATGAACTGGCCTATCTAGTTGCTATGCTGGCCCACCATATAGACCAGCATCAAACCAGCACAATTTTGAAGTAGTGATAGAAAAAATGTATTGGCAAGGCTGATTAATCGTCCAATATTTGACCATTTTGGGATTGTCAGCACATAACAATGCCTGCTTTACCGACTAACAGAATAGAGTGTGCATTTTCAGTTTTCAGTTTTTTTTAATCAATTTAGAAGAAAAAACTAATTAGTAAAGATTTTGTGAAATAAATCTTAATTTCATAATTATTATGCATAGGAAATATGCTATAATTGCATTTTATTAAATCAAATCACTTTGTCACTTCATCAAGTACACAAGTGTGAAGATAAGTGTAAAACATACGTGCATGGTCCACACTTTGCAGTTATATAAATGTAAAAGAAATAAAATACATTATGTACATAATAACAATATACAAATTATATACTTTAATAATGTTCTCTGTTCGAAATAAGAGTTAGAAAAATAAGAGTTGCAATGTGCAAGCACTTCAGTTCTGTGTTAATCAAGGCAATTTATATAAAAACTGTATATATTATACTGTATATGATACACAATATATTACACTTTCTTTGCACTTATTTTTGGTTAAAATCTTACAAAATTCATGGAAGGAATTTAAACATTGTAAACTGTGTTCAACAGAGCTGAGAATACTACCCTCTTATTGGTAGCTGAAAGCATAATCAATTTTGCCAGAATATTGCATAAACAAACATGTCAGAGGTGGAAGATGTGTAGAACTTTGTGACTGATGTCCACTCCAGTTCAACGGAAACCTGTGAAGTTCTGTGTGCATAGATTCCAACCTGCTTCCAAGATATTGTCATTAGCACTGGCCATATTGAAAAACCCAAATTGGTTGAATACTACTATGCTACTAAAACATACAAGCCTGGACCGGTAAATACATTTTAAGCTGTTCCTGTAAGCTGGGGTGAACTAGAATGGGTTTTGGACCATGCTGGGCTCAGGTCACTGACAAACTAGATTAGTCCAAGGTGGCAGTGCCATGCAAAATCTTTCTAACAATCTGGTGCTGGTCCCATTGAAACCCATTAAAACTGCAATAGAATAGGCTGCAGCATAAGTGGCCAAGCTCAACTGCTGATATGATAGAGAGAGCCCATTTCTGGACAGTATTGCCATAACAATGCAAACATGCAAAACAGCTGTGGAAAGGGAAAACAACTTTTTGTTTCTATTTAATGAAAGGCCAACTACACATTCACAAACCTAAAAAAAAAAAAAAAAAAAAAATGTTTTCAGTGTCCAGAATTTAAACAGAAGCTTAACAAATTAAAACCACATTTGTAACTGAGTAGGTATCCACAGCTTTTTCATTTACCACCACAAAAACAGTTTCTAACAACAAATGACCTTCTGTACACTTGGTATTATCTATAACATACAAAACCTGGTCTCACGGCCATTACAACCAGTAATTACAACTACACGGCCAGTAAAATATTTCCAAAAATGAAATGATGTTACATTACATGTTTCGCTGCAGTTTCATTTCCAGTGAAATGTCAAGCATGGGATGCCAAAAGTGAGTGAAATGGTGACATAATAAGACAAGGTTTTAAGGTAAATATTATATGGAGATTTTAATGAGTAAAACACACCTACTTAACCTGAAATTTTAACCTTAACCAATAGTAATGCAGCTCTCTACATTGCGAGTATATCACTCACAAATACGACTACATTTCATGCTCTATTTTTATCCACAGGCGAGTAAATATTCAGATTTTACTCGCCAGAGATTGAGTTGTATAGTAACAAAGGAGAACTTACAATCCTTGCAATCCTTTCAATGAATAGAGGCAAGCTGGCGATTAAGAAGCTGGATTCAGCCTCATCTTTTACAGCATGCTGTGCCTCATGAGCGAGCACTCTACAGGAAACTGACCGTGTTTGGCTGCAGTGAGTCCTGAGTTATCATGATCATGCTGTCACCGTCCCTTTAGTTTTGTCATGAAACATGGCATTGACATTGCATTTAACAACTTGATCTCTGACTTTAGTTAAACCTTTTCATTGTTAGGTTCAAACCTAGTGAATATTTTGTTAAAAATGTGTGTGTGTAAATAATGCGTTATAGTAAAAGTGTTTCGATACCATAACTTTAGTAGTGTTTGAGTAATAGAGTGTCAAATATGTGTTTATAAAGTCATAATCAGCCGTTGTTGTCATGATTTGTGTAAAAGTGAATAAAATTCACAGTTGTTGTAGCGCCTCTATTGTTGATTCCACCAGGAAGCTGCAAGGAAACGTCTCGGGTTACATGTGTAACCCTTGTTCCCTGAAAAAAGCGGAATGAGATGCTGCGCTGCTAAGCGCTACGGGGAACAACCCTAGTTGTGACCGAGCTGAATAATGTGTGCAACACGTCAATGAACATTGACCGGATTGACGTGTTGCACACATTATTCAGCTCGGTCACAACAAGGGTTGTTCCCCGTAGCGCTTAGCAGCGCAGCATCGTAGTGAAGCTTTTTGTAAAGGGAACTTAGAATTTGGCACCGAAACTCAAATGTAGTTCATGTAATGTTCATTTTATGAGACTAGGTTCAAAATGTCTGGCCATTATGCCACCCAAGACAATATCACTAACAAGATTGTATTGGTGAAACATTTACACTAAAATATTCCATTGGAATCACACAAATTCTTATTTTCTAGCAGCACTGTGTTGAATTGGATTTTATTTGATAGGGTATGTTTTCATGAACAAATAAGGCTGCGAAAACAAGTATACAGTATAGAGGGTGTTTAATATGAGTGAAATATCTCAAGCCCTGTACACAAAAGAAAATGTTTGTTTTTCGGTTTGTGACTGAATATGCACTATAGAAGGCAGTGTACCATGACAAGTGCGTCCACATTACCTTTCAAAGTTCATTCATGATTTTTAAGCCCGGTGGCTTAACATTAGAGTGACATGTAATGTATGGTTTAGATTTCATGCTTGTAATGATATTTCTGAGGCCATAATATTATTTAAATTTGCCAGTTTAGCCAACAGAAAATGATGAATGACTTTCACAAATGGACATGTAAAATTAAATGTACAGATGTCAAAAAAATTTAAATGACGTGGAATTGTAGAAGAGCAACAAAGTGTATTTGTGGCAAAATCTGACACGGCATGACATAGAAAAGAAGTTTACGTGAGGTTGGCTTTTCATGCGTGTCTGGTCGGAAATATTTTAACATGACAACAAAAATCAATTCCGTATGAGGTAAAGCTGTTGGGAATGGAATTTCAATTCTCCCCCACACACAGTTACCTATATGCAGCACTGGGTCTGATGAATTGTTGTAGTTGAGGCAATGTTTCTACGCAGCACAGGTCTGCCTGTCTAGAAACACAGACCAATTCATGAATGAACTTAAGGAAGAAAAAAAATGCTCCCTTATCAACTCAGTGTTTAAGCGCTGTTGAAATTGTACAAGAACGCCTCCCAAGCTTAGCAAGCAGTGTGTTATATCGCAGAGACACGAGCGTGCATGCAAAAATAGGAGAAAAACAAGCCAATCAGCTCTGCCTAATAACCACTGAGAGCTGTGGCAGTGTTGATTAATAGCATTAGTCAAGGCAAAAGCATGTAGTGTGTTAACTGTAAATTGGCCTTTAGAGGCAAGCAGGTCTTGGAGGAAACCATTTATTCATTTACAGATTAATTCATTTTACACGTGTTATTTTTCTGTGGAAACTCAAGACCGTCTGTAAGATTTGCTTAGTAAAATATAATGCAAAAGGGTACTGAGGACAGCAATATTTCGCATTAGCTGTGGAAATTTTAAAAGGTTCATTGCTGTCTTTAAACATGACAACAACAAAAATCCAGATAATCTATAGACACTTTTTAAACAGACATAATTGTGACGAGGAGGAGGCCTGGGCTGGGACTACGCATGCCCTGCCCCCAATCAGGCTAATCAGCAGAGGAGAGGGATAAGTGCAGCAAATGTGGCAGTTTGGGATAGAGAGAGCCACATGCAGCTGCTATGTGTGTGTTTATATTGTGTGTCTTTTTGGTTAAGTTCTGTATGGCAGTTCTGATCAAGTCAATATTACATATACAGTATATAGAGTAAGCTATCTATTTAAATTAAACCTTTCAATGGCTCTTACAAAAGCATCCACTAAAACACTTCAATGAAATGGAAGGGCAACAAAATTCATAGTTCCCTGTACTGATAATTATTCTAGAGTTTCCACAGATTCTGACCAAATGCTTCTCCAATTATTTGTAATTATTGAAATAAAGGCAATATTTAGCCAATAAAATATTTTAGAGCACAGAGTAGCTAGAAAATAAAACTATATTCATCAAAGAACAAGAAAACAACTTTTTTAAGATCTAAGTTATGTATTCCCATTACTTTTCTAGTTGTTTGCAATTATTAAAAAGAAAAAAGCACCAATTGAAATGTTGTACATTTTCAATGTAACATTTAAAATGTTATTGAAATAGATGAACTTTAAAAAAAGTCTTGGATTTTTTTTATTGAATTTTTGGCTAAAAATGACTCTATAGTCATTTTTAGCCAAAAATTCAATAAAAAAAATCCAAGACTTTTTAAAATGTTCATCTATTTCAATAACATTTTCAACACTTATTATATACTATATATTCATTATAGAAATTCCTATGACTTTTCCTTGACTTTTAAAATTGTTATTAATTGCCATGACCTTTCCAAGATTGGGAATAGCAATTTTAATCACCATGGGAAAACGTACAATTTATCCATAAAACTGGATTTCCCCCTTTGTAAATACCGCAAATATGATAACTGTGTGTGAACTGTTCCATAATCCTAGAAATATAATACAAATACAAGGTACTACTCCAGTTTATGGATGATTGGAAAGCTCATACCATAATGAGGAACATAAGAGGAAGAGACATGGACATTCGCCTGCTCTCTCTGCCACCAAAATTATTAAGAACTTCATGCCACGGTGAGCCAAGCTGTGTGCTGCAATAAGACCAGAGTTTGCTGCAGCTCAGATATTTGAAGCCTCAACAGTGACCAGACCCTATGCAAGCTTATGCGAAGAAACAAGAGGCTGTGTGTGAAGTTTTAAAAGAAAGATAAGGATTTCACTTTGCAATCTAGCTTTGGGCTCAAAGCCCAGAAAACAACATGCTTTGATTGCAAAGAAATATGCCAGACCTCAGGACTCTAATGTTATCAAACCCATCTGTCAATATCTGCCTGGGAGAATAAAAAATATAAAAAATAAAAAAAAATAAAAAGCTTGGACAAGAGTTCTATTGATTGGTTAAGAATGTGGATTAAGCAGATCATAGGGTCTGGATTATGAGCTCTATCCAGGGATCAGATGGCAGCAGGTTTTCAGTCATTGTTGCAGGAGAATGGATTGACGTAAGGGTAATGGTGACCTTTGCCCAGCCAAGTCACAGCCCTTTGCTCCATATCAGCATGGTCAACAGAGCAGCAGCCTAGCATCTGATGTGGAGCGAATTACACAGAGTTAGAATTGTGGTGTTAATGGAAAGTTTTGGAGTTCAGAGTTAATTTAACACAAGGTTGCGTCAAAACAATTGTATTTGTATCTTTAAATAGTTGATGTCAAAATGTAATGTTAAACCAATAGTGATGTTGATATGAAGCTAGTGTTAATTTATGAGCCCCTCCCCCCTTTTAACTGCACCGTATTAAGAAGCAAGGTTCAAGCTGTCTGTACTTCTAATCTCGCTTTGAGAGGCAAGTAAACATCAATTTAAAAATGTTAAGTCTGTGACGAGGAAGAGGGCATGGCCGGGCCGTGAGGGTGCACGGCCAGTGCCGAGTCACCTAATCAGGCCACCAGTTCGAGAGAGAGAGAGAGAGACACGCGGCTGCTGTTTATCTAACACATTGTCTAATGTGTTTTATGATATGTTTCAGTTATTTTATGTCATTAAAGTTATGTTGACTGTTCTGCTGGTTCCTGCCTCCTCCTTGCCCATCCTTACCCATTACACTGGTGCCGAAACAAGGGAAGGAGGAGGGATGCGCTGTCATGGAGTACCCGCCGCTGCCAGCCGACGGGAGTCAGAGAAACAGTTGACATCAGCCAGGGGTTGGAGGACACGCTGCCATCCGCCAGGGGATGGAGGAGTGGCTGACCAGGTGACGGCGTGTCTGGAGACCGGCAAGCGAGTTTCTCTCTCTCTCTCTCTGTCTCTCCCTTTCGCTCTTTCCCTCTCCCTTCTCCCTCCCCTCGTCTCTTCCATGGCTCCAGAGAGGAAGGGAAGACCTGCCAGCAGAAGGACAGCTGGATGGTCAACACCTCCCTTCCAGGAAAACACCCCTCCCTGGCCTGAATCGGGTGGTGGAGGAGTGTGATGAGGAGGAGGGCGTGTCCTGGGCCGTGAGGGTGCACGGCCAGTGCTGAGTCACCTAATCAGCAGGGAGGGGGATAAAGATGAGTCGTGGGCACCAGTTCGAGAGAGACACACGCGGTCACTGTCTGGGTGCGTCTGTGTGTTTTATGTAATGTTTCAGTTCTTTTATGTCATTAAAGTTATGTTGACTCTTCTGCCGGTTCCTGCCTCCTCCTTGCCCATCCTGAACCCGTAACAAATTCATTACTAGGTTTTAAGTTGAAATAGTATCGTTTTATTTTTATCTAAGAATTGAGTTACATAACTTTACATAATTTGTTTATTTGACAGCGTATAGATGTGGCAGGTGAGATGTGAGTTTGGACTTGTTGTACAAACAAACTCGACAAACTGACATTTCTGACAATAACTGAGTGCTTTGGAACATTCCAGCGGTACCTAAATTGATAATTTGTTTGTCATTTTGTTCCCTTTTCAAAAAGCTACAATTCTGATGCTGCGCTGGAAAGCATAGCTCATGTCTGAGACCTCTCACGCTCTTGTGAACACACTACACAACCGTAGGGGGTCCGGACAGCCACAGTGTGGCGGCGTGGGTATTCTCGTTCCCAGAGCGCTTTCCAGCGCAGCATCAGAAGTGTAGCACCTGTGACGCATATATTTATAGCCCTGCTGCAGGTGCATCCAATGATTACACCGGCAGAGGCTAAAAATACCGGTCAATGTTCACTGACGTGTTGCACACATATTCACAGCTGGTCACACATAAAGCTGTTCCCAGATTGCTTTCCAGCACAGCATTTAGTTCCGCTTTTTTCAGGGAACAAGGGTTATACTTAAGTAACCCGAGACGTTTTGTTTATTTAGTGCAAGAAAAATGGTATCTGCTTTATATTACCATACCATAATACTGTATAATTTCATTCTAGCAGATGGTTCGTACGTTCTTAAAAATCTGTTCTTAAAAAGTATTTCAAATCAACACCTAAAACTTATGATGTACCAACAATAGTTTGTAACTTTTTAAAGGTGGATTCTACCATCATATGTACTAATTATGCATTGGGAATCATGACTCAAGATCCATTTTTTAAGAATATAAGTCTTTATTCATTTATAGTGCAGTAATGCTGATGGAATACATTCGAATTTTAGCAAAAAAAAATTTTCAAAGATAATGTTTTATCTTTGATGTTGATTTAATACGTCGTCTTTTTGGGGATGAGGTTTTTCCAGGTTTTGCAAAATGAGTGTATAAATTAAAATATATGAATTGCAATTAACTTGATTTCAATGTATGGTTAATGTCTCATTTATACAGAAACACTACTATGACTCTCCGGGTAATA
The DNA here is from genome assembly GCF_025860055.1 of Xyrauchen texanus. NCBI lineage: Eukaryota > Metazoa > Chordata > Actinopteri > Cypriniformes > Catostomidae > Xyrauchen > Xyrauchen texanus. The sequence continues at coordinate 18,093,117 of NC_068283.1, read as the reverse complement.
CAGTCTTTGTTCATTAATGATCAAGACAGTTCATCGCAACACATTCTACTTATCTGGTGTCGTCTCAAAAAGCAGGCGAGAACTTGTCAACAACTTTAAGGTGAAATATACAGAGAGGCGCTTTTAACAATGATTCTCTCAACTGATGATACTGTGGTCAAATGAATAATGAGAGACAATAATGAAAGACAAAAGATGGTTCATAGAGTCTGAGTGAGTTAATTTTTAACAACCCAATTTTACTCAACAATTTTACACTGGTATGTACAATGCATGCCCAATTATTCTGATCTTATCATTATTTCCAATCACATTTTCCAACTCCAAACCATATAAACTTGAATGCTTATTGGAGTCAATCATTTTCAGGTGGTATGTATTTGTGTAATGAGGGAGGGTGTGGCGACAGTGACTGACACCTTCTATCAAGGTGTGTGTAATTATTAGGCAGCTTCATTACCTCAGGTAAAATGGGCCAAAAAAGAGATTTAACAGACACTGAAAAGTAAAATATTGTTAAATGCCTTTCAGATGGATGCAGCACTCTTGAAATAGCTAAACTATTGAGGCGTGACCATCGGACAATCAAAGTTTTGTTGCGAATTGTCAACTGGGGAGCAAAAAATAAATGGAGAAGAAAAGGCACAAATTAACTGCAAAAGACTTGAGAAGAATTAAACATGAAGCTACCAGGAACCATTATCCTTCAATGCTACCATATTCCAGAACAGCAACTTACCTGGAGTGTCCAGAAGTACAAGGTGTCAAGTGCTCAGAGACTGAATAGAGGCTGAAACACAACCACCATTGAATATATTCACAAGTTGAAGTGTCAAGATTGGGAAAAGAAATACATGAAGGTTTCAAAGGATTTATGGACGGATGAAATGAGAGTGACACTTGATGGATCAGATGGCTGGGCCCATGACAGGATCTCTAATGGACACAGGGCACCACTTCGAGTCAGGTGCCAGCAAGGTGGAGGAGGGGTACTGGTGTGCTGCTATAATTAAGGATGAGGTAGTTGGACCTTTTCGAGTTGAAGATGTACTGAAACTAAACTCTCAAACCTACTGCCAGTTTCTGGAAAGCACTTGCTTCAAGCAGTTGTACAGGAAGAAGCCTTCAGCATTCAAGAAGGCCATGATCTTTATGCAGGACAATGCATCCAAGTACTCCACTGCTTGGCTAGCCAGCAAGAGTCTCAAAGATGCCCAAATAATGACTTGGCCTCCTTTCTCACCTGACTTAAATCCTTGTAGGAACAACTTGTGGGCCCTTCTCAAATGTGAGATTTACAGTGAGGGAAGACAATACACCTCTTTGAACAGCATTTGGGAGGCTGTGGTTGCTGCTTCAGTGAAAGTTGATCGTGAATAGATCAAGAAACTGAGAGACTCCATGAATGGAAGGCTCATGGCAGTTATTGAAATGAAGGGTGGCTATTTTGGTCACTGAACATTTTTGAAAGGCCAAAAATTTTATTAAATTGTCATTTTGTGTTACTTATTTGTTGCATCTACTATAAACATTGAGAATAAACAATTGAGTTGGGAGAAATAATTTTTGTAATTTGTTAGTTGCCTAACAATAGTGCACACTTATATATTCCCCTGAGAAAAACAAACTCACTTTTTCTTTGTTAAACATTCAGTTTTGAGGTTCAATAACATTTTGGATTGACTGACAGCATTGTGTTTGTTCAACAATAAAAAGAATCCTGAAAAATTAAATTTTACTAATAATTGGGCACGCAGTGTAGTGTTAAATTTAAACTATGCAAAGAGTCAATGTGCCTATTGATGTGTTCTATTCGGAATGGACCCCATGAGGCACTTTCAAAGTGTTGAAATTAACTCTGATAGTGTTATTTTGAGTACAGAGATCCATGCAGCATTCAGGGAGCATTAACAGCATAGCCAAAATATTTTCTAAACATAAGGCTGATTCAAAAGCCTGATGCTGTGGTTGAACTGAATTAAAATACCTGTCAGTCTAGCTTTTCTGAAAAAAGACAGTGTATGTTGTGTGTTGGATGCTGGTCCCCAGAATAGGAAATTGTTTTTACGATTCATTTCTTCAACCTGGATTTCATAAAATTCTTCATAAATTGTTCCAAGCCATGAACCAAACCAGCCAGCTCCAAGGTGAAACACAACAGTGTTTTAATGTCTTCAATAAGGGAATAAACTATAATTCCATGAAGCATTGCGAAAGGAAGTAGTCAAATTAAAAAGGATGGAAATATATAAAACTGTTGGTTTTAAGTTGTTGATTATAGTTGTATTGAAACATTACATTTTAATTTATTTGCAAAATATTAAGAGATATAAATATATAAATACACTCACCTAAAGGATTATTAGGAACACCATACTAATACTGTGTTTGACCCCCTTTCGCCTTCAGAACTGCCTTAATTCTACGTGGCATTGATTCAACAAGGTGCTGAAAGCATTCTTTAGAAATGTTGGCCCATATTGATAGGATAGCATCTTGCAGTTGATGGAGATTTGTGGGACGCACATCCACGGCACAAAGCTCCCGTTCCACCACATCCCAAAGATGCTCTATTGGGTTTAGATCTGGTGACTGTGGGGGCCATTTTAGTACAGTGAACTCATTGTCATGTTCAAGAAACCAATTTGAAATGATTCGAGCTTTGTGACATGGTGCATTATCATGCTGGAAGTAGCCATCAGAGGATGGGCACATGGTGGCCATAAAGGGATGGACATGGTCAGAAACAATGCTCAGGTAGGCTGTGGCATTTAAACAATGCCCAATTGGCACTAAGGGGCCTAAAGTGTGCCAAGAAAACATCCCCCACACCATTACACCACCACCACCAGCCTGCACAGTGATAACAAGGCATGATGGATCCATGTTCTCATTCTGTTTACGCCAAATTCTGACTCTACCATCTGCATGTCTCAACAGAAATCGAGACTCATCAGACCAGGCAACATTTTTCCAGTCTTCAACTGTCCAATTTTGGTGAGCTCTTGCAAATTGTAGCCTCTTTTTCCTATTTGTAGTGGAGATGAGTGGTACCCGGTGGGGTCTTCTGCTGTTGTAGCCCATCCGCCTCAAGGTTGTGCATGTTGTGGCTTCACAAATAACGAGTAACGAGTGGTTATTTCAGGCAAAGTTGCTCTTCTATCAGCTTGAATCAGTCGGCCCATTCTCCTCTGACCTCTAGCAACAACAAGGCATTTTCGCCCACAGGACTGCCGCATACTGGATGTTTTTCCCTTTTCACACCATTCTTTGTAAACCCTAGAAATGGTTGTGCGTGAAAATCCCAGTAACTGAGCAGATTGTGAAATACTCAGACTGGCCCGTCTGGCACCAACAACCATGCCACGCTCAAAAATGCTTCTTTCCCATTCTGACATTCAGTTTGGAGTTCAGGAGATTGTCTTGACAGGACCACACCCCTAAATGCATTGAAGTAACTGCCATGTGATTGGTTGATTAGATAATTGCATTAATGAGAAATTGAACAGGTGTTCCTAATAATCCTTTAGGTGAGTGTAGTTTGAGAGTGCAGAGAGACCAATTCAACTGTGTCCAACCTATGAAGAAAATATAAAACAATAAAGACCAGAAATTGAAAACTGTCGAATCGTGGAACACTTCCGCATTCAGGAAAAAGGTGGCTAACAGCACCCACTTTTCTGGGAAGGCTTTCCACAAGATGTTACTACCTAATGTCCTATTAATTTAAGTTAGGAAACTCTACATGGCACAGGCCGATAGGTTCAGTTTAGGCCTAGGGTCTTCAACAGGGGGTAGATGACCCCTAGGAGGTCCGCAAATTACCACAAATTACCACCGGCACTCGTAATAATCTCTTGTATGTGAGTGAGAGACAGTACCGCTACTCTCTATACACATATTACTCAGTCTGCGTAGGGCACCAACTCCCTAGGGGGCACCAGAAACTTCAATGGCGGCCCTTACTTGCATGTTATGCATTATTCAAGGACCCGGTAGTAGTTGCAAAATACAAACGATCGCCTCGTGCTCGCACTTTATCCCCGTGCTCACACATACCTGGTGAGAGAGGAGTAAGTATTTTAGTCCATCCACATTCTGAAGTCCGTCGAACCTGCATGTCAAATCTTCCTCTTGCAGTAATCCTTCCTCATATTCATGCATCCATTTTATTTTGTTATGAACTAAATGGAACGCCAAACATCATTAAAGTTTGATTAAAATTAGCCCATTGCCCATGCCTAATATGAGCCGCTCATAACGCAAAGCATATCATGTTAAGCAGCGCTGCAGTAGAGGGTTGTACAAGTAAACGCGCCTGCTATGCTTTTTTTACTTGGTGTGCGAATATCAGCCTACAGTTTCTTGTATTATTATTCATTTATTTTTGCTTTCAGAATAGCCTATACTTACATAATATATACAGTATAGACCTATTGTATATGTAATATGTCTAAATATATAGTTACTACTGATATTATCAAGCTGCCATAGGCTACGCTGACGGTGACTTTCAAATCAACATAAAGGTGCATACAGTAATTTTGTCCACATTACAACGTTTTCCTCCTATAGAAATGAACTGTAATTTTGAAATGTATGTATAAAATTGATCACTAACATGAGATGAAGACTCCAGGTATATGCCTATCAGTAACCTTATAAAAGTTTTTTTTATTCTGCATGGACAGTCTGTCTTTCTGTTTACTCTGCAATCATTTTTATATTTATCTGTCTGTTTACCTTTTTTTGGAGGGGGTGTGTCACAGTGATTAAAAAAGAAAATTAAAAATAGCACTTCATGTCAAAAAGTTTGCAGACCTCTGCTATACTTAATTTAATGATTATTTTAATGGCTTTGCAATGTAAACATCATTAAATATGTACATATAATAATGTGGTACCATACAAGTTTTTATAGGGATAAAGTGCACCACTCAATTTTCAGACAATATGCAACGGGGGTCCCTGCTTCATCTCTCTACATACCAAGGGGTCCTTGGCCTGAAAATGGTTAAAGACCCCTGGTTTAGACAATTACACCCTTCTGTAAAAATTTATAAAACTGGCAATCACCACAGCATCTTCGACTCAAGTCCAGCAGTGCAGCCTTGCAAATCATTTACCCTCCTCCTTCCTAGTCTAGATCTGCTTTTTATGGGGATTTGGAACTCAAGAATGAGTTTTCCTAACTCAACTGGAATAGCAAAACTCATTAATTACCATGCACTTTTAAAAGATTAACCAGCAAGACATGACTGGCAGCAACAGAAAGATCATGCTAGTTAACCAGCTGTTGTCTTTTCGGCAGGAAAGATTGAGAGTTGGTTTCCAGGTTTCTAAATGAGCAAACTGTTTTCCTCATTTAGTTGATGAACTCATCAAAGAATTTAACCTTCACATATACTTTCCCTTCAGTCCTCAAGTATTTAGGTCATTGACATTAAAGTCTTGATAGGCATCTTACTTAGAAACCTATCAAGCTACTTGGACAGTTGTTATTTTCTTAAACTATCACATACCTTGCTATATATCTGACAACATGGAATAAACACTGACTGTTCAAGGAAAGCAATTACGTCAGGGTCATACCAATGTCCACGTCTGCACTCTCCACCTCAAATAACATTCATATAATTTTTTCCACAACTCTGGCTTCTTCTGGGAGACAGATACACCAGAAATATAACACCCGACAATCAGTCTTTAGAATGACAAACAGTAATTATAAGTAATTATCTGTGCCTTCAATTAAGTGAATAAAGTATAGAATTTAATCTAGTTGCTTAATTGGTTTAATTTACTCGAAGGGGTGCTGGCAATTCCTCTCAAGCACTTCTGACTGATCGGAAGAGGTGTGCTGATGAGGAACCTGCGCACTGATGTCGAAAAATAAGCCCATCAGCAGATGCCCAACTTCAGCTAATGCTGCGTTCCTTGTGGGATATTCCTACTTTATATCTCAGGCCACGTCCACACTAATCCATTTTCAATCCATTTAGTTTTTGTTTTGTTTTCAGTTTCATAACTTTATCCAAAGAATGGGTTGTTGATTTCCACAAGAGTTTGGATGTCTGACTTCAAATGGCATTTAATTGTATTTTTCCAAGTAGGAAGTTAGAAATCCAGACTTCCCAAATTGAATGGAATGCAGCTTTGCTCATATGTGTAGCAAACCTATCTTTGCCAAGACATGCCACCCATCAGCAATTATTGATCTGTGCCGTCAGGTATTTAATGATCTCTCAGGAGAGGAGAGAGGCAGCATTGGATGATGCGAGTGAAAGCTGGCTGTATTACACTTTCAGCACCACTGGGATGGGGAGGTGGATGAGGAGCTGCTTTAATGTGATCCCTGCAGCATCTGCTCCACAACTGTGATTAATTCTCAATTAAAGTGGGCAGCCCAAAGCCCTGATATGGAGAACAGGAAGGAGGAAGGCCTTCAGAGTCTCATTAGTAGATTTACATTGATCAGACACATCGGTTCGATAACAAAGAAGGAAGATGTCCTCAACTCTGTTTATCCCCTCACAGAAGAGGCAAGATAAATGCTCCGAACTAGGGTTGAGAATCAAAAAATGGTTCCTGTTCTGAACCAGTTTCATATTTTATAATATAAGTACTGGAACTGAACAGAAATAAATGACAAAGTCTGGGTGCAGCAAAATTGATAGTGCAAATTACTCATGATGATTCATGAATCAGTCTTGAATTCATAAATTATTGATTTGATTTGGTCTAATTAATCTAATTGAACCGGAGGTGCATCTTAAAAAGTTCTAGAAGAATAATTTAGGAAATGGAATCATTAGGTTGATTTCAAATCAGAACCAGAAGTCTTATGATTTCCATTTGTGCTCTGAAACCAATGTGGAAAATGACATTTGTTTGGGAAAGCAGGGATAAGAACAAATGGGCTGCAGTGCTGTTTAATGCAGATGAGTGAAAGTGTTTGGAAAGAATTTGGGATGATTAAAAAGGGTTTAGAATGTAACAGTAAGGTGAAATGTGTTGGGTACACGTTTCTACTGAATTACAACAAGCTTTTCTGTTTATGACTGTTGTTCCTTTGGTCTTGTTTGTTCGCCAAGGCCCTGACTTTTTCTTGGAGAGATAGATATCAACATTTGCTTCCCAGTTTGTTATTTGTCACAAAAAGATTCTTGGAAGTTGGTAAGACAGTAAATCTTGGTCTACGATGACAAGACACTGAATAATAAACATTAATAGTTGCAGTTGCAGTTGAGGGTTTTACCTCAGTTCTCTGTGATTTTGAGTTAAAACTGTATAATCGTACATGTTTTTTTTGGAAAAGATAACAAAGCTTTACCATGACAATTGAATATGATAAAGATTCAGAAACCATCAATCTACCGTCATAACACCACAGTGAGGGAAAGTGGTTTATAGAAAATTATTTCAGTAATTTCCCTTGGATTCAATTTTAAATAGAGCATACAATACCGTGATATTCACAAGTCTGAGCCCACTAGTGAAAATGGTTATTAGAAGACTCAAATCTTTATTTTTCATTCTAGTATTTCAAAAGTACCATATCAGAGTGCTCACCAAAAATTGCTATACCTCCACAAATTTCTTAACCCAAATTTCATTTAATTCCCCATATAGGAAAGTGCTCAGCAAACATGACCCAGTTTCACTCACTAGAGAGAGACTTGCCTTCAGCCGGCTTTATTTACAATCTTAAAATGTCCTAACGCACATATAATAAGGTGAGTGTTCCACTGACTTCCAAAAAGATATTCATCTAAATTGAAAAACAGACACAAAACAGTGCTTTGCTTTATTGGACAACCCCTTACTTTGTGAGACTTGGGCAATGTGAGCGATAATTAAATCTATCCTAAAAAAGCTTTTTAGCCTGCACCAACATAAAAACACCTTAATTATTGTAATCTTTGCACATTACCCACACCAAACATGTAATTAAAGGTTTGGAGCATGAACTATTTTTCTAAGCTATATACAGAAGTGAGAGCTTATCGGCCGAATGACACATCTAGAAAAGCTGCAGACAGAATTCCCTGACCACATTACCACTGAGATGAAAACTTCACTGCGGAAGTTCACTTTAAAGTAGCATGGAAGCTGATAATGTGTGTATTCTGCCAAGCTTGTCTTGGCTTGCCAATAAGCAATCAAAAAACTTGGTACTTGGTACTTAATTTTAAACAAAGTCATATGATGCAGTAAGTCAACAGTAGGTGGCAATGTGTTTTTCTTCTTCTTCTTTGCTGAAATTCAGTTTGCTTCAAAAGACTGAGTCTTTAGTTTAGTTTAGTTTTAGGATTTTGGAAGATTTAAAAGAAAGAAACGTGAACAGGAAATATATAAGATTCTGCACTATTTCAAGGTCAATCATCAAATAAGCAAATGTGTGATATTGACCATGATATCTCATTTGTATGAAAATCCAGATCAATTGCTTTCATTGAGGCACACAAGATGCTCTTTGGAACATTCTTAAATATTGAGAAAACATGGATCATCAGGTTCATCAGATGTCCATGCCAGCTTGTGCGCATTCTGTCATTAAAGCAAAAGGTGTGGATACTAAATACTAAGAAATACTGAAATGCTCAGATATGGATTCATACTGTTGAACCCTACTGTCAATAAATTCAGTATGTGGAGTAAAACATTTGCACTAGAACCAGGCAATGGCTCTGTTATTCCCTGTCAGTGGCACGCAATATGCAGCAAAAGAGCACCAACACTGAGCAACTATACAGGATTAAAAACAATTATGCCGCTCTAAGTGAAAGCAACACACTAGCTCTAATTGCATTACACAAGTAACATATTGCTTTGTTTTTAGTGCACGCTTAACTCAAATGAACCCTAGTGGAATAGTCACCTAACAGCTTATAAAGTAGATTAAAGTCCATGATTTATGAGCACATTAAGTCTAAATGCTTAACATTTAAATGAAAAGTAGTAAAACGTTTGTACTAGTACAATGTACGTTTGTTCAACGTGTTTATTTTAATCACATTCAGTATCAGGGCAACGAAGCAGCCACACAGACTAATGCACATATTCAACCTTTTGACACGTATCCAATTTTGTGTCGTGATTACATTCGCTTAAGACATAACTGACTATGTTTACATTAAAGATAAGCCCAGACTGTAGGCTGTCAGTCAGCACTCTAAAGTTAATAAGTTTATTAAAGTTATTAGATTTCTTTTTAGCAAGATTAATCTGAAAGTTACCAAATTATTTAAAACATAACAGGAATGCATTTAATTCTGCTAAAATAAGGACATGATGACTCCTCCATACATCCGTACATCTATTCAGAATATACAGTATATTGTCATTCAGCAAAAATCATACATTGTTAAATTGTTATCATCCTGTTATTCTCTTCTGGAAATACTAGAGATGTCCCGTCCTTTAAATTGAATTAAATGTGCCCACAAAACTAGGGCTGTGTTATAAATATCGATATGCCGATACACTGTCATATTGCTCTTGCCGATGCATGTATTGATGCAGCTGCATCTGTATTGATATTACGTAGCCCTTTGAAAGTTTAAGTTTAGCCTATAATATCTACCACGTGATGCAAGTAGGCTTTCAATTGCCTGAGCAGTAGATTACCATATTTAGTTTGGATGATACTCTTGTTCGCCAACTAAAATAAAATCTACAATATATGTGCATTTTGGCTTTTTGCCTAAACTCAGCATTTGGAAGTAAGACATGACCCACGCAACATCTAGACATAAAGACGGTAATACTGTTTATGCTTCATTTACTCTAAAACAGGGTGAAATTACTCAAATTACTATTTGAATAGTAGCAGGTAATTTAGCTCATCTTCCCACCGATCTTTATGTTTCAGACCTTTTGCACCCGTATTAAGCGCTGTCCACTCGTGATCGGATCTCCCGAGACGGATGTTAACAGCAGGTCTGAATAAGGCAAGAGTGACATTTGACAAGACATGTCATTGCTTAGACAAAAGATGCGTGCTTGAAGGAACATTTTTGATTATATTTTAAAGAACAGACGAATGAAAAGAGGCCTGTGCACGTCTGATGATGCTTACGAGAGCAGCGTGAGCGCTTATCACAGTTTTGATCTCAGGCCATTTTAGGAGATGCTCTGCATTTATATCATTTTAAAACCGGCAGTTCGCATTTCACTGCATATTGATTGTAATATAGTGTATAATGGCATAACATGCCTAATGAATAAATATTTTTTTCATCATTTCATTTTCATTGACATTTTTGCCTATGTATTTTCAACTCTTTCCACTTCTAAATCATCTACAAACGAACAGCAAAAAACTAAAAGTTTATCCAATCAGAATTTATTCCTCACTGCTTACAAGCAAAGTGTGACAACTGTTTCACAAATCACATGCCCGAAGCCGAGCTCCTTAGCCGAAACAGTGCGTATGTCTGAGCTCTACCACATCAGGCCTATAGAATTTCCATAGGATCCCTAAACAGTGCAAATGAATGGGCATCTAAAGTCAGATTGTCAGATTCATCAGCCAATCAAATTGATTTATTTGTTCTTTGTGGGTGTGGTCTTTAGGATATGTCACAGTCCAGGACTTCTTGCTGGCCTTGAGTGACACAATCCCGCTTTAAGTGATTTCATTTGAAAGCAAAGAGCGCGAGATGCTGACGAGTCGTCTGTCATCACTGCTGTTATTGCCGTTGAGTAAGAGATCCGTATTAATTTAAAAATCTGAGATGTTCTGCATGATCGTGTTATTGATTCATTAAACAGGAAAGGAGGACTGATTTTCACTTCAAGCTAATTAGTAAGTGCTTTTTGCATTGTTATAGCAACGTCAGGATTTTTTTAAGTGTAAATTAGGCTCTTTGAGCATTCAGTGTCGGATACAATTTTGAAAAATAACCATGTACCCTGACGAAACAAAAATTATTGCAAGCAACATGTAAATCGCAAATATTATTAGAGAGCTTTTTCTTGGTATTAGACCTCCTTGGATCTAGTTTTCATGTGTGGACATGTTTTTAAAATGTCAATTGGTATTATTAGTTCACTGCCACGTAATGTATGATTGTATTCATTGTGAAACTGTGTTTTCTTAATGGCGTGAATCGCACTGAAGGCCTAGACTTGAAATGCACGGGTGGCAGCTGTTGAAGTGGCTGGTAAAATTGGGTACCCTGCTCTTAACCGAGGTGTAAAAATGCCAATGATCGGCTGTGGAGGCATCATGGATATCACAAATGCAATTGTAGGCTAATGAGTCTTTTCACTTGATCATAGCCTATTAGCCTATTTGCACTGCCTATTATCTGTGACACTTCCTGTGTATTTATAAATGGTCTGAAATATGGGTTATTTTAGGTATTTTACATGTACTAATTACAATTTCTTGTTATGATTATTATTATACAACTCTTCATTTGACTAGAAGAACAGTGTGTTGAAGTGTTTGACTTTTGTTAAGAATCAAGTGGTTTAATCCTAGAGGCTTTGCCTTACCTGTTGCACACAATATTAGATTTTTTTAGCCAGAATACACTCAACCCTAGTAAGGGTACCACAAAATATTTTAGAAGCAAGGGCCAATAAAAGTAAGCTTTTAGATTAAGCTTGAGCTTTTTGTTTTTAAATAATTTAGCTTTTCTTATCTTTATGGACCTTTTGAATTTTAAATTATTGTTATACATTTTATTAAAAACAAGCTTTTCTGCATATCGCTGCCCCTTCAGCATATCTCAGCACCATTTTGCAGTTCACATTTGAAAGTGACCCAAATACGGTGTGAAAAAATCAGATCTGTTTGTGTTTTTGCTGTTTACATGCATGCAACAAGATCCGATCACTGGCACATTTCAGAGAAAAAAAATCCAAATTGATTGACAGTGTACAAGCGGCCATGAGGCTAAATAACAGACACCACAGGCAAGTGCACTATGCTATATGCTAGGACATAGCATTTGCTCACTGATACGAAGAAGGGAAACACTGATAAAATGGTTCAAAGATCAAGAGAGCACAACTGGCCTGTAGCCATCAAGAAGCATTGTGGAGGTGCAAAAGCCACGAGTCTTTTGATCTATCTAGCAGCTTTGGACTCCGCAGGGTACAGCTTCTTTTCCTGCTCCATTAGAACTATCGTGGTGTGACAGGTGGACAGAAACAACGACCATGTTTGTCAAAATCCGCTGTAGCATTTATTTTAATTCAATTAAAAATGTGATTGCCTGGAAGTCAGCCTCCAGCTAGCATACAGTTTGGGAAGCATGTTAAGACTTAAAAGCTATCCAACACAAAGCTTAGCAGGTATTTCCAAAGGTCTGGAGTGAAAAACTGCGTCTGGAAGAAAATAGAAGCAATTAAAAGTTTTTCTTACGCTTCATATCCAATTTGGCAAACTGGCTTATAGCTGCCATTTAAAATGTTAAAAGTTCACTGTGTTTATTTAATCGTCATTGACCTTTTATTTAATTAATTATCTTAAAATAAAATATTTTGCAATTGCATAAATTAGTTATTTATGAGTTGAACAGTAGGCTATGCATTATTGCATTATTCAATCTAATCTATTTGCATGACAAATGGCTCTCAGAATGATTTGCAATACTTAATAGTTAATGCAGACTCAGTTGCTATTGGGCCATTGGTTTCCAAAAATATCCCATTCTTCATAATTAAACATGCAAAGGTTTTGTTTCTATTCCGGGTTCTATACAAGTTAAGCTCAAACAGCAGCATTTGTGGCATAATGTTGATTACCAAAAAATTAAATTCATAGTACAGTGAGGCCCTTACAATGTAAGAAAATGTGCCAAATTTTCTGAGGGTTTAAAAGCAGAAATGTGAAGCTCATTATTGTAAAAAAGCACTTACATTAATTCTTCAATTAAACCCTGTGTATTATTTGAGCTGCAAATTTGTTTTAATCAACATTTTTATGGTCCTTCTAGGGTTTTATACCATTATGTTGTCATGGCAACGGAATTGTAAAATTGGATATAACTGTACAAAAAAAGGTTAGGTTAATAAGTGATTTTATCACACTGAAATTATGTACTTTTGAAACAGTATTTTAATGTTTTTGAATTGGTCCCATTTACTTCCATTGTAAGTGCCTCACTGTAACCCTATTATTTATTTATTTAAGTTTTTGTGTTAATCAAAATGATGCTACAAGTGCTGTCAATTGAGCTTATCTTAATATTGAACCTTTCTAATTATAAAATATATATATATATATATATATATATATATATATATATATATATAAACAGCTGGACTGAGCACTATGGGTCATAAAACTACTTTTTTAACTTCACATGCCATCTAAAAAATGCAAAGCTCAAGGTGGGATGCTCAAAAAACAATGCAAAATCCTTCTGAATGTGTATGGCTTTACTGGCGGTGTCTTAAACAGGATGAATTAAAAGATGCTAATTTTTGGTGTTTTAACATGCAAACCATCTAACAGCTAAAGCAGAGCATCCTGTCGGCACACTAAATACAGCAACACAGCTAAAAAAACAAACAATATATGAAAAAACCTAAAACTTGCTAAATGAGTAGTCATTTATTGGAAAATTAGTCACCCATCATGACCCATCCCTAGTCACTAACCTATATCTAGACATGCAACTACCATCATGACTAACTAAAGACATTAAATCATTAAAATGTGTTAAATATGTTAAAGAAAATTATAATGCTGTGAATGACAGTAATGGACTTCGCATTAAAAGGCTGAGAGGCCATCAAAATCATAATGCCTCCCACCGTATAAACTCTTAGTGATTTTATTGTTTGTAGTCAAAGCTAAATGGCCTTACAGTCTGGATGAATGGACAGTCTCTTTTCTCTGAGAGTGAATTGTGTTCTCAACAGGTAACTAATTGCGCTGATGGGATTTCAGCTAAAGAAAAGTCAGTGCTGCATAATAGGCTGACATTTTCAGCTCATCTTTAAGACTAAATTAATCTGCCTCATCACAATGAAATCTGCGCTGCTGCCGCCACTGTCTGCCACTCCACGTCACCATGTCTGCCGCTGTTATGGAGTGTTTCAATATGTCACACATTAAATCTTCCTTTTCAGAGCAGATTGCTTTCTGTCTACCCACACGCTTCTGTCGGCTGCCTTGACTGAGATGGGCGCGTGTGTCTTCAGACATGAAATGGGGGCTGAGCAGAAGTGCACCATATAAAAGGATTGAGTGACAGAGCTGGTCGCTCACTGAAAAGAAGAATGAGGGATAAACATGCTCAAGATAGATATCTTCCTTTTCATTTTTTCCACCAACAAACAGAACGTCTATTTCGTTCACACATCTAGCCAGTTCAGTCCAGTTTTTCCTCTGTTGAATGCGGTTACGGAACTATGCGTAATCTTCTGTGATTTCTGTAATGCTCTTTGAAAGGCAGTAGTTCCAGTACTGTCAAAGAGAGACTTTTCTGTTACAATACCAACCACTAGATTTTGCTATATGACACTTTCCATGTATAGGGTACAAAAATAACAGCTAAATATTAAGCTTTTGGAAGTTAGTTTGATAGTTAGCTAAGATGGTTAGTTATTAAGGGATAGTTCACCCAAATTGAAAATTCTGTCATCATTTACCCTCAAGGTTCACTTTGATTGAATATAAAAAAGATGCAATGAAACAAAATGGTGACTAAGGCCTTGCCATCCATTCTGCCGAACATTTCCCTTTGTGCTTCATGGAAGAAAGATTTAACAGCATAAGGGTCAATTATGACAGAATTTTTATTTCATTTTTGGGTCAATTATCCATTAATATTTTTTTTAAAAATGTAATATTACAATAACCTGAATATCAATACAAAAGTCAAGAAGGCCAAGACCTATGAGGTGGGTCAGGCCAAAGTCACTATGTTAGATTACATAATAAACTAAAACAAGTCTAACAACAAAACATGTGATTTGTGCCTATATTTATGCTCTACAAAAAGTAATAGAATGCCAAAGTGTACTGTAAAGTGGAAATTGCCTTATGAATGTATAGAAGATCATAGGGCTTTTCTGTTCATAATTCAGTCCAATCTATTATGATAATTTAATTTCTCTGCAGTAGTGGGCTGTGGTCAAATCACCACTCAATACTGCAACTTAGAAAAAGTGGTGGCATTTTTTGCCGTTCTTTTGTCTGTGTTCAGAAATCTTCAGTAGAACAGCCAGTGAAAAGGCAATTATCTATCATCTCATGATTCGACTCAATAAAGGTCCTGATTAATGTGTAATTGGAGTCAATGATCATTCTTTAGAAACATTTAATCACACTACAGGTCCAGCGGAGCTGCCAGTAAAACAGTGTAACCCAAACTGCTCTCAAATACACAAAACCCTTCCACCTGTGAGCAATCAAAAATGTACTTTATCTGTGTCTAACAAGCTTCCTGTCAGGCCGACAGTTCAACTTTGTAAAAGGGATGTGGACATGAGGCAAATAGGGTGCGAGAGATCAGAGAGGGCTATTTATTTTGATTACTTTTTTCTTATCTGAACTTGCATCTCTTTTTTTCTCTCATGTTTATTAAAAAGAAAGCAGCAGCATCTTTCTAGTGTGCTGGGCTTCTATGTAGTATTTGCAGAATGAGTGCTTTACAGTATGTATTCACTCAGTTCTGATTTTACCTTGTATGCTATGACAAAGCCCTCCTGTTCCTATGGCTGTATTTCATTGTTGGAAGTGAATGTAGAGACAAAAGTGTATGCGCAGACTCCTTTCATGGTTTACTGGCTCTCTGTGGCAACCTTCTGCCCCTGCAACTGCAGCACCACGTAATGCACTTTCACCAGACACCAAAAGTTCGGGAAATCTTTTACTCAAAAGCAACTATAAACTGGCCTCTGAGAACATTTCGATAGGTGGCTTGGTGTCTTAGACAAAGTGGAACACTTTTTTGCTAACCAACCTGCTGAAAAGTCCAGCTCAGACCATCATGAATTTTCATGCTGGTTGGTTTGGTGCAGGTCTAGCTGGTCCACTCAAAGTAAAGCATCACATTAATTTGGTAATGAACTGCGACATTTGCTCAAAAACACTTTTCCCTATTTCTATTCAACCAAAATGCGAACTCAGAACAAGCCAAGAACACAAGTATACGACTTGTTTTATTTGGAAGAATGCCTGCACAGATCTTACGTGGAAGTGTAATGATAATGATAAATACATTGGGTAATGATATATATACATTGGAAGACCAAGCTATAATATTCCCTCACTTCACACTTCACAGTTTTTTTGCCTTTTAGATTCTCTACGTTCTATAGATTCACGATGATATGAGGCAAGAACTTAAGCACTAGGTGTGTAAAGCACCAAAGTCCAATGCAAATGACTGAGAAACAAGTAAGTAAAAGATTGCAATATGTTAGATTTGAATTGTGATACACTGAACGTATAGTAGAGCAATATAATAAAAATTCATTATAATGCAACCCGGATGTCAACATAATAGTTTATCGCAAGGTTCCTCTCTATTCCAACCCCTAAGGTCAGCTAGCATGGTCTTTCTGTGAAGCTGGTTGAGCAAGGACGTGACCCCAGCACACCAGCATCCAAAATACAACATAAGTTGGTAACCAGCAATTATGGTCTTTAGAGCAGGGCAAAATCCTAACTGTCAAAAGACTAATATAGTTAACAGTGGAGGAGAGAGTGGATGAAGAGTAATGTGGGCAGAAGCCTTTGGGTAGAGCGGCCCACCCCACAAATGCCCCTGCTGACTGATGATGCCTCTCAATAATTAACTTCATAAAGGGGCCTGACCGGCCAGCAGGTGTATTAAAACCAGGCCACAAAAACTGTCTCTATTGAATTAACCAAGCCTACGTCATTTTTCATTTAATTGCTTCGAGCCAAACCACATTGATTTAAATTGGTGTCCAGTAAGCAGGAGTATTTGAGTGAAGTCCAGGAGGCTCGAAACCTCATGTGAGTTATAGGACAGATATTTCTCAGTCTCCTCAAGATTATATTTGTCTAACATGTCATTTACAACCTTTGGTGGTGATGACAAACTGTTGATAAAAGGAAATAAAAAATCTAGCTAACTTGATTTGAAGGGATAAAGCGACATAATAAGCGACATAATTCAACTATGCACACCTGATAACAAATTTTTGGAGGAATCAGATTCCTGGGGTTTTAAAATGAGGCTACCCATAACCATTGTTGTTTGGTGGTCCTTTTTATGTCCACTTAATTGCCATCTTTGTAACATTCCAAGGCAACTTTTTTTTTGTAGTCATAGCACAGATCTTATCTACTTGAATGGGGATCAAAATCTCAAAAATCTTTAGCTTAGCATTTTATTAAAATGTCGAATCACCAGTTGAATCTCTTTCAATTATTTAGCTCTAATCAGTCTAAAATATTGTATTTTTCATCTTATTCCAAATAAGCATTTGAGAAAAGTGACTCAAAATTGATTTCAATAAAGTTTGATGTTAGCATGTAGCTAAGCTAACAATGTGATACTGTAATAAACATAAATGCATAACATACACAAATATTGAACGAAATAATGATTTGTTTTATTAGATTGACCTTTGTTTCATGAACATTAAACATTAAAAAAAAAAAATTCAAAGAGCTTGTCATGATGCATTCTGGGATTGTCTTATCTGCAAAGGATACATCCGCTGCATTTGAATATCCATACCTCCCTACTATATACAGTAGTATGCCAAAAACAGTATTTCCAAATCCTACTTTTTTCATAAGTAAGCGATATATTCAATATTTCCAGCAAGTGTTTTACAAGAAAAGTGTTCTTCATAAAAAACAGTACATACTCTGACAGTACACGATTTTCAAACAGCATAAAGAAGCGTTCGCAGGGCACTTCGATGGGAAAACAAACATTACAGCCAAGCCGTAGGGCCATTCCAAACTGAATGGTCAATATGAATGACTTAAAAAGTGAATTACGAATGGCTGTTATTTTCAGCCCAAACACCTTTCAGCCCCCCTCTCACAGTGGAGGATAAAGTCTTAAAAGGGGGTAGGCATAGGGATGACTACTTCTGAATGGAACACCCATGCAATGGAGCTATAGAATTGGGTTAAAACAATGTTTCTTAGGAGACAGCATAAAATGTGCTGCCTAAAGTACCTTTTTAAACAGCCTTTGCATTGGGAGTGCATTTGTGAAGTCTTCCATGGTAAGCAATTCAATAGGTTTAGAAACAGAGCTTAAACCTCTCATTTTATGCATCTCGGTCTACAACATATTTGAGACCATTCAAATCCTGCAGTTTTTCATATATTATTCCTACAATTTATGTAAGTCCCATTTACACTCTTTAAGTCTCTAAGGAGCTGCATTTTTCCAGTTCATTTCGATCAGGCACGGAGGGCCCCAAAGCCCCTTCACAAAAAGACTACATGGTTTACATATGGTGGGCTAAAAACATGGTACATGTCAGCTATCACTGTCGTCTGACAGTCTATGTGTCTACATAGAGAAGCACAAACACCACAGCCCTGTTGAAAACTTCCTATATTGTCATGTTTCTTGCTGGTGGTACTCTGGACAGGATGATTCTAGTGTGGAAGCAGTTTCATGTGCGGAGCACGATGGAAGTTTGAATAGCTCGTAATGGGTAGAAACATCAAAGATTTCAAATAATGAATGATGAAAAATTCAGCAAGATAGAGGAGGATGCAAGGACAAAGCGATGAGAGGTAGACACAATATCGTATTTCCAACCTTCTTCTTTCATCTGCAGTGGCAACAGAGAGCACTTCTAGCCAATGGGGTAATTATCGCCATCATGAAAGTTTCATGCGGTCTAAAGGGGAAGCCAGGGTGGAACAATAAGAGTGACTTTCAAAGGCATGTGCTTTGCTGCCCTCCCTTGCGTTGGTATTCACCTCTAGACCTCTCTGCTTTAACAACTATCTGGTTCACAGAAAAGAAAAAATACCACAAAACCAGAGAAAAATGAAGGGAGATAAATAAGAAGAAGCCATAAGCACACAGCCGTGGATGAAAAATATCTTTGGACCATTTGGATTGCAGCACGTTTATCCCTCAGCAAGCAACAGTGATAGGAATCACACAGAGCACTGCTGCCCATCCACATGGCCGCTTATTTCATGCTACATTAACAGAACAAAGGGACACTTCTGAGACCAAGGCAAAACTGAAACTGCAAAACAGAGAAAGTTTCAGAAATAATAAGACTGCATCATTTTTTCCCCCCTTCCATGTTGATGTACTGCTAGGCAGGGTTGTTCTCATATCCTAAAACTAAAACCAAGATGAAAAATATTTGTTTTAAAAACATTTTTGTAAACAGAAATTCAATAATTAAAGTAAATGAAAAACTAAGCTAAAAAACAGTTTTATTTGAACCTAATTAAAATACAAATTAACATAAAAAAAATGTTTTGTAGTCATCAAGCATTCATCATATGACAGAGTAATATAAAAACACAGATGTCTTGTTTAAATTATATCTAAGTCTAAACTCTTCTGCTGGCTCCTCATCTCATTAACCATAACTACTCAAACTAAAAATAAAATAGAAATGTGTCATGAAAAAACAACCTTTTCTATCAAAACTAACTTTTTGTTATTTTTTGTTTGATAGTGTAACTATCAAAACTATTGCTGAAACTTACTAAAATTAATCTAACCTGAACAAAAAAATCTATTTTCTTTAATCTTCAGCTATATATTTTGTCAAACAGCATAGCTTGATAAATATATTGAATACTTCAGAGGAAAGAAATTCAGAATGCTGATAGCAAGAAATCTGCAGGGCAAAGGGAGCAAACACTTGAAATGAAAATGTATGCAGCCACACCAGAATAAATACGACCACCTCAAGCTCTATCACGGAGTGGTGCCTCTGCTGTCCACATTTCAATGAGATGCATTTTCTTACCAGCATTCTTAATGGCCAGCTTGAGATTGAATGACTAGATATGTTAGAGTGGCTAAAGCAACACTACAGCATGGAATTGTGGCCCAAATCCTTTTTATTAATCAATAATGTAGATAGTAAACAGGGCTCAACCAAAAGGATGGCCAGTGTGACTTAAAAAATAAATTTAGGCTGCATGTCCGACCATGTTAATATTGATTCAGGGCCGTAGATCCTACCACATGGATAAACTTTGAAAACTGCAAGGGCAGTTAATGTAATCACCATGCCTGTCCAGTGCTTATATAGTACAACCCAATTTACAAAAGTCCATCCTAGGTATTTTGCCCAGTAACGCATAGTGCCCGTTTAAATGGCTATGCTGATTGCATTGCTTCAGTCGTTGCCACTGAACAATTAAGGATGTTCCATCACATCCAATAGTGTGCTAATGGGCTTGGCTGGGTGTATGATTGCTCTATATTATTCCATCGTCCTATGGGCTGTTTGAGCCTCTGGGTTCGAGTCTAGATCTTTAGACTCCAGCTGGCACACATATAAGGTCAATGAAACAGGGCTGTCTGGGATGACTGCCAGGTTCTCATAGGTATAGATTTCCAGGCACACGCTAGTGCCCCTATACGTCCCTCTCGGCTGCATATATACACAGGGAACGTTGTCAGCAGTGGCATATTGATTTTATGTTTGCGGCCTGCTTTTCGTCATGATGCAATATTCTGTCAATGCACTGGCAGGAAAGCACCGGTTTAATTATTGAACTGGCTTTTAGCCAAGGCACCTTAACTACATCTGTAGGCTAGACCTGGGGTTGAAGCACACAGAGAAATCCACCCAACATGCATCCCAACCAAATGCATGTTTTTACCCAGCTTTAAAGGAATATTCTGTGTTCAATACAAAGTAAAGCTCAAATCAACAGAATTTTGTACATATTTATTTTGTACATGTTGATTCCGACAAAAAATAACTTAAACTCGTCTCTCCTTTTCTAAAAACAAAACAAAAACAAACAAACATAGATCAAGGTTACAGTGAGGAACTTACAATGAAAGTGAATGGGGTGAATTTTTGGAGGGTTTAAAAGGCTGTATAATTTTAAAAGTTTATAATTTATCAGATTGTTTTAGGGTTAAAGGCGTGTAGTCGCCATGCCAACAAAGTTGTAAAATTGGATATAACTTTACACAGAAAAGGTTAATAAGTGATTTCATCTCACTAAATTCATGTTAACCCTATTCTTCCCTCAATCTGGCAACGTACCTTAGGGGATACACACACTTTAAAATGTGCTAAATAACAGCATGAATAACATCTTACTTAATTTACTTCTTCCACATCTTACACAATTAATATTCACAGTTTTATAGTTTTTTTTGTTTTGTTTTTACTGAAGAAAAGTAAGATTAATATATAATTAATAATCACTGTCAGCACCATAGAAGAATCTATGACTTAACGATCACAGTAAAGAGACCCAACTACGATAAATAATAGCATGATTGGGTGAGAAAATCTCTCACTTTCTCATACCCGCATAAGAAACTAAAGAGTGTGTACAGTAGCTTGTTGTGCGCATTGCCTGTTTAAGGACTAACATGCATATTGTTTACGTCATGTGAGTATAATACTATATATTGAAATAGTGAGTATTTTAACCTTTATGGATTGGCCCCATTCACTTCCATTGTAAGTGCCTCACAGTTATACAGATATTTGCTTTTATTTTTTAAAGTTGAAATTAATATTTTTGATAATCATCATTGTGCCACAAATTAAGCATAACTTGTATTGAATCCGGAACATTCCTTTAAGCAAATCAACTATTCTTGGAGTAGTCGAATACTCAAAATGAAAAATGTGTCATGTTGTTCCAAACCCGAATTACTTTCTTACTTCCATGGAAAACAAAAGGAGGTATTATGTCAAGATTTTCACAAAAACCTCTTGTTTGCCGACAGAAGACTTGGAATATGAATCACATTGACTACTGATACTTTTGTGTCATTTTTATAGCTTAAATGGGAGTTATTTTCAATATCAACTAACATTGTATTGAATAGACAGACTTGGATATTCATTAAACAAATGTCATTTTATGTTCCGCATAATAAAAAAGTAAAACAGGTTTGGAAAGACATGAGGGTAAATTATGATTTTGAATCAAATATTCCTTTAAATAAAGATATATTCTATGATGATATATTATATATAAACTTTTTATCTTACACTTTTTTGCTTCTCAAGCAAATATATCTTGTTTAAAGGATGTTTAAATATGTTTACTAGAAAACAAGAAAAAATAACTAATTAAGAAAATGATTATCTGCCATGCACAGTTCTGCAGCAAACTTTTTTGTAGAGAAAAAAAGACAACAAACTGAGTGAATTTTGTTAAATATTCAGTTCAAAGCCCGAAACCGTGAGAGGAAACGATTGTACATAATTTCTAGTGCAAGTCTATTTCTACATTTACCTCAGTTAGCTTGCTTTTCAATTACACCTTCCGCCGATATCAAATGCAATTCTCAAATGGGCCCACAGCTGTATTTGCGGATTGAAAGGTGAGTCATTAGATGTGTCTCTGTGATGGGGCTTTCATTTGGGTCTCGTCGGGATGAAAGACACTTGACTGATAGCAGTGGATCAGATCAGGCTAGTCGATCTCAGCCTGGGTGAGCTGCTAATTAAAAGGCAGGGAGGAACTACCAAAGCAAGATTAAAGAGGGCCAAGAACAGGCATTAATTGCACTTCTGTTACAAGGCAGTGGGAGAAAAACACTTGTGCACTCTCCCTCAAACACACACACACACACACACACACACACACACACACACACACACACACAAAATCTACAGCAGAGCCATAACCACAATATAAATTGAGGGGCTGATGTGCTGCACATCAGCAAGCAGTTCAGGTTAAGAGTGTTAGCGTCATGCACTGTAAAAAATGTTTGTAATTTTAACGGTAAAAGAGTGTAAAAATGCTACAGAAAAAAACATGAATTGATTAACGAGTATTAACTAAAATATACAGTAAAAATAAAATATATTTTAAAAGACACTGCAATAGTTTTTACAATAAAATGTTGTTAAAATGTAAAAAAAACTGGTAAAAATTTAAATTGTTTAACAAGAGAGAACATGTACTTTTTAAGAGTAAATTATTGTTAAAATTACGGTGAAAAACCATAATCAGGCATTCCCACAATTCCCTGCATGACCCATCTTATTTAATTATATTTTATGGGAGTCGTTATGTTTCTTCTTATTTGTAATATCAGTTGCATACATTGGCGTGTTCTGTGTTATTTTTGATGTAGTTTAGTTCATGTTTCCTGCATTATTTGAATTTCACATGTGTTACCCTGATGATGTTTATTGGTCTTTGCTCCTGGAAGAGCCATTATTGATGAACTTCATGTCATCATGTGCTCTTCTATAATTTTATCAGTGATTAACAATACCTTATAAAATAAAAAGCTTCTTTATCTCAGTTTACCCTAAAAGCACAATTTTCCTGGCTTGTATAGCTAATGTGCATGCATGTTCTCGAGATGATTGGCAGGTGATGTCTGTATCTAAAAGTTGACTGATTCTTTAACCTATAAGGCGGGACTTCCTTCCTACATCCGTTGACTATTTGGTGCTAGAGCTTCTTGGTTGGGCATCCAATTTCTCCCATTAATTTTAATTGGAGTGGCCCGTCTCTGCTAAATAATCTCTGCTAGAACATGGTAAGACCTGTGACTTGTGTCAACAATTTCATTTTTAGATTGTGGCAAGGACAATGTAATATTTTTAATGCAAATATTACAGGCCTGTAGACAGGGGAGTTCGGGTAGTTGGAAGATTCATTCATATTGTCCTTTGTAAGAGACCGTCTGAAAACACCACTCACTACGCTAAAACTTAGGAAATGTCCACTCATTCATTCAGTTCACGTGCAAGTTATACATAAAAAAAAAACTGTAAAATACATTTACATTAAGAATCTTCTTATAACTTCCCAGATGACAGACAGACAGACATACTACAGGTGAGATTATTAAAATATGATGAATTATATAAGTAATCTCACCTGTAGTATGTCTGTCTGTCTGTCCTCTGGGAAGTTATTAGAACATTCTGAATGTGAAAATGTATTTTAAATATATATATATTGAAAAAAATATATATATATATATATATATATATATATATATATATATATATATATATATATATATATATATATATATATATCTTTTTTCATGTATAACTTGCACGTGAATGAATGAGTGGACATCTCCTATGTTTTAGTGTAGTGAGTGGAGTTTTAAGATGGTCCCTTACATCTGCGAAACCAAATGTCGAACATCAAACTTTACCACTCTACATCAGTGAGGCGAAAGAGCAGGAGAGATGGAAGAGAAAGCAGGCAGCAGCGTCATTGTTGCAGAATATTGAACATGTGTTCAAAAAGACTGCCGAACAGGGTACGGTTGTTATGCTTGGTAAGCAATTTGACAACATTGTAGTAAATACTTTCAGTGCACAAAAAAGCATGCTCGTTAAGATACCAGCAGACAAGCTAATCCAGCACAAATTAGTGCATAAAAACCAAAATGAAGTATTTGAACCTCATAATTAAATACAAAATGAGGGAGAAAACTGCAAAAAGGTCCACTTTTTGAAAAAAAGAACCTCCCTTCCACTAGGCTGGCTACGGGCCTGTATTAGGTTTTAAGATTTTCTAAATAGTTTCTTTTTGTTCTAAATAATTATTCTGAATTCTGTACAGCATCTCCTTCTTTTAAAAAGACTATTTTATATTGAGTATAACTTGTCAGGTCTGTGCTCAAAAAATGAGCCCCCAGTTAAAAGAGAAGTTCACCTAAAAATGGAAAATGTTCATTTACTCACTAATTACTCAGACTTAAATTGTTCAAAACCCATATGCTGTTACTTTTCTGGGAGAATAAAAATATGTATTTTAAGCAGCTCTATTCCATAGAATTACAGTTTATAGTGAGCAGGAGCTGTCAAGCTTCAAAAAGGATAAATAGGGTACAACGGGGCTAAAGGCACCCCTTAGGTATATTGTGCGTTTTTCTGGTCACAAAATGTATCAAGGTTAAAAAACATTAACTATTTTTATTGAAAAATCATGGAGCAACATCATTTTTGTGAAAAGAAATAATAACGGAAGGTTGTTTTGATTAAAATTCAGTTACCCTCCGGGTCACCCAGAACTTTCCTAATGAATGGACGTTGTGGGCAGCGTTTAAATATTAGAAAATAAATTAAGCTCTACTTACACTCTGTTGCTGGGAATGATCTTGTAGCCATCCCTGAACCATGTCACCTGTGGCCGCGGGAAGCAGCTGACTACTGGGGAATTAAGGATGGCCGCCCTGCCCTGTGTCACTGTCTTTCTTTGGTCGTTGTCAATAAAGTCACCCATATCTGAAAAGAGAGAGTTGGCGGTCTTATATACATGCTTAAAGTAGGGATGTGTAAGATTACATATTTCCTAGATTGACTAATTGGTGGGTTGCCTCAATATCTAATTGGTCTTAAAGTGTGCAATTTATTTAATATTAACATACTTTCTCGTATCCCATCTAATATACGTAGGTAGGTAGATTTCCTCAAATAGTGTGAACACTGTGGCTATGTAGCCGATCAGCACAACATAGCAACCATGGCTTAACCAATGGCTTGATTTTGGGGCACGATGATGGGAAAGCAATGGCAGAAAAGGGGGCAGAAAGTTCAGGAAATTTGTTTGAAAACAATCATTATTTTTTCATTCTGTTTAATGATCTGAAATTGCACAATCCAGACACCTATTCAATAAGGTTGATTTCTGGTTTTCCTTACTCCTGACAAAACGTCTTAAAAATACAACGATTGTGCAAAATGTGAACTCAAAAAACAGTGCTTGACCTGACACAATGGCCAAAAATGCTCAATTGACTATTAAAGGGGTTAGTGTTTGGCTGAATTCGATTAATCTCAGAAAGTTGAAAAATGCAATGGAATTCCCCATAAAGTTGGACTTCCAACTTGGAAAGTCATGCAAAGAACTTCAAATCCAATTTCTACAAGAAGCAGGTGCGGGACATCATGCAACCATGTCGGCACCCAGGTAGATGTACAAATTAATAATAAATTCACTTTTAAAAAAATTCTATCAATGAGTCAAAGTTTGTACATTACAAAAGGTGTGCAAAACATGGTAAATTATACTCTCTTTTGATTATTGTCAAAGTCCTTTTCAAGGCAAGTCAGTCCACTCGGTGGCCATCTTTGGAAATTTGTTGGGCAACTATTTTTCAATGTAAACAAGTGGCATGCAAGTCCATCTCCTATCTACTAGAAAGGGCAAAATATTGAAATCTCTACCCTTCATAGAGGTATTTATAACATATCAGGGTTTGGACAAAAACTGCAAAGGTGTTCAATCAACAACATTTATTCATGGCACACTGCAGCGCAAGATTGCATCACCATGCAGAACGAAGGAATGCCTACAGCATTGGCTTTGAATTTGGAGACATAATTCCAGCGATGCAGTTTTCAAATGGCTTTAAAGTGTTTAAAACAGCTCATTTCTGGGATCGAAATGCAAACAAAGCACATTGAGGATGGTAGAGAGAAAAAGAGATAGCAGGAACAAAAGAACAGTAGGGATCTAGTGAGGACATTGCTTGGAATTTATGTTTTCTTAATGCGAGCAGTGTTGTGGCATGGTTATGTAACATAAACATATGGATCAAACTCATCTCCACTCCAAAACCTCTATAAAAACTCACATGCCACTTGAATCTCTGACCGTCTCTGAAGCAGAGCACCCATCCTGTTTCTCACCACACACTGGTAAACACCCATATTGGAGCGCTGCAGAGAGGAGATGGTGTACCTATAAGAGACAGAGAAAGAGAGATAGGTAAAAATAAATAAGAATAGATTTCATTATGCTGTTTACATCATTCAAAACTTCTAAATCATGTAATTGAATCAATTTTACAACAAAAGCATACACAAAGGTTCCCTACTGCTATCAACTTCACACAGTTTTATTTTAGATTTTTAGACTAAAACTTGACTCACAGTCTTAAAAACGCTCAATAGAAACAGAGAAATGGAGAACAAATAAATATTATACTATTCCACATCATTCTAAATTCATTCTACATTGTTTGAATTCCCATTATTTATTTTTCATTTTCCACACAGCCAGATTCTAATGCTGTACGCCAACAAATTCACATAGTCTGGAGGTTTTAGACACAAATGTGTTCCCATTTAGAAGAGTTGAAATGGTGTAGGGTATCCAGGTCAGGTTTGGGGAATGTATGACTAATACTAATGATCGTAATCAATGATTAATCATACGGGTTGACCCAGATACAAAACATACAAAAACGCCCCAAAAAGGGCTTATATAGTCCAAGAGTCTGCCTTCAAATATATATAGATAATTAAACACAACAAATTATGATTAATTAGGAATATACATCATATGCAGGCAGGCTATATTAATTTTAATAACACCTCAATGGAATTGACCCGTAGGCTACCGCAACCAGTCAGTTCGTCCGCTGAACCACTTTATTTGGTACTTTTGATCAATTCTCCAGAGGGGTTATTCCTAGTTATAAGCTCACTCATCAAAAGCACGTTAACTTACTTTGATAATATCAGCTCATAGCTTAAAATCGCACATTAAAGAGGCTTTGTTTTATGACCAACAAACACAGGCAATTACACGTATAATTGATTTTAATACAAGGCACTATGATATATCACTACACTTGACAAACATACATGTAACATAGAATAAACATAAAATAAACAAAATAAATGCAGTAAGGGAAAGTAAAGAATTATTAGAGGTATGGCAAACTTATTACAACAATTAACCCTTTGAAGCCAGCAAGGAAATTACACACTGTGATGCATTTGAATTTCAATGGAAATACTTGCACAAATAGGCCTTTGCATGTGGCTAAGACTGCGTGTATGCCGTGTCCTTGGGGCGTCCGTGAGATGGAGGATTTCGGTTTGGTGTTCCCAGCGCGTGGAGTTGAAACTCACTTGAAGAGGAATTGAAGGGTTGTTCCGAGAAGTTCGAAGCGTCTTAGGAATACTTGTTGAATAGTTGGCGAGTGTTCCGGAGGGTTGCCGAAGATCGGGAGAAGAAATGAGAGATGTAAGATGGCTTGAAGAGGTCCGGGAGAAGAGGGTTGAAGTAAGCGAGGATGAAGAGCGCAGCAAAAGAGAGTTGAAAAGGAAGAGATCGAAAGGCCAGTGTTGATGCAAGTTATACCCTTCGAAAACGGGTCCCACCTCTCATTGGCTCGACCAATAAGAAGAGTGGAAGTTCCAGGCGGGAATTTGGTTTATTGCCCTTTGTTCTAAGAGTGTTCCTCTTAGAACTAGGAAATATTCTTGTAATACTAATATGATGTTTTTTATCGATATATCACGTACACAGTCATTTCAATCTTCAAAATACCAAGTTATGGAGACCAAATATGACACACATATGATTTCGGTTAACCATAGTATGCAAAGTCTGAAACATTAATCCATTAGAGTTTGCAAGAAAACATAGATCAAACAACATTTAGGAAAATCCTGAGATGGAACATTAGATACATGTTAATACATTTATCACAGGGATATATATATATATAGGATATATGGGATTAAAAAGGGTTCATTTCTCCTTCTCAGTAAGGATTGAGTGAGCGTCAGCCCTCTCTAACATTCCTTTGGAGGTCGTAAAATTCTCCTTTCTTTGGGCAGGAGAATGATTCCTTTGTCCCGTCAAGGCTCATTTGCATGTTTATGACCGGTTTTATGACGGTAAGAGATTTTGGGCTGAATGACTCAAAAGATGGTAAACATAGCCAAAATACCATTCTAAGGTGATCTTATATTTATTTTCGGCTAGGACAAATCGTAAGGTTTAATTTGATACCAAGAAAGATGTACTTGGTACACTTAGACGTGGATATACACTGTTAGGCTATTAAATATAAGATCACCTTATTAACTATAACAGGTTTTACTACACTACTAAACTAATTTCAACTAGTTTTGATCTATCATCAGACAAATAAACACACAGGGATTAAAACATATTTCATTAGACATACATTTCTAAGTTTAAAACTGAAAAACACACACACACACATTTTTACGTTCAAGATCTCACATGGTAAAGCATGCGGTGTGAGGCGAGTCATATGGGAAAGGGGGGGCTTAGCAGTCACGAGGATTTCCTGTCAATAGTTCCTTGTCTCTATGTCAATAGCGCATTGTGCTGTGGAGACTAGTCGGTGCTATTGCAGTAATTAGGGGAGTTTTAACAGTGGGTTCTTTATTGTTCGGGACCGGCTGAGTTAATGATTATCCTTCACTGATTCCTCCAGACGCTACAATGGTTTACCCTCGCAGCCACAACTAGCCATTTTTCGCCAGCCTGCACATTAGAATGAACCTACCACATCAAAATGGCACAGAGGAACCAGCTCTGCTCTGTAATGAAGAATATCAGATTTCAGCCAAAAGGCCACTTTGACAAAAAGCAAAGGTGGCGAATGCAGGGGTATTCAAATCTGTTGGCATTTCCAAATGTGCTGAACACATGACTAATGCACTGTTGCGCACTATTTAGCCAAATCTGTTTACGTCCCTGAAAATGCCGCCCAGTGGGATTGTGAATCTCAGAAGTGGCTTTCTCTTTCAGAGGAACTCAATAGCAATACCACAGGAGCTCGATGCATGCTGCTTAGGTGATGAAAGCTAATGGGAAAAGCAATACCAATTAGAGCACACCAATTCTATAACTGGACAACATACATTTTTTCCATGAAAACCTTTAACACAGGGAGGAGCAAAGATAAGAAGCAGATACTTTACCATGTATATGACTCAGAAATGGAGAATAAATCAAAACATCTAATGCAAAAATTGACTCTAACTGAGAATCAGGTGTCAGCAGGGCACTTGAGGTAAAATGAATGAGTGCATTATTCGCCTGTAAAGAGATAGGCAGGCAGAGCGGCAGACACTTCTATTAAGACAGCAGGAACCCGCAGGGCCAATTCTTCAGCAGCTTTAACAATCCTCATGTCTGAGAAAAGGCTGAGTGCTACAGAGGCTGTATGCTGATTAAAAAAGGTCAGTTTAAGAGGCTATCATTATTGAGAAATTAAACATTCTGCATGGAGAGAGCTCAACTAGAAAATTGTACCGTTGATTAAATGAACTGCAAAATAAACTAGAGGAGTTTCTCTAAGAAAACTTAATTGAAAATTATTTGAAACCATGGGACTTTAAAGTCATTTCATTTCTTGATTATAGTATGACAACTGCCTGTTGGAAACATTTGAAACATTTAACACTGCAAACAAAAACTAGATTTGCATTTTCTGAAAGAATTACCAGTAATTGCATGCCAACAAACAATAGTTCTAAAGTTTTTGGGGTAGTTGTGGAACGTAGTTACCTTGCAATTACTGTAGTTTTTTCCATAATATTTTAATAATTCTCTCTAATTTTTAAGTGTTTTCATAACTATTACTATTGCTTATCAAAAATCCACAACACCCTCCTGTAGCAACCACCTAGTAATGCCCTAGCAACTACCCAGAACATCCTTGTAACTGCTTAGCAACACACCCTGGCAATCACCCACAACACCCTGATATGGTTGTGGCGAGTTGTGCACAGGCAAGAAAAAAAAAGTGTGTTGAAGATTATTATGAGAAAGACTCCTGAAATGGATCTTTAATAAACTACATTAAGGATAAAATATTGTTTGGGTAACTGCCACCAGTGTCATAAATGTTCTTTTCTTTTAAATAAGACATATTCTCCCCCAGAGTTTTTTTTTAGGGCATGTTTCCTAGCAGTGAAATAAAGCAAATGCATCATCATTTTGTCAAATATTTCAATTTTATTAATTTTGTAAAAATTAATGATTAATTTAAATAAATATATTATTGATAATTTGATTATTTAATGATTTTGTGGATTGGTCTAGAATAGAATAAGGAAACTTTTGGGGCATTTTTCACCCCAAATTTTGGGTGTATTTTTTTTTTTTTTAACTTTCAGTAGCATTTTTTGTCCTAAGCTCCTGTTAATGTCTGACCCTAGTTCTTACTAAGAGCCAGTAAGTAAAGGCACTGTTTGTACATAGGAAAATTGAAATGCTGGAGGGTGTTGGATCGTGTCTCTAATATTAACTGTGAGCCTGTGCTTTATCCATCCTTTGTAACCTTGAGACAGTTCTGAGTTTTTCATCTCCAGAAAGCTTTAAGATGAAAGCTGGCTCTCACTTGTACTCAGGGGAGAAGGCTGTGATATCCATGTTGTTGAGCATCCATTTGAACTCCAGAGGCCAGCTCCCCTCCGCCAGGCAGGTCATGACCAGACGGTTCCCTTCTAGGTGGATCTCCGGAGGTCCCGGCTCAGTTTTGAAGTACGGGGCCACATCACCTGCAGACAGACATGAAAGGGTACAGTTATAAATTATGGCAGTTCCCTGTAATGCTATCCTGACCTAAGGCAGACACCTCAAAAATTAAGTCAATATTCAAGATCATCTCTTCACCGGTTCTTCAAATTACATCGACCAAGAGTGCTCTGTGGGAGATGGGGGCCTGTGGTCTACCCGTTTTGGATGAGCAGGGTTCCCACACTTTTCAACCAATGAATTTCCATTACTTTTTCCATGACCTTTCCAGTCATTTGTAATTACTGGGAAAGGACTTTTACACAGGGATGCAAAAAAAATTGCGACAGCATAATTTCATATAATCAAGTATTGAAGGCCAGTGCTTTATGCTTAAATAAATAGGAAACTATATTTAATATATTCAGACCAATAAGAGACAGACAGAGGTTAAGTAGTACATTAATGTTTTTATCTTTTCTTTTAAGAACTACAAAAAAACATAAGCAAAAATGTCAAACACTTGCTGGTTTTAGATGCTGAAATGTAAAGATTATTTTGCTCATACACAAAGGTAAATTAAAAATATTTGAGTTTTACACTGATGCACAGACTAAACAAGAAGAAAAAAAAAAGACTTTTGAAAACTTCCAAAGGTCTTTACTTGAGGAAACTGAATGCAGCACTTTTTAAGACCTACAGAAAATCTGTGATGGAAACATGTTAACACCAACAATCAGGCCAGTATGGGAACCAAAACGACAATGGAAAGAAATTTAAGGTGTAAGGAGAGATTCATCCCATATACTGAATAGTGTGCTTTTGTAATGTCAGCTACAATACCAGCATGTTTTTGAAAATGTAATTCAGTGGGAATGTTTGCCTTAACTGATTTCACCTCAAGTCAAGTGGTTTTTATTGTCGTTTCAACCATATACAGTTAGTACAGTACACAGCGAAACGAGACACCGTTCCTCCAGGACCATGGTGCTACATAAAAACAACATAAGACAAACACAGAACCACATGAGACAACACAACTAAACAAATTCCTATATAAAATACCTATATATACCTATATACCTATATAAAGTGCACGTGCAAACATGTGCAAAAAGTACGGGACAGTACAATACATTTCTAACAATGAACAGGACAATAGGCACAGTGAGAGACAGTGCAGTGCCGACCAGCACACAGAAGTGCAAAAAGATGACAGTTTCTACAAACGTAAACATAACATACTATGAGATAATGTTCTATGCACATAGCAGTTATTGAGGTAGCAGACAGTTATAAAGTGACAGTAATTAATGTGCAACTCAGGACACGTGTGTGTGTGTGTGTGTGTGTGTGTGTGTGTGTGTGTGTCAGTCCAGTCTCTGAGTATTGAGGAGTCTGATGGCTTGGGGGATGAAGCTGTTACACAGTCTGGCCGTGAGGGCCCGAATGCTTCGGTACCTCTTGCCAGATGGTAAGAGGGTAAAGAGTTTGTATGAGTGGTGTGAGGGGTGTGTGGGGTCGTCCACAATGCTGGTTGCTTTGCGGATACAGTGTTTTTTGTAAATGTCTGTAAAAGAGTGAACAGCAGTAGACTGAGCACACAGCCCTGGGGGGCCCCAGTGCTCAGTGTGGTGGTGGTGGAGATGCTGTTCCCGATCCGGAATGACTGAGGTCACCCAGTCAGGAAGTCCAGGATCCAGTTGCAGAGGGAGGTGTCCAGGCCCAGCAGGTTCAGCTTTCCAATCAGGTGCTGAGGAATTATTGTGTTGAATGCTGAGCTGAAATCTATGAACAGCATTCGAACATATGAGTCCTTTTTGTCTAGGTGGGTGAGGGCCAGATGGAGGGTTGTGGTGATGGCGTCGTCAGTTGAACGGTTTGGATGATACGCAAACTGCAGAGGGTCTAGTGAGGGGGGCAGCTGGGTCTTAATGTGCCTCTTGACAAGCCTCTTGAAGCACTTCATGATGATTGGTGTGAGTGCGACTCAGAGAGGAAGAACACGGCGCATGTGGCAGGGCATCCAGGCCATCACCAACTACAGGACAACATAATTTGCCTGTGACAAAGATGCCTCCCTTCCAGATGTGCTGAACGAATTCTACGCTCGATTTGAGGCACAGAACAACATGGTGGTGAGGAAGACCACCCCTCCTCCCAACGACCAGGTGCTCTGTATTACCACGGCTGATGTGAGGAAAACTCTACGTAGAGTCAACCCAAAGAAAGGCTGCTGGACCAGACAACATTCCTGGCAGGGTGTTCAGAGGATGTGCAGACCAGCTGGCAGATGTTCTTACCAACATCTTCAACATCTCTCTGAGCAGTGCAGTCGTTCCAATGTGCTTCAAGGCCACCACCATTGTCCCCATGCCAAAGAAGTCTTCAGTGTCCTGCCTCAACGACTACAGTCCCATCGAACTCACACTCATCATTATGAAGTGCTTCGAGAGTCTCCCCCTCACAAGACCCACTGCAGTTTGCGTATCATCCCAACCTTTCAACAGACGACGCAATCGCCACCACCCTCCATCTGGCCCTCACCCACCTAGATAAAAAGGATTCATATGTTCAAATGCTGTTCATAGACTTCAGCTCAGCATTCAACATGATCATTCCTCAGCACCTGATTGGAAAGCTGAACCTGCTGGGCCTGGACACCTCTCTCTGCAACTGGATCCTGGACTTACTGAATGGGAGACCTCAGTCAGTCTGGATCGGGAACAGCATCTCCACCACCACCACTACCACCACGCTGAGCACTGGGCCCCCCCCCCCCCCCAGAGCTGTGTGCTCAGTCCACTGTTCACTCTGCTGACTCACGACTCTGCAGCAATGTACAGCTCAAACCACATCATTAAGTTTGCCGATGACACGACCATGGTGGGTATCATCAGCAAGAACGATGAGTCAGCATACAGAGAGGAGGTACAGTGGCTAATGGACTGGTTTAGAGCTAACAACCTGTCTCTGAATGTGGACAAAACAAAAGAGATTGTTGTTGACTTTAGGAGAGCACAGAGTAACCGCTCTCCACTGAACATCGACGGCTCCTCTGTGGTTCACCTGGCGAGAACCTCACCTGGTCCCTCAAGACCAGCTCTATTACCAAGAAAGCCCAGCAGCGTCTCTACTTTCTTTGAAGGCTCAGGAAAGCACCTCTCCCACCCCCCCATCCTCACTACATTCTAAAGAGGGACTATTGAGAGCATCCTGAGCAGCTGCATCACTGCCTGGTTTGGGACTTGCACCGTTTCAGACCGCAAAGCCCTGCAGAGGATAGTGAGGACAGCTGAGAAGATCATCGGGGTCTCTCTTCCCATCAAAGACATTTACGAAAAACACTGTATCCGCAAAACAACCAGCATTGTGGACGACCCCACACACCACTCACACAAACTCTTTACCCTCCTGCCGTCTGGCAAGAGGTACCGAAGCATTCGGGCCCTCACAGCCAGACTGTGAAACAGCTTCTTCCCCCAAGCCATCAGACTCCACAACACTCAGAGACTGGACTGACACACACACACGTGTCCTGAGTTTCACTTTAATTACTGTCACTTCATAACTGTCTGCTACCTCAATAACTGCTATGTGCATAGAACACTATCTCATAGTATGTTATGTTTACGTTTATAGAAACTGTCATCTTTTTGCACTTCTGTGTACTGGTCTCTGTGTCTCTCACTGTCTCTCACTGTGCATATTGTCCTGTTCATTTTTAGTAATTTATTGTACTGTCAATAATTTTGCACACGTTTGCACGTACACTTTATATAGGTATGTTATTTAGTATGTGTAGTCTCATGTGGTTCTGTGTTTGTGCCTGTTTTATGTAGCACCATGGTCCTGGAGGAACGTTGTCTCGTTTCACTGTGTACTGACATTTAAAAAAAACACTGTATCCGCAAAACAACCAGCATTGTGGACGACCCCACACACCACTCACACAAACTCTTTACCCTCCTGCCGTCTGGCAAGAGGTACCATATATTGTATATTGTTGAAAGACAATAAAAACCACTTGACTTGACTTGTACATTTCAAATCCATATAACTTCCCTGTCATTTGACCTAGTGATGTCAGACCACCTGTAATGCATTCACACACATTCACACACATATGACACACATCTTACATGACTTGGATTTTGGTAATATGATTTAGTGTATTTTTTAAGAATGTATTAAATTTTTCAGTAACAACATGTTTTTACTTTGAATAACTCATTACTTACTTACCTATGTACTTATACATTAATATAAAGTCTAAACAGTTGAATTTGTACAGCTATGATTGCAGAGCACTCAAATGCCATAGGAAAGAGGGAAAGAAAATCATCTTGGTTACTTGGTTAGAAATGTCTTTCTCAACAACCTAGTTCTCTGTACAATTATGGCAATTCTAAAATTGCCAATGGTGTTTCAGCCATGTCCCTTTAGGCATGCAATTGGCCAATAAAAGTAGGTGCGAAACCACAATTTCCTCAGAATTTTTCGACTGAGGGACAAGGAGTGCAGCCTGGGCTCATCTGCTGAGTGTTGGTACAATTAGCTCTCTTAGACAGTGTGGACCTATGAAGAGAGAGAGGCCACACCTAGGTTATAAAACCTGGCAAATGGACTTTGCAAAGAACAACCTGCTGTTAAACATATGTCCTGCAAGGACACACTGTTTACCCATGCCCATAAAGAGGCCATGCTTCTAGTCACCAATGGGGCATCGCACACACTGTGACTCATAGGCGAGGGCGATCACATTGACAATCCAATGAGAGAGTCTTTGTTTGGAGACAGACATGCCTTTTGTGCATCCTCCAAAGCAAACAAAGAGCTGGTCTGACAGTCTGAACTGACGGGTAAGATCCACATAAATATGCATTGCCCGCACCGGGCATAACAACTGCAGCATCTGCTCCTCATCCAAATTAAATTTAAAGGTGAAAGAAAGCTTGTAGGTGGAAAACCTGGGCCCTGAAGGGCATGAATACAATTTTAGGCATGCATCCTTTTCTGAGTTTGAATGTGGCCTTCAAAAGGCCCAGCCCGAACTCCAGACATGAGCTTCCTACCAACAGTGCTTACTTATCACCCACATGTTTAACTTAGGCTAGAACCAGCAGGAGTGTGGTCCTTAGAGAGAACACACGTAGCTCAGATTCTAAAGGCTCGAACGGGGGTCTTGTGCGCTAGATTCAGGTCCCAGGTTGGAACTGTAGCAGAGTGACTAGGGTTTAGGTGCCTTGCTCTCTTGAGGGACTTTATAATTAGATCATGTTTGCCTATAGGAGTCAGTCTCCGGGCGTGGTATGCAGAGATAGTCTCTACATAGACCTTAAGCTTCGACAGGGTGAGACCTGAATCCATCCACTTTTGGAGGAACATAAGGATCTTAGTTAATGAGCAATTCACTGGGTCTTTGCCATGTGAAGATCACCAATTTTCAAACACTGATCAAGCTAATCCTGGCACGTTTGATGGGCTCCATTAAGAGCGTGCAGGTTCTAGAGCTGGGGAGGTCAGATTGTATCCTGTGCTTGAGAGAGGAGATCCTTCCTCAGCAGTATTTTCCAAGGGAGGCCGACCAGTAGCTCTACCATCTCCGGAAACCATGACTGATTGGGCAATTTCTGTGCAACCAGTAGAACCACTTCCCTGTCCTCTCGAATTTTGCAGATGACAGAATGGAGGAGGCGTACCGAAGAAAATTCATACTTTGTGAGCCGTGGTATCCACCCCTGGCAGGGCTTGGGAAATGGAGTAACATAGGGCACAGTGGGATGTCTCCCATGAGGCAAATCCTCAAGACTGTCTGAGAATAAATCATCCATTACCCAGGCATAGCTCCCTGGTGGGACATCAGATCCACACTGCAGTTCAGGCAGCCTGGGATGTTTGTGGCATGTAAGGAAAGGAAGAGGTGCTCACTCCAATGGAGGAGGCGACATGTCAGGCTCAACATTGGCAGCAATCGGATTCTGCCCTGAAGATTTACGTAAGCTACTACTGTTGTTATCCAATTGAACAACATGAAAGAAGCAGACTCTCTGACCCGAGTGAGCGCATAGTAGGGCGTGCGTCACGTCTTTGTGAGCTCCGCATGGACCTCTGGAATGACGCTACTGGCTGGACTGTAGGAACTATTCATCCAGGCGAGATCTTGACTGGAGGGAACCACTGTGAGCTGAGTTACTCGACCGCCCATGAGAGGATGCAAAGCAGCTCAGTTTCAGTGGTGTGTGTATAATCTTCACCCTCACCAGACGTCCTCCATCATCGGGCCTGACCACTCACCCATAGATGCTGCAATGGACATAGCATCATCCCCTTCATCAGATCTGACAAATTTAATAATACTATGTGCTCTGATGGAGGGCCGGAGATCCTCA
This sequence comes from Xyrauchen texanus, assembly GCF_025860055.1. Lineage (NCBI taxonomy): Eukaryota > Metazoa > Chordata > Actinopteri > Cypriniformes > Catostomidae > Xyrauchen > Xyrauchen texanus. The sequence continues at coordinate 18,055,350 of NC_068283.1, read as the reverse complement.
TGGGTGTACTGCAGGGGCGAGGATGCTGCATTGGGAGACCGAGGGGTTTACAGGGTTTATGCTGGAGCAAGATCCTCCTCGAAGCCTTTCAGCTCAACCTTGCGACGCAATGTTGAGCGACTGTAATCGAAAGGGAACAATTGATCCTCGTGTGAATGAGACCATTTTAAACGTAGTGAAACTTATTTACATTGGATTTTAAATTAATTAAAACCTGTATTTTTATCAGTTCCTCACTCAAATTTATATGCTGTATGTATTATTTAGCTTTAGTGACTTTTGTACAAGTTATAATGACAACTGAGTATTACTCTTTTGCTTCCTGTTTGGAGCATGACATCCACCAGCATCTGCTTTTATTGTATGGAAAACATCCGCTTGGATATTCAGCTAAATATCTTGCATGTAAGTAACTTCTGTGTAACATGGAACAAGAACAATATTAAGGGTTTCACATGAGCATACAATGGTATTAATGACAGAAGTATTAGTTGTGGGTAAACTGTCCTTTGAGTTAGTAATCCAGATGTCATTCCAGGTCATTTGGTGTAAGTCCTGTAGAGCAGGGTCTTGGCAACACCAAGAGCATGGGTTGAAATCCCACGTCAGGCATCATTCAAACAAGTTATGGTAACTTATTCAAATTGTTGATTGCTGCAAATTAAATAACAGCAAAGCAGGCTGAGATGTGGCCTAGTGGGTAGTACAAGTGCTTTGCCATGATTCATTAAGGTAGGCATGCTGGTAACATATGTTGAAGTCTGGCCTATTTTTTTTAAATATGTCAGAAATTTTAATTAATAAAAAATACAAATTTTAAACCAAAATCCAAATCATGTAAGATGTGATATAGGTGTTTGTGAAAATATTACAGGTGGTGTGACATCATTAGGTAACATGATGGGGAAGTTATATGGATTTGATTCAAAAATTCAAAAACAAATACACAAAATCATATTTCCAAAATCAAAGTCATTTAAGACGTGTGACAGAGGTGTGTGAATGCATTACAGGAGGTCTGACATCACTAGGTCACATGACCAAGAAGTTATATAGATTTTAAAATTTCACAAATTCAGAAAAATACACAAAATAATTTTCCAAAATCCAAGTCATGTAAGATGTGTTATATGTGTTTGTAAATATATCACAGGCGGTGTGATAGAGACGCCTATTCATGCTCATTCCTCAGTGTGCGCAAACAAACGGACGCAATCATTCAAAGGATATCACAACACATTTCTACAAAGGTGGGCACATCTTTCACAGAACCTCACAGAGCAAGAGAACCAAATACAACCAGCGTGAAACCTTTAAATCCCCCATCTACAGATTTTGCCACGCTTCACACAAGAAAGACTCTGAGATTTGATTTTAAAAAAGGACAACTTAGAGGCATGACACCAGGGTGCATTGAATCTTACTTCTATCACTGCCGTTGCCGTGTTTTCTCTAAAGCTCAGACAAGTCAATTGTGCCATGCAATGGCTCTATTATACAGCATATAAACTACCTGGAACATGTAAGTGAGAGAAAAACAATTGAGACGAAATGAGCTGAGAGATAAGGCCAGGGATTTTTAACCTTGCCCTTCTTTTAAAGTTACTCTTTAAGGGAGTTCACAGGCAAAACAGTCTCAGTCACCATTTACTTTCATTGTATGGAAAAAAAAAGATGCAATGAAAGTGAATGGTGACTAAGGCTGACATTCCGCCTAGAATCTCCTTTAGTGTTCAACAGAGAAAAAAAGAAAGTCAAAGAGATTTGGTACAACATGAGGGTGAGTATATGACATAAACATTTTGGGGTGAACTATCTTTATGTGGTTCATGAGACCTACACATGCTTGGAGTGGTCAATATGTATAAGACAAAACAAAGTGCTGTAAATTCACTTTTAAATTCAATTTATTAGCAGCCTTTGGTGGTTTAATAATGACCATATCCTGATTTCGATTGTATGTGATTGCCCTATACTGGACTGATATTAAGTAATTTGTAATGAATCTGTAAACAACGAATTCCAGATTTCAATTGATTCTTTTTGGACTTATTTATCCACATCCTGACCCATTTACCACATGTACAGGCTTCTGAATTGCAGTGTTTCTGTTAAATGGACGAGATGTCACAGGGTCACAGGCCTGCTGTATAGCACATGGTGGGGAATGAAGACAGATGCAGCAGAGCTGCTGCAAAGCATATCAATGAGGCCTTATAAAAAGAGATGAAAGGAGTCAAAGAGGGACAGAGTCCAAGGGCCAGTGAAAATCCAGGTGATGGCTGAAGCAGACACAGTGTCCTTGAGGTCACAGCAATGGAGAAATATCTGAGGGTGAGGGAAGATGGTCATGGTTTTATGGGTTTTTTATGGGTTTGGCATAGTCGTCTCTAGAATGAAGGACACAGAACAAGCATTGCACATGAAACCAGATGTCCTTGTTTTTTAAAATATATGTCAGTGTAGAGGAGCACTTGCTGCAAGCCATGTTCGATCTTGGAGCTTCATCTCAAGTCTCTAAATCACAGGTAACTGATTAGTGTGACTTCCATCCAGATCCGGACCCTAGATATGTAAATAATTTATCGTAAATGGATTAATCATAAATAACACAAATATGAACATATCTTATTTTCTTCACCGTGAGAAACTGAGCTTTTGATGTGGCATACCAGTTGATAGCAAGACAACCACGTAACTGTTTAAAACACACTGACTTGCGGTTCAAATGTTGCCTAATAGACTTGCCACTTATTTCTGACTGATTACTTGAAACAATTTTTAACTCAAATTAGTTAGAATTTTGTTGTGGTATTGAAATTGGTATTGAGAACTGTCAAATTGTTTTTATATGTGGGGAAAATGGACATTACACAGTACACCCAAATTATTTGCTTGTGAATCGTGATCAAATCAGGAAAACTGTATCGATATGCAGCCCTAGCCTTCCAACTCACATACCATACAGGTATAAAATATAAATGTTTAAAAGACAGCATTACTTTGCTCAATATTACAGAAGGTCTACATAAAGAAGGCAAATAAAAAGCTGGATTTTTGGCAAAGAAGTTGGTATAGAAGAACAGTAATTGCCATCATTTCCTCATAAAACATGACATTTCAATTCAATATTACATCTATAAAACTTTTCTTTGATGCGTGAGGGATTGCACCTTTAAGATCAATAATTTAGGGAAATTAGGGAAAATGCACTGATAATCGTGGATAAACAGTCTAAGTTTAATTTCCAACTGTGCTACAACTGAAATGTTCAGTCATTCTGACATTAAGCCTCCTCTTCCTTCGATTCCTTCTTTTTGGCTTGTCTCTTTCTCTCTCAGTTCTGCACCTAAAAGGGTAGCCATGCATGATGACAGCAGGTTGACATCTGCTCACCTTTAAGGCGTTTAAATCTACTAAATCTAAATAGTGTCCTAAGGGCTAGGCTTCCCCCTTTGGCAATCTCACTGAGTATTAAAAAACATTGAAACCTGCGGATGGCTCACTGTTTGCCATGTTGACAAGAAGAACACTGATTCTCATAGTCGACAGCACACACCCATAAGAGCATTGCTCTTTCACTGCTCAAGAACTTAATGGAGCTTTCAGTTACAATTTTTGTAAGCATTAAAATATCTCAGATGTTTCCCCTGAATAATGTCAAATATGAGTACATTGTTGGCAGACAGTAAAAGTATAGAGCTATAAAATTAATGTGCCTAGCATATGCTGGCGTCCAAATGTTTGGAATAATGTACAGATTTTGCTGTTTCAAGGAAATTAGTACTTTAATTCACCAAAGTGTCATTCCACTGATCACAAAGTCTAGTCAGGACATTACTGATGTAAAAAAACAGCACCATCACTATTTGAAAAATATCTGATAAAATCTAGACAGACCCCATTTCCAGCAGCCATCACTCCAAAACCTTATCCTTGAGTAATCATGCTAAATTGATAATCTGGTAATAGAAAATCACTTGTCATTATATCAAACACATTTGAAAGCTATTTGTTTTGTTAAATTAAACTTAACATTGTCTTTGTGTTTGTGTTTGAGTTGCCATATTATGCAATAGACTGGCATGTCTTAAGGTCAGTATTAGGGCAAAAATGGCAAAACATAAACATCTTTCTCTAGAAACTCATCAGTCAGTCATTGTTTTGAGGAATGAAGGCTATACAATGCTTGAAATGTAAAGAAAAATGAAGATTTCATAAAAAGGTGTCCACTACAGTCTTCAAAGACAAAGGACAACTGGCTCTAACAAGGTCAGAAAAAGTTGTGGAAGGCCAGATGTTCAACTAAACAAGAAGCATAAGTACATCAGAGTCTCTAGTTTGAGAAATAGACTCAGGGGTGAGAAAAAGACTCAGGGGTGCAGGCCTTATGGGAAGAATTGCAAAGAAATATTCCAAACCTTTGGCCACCAGTGTAGCTCGTATAATTTAGTCTCGGAACAATTTGATGAGAAATGTTTGTTAATATTGAGTTCATCTCTGAGTTTTGCTTGCGGACTTTGGTATCTTGGGAAATCTGAGCACAGTGTGAGATATTGTTGATATCTCCTCTGAAATACTAGAGGAGATGCATGGGAGATTACTGAGATATTTTTTTCAGTAGAAAAATCACAGAAGCATGAATTCAACCCAATTTTTTCTCCATTTAATTTCATTGCTGTCTTGGAGAAGCAAGTGAGACATTATAAAGATCTCATTAGTAATATTTCTTAATTCCTGCTGTGATTGAAAACTGCTCCAAGTCGAAAAAAGCATTTTGGTTCTTTCATTCTTCTTTATTCAACTGAAACATTAAAGTATGTGCCAGGCTTTACATGCATCTTATTTCACTCTTACAGCACTAACCTAAACCTGTAAAATGTTAGTAGCTTTACAGTTGGTTGTAAATATAAAAAAGCAATAAGATTGGCAAGGAAACGGTGCAACGAAATTTAACTGCCCTCACCAGGGGCACAAAGCACCTATTGTTAGAAAGTTTCCTGCCATTATGTCAATCCTTTTTTCGCTAGCAGCTACTGTATTGTGAGTATTATTCTTATCTGATGCTGGGAATTCTTATTCGATGAGGGGAAAATAATTTAGAATTTTAAGATTTGAGAGGGATATATCATGGAAAACAGGATTTTCTAATAAATAATGTGTAAGATGAACAATGAGTTTGATTTACAATGTAGGCATAAGCTAGCACTGTAGTTCTCCACTGGTGGGTTGCATAGGGATGAAGTGAGTAGGGCACAGGGATGTTCACTTTCAATTGGAATTCACCCATGTCAAAGCTCTCGTCCCAGTACAACCAGCCCATTTATGGAAACTAAGCAGCAAAAATGTATATTTTAAAACAATCATGTGTGAGGGTTGAAATAATACCAAATCTTCAGGAGTCGATACAAATCCCGGTGAAATTTTACGTTCCCTGTCAAAAAGCTACACTTTGATGATGCGCTGATTTAGCGCTTTGGGAACAACTTTAGGTGTGACGAGCTGTTAATACATGTGCAACACGTCAATTAAATTGACCAGAAATTATAGCCTCTGCTGGTAACATCATTGGATGTCAGATCTTTTGTCTTCAGATCATTCTATGTGTGTTGTGCAGTCAGAACTTTCTACTTTCCTCTGTTAGGAGTTAGAATTGTCAGGCAGTGCGCAGAAACCTTTCTCTTTCTCTTTTCTTTAAAAAAAAAAAGAAGAAATAGAATGACTGATAAACAAAACTTTTTTTGTGTGTGTTTGGGGGAAGAGCATGCTGCTCTTGAGTTGGGGCGGGGAGGGTGTGAGCATTGAGATCTGTTTACAGTCAAAATGCTTCGCACTCGTCTCGCTTATTTTCAAGAGCCAGCATGCATTCTTTCATCATGGGGCTCTCGCACAGATCTGGCTGAGGAGCGAGACAGGTCCGTCCCTATCGCTCGCTCTCTACCCAGATCCAGCTGGTCCATCTCGTAAGCCTGAAGCGTGCTTCGGCGCCTCTTCGGTTCACGAGGGGGACACTGAACCTCTGAACATTCCTTGGTGCGGGTGGACAACACAGCAGTAGTCTCTTATATAAACCATCAAGGAGGTCTAGTTCACGCCAGCTCAACAGACTGGCACGGCAGATTCTCCTTTGGGCCCAGGGCAAGCTCCTGTCAATCAGAGCAGTTTATATCCCTGGATGCCTGAATATGTGAGCAGATTTACTGTCCAGACAGAAAATACCAACGTGGGAGTGGAAACTCCACCTTGAGGTAGTGGAACAAACTCTCTTACTTCTCTCTAAGTCACCCAGCCCCCCTGGGTCTGGACACGATTGCACATACATGGTCCAGAATGTGCCTGTATGCGTTTCCTCTGGTTTCTCTGCTCCTGGGAGTCTTGGCCAGAGTTCGCCAGCAAGGGTCTTGCCTCTTACTGATAGCGCCGCGTTGCCAAACAGGGTATGGTTTTCGGAGATAATGTCTCTCCTCGACGGCTTGGGCGATTCCGGACAGGAGGGACCGTCTGTCCCAGGTGCAGGGGACAATATTTCATCCCTGGCCCGAGCTGTATAACCTTCATGTTTGGCCCCTGAAAGGTACCAACTGAGGGACACTGGGTTTTCACCTGAAGTTATCGAGACCAAGTGCTAAGGCTCACTCTACTAGAAGATGTTACACCAATATATGGTTCAATAAAAAGTGCAGTGCACATAATGCAGATCCAGTTAACTGCTAGATTGCTTCAGTTCTGGACTTTCTGGAGGAAAAATTGTCAGCAGGCACATGCCCCGCCACTCTCAGGGTTTACTTGGCTGCTCTATCGGCTTGACACACCTTGATTGACCGGGTGCCCTTGGGGAGACATCCTCTGCTCGCTCGCTTCGTTCGTGGAGCCATGCGACTGATGCCTACTGCTAGGACCAGGATCACTTCATGGGACTTAGCAATAGTCCTTGAGGGTCTGGTTGAGACCCCCTTCGAACATCTAGAGTCATCATCTTATAAACTTCTGACTCTCAAGATTGTTTTTCTTATGGCAATTACTTCTCTAAAGAATTGGGGATCTACAGGCTCTGTCTGTCTTGCCAGCCTGTTTATATTTTTCCCCAGGAATGACTAAAGCAATTTTGCACCCTCATCCTGACTACCTGCCTAAGGTTCCTTTCTCGACTGTACATCCAGTCACACTCAAAGTCGTTTACAAAGACTTCACAGACTTTGTCCAGTCCATGCCCTTTCAGTGCAGCATCAAAATTTAGCTTTTTGACAGGGAACGTCTTGGGTTACTTAACTGTAACCCCTGTTACCTGATAAAAGTGGAACGAGATGCTGTGTTTCATTGCCACACTGGGATGCCCCAGGACTGCTCATCAGACAAAATACCTGATGATGAACCTGTGACGTATCTATTTATCCAATGATGTCACCAGCAGAGGCTATAAATTCTGGTCAATTTCATTGACGTGTTGCACACATACTCACAGCTAGTCACACTTAGTTGTTCCCAAAGCGCTAAATCTGCGCAGCATCTCGTTCCGCTTTTATCAGGGAACAGGTGTTACAGTTAAGTAACCTGAGACGATTCTCATTACCAATAGTGATATATATAAAACTAAGATTTATTAAACACTCTACTGGATTTTAAATGTAATATCCTGTATTAATACAATCATTATAAATTAAAGCAGGAAACACTGTTTCATGTTTAAGTAATTATTCCAGACAAGTTAACAGTCAGTAATAAAATAAAGTAAAAAGAAACTAAAACAAAGTTTCAGAGATTCAAATGAAATACAGAGAGTTTGAAGTTCTTAACATATCTAACAATAGTATCATGCATTAAAGCAAACATTCTGAAATAGAAAAAGGGAAGATGACATGACACTAACTAAAAATAGATGAAAATGGTGTAAACTTTATTGCATGATTATTAGATATGTCACATTAATACAGCTTCAATGCTGTCAGCTTGTTTAGAACTAGAACTGTCCATCTTGTTGAAAAAGGCCAAGACACTTCTTGATTGTGTTAGCATAAGTGCCTTAGGTTTTCCCAATGAAACGCAGGGAGAAGAATTCACAATGACTGTACACTGCTCTTTGAGACGCATTCTGTTTTATATGCTGTGGTGGCAAAGGATGTCTTTGTGAATACCAACAAGTCCTCTGCAAATTCTCATTCAGATAGGATCAAATCAAGCAGACTAAAATTGTCACGGTATTTAATCCTATGTCTCTTCCTTGTCTCGTGCCTTGTTCTTAGTGTGTGTTGTGTGGGTGCGTGAATGTGTGGGCGTGTTGTTTGTACCATGATTAGCGCTCTGCCGCAATCACTCCTCTCACCAGCTGTTACTCATTCCCATTCCCTTTAAATTCTCACCACTCTCTCATCTCCTTGTCAGATCGTTGTTTGTGATGTCCGGTGTTGTTCGCTCTTCAGAGTTCCAGTCCAGTTCTCTCGTTGTCCCTGTTTCGTGTCCTGTTTGCTGTTACCCGGATTCGCCGTGTCTGTTCAACACTTCTCTTCACTCTTCTCACCACGATCATCTGACCATTGGAGACTCTGCGCCACTAGACCATCACCCCGGACTTTTCCCCTATCTTCTCAATTTGACTGTCAATAAACTAATTGTCAACTTGCAACTTGCTTCCTAGCTTCATTACGTCACAGAACGATCTGACCACTAGATGGAAGCAGCGAGTAACAATTCAGACAGCCTAGAAGAATTCGTGATGAACAGCAGACTTCGTATGGAGAACCAGGAGAAGAATCTCAATGACACGGCTCGCGCTGTCCAGGCTCTAGTGGCGCAGGTGTCCGGACTCACCCAGCAAATTCAACTTCTGCGAGCTCCCACTGCGCCACCCGCACCGCTGATTCCTCAACCACCACCAGCGCCCCCTCCCAGTCGGAGCCCCGCCTACCGGTTCCAGAGCTATATTCAGGTGAACCTAATTTTTGCCGAGCTTTTCTAACACGATGCTCAATGCATTTTTCTTTACAACCCAGAACATTCTGTGATGAAAGAACCAAGGTCGCTTTTGTCCTGACGCTACTTTCTGGGAGAGCGGCCCTTTGGGGAACGGCGGTGTGGGAGAATCAAGATGAATGCTGCACCTCTTTTCAAGCACTCTCCGCGGAGATGAAGCGAGTTTTCGACCGTGCTGTCTCCGGTAGAGAGGCAGCCAGAGTGCTGGCCGACTTGCGTCAGGGGAGAGATCTGTATCAGACTTTTCTATCGAGTTCCGGACGCTAGCGGCGGAGAGCCAATGGAACGAGGAGGCGCAGTGGGACATGTTCCTGCATGGGCTGGCTGATCGCGTCCAAAAGGAGATATACGCCATGGATCTCCCCACCAAGCTAAACGATTTGATCGCCTTGGCGCTTAGAGTGGACGCAAGGTTATCCAGAATGGAACAGCGAGTACAAACCAACCGCCCCTTGAGAGGATTAGGCGGTCAATGTTCTGGAGGCGGGGACGCGTTCAGCCCCGTCTGTGATCCCGAGCCCATGCAGGTGGGTCGAGCCCGGCTTTCCCGGGAGGAGAAGGAAAGGCGGAGATCCCAGGGACTGTGTTTGTACTGTGGTGGTGCTGGACATTTTGCCTACAACTGTCCTTTAAAAGGATCCGCCCGATAGCAAGTATGAGGCTACTATCGGGTGGGATCTCCGCCGAGAAGACCTCATCCACATCTACCCTCCTTCCGGTAAGTCTTCAATGGTCTAATCACCGTCACGACTGTCGAGCACTTCTGGATTCTGGGGCCGAAGGAAATTTCATGGACTACACTTTTGCACTCAACCACCAAGTCCCCCTCAAGTCTCTCACTCACCGGATCGCTGTTCACGCCCTCAATGGCCAGAAACTTCCCACCATTTCCCTAGCCACTGAAGACATCACTCTCGTCACGTCAGGCAATCACACCGAGACCATCTCCTTCTACATACTGGACACTCCTCTTGCCCCCATCGTCCTTGGTCATCCCTGGCTCACCCATCACAACCCTAAAGTGGACTGGCAGTCTAAGTCTGTGTCAGCGTGGAGCACTCAATGTCATAAGTCTTGTCTTGTTTCTGCCTGTTCGTCTGTTTTTGTCCCTGTTTTTCAGGAAGAGGCGGTGGATTTATCTAACGTGCCCGCGGAGTACCTGGACCTGAAGGAGGTGTTCAGTAAGTCTCGGGCGGCTTCTCTCCCTCCACATCGTCCCTATGACTGTGCCATAGAGTTATTGCCAGGTACATCTCCGCCTAAGGGCAAGTTATATTCACTCTCGATTCCAGAGAGGGAGGCTATGGAGAAATATATTTCTGATTCTCTAGCTAATGGATTCATCCGCCCTTCCTCTTCTCCAGCGGGGGCGGGATTCTTTTTTGTGGGGAAGAAGGATGGATCTCTGCGACCTTGCATTGATTACCGGGGCTGAACAACATCACGGTAAAGAATACTTATCCTCTACCGTTGATGTCTTCAGCTTTTGAGAGGTTGCAGGGAGCATCCATCTTCACGAAATTGGATTTACGTAATGCTTATCATTTGGTCCGCATCAGGGAGGGGGATGAATGGAAAACCGCTTTTAACACCCCCAGGGGGCACTTTGAATACTTGGTCATGCCGTTCGGCTTGTCCAACTCCCCAGCGGTCTTCCAGGCACTCGTCAATGACGTGCTGCGAGACATGGTTGATCAGTTCATATATGTTTACCTGGATGACATATTGATTTTTTCTTCTTCTCTCCAGGAACATGTGCAGCACGTCCGGCTAGTGCTTCAGAGATTGCTAGAGAATGGGCTTTTTGTCAAGGCGGAGAAATGCGCTTTTCATGCACAGTCTGTTCCTTTCTTAGGGTACATCGTGTCGGTTGAGGGAATGCGCATGGATCCTGAGAAGATCAAGGCTGTGGTAGATTGGCCAAGTCCAGAGTCTCGTAAGGCCCTACTGAGATTCCTGGGGTTCGCCAATTTCTACCGGCGTTTCATTCGCAATTTCAGTCAACTAGCCACACCTCTGACCGCCCTGACCTCCCCCAGAACAACGTTCAGGTGGTCAGACGCAGCTGAGGCTGCGTTTGCCAAACTGAAAGGTTGCTTTGTTTCAGCCCCCATCCTGATAACCCCTGATCCATCACGTCAGTTCGTGGTGGAGGTCGATGCATCAGAGGTGGGGGTAGGCGCAGTGCTATCCCAGCGTTCTCCTTCAGACGACAAGATACACCCTTGCGCGTTTTTTCTCATCGCTTGTCCTCGGCCGAACGTAATTATGACATTGGTAACAGAGAGTTGTTGGCAGTCAAGTTAGCTTTGGAGGAATGGCGCCACTGGTTGGAGGGTTCGGGGGTACCTTTTATCGTCTGGACCGATCACAAGAATTTGGAATATATTCGCACAGCTAAAAGATTAAACTCCAGGCAGGCTCGGTGGGCTCTTTTTTTCGGTCGTTTTGATTTTACTCTCTCGTACCGCCCGGGTTCCAAGAACATCAAACCCGATTCTTTATCACGTATTTTTGATCACTCCGAACGCCCGTCTACTCCCGAGTGCATTTTACCAGAGACTCTATTCATCTCTACACTCACATGGGAGATCGAATCGAAGGTCAAGACGGCCTTAGAAGGGGTAACGCCCCGGCTCGGTGCCCACCGAACCGTTTGTTTGTGCCGGAGGGGTTACGGTCCAGCGTTATTCAGTGGGGACATTGTTCTAATGTGGCTTGTCATCCAGGAGTTAATCGAACTAAGTTTTTAGTCAAGCAACGATTCTGGTGGCCTTTGATGGTTCGTGACGTTCACAGTTTTGTTTTGGCTTGCTCAGTCTGCGCCACTGGTAAGAGTTCCAATCGACCCCCAGACGGGTTACTTCAACCGCTGCCGGTGCCATCGAGACCCTGGTCCCATATCGCTCTAGATTTTATCACCGCCCTCCCACCCTCACAGGGACACACGGTAGTTTTAACCGTGGTGGACCGGTTCTCGAAGGCGGCCCACTTCATTCCCTTGCCCAAATTACCCTCTGCCAAGGAGACAGCGGTGATTGTCATTGACCACGTCTTTCGGCTACATGGCCTCCCGACAGATGTGGTCTCTGACAGAGGACCCCAATTTGTGTCCAAATTTTGGCGAGAATTTTGTAAATTACTGGGAGCGACTGTTAGTCTGTCCTCAGGGTTTCATCCCCAGAGCAATGGTCAATCTGAGCGAGCCAACCAGGATCTGGAGAGAACGTTACGATGTTTGGTATCCAAGAATCCTTCCTCATGGAGTCAGCAACTGTCTTTTGTTGAGTACGCCCACAACACGTTACCAGTATCATCCACGGGCCTATCTCCGTTTGAGTGTAGTGTAGGTTACCAGCCACCTATTTTTCCTAGTCTGGAATCCGAAGTCGCGGTCCCCTCCGCTCACGCCTTCGTCCAGAGGTGTCACCGCACTTGGACTAGGGCCCGGGAGACTCTACTCCAAGTGGGGTCACGCACCAAGGCCAAAGCTGATCGCCACCGGTCTAGGCCTCCCGTATACGTCGTTGGTCAAAAAGTGTGGCTTTCTACTAAGAACATTCCTCTACGTTCCGTATCTAATAAACTTGCACCTAAATTTATTGGCCCGTTCGCTGTCACCAAGATCGTTAGTCCGGTGGCAGTCCGCCTCAACCTTCCTCCAGCGTACAGGAGAATTCACCCCGTATTTCATGTATCCAAAATAAAACCCGTCTTTTATTCCCGCATTAACCCGCCGGTTCCGGTTCCCCCCGCCGCGACTCGTAGACGGGGAACCTACTTATTCGGTCAACCGTATTCTGGACTCAAGACGGAGGGGACGCGGATTTCAGTACCTGGTGGACTGGGAAGGTTACGGTCCGGAGGAGAGAGGTTGGGTACCGGCCAGAGACATTCTGGATCACTCCCTTATCGATGACTACAATCGGCAGGTAAGGGAGCCTGGGAACGCCAGGAGGCGTTCCTAGGGGAGGGGTACTGTCACGGTATTTAATCCTATGTCTCTTCCTTGTCTCGTGCCTTGTTCTTAGTGTGTGTTGTGTGGGTGCGTGAATGTGTGGGCGTGTTGTTTGTACCATGATTAGCGCTCTGCCGCAATCACTCCTCTCACCAGCTGTTACTCATTCCCATTCCCTTTAAATTCTCACCACTCTCTCATCTCCTTGTCAGATCGTTGTTTGTGATGTCCGGTGTTGTTCGCTCTTCAGAGTTCCAGTCCAGTTCTCTCGTTGTCCCTGTTTCGTGTCCTGTTTGCTGTTACCCGGATTCGCCGTGTCTGTTCAACACTTCTCTTCACTCTTCTCACCACGATCATCTGACCATTGGAGACTCTGCGCCACTAGACCATCACCCCGGACTTTTCCCCTATCTTCTCAATTTGACTGTCAATAAACTAATTGTCAACTTGCAACTTGCTTCCTAGCTTCATTACGTCACAAAAATATGAAGGTAAGGAAAAGAAACATGCCCAACTGCGCCAAATCAGCCCTTCACCTCCCACTGAGGAAATGAAAACAGCATCTCCTGCTTATCAATGCCATAACCATACGCCATCTATCTACAAACAGCCTTCTGTAGTATTCAAATAAATGCCATTAATTAGCATAATAATTCTAATTTTGATAATGGCAGAAAATCTCTCAGTTTTCATGAAAATTCTCATGACTGTCTTATACTGTATGTTTGATATCACTGGTTATACTAAAATAAGCAAATAATGAATATTGTGATGTGCATTTTATTTAGCTATTGATCGAGCCAAGATCGTGTCATTATAATTATATCAAGATCCTTCCTTTTTCTAGTGACTCAAGAGTATGAGCATTAAGACAAAGATGCTTTAATGTGTTTAATGGCTCTGTGTGGGTGCAAACTGTAGGGGTATTGTATGTTAATAAAGTGGCGCAAAGCACAGTTTGCTAATGTCCTGAGAAAATGGTCCAAGACATTTCAGTCCCACATCTATTTTCATCACAAAGTCTGGAGATTCCACCTGTAGGTGGTATTAAAGTTCATGTCCAAACTCTGAAAATATAGTGGAACATCAAACATTTTTATTTAAAGAAAACTTTATCAGATGTGTGTAAAACTTAAGCAGATTTGAGGTACTGGATTATTTTTTAAGTATTATCATAATATCTTTATATTTTCTATTTAATTTATTATCTTTTTTTTTTTCACCTGTTGTCGTAGAGTGATTTAAAGGGGTCATGACATGAGAAACCAAATTTGCCTTGATCTTTTGGTATATAAGAGGTCTTTGTATCATTAAAACGAACTGCAAGTTTAATATTTTAAGACGTCCTCCCCATTCTAAACGAATCATTTATTTAATCAAGCTCAAAATACAGCTCGTTCTGGATTCATGGTTAGAAGTGACGTGTCGGTTAGAAGTGACGTAACAGCGTTTGCATATGACCGCCTCCAGCACAAGATAACTACGCTTTAAGCGCAAGACTACGCTCATTTCGTATCGCCGTGCGCCTCACAAGTGTTCAGTCGATGGACAGCGAGCTCTGACAGAGACTACTTGTGCACAGGAAAATTACGATGCCACACAGATGTGCTGTTTCTGTGGTCAAACAAAACCTCTGAATAAGCTGCCGAAAGATCCAGACGTCAGGGAAAAATGGATGCAGTTTATTTTTTGCGGACGTTCCAGTCACGGCAGTGTTAACTTAAGCGTTTGTTCTGTACATTTTAAGGATGACTGTTTTGAGAACAAATCTCAATATGATGCTGGCTTTGCCAGAAAACTGTTGCTCAAAGATAAGTCCGTGCCGACTATTCTGGGAACAACGACGACGCAAACTGTAAGTAATCTATTTTTAAACAGTGTTTTTACTTAGTTTACTTGCATATTGTTCTGGCTGGGGGCGTCAATAATTGATACATAGGCACTGACGTTAGCCAATCATAACAGTGGGCATTAACACTGAAGTCTTAAATGGAAAACGCCCCAAAACAGACTGTTTGAATCAGAGGATGAGAAACAGGGTGGGAAAAGGTCATAAATCACTAGATTTTAAAAGTTTTTCTTAAAAAAAAATATATTAATACTATAATTGCACCTAAGGGAACATAATAATACAATAAAAAAAACCATGTCATGACCCCTTTAAAGTCAAAAAGGAGCCAGAAAAAGAAGTTGGAGAGGGTAAAATGTTTGGATTTTATGGGAGGTGCTTATATAGGATTTTTATTTTACCACTTTGTTATTTTGATTAAAAATGTGTTTCATTTGTAGCATAATTTAAATTTAGAAATATTTTTTGTTTATTTTTAATAAAAATACACAGCCTAACATGGAGGCCTGAAACAATCACTGTTAATACAATCCATGATTTGTGTGTCACTTGATCAATATAATTAATAATACTTACATTCTCTATAATGAAGCATCCATACAAATCCTGACCACTTTTTCCATGCATATAAAAGGAGCGCGTCACTCTCATATAAATACACCTGACAGCACAAAAGTAAGTAAGTCCATTTTTCTATTCTTATAATTCATTGCATACAGCCCATTTCTACTACCCATAACTTCATATGAATGTGATATAATTGTTTATATCACTGGTGCATGACAGGGAATGAACTAAATAATAGGACACAGATTGTGCAATAACTAGAGAAGGACCTTTAAATTAAATTGCACTTTACCCAGCCTATTAGCACTTTGCGCGTACAATTTCACCATACCCACTTGCGCCTAGACTTACAGTAGTGCATGCTTGCACAAAAATATCAAAACTTAATAGCCATGCCCACTGACTTTGCATGTATGATTTATCACATAGCGCTATCGATATTTTCAAAACCCTTTTAAATATCAACATATAATATATTTAGCAATATCGCCCAGCCCTACTCTTGCTAGTCCTCTAAAAACCACCAGGTGCAACCTCTTAAGGCATGCTGCATCTAGAAAAAGACCCTTCCCATCTGCTCCGGGTCCCAGTGCGGCTGAGGCAGATGCCTGTTAGATAGGTATTGCTTGGGCATCTCCCGTCTACTCCACCTCTCCCATTTTGCCAGGTGTGTTCAATGGAGCCTTCACTTTCCATTTGTCTGTGCATGAAACCAGAGTGGCAGTGCGAGGCTCATCAGCATGCTGCCTCTGCAGTGGACCGTACCACTGCAGGACGACTCCAGGAATGCATTAGCAGAGCCCAGGAAGGAAATTGAATTTGTTTGTATTATTATCAAAGATGAAATTTTCTGACAGGAGACAACTTGGCTTAAAGTGTAACAGGCCTGCTCCAGGACTGATGGGTAAAGTTTATGAAATCGGCCCTGGTTTACCCTGTTTTTTCATTAGATAGTTACTTTCCTAACTTTTTGTAAAATAGGAAATAATGCAAAACTGACAGAAGGATGTTTCAAAATTCACTGTGTAAGAGTGGCCAAGTGGATCTAAGCAAAAATGTTAAGTTGTTTTAAAATGAAAAATGCTTTGGTAAAAAGTAAGGATGTACATAGTAATTAGAGAAGGCGATAGAACAAGGTGTATTTTAAATGTTGCTCTATGTATCACCTACATACTCTATATTTATATTAATACTATAATTTCAAAACTATGAAATAAGACAAATGGAAGTATTAATTATATCCCAGCTTCTTCAAAGTAGCAACCCATTGCTTTCATTACAGCTCTGCACACTTTGGGACTTTTTTTTCTCCAACAAAATCCATGAATTATACACCTGGGATGCTACTGTATATAAACAAAATTTAAAGAAGTTTCTATGCATGCTGGGCACGTTTTAAATACATTTTTAGTTTTTGTTTTTGTTTTGTAAAGAAATTCATATATGAGCATGATTTAAATTTGTCTACAAAACTAATTTCAAATATGTAAGCAGAAGCCTTTATATCAAAATGTTTTTAACATTATGAGAAACAAATTCAGTGTCTCCAAACGTTCGACTTGTAATGTACATATGCGTCAGATGGACCGCAGCATCATGTTTTGCTGTTGTATATGTCTTGCACCACGTACGTTGCATTTTTAGGCCTGTTTGTCAAGTTAAAAATAATTCAACATTGTTATTAATCTATATTCTGCTCCATTCCATCAGTTGCGCAAACTGTCATTGAAAGCACGAATGTGGTGTTGTTGTTGCCCCGAGCAACAGTGTACATTGCTGTCCCGAATCAATCAGACCACAAGGAACCACCCAACATGCCCTTGTAACCAATTACAAAATGTAAAAAAAATTTGAATGACGAGACCAAGACATGTGACTAAGTTGCTTTTGTGATCGGTTCATTGCTGTTACTTCCGAGTACTCAAGTTCCTGATAAGAAGTAACAATGGCTAACATGCAGTAGCATACCACAGATACCTCATTTATCACAAAACCCCACCTCAATTACAATCTCTGTCAAATTATGAACCTGTTGCAATCATTTGTAACGTCAGATAAGGAGCTAACAGCCTTCTGATGCTGGTTTCTCCTGGTTTCTATGGGAAATGTTGGCCTGCCTTCTGACTCTTAACTCAATTACCTATAAAAGGGCTCCTGGGAGCACTAGCTTGCTTTTTATCTGTCAGTCTGTCTGGGGGAGTAAAGCCCACACACTGACAATCCGAGTGGGTAAATCTAGCTCATTACCATCCATTTGATGAGCTGAATGTAAATCAAAGCACTAGCCAGGGCTTTGAACCTGAGTGCATAGCATTTGACAACTTATGATACATCAACACATGAAGGGAACACGTGAAGTTAGTCAACATTCAACTGCATACTTGCAAAAACCGCAGCAAACTTGTTGATAATGTCATGTAATGTAAGACATCGACCAAAAAACAGGGTTAATCAAATCAAGCATAGGGATAGTTAAGGCAGGCCACAATAGGCTATCAGCACGAAGTGGGTAAAAATAATGTTTTTCTGATTAATCACTGTCTTCATTTGAATGATCTCGATATTGATTCTTAAATCCCAAGGTCAATCTTTCACTCAATGCGCAACCCTCTACTACAATGAAAGGAAATCACACTCCAAATTTTGCAATATGTGACTTAAGTGAATATATTTGGCAACTGGATGATATATGTTTACATTTCATAGTGAAGTTTAGTCATGAAGTGTTCAGCCGCTAGATCCTTTCATAGCGTGTTGAAAGTAAAAGCTTTTCTCTGTAATGTGTTCGAAGACAAGATCCATGTGACCCATTTTTCTTTTAATACTGTCTCTTTTAATACCCTTTCTGTTCTTTAAACATAGTTGTTGGTCATAAACAACTAAAAAAAATACAAATATTGAATTCTAGCCATGCATCGCACAGATGAGGTAAAGCAATTCGAGTCCTCTCTAGTTAACGTGCTCATTTCAAGGCGCTGTATACAAAAATGCATTTTTTTGTTAAAGAGACAGTACTGGTTTTAGCACATGTTCAACAAATCAATGTAAATAATTGTAAATAGTATAAATTATGCAATTTAACAATAAATATGTAACAAACATAATATATGAAATATAATATATTATTTATTGATTGAATACATATTAAGCCAGAGTGTCATTTTGTTGGTGCTTGCTATGTCTTTTCTGAATTTGTTCAGCTTTAATGTCATGCAGTAACACAGAGATAGTGATTAATGTATGTCGTCATGAAATTAGAGACCCTCCCCTTGAAATGCGAACACAAGAGGTCACAGAAGACGCATTTAAGTGACCAGGTGTAAACAGTGATGTGTCTGACCACATATGATCGAATCTCCCAAGATGCATCTTAATGTAATATGTATAAATGGGGTCTTAGTAGCCAACCAGAATATCTTTGTAAGCCAACCGCATAACAAAGTGCCAAAACATACCAAACACCCTAGAAACCACAAAAGCTATGGCATTTCTTGTCAATTATCTGTCAGGTTGTGGGTTTGAAACAACATACGAGTGAGTATATGATGACACCGTTTTCATTTTTGGAAAAGTGACATCTGTGTAAAGTTAACAACAATTGCTCCTTAAAAGACAAAGAAAGACTCTGAAACTTTTAATCTAAAAATCAAGTGTGCTGAAGTGCACTTTGCATGTCAAGTGAAGGTTAAGGTCTTTTCCTGACCTGATGCAGAGAGGGATCATTCCCTGCTTGACATTGTTTGACAGCGCAGACAGAGAGCAATCAACCCTGTCTACACCTCACTGTAGAGCCTTGCACTCAGAGAACAGCACAGATTGACAGAGAGAGATTCAACCTGACTAGAGATTAGGGCTGAAAAACTAATCAGTAAAATCGATTATTATCGATACTGGAAATCATCAGCAATGAATTTCACTATCGGTTAGTTGGATATATGCCGCGAGCACGGAGAAGCTCCTTCTGTGACGTCACTTTACAGCCTGGTGAAAAGTGTGTTGCATGATGAAACTCATTTGAAAAACAATGGAGACAAGTTGAAGTGGGAAAAAAAAAACATGACACAAATTGTTCAGCGCATGAGAGTACTTTGTTAACACTTAAAAAAATATCATAATAGCATACAGTTTCATATGGAGCAATTGCTGCATCAGGTGTGTTGAAAGATTGATTGTGCTGTTTGAGGCGCTTAAGAGTTTCTCTCCAGCACATGACTTTCATTTTACTGCTATTATCTGTTTTATAATGTATACATGTTATGAATTCAAAATCAGGCACGTATTTCGCAAAAACGCCATGGTTACTGTTGTAACCTCTGTTTCCTGATGGAGGGAACGAGACGTTGTGTCGAATGTAGTGACACAAGGGGTCTTTCTTGAAAGCCTCACGTACCTCTGAACTTGAGAAAATGTCAATGAGAAATTGGCAGACAGAATTTGCATGTCCCGCCCCCGGACATACGGGTATAAAGGGAAGAACATTATATATTCAACACAACGTCGAGTGAGTGACAGAAGGGGAACTGTTTATTTTTGCCACATGCAAATCTCCGTTAAACTTCACTGAGCAAGCGAGTGTGCGCATCCACGTCAATCAAACTGATCAAAATAGATAAAGTGTCGGGAGCGCAATCACTTTGATTAAACTCATGCAACAACATACCACGCGTTCCGTTTCAATGTAATCAATTGTGCAGCTTTCATTGATGTGACGCTGATGTCTTAGAGGTCAAAGTGTGTGGTTTAAAGTGTTTTAGGGTGTGTTCATACTTGCAGTTCGGTTCTCTTGGTCCGGACCAAAAAAGAAAATGATACATTTAGTCCTGGTTCGCTTAACGTTCACAATGGCATTTTTAACAACAACATCCGATTAATCATTTAATTTAAGAAATAATCGAAGATTAATTGATTATCAAAATAATAGTTATTTGCAGCCCTACTAGAGCTCAAACCTCAGTGTGAAGACGAAGCAACACTTTTCTAAGAGAAAAACGAAAACGTTTTACCAATCTAATTTAGTAAACTGGATGAGTTTCGTCAAACAAACTCCAGAATATATGAGATGCGAAACAGTTCCTCAACAAGCAATTATTAAAACAGAAAATATTCCATGGCTGTGCAAAATGTCAGAGACTACTAAAGAATTATGTTAATATTTGTGTGTATATACCTGCCCCCCCACCCCCCAAAAATGCTCAGAGGTTCACCTCTCACATATCAAGTCTCAAAATATAGGAGTCATTACTTCGGGGACAATCTGTGTTTCAATGCTATGGAGATAGAACGTCTTATAAAACTGCACATTCGGGAACCGCTAACAGAACTGAAAGTCACTAACCCCATATGGTTAATACTATGTAGATCCAGTTCTAAACAACAACTTGTTTTTGGTTCCCAAACCTAAACATAGCTTGGATAATTGAATCTTGGTAAAATTTAATGAGAATATTCAAGTTCATATTGAAATCTCTGACTTTAGATGGCAACTCTGAGCACAGCTTGAGATGTTTTTGAGATCTCTTCTAAAAAGGACACTTATTGAGGTTACTGGGGTATTTTTGGAGAAATTATGAGAACACTTTGCTTTAGGTGTTTTGTAGTAGATGAGTTAGATGCAAATGTAAAGATTTGTTTTACTAAAAAAAGTGCAATAAGCCATAGGCTGCAGTTCTACAGCAATTTCTTCACAAAATCATGAATATCAAAATAAAGGACAGCCAATTTCCATATTTTACTACTGATTGAAAAGCCGCTTGGCACAACAACAAAAAGAAAGTCTAATTTAGCTAATGTGAAATCCAAGAGGAAGCCTAGTTATGGCTAAAGTGGTTTGCAGCTCATATTGTTATTTCCACTTGGCCAGTGAGCGTAAGATTTAAACACATGTCAACACATCTGACTCGCTCTCAAGACATCAACAAACCCATAAAGGAAGCAGTTGGAAGTATTCAGAGGCTTGAAGAGGCTTCAAATGGAGGGTAATCGCTCACAACAACAGTTGTTCAAATGTGCGGTGCTCTGGCAATAATCAAAACAGCCATCTCCCTCGATGTCTATCATCCACATGAATAACTCAAAACCCATCAGTGTTTTAACATTCTGACATTAATAATGCAGCATACCCCCATCTCAAAGTGTGATCTCAAGGCTATAATCATGAGCCTACTCACAGATCCTCAATCCTCCAAAACACTGAGGTCTGCTTGGAAGCTGCAGCTTTCTCACATAACTCTTCAAAGCAACTAAACTGTCCAATCGCTTATAGAAATGGGCTAAACACTGAATACCAAAGAAACCACATACAACTTGTGAGACCAGGGCACCCTACCGCACTTCTCTGTGCCTTCAAAAAGTATGTCTACCATTTTATTTCCTCTTGGAATATTTGTAACACAAGATTTTTACAGACATGTGCATCTGATTTAATAGTACATTAAGGAGACCTGAGTGAACGAATAACACTTTTTAGAATATTTAATTACAATGATAAACCCACAAAACACAAATATCCACCTGTAAGGAAACGTAAATACACCCTCACACAGTTGTTGTGCCAACTTCAGCTGCTATGACTGTATTTAAATGCTGCCTTTCACATCACAGATACAGTTAGTCTGTTTTACAGAAATAATGGTACAGTTAGGACCTGACAAGCCATTCTTCTTTTTGAAATGTTGCTTTTTGTGAGGTTTTGTTTATCTTTTGTTCAGTTCCATTTTTGTTTTGAAGTTGATGATGACAGACTTAAGGGGATGACAGTCTTTAGTGCATCTGATCCATAGCATTAAACTATTATGGTAATGTTGACTTACCTGGGAACACATGAAAAAGGAACAATTAAGAAAGACATGATATGACATGAACAAAGAAACCAAACTTTAAAAAAGACATGACATAACGAAGAAAAAAATCTTTGTAATTTAACTTCAAAAAATTCAATTTTGCTTTGACATAATATTACCTTACAATTCAGAATGCACACTGTTCAACTTTTATAGTGTATGTCCACTGAACATTTAACTGTCTGCACAGCATCCAGTAAATTAGGCAAGCATTTGCTTCGTTCCATTTTGTTTTGTTTCGTTCTGTTCTGTTTGGTTTGGTTTTGTTTCGTTCTGTTCTTTTTGGTTTCATTCTGTTTTATTTTGTTCTTTTTTTCGTTCTTTTCTATTTTGTTTTACTTCGTTCATTTTTTTTATTTTGCTGTTCTATTTTGTTTTGTTCTGTTCTGTTTGTAATGATCTTTTTATTTGTATTTATGGGCTTGTATGGCTCTAATAAGAAAGTATATTAGAAAGAAGAAGGAAATTAAAAAACAAAAACACAAAACAACACAGGTTGGACTCAAGCCTTATCACCTACATGCGCATCCTGGCTTTAATTAGATCATGTGTGCTAAATGCATTATATCATAATGTACTTGTAAAATCTGTTGTGCTGAAACCTTAACTCTGGTAACAAAGGTTAATATTGAGCAGGGCTCCCTGTAATCAAGCCTAGCTATGTTCGGTCAATTGATTCTAATTATTCCTTTAATTGGCTGCATTTAACTAAGGTACAATTACTCTTGTGTATGGTGCCAGAAGGTTCTGGCAAACTTTAATTAAATAAACATGTTAAAGAAGCAATTAAGTATGTGTTCACCTTCAGTGTCATGTTTGCAATAATAGAGAAAATCGTGAATGAGTCGAATATTTTTATATACTGTTGGTGCTATATCCCACAGCTAAAATGGCAGGTTTCATGGGATTTTAAGTAGCAATATCAAAGTGGAAACCAAATATCATTGGCTTAACAGAAAAAGAGCATTTTAAGGTCAAAGCGGAGAGAACCCACTGGGAATAACAAAGTAATAATAATTTGCTGTCTGTGAAAAAAGTACATATCATGTGTCAAAAATGGTGGGCAGCCAGTCAAACCCTGTGTGGTGCTGAATAAAAAGTCACAGCAGTGCAGTCAAGGACTCGATGGCTGTAAATGGCCAATGATTACCTGAAAATGTGTTGAGCTCAATGTTTTATGCCCTGTGATCATCTGAACACTACATGGCCATTGGTTACATGGTGTATTGGGTGGATTCATTATCCAGGAATGCCACAAAACGGCCTCCATCACTTCTCAGGCTTGTCCTAGCCCATCTCATTCTTTCAAAGAATCATTAGTGGCCAGTAAAACTGAATTAAGCTCCTATCAATCACGTTCTTTGAGGACGCCTCTGCATTTGGATGCTTCATTAAAGCCATTACATTCGCTATCCCACGGAGTGCCACTCTGAGCGCAGACACTGAAGTTGAAGGTTATTTAGTTATGGATATTTGGCACCGGTCCAGAAGGCTTCTGTAAGCTGGAAATGTGTGGGAGGCGCACAACCGCATCTGACGAGAGGTTACCAAACTGGCATTCAAGCTGTTTCTACAGCCACATGTTATGTGGCAGCACATTGGCAGGGATTAAAGGTGCTCATCGTCGTCTTGTGTATGTTTCTTGAAGGTGAAGAGAAAAGCCACCATGGTGGAACAGGGAGCGGAGTTGCGTGATTTTGCCTGAAGAGAGACCCTAAAATGAAAAACATTGCCATTTATTCACTCACATGTTGTTCCAAACTCATATGACTCTTTCTTCCGTGAAACACAAAAAGGAGATCATCCTCAGTCACCATTCAGGTCACTGATATATTGTTTTCCATACAATGAAGGTGAATGGTGACTGACATGTACTTTTTGTATTCCACAGAAGAAAGTAAGTCAAAGAGGATTAGAAAAAAAACATGAGGGTGAAGAAATGACAGTCCTGCACCAGCCGCATACTGCCACTGAGATGAAAAGTAATGCTGTTAGATCACTCTCTCCAGGTATTATAGACTTCACTGTTACAGAACGCTTCAAGCCTGGAGGGGAAGTTCGCTTTCATACTCTTGTCCAGAACGTTTCCAACAATGACATTCACCATGGTGCAGTATCATGGCATAGCATTTAAAATGAAAGAACATATTTAATACATGACGAGCATCAAATATGTTCAGGAAGTGCAATGACGGACTTGTGGCACTTAGAGCGCAAGGTTTGACCTGTAATAGAGTAATGAGACATGGCTGCTATGCCCAGAAGACACATCCTTATGCAGTTTGGCTTCAGTTAATACCCTGCTGAGTAGATGGGTAATGGATGTTGTATAAAGTGCCCAAGGTAAAGTTGTCTCCTCTGACTGTGGAATGCACAGAGAAGATTCCGAGCAGAATTTTAAGCATAAGAGGGCTCTATCTTACTAAGTTGTCACCATACCCAAGGCACTGCGAAAAGCAGCTCTGAGATTTTTAGGCTCTCTCTAGGGGAAGAGATGTTTCAGTAGGCTCTTTTGGACTACTGACAGTAAAAACTGTGTATTGTGCTAGAATAAAAAAATAAGAAAGGGATGAGGTAAAAGGCGAGAAAAGTAACTGTTCTCACACCTCTGACACTAGGGAGCTCAGAGTGGTGACAGGGAATGCTGGCACGTAAGTGTTCTCAGAGTAAATGGGTGTGCTGCTGAAGGCAGGGCACAACAGCAAGAAGGTCACAATGGGGTTTGAGGCGAATTGGGTGGGAGTCTAGATGCTTGCGTGCAGAGTACAAATGTAACTTCTTTCTAGAGATTGACTGATATTTTTATGAAATCAGTTTTTTTTAAATGTGAAGTGTCCAATAATCAATTTGACTTATTGTTTGTATTAAAGGTGAAAAACCTGCTTTATGAAACTAATCAACAAATAATTAATTTAACCCATTTATTTGCAATGTACACTTATCTTTCTAAAGTTTCTATATGTGATATGGTAGAATAACATTTTGTATTTTTTGTAATTTAAGACTTTTCACAATTTGCCTTACACAATGTTAGTTCATCTATATCTAACGTTATCGGTAGCCTAAACCTGATATTAAAACACTGATTAGCACAATTAAGAGGACAAGTCTAAATATCAGTTGAAAATAAAGGTAAAATCACTTATTGGTTTATCTCGAGTTTGTTGCCATATCTGTTAATGGCGAGTAACTGAAACTTCAACAGCAATAAATATGTCTTAATAGTATTTTGCATTATTAGTATTACTTATTGACATTTTTATTGACATGTCATTTGAGAGGAGACAGATTGAGTGGCAAGATTTGGGACTCGGGTCATCTGCACACTACCATGCAAATTATCATAGTGCACCAATGTGCATTTATGTTTGCTGTTTTGTTCTTGCATATTTGTTACAAACAGCGTTGGACATTGTGTCTCTAGATGAGTCTGTGAAACCGAACCAGTCACAATAACTTCAAAAGATAAACCTTTAGCATCATAGATAAACTTCTGATGGTACATTTTCCATAGAAGTAATTATTAGAAGATGTGCAAGTTATGTTGTCAGCTACAGTATGATTATCATTCCAACAATTAGATTTAAACCATGTAATGCATTTCCTAATAAAATTATTGGCCACCTGGAAAGTAAATCAGTTTTATTTACTGGCCAAAGCCAATTTTTTATTACATTGGCACATTGTGGGAGTTAATTTTGGACCCAGTGATACTCTGGAGACCCGGAGCTGAATTAAACTGTGCAGAAAACATTAAAACAATGAAGGAGAGAACAAGAGCACCTGTCTTTAGATACAGTGACACATACATCCATTGCACTAAGCGTCCCTCTGAATACAGTTATGTAATATAAACTCAACCTGCAGAACAGAATAAATGACCTGTCCTGTACATTGTATGAGTGATGATGTTGTTTTCAGCCCACTGCATTAGCATAGCTCTGATGTCTTTTCCTCTTAAAAGAAGGGTAGCATTTTATAAAATGTATATAAATTACTTCTTAAATTGTCAGGATATAACAGAAAAAAGCACTAAGATACCAGATATTTATTCCACTTTCCAGGGTTTCCTCTGACTTATCAAATCCCTGCACCATAATTATGTTCTTGTAGCTAAAATGGAAAAGTGAGGCACTATGCCAAGATCACAGACCATTTCCCAGCAAACGCACATATTTATAAAATGAAGAGCATGAATGCATTGTCAGTCACTTAAGATAACAGCATCTACCTAAAGCATAAATGCAATGGAAATGATTCATTCAGATATGCATTTGGTAGACACATTTATCCAAAGCAAGTAACATGTCAAGATCTTTTTCTCAAGAAGTTTCATTTAATTTTATGTTAGTAAGTACAGAACCAAGCTGAAGAACTAGTTTTAATACCAGTCTGCCTCTCTTCATCTAAGTTGCTCATACCAGCCCTGGAATCTAAGGGAACCTCATATGTTACTGTGTTGTCAAGCTGCAGTTTAACAAGCATAAACACAGCGCCTCTGTAGATGGCGGTTT
This sequence comes from Xyrauchen texanus, assembly GCF_025860055.1. Taxonomy (NCBI): domain Eukaryota; kingdom Metazoa; phylum Chordata; class Actinopteri; order Cypriniformes; family Catostomidae; genus Xyrauchen; species Xyrauchen texanus. Next base: position 18,028,656 of record NC_068283.1, on the reverse strand, counting down.
TCTAACAATTGCCAGACACTAATAAGTCTAAAACAAAAGTGTAATTTGTTCAAAAGTAACAATAAATGGATTAATATGTTGCCTTTGGTGTTTTTGTTCACAGCCAAAACATTGTAATTGTAAATGAGAAGTCAACCATCACAAGTTTGGGGCAGTAGGTGTGACTCCTATATTCCTCTACACACACAAAACAATAACTTTTCTCACTCTCAAAACTTAGTAGTGTGTGCACAGACTTATGTCTCTCTGGAGGACGTTAAGAAAATGATAAGCACACAGAACAAAAAGAGAAAAACATGCTGTCTATTAAAGCTGATTTATAATCCGTGAATAGTATAATGTGTGTGTTTCTGTGTTACTAATGGTAACACTTGTTAGATGTCATCTCTCTGCACAAGACGAGTTTGATGAGTCACAAACAAAAAAACAAATAAAACAAAACAAATCAGTACAATGAACAAAACATCCAGAGATACAGATATTCTGAAAATAACTGTTATTGTGAATCATTAATGGAGCGTGGCTTGATCTTTCCTCACTTAGTCTTTGAATTAGCTGTGTTGCCATGTTGTCCCATGATGCAGGAGTTCAACATTCCTTCTTCTATTGGCTGTTCAAAGAAGCTTGTTGCATAGCTGTTTTTTGTTGTTAGTTTTTTACAGAGTTGATCAATTCAGCTCTTTTAATTCATTATTTAGATCTGGCTTATAAAAAAACTGCATTCAAAAGGACTCAGAAATTCAGATTAGTCTTTCGAGTGGTGTGAAGAAAAGGTTGTCTGTCGTTCTCAGTCTGGGACATGGTGAGAGAGAGGTGTTGTTCTGACCTTATGCCCAGCACTGTCACTCATTGGAAACTTCCAGGAGTAGCTCACAGCCCACAAGGATATTATTTCAAAGTCAAGAAAAACTGCATACGAATGACAGAACCTATATGAAAGGATTGACATTGTTTTTTTTATTTTCCCCAATATTAATGGATAAAATACGAGGCTAAACAGCTGCTGCCTGAAAAGAGACAGTCGGCATCAGCAGTAAAAATGTAGTGGGAAAAGTGAAGTTACAATCATTAAAGAATTGAATATTTGTAATTCTGAGCACAGATGGCCCCAGGACACTTCCATACTAAAACCAAATATATATTGGTGGTCTACGCAAATGTCAGGAGAAATTATAAACATCCAACACAAGTTTTAAGGCTTGATGTGACACAGTTGGCATATAAATTTGTACGCATGAGGCAGGTGCTTTTATCCAGAGCAACATAGGGGACGTTCACACCAAAACGTGTTCTTATGCTAAAGAAAATGCAACACACGGAATATAACAGAACACAGGTGTCTCGAGATGCACTTAAAAGAGTTCATGTTGAAAGACTGAAGAGTTGAAAGAACGAGACTGGTTCAACCGCACAACGGTCAAAGATGTCCATCTAGTTTAACAAAAAACAATCAAATGAGAAACAACACACACACAAAAACAAATTCGGTGTGAATGGCCCCTTACAGTGCATTTAAGATATATATATATATATATATATATATATATATATATATATATATATATATATACATATGCATACATACATGCATATTATAATAATTTTTTTCTCAGTATGTCCCAATTTTTTTTCTAACTAGCCATAACCATAAACAGCATTGCGTGCCAAGACATTTTGATGGTTGCTTGGTTATGTATCCTGCTAAATACTCCCACCCAAGAAATCTCATCTTGCTCCACAGCTGTACCTTAAAGCATTTATGTTTAGATTGGCTGTGATTTTGTCATTTCACAGAGCGTTTTGTTCAGTGAAGATAGACAAAATTTCTTGTCATTAATAGTGTTTGGGATTAACTAAATAAAATTTGTTATGCCCAAAACTTGAAAAGTTAAAACTGAAAATTATCAGATAATTTACTCACCATCATGCCATCTCAAATGTGTCTATATGTCTTCTGCAGAACACAAATGAAATATTTAGAATATCATAGCTCTGTTGGTCGATAAAATGAATCAAGTGAATTGTGACCAGAATTTTGACGTTCCAAAAAGGACAAAAAGGTAGCATAAAATTAATCCAGATAAAAGGAGGGCTAAAGCAAAGGAAAAGAATAGATAAATCATATTTTCACAACAGAACAGTAAGTGGTGACATGCATGAAGGATGAGAATTGTCAAAAAAAAAAAATACTCTGTGAAAGTATATTCATAGTAAAAAAGGACATACATTTTGAACTGTGTCATATCGCTTCTGAAGACCACTGGATTTAACCACTGGAGTCATATTGATTTTCATATGAGCTTTTTAGGAGAATTCCTGTTCCGGTTGCTGCTGGCACGCTTCACAAGTCTGTGTTTGTAGCTTGCTAGCCTGCTTAGCATTGCTTATTCTTATACGTTCATAATTTTATCCTTTGCCATTTTACCGCATACTTTGTTTTTTTCCGCTTATCTAACTGCGTGTATTTTACCGCGCTGTCATGTTTCTCTCTTTTTCTTTTCTTTTTTCCCCCGCTTGTCGACATCTTTTGTCTTGACAGCATGCATTTTTTTCTCCTCTGTATTTTACACAGATTATTGGATCAATCTCAAACATCTGCTGATCAGGAACCACATAGAACCACATCAATCTCAAACCCTCGCTGTGCAAGAATGATCATATCTACAACAAACAATTACAGTAAGTCATGGCATAAGCTCATGTTATTTCTTCCTGCATTGCATGCCACATGTTTATTATTGCTTCTTCCATCAGCAATGAAGGATTTACATGTGATAAATGTAAGGCATTCGTCAGGCTGAAGGAGAAGGTTAATGAGTTAGAGACATGCATCCAAATACTAGTGGAGGTCAGTGAGAAAGAAAAGCCTGTAGATATAATTTCAGATGCGGGTAGAACAGCGAGCCATACACACACTTTTGTTCCAGCTGTAGAACCCCCACAGCAGGGTGTTTGGGTGACATCTTGGCTGCATACTCGCTCAGCAGAGATACCACTCTCCTGTTCCTGTTAGGGTTTCTAATCGATTCTTCCCACTCAGTGATGCACCCACTGAGAATCATGTTGAAAGAGCCCTTGTTATTGGTGATTCTATTGTAAGGAACATGAAAATAGAGACTCCAGCCACTATTGTTAAATGCATTTCAGGGGCTCGGGCATCTGACATCAGATCAAATTTACAAGTGCTGGCTAATGCTAAATGAAGATTGTCGATAATTGTTATTCATGGTGGCACTAATGATGTCCGGCTTCGCCAGTCAGAGATCACGAAAGATAATTTTAAAGAGGTGTATGAACTTGCAAAAACGATGTTAGACATTGTAATATTCTCTGGCCCCTCCCTGCTAGTCATGGTGACGAGGTTTATGGTAGATTAGCGTCACTGAATGGCTGAATGTCTGAGTGGTGTCTGGAGAATAGCATAGGATATATAGATAAATGGTATATAGGCCCCATCAGAGAACAGAGACTGCACTTTTCAGTTACAAATAACTTGCTCTTATCATCTGATCACAGCTGCATTTCTCTTCTAGTGATTTTAGAGCTTAGTGCTGCCTTCGACCCCCACAGATCCCGACATTCTCTTGAACAGGCTGGAGAATTATGTTGACATTAATGGACTTACATTAGCATGGTCCTATTTATCAGACTGCTACCACTTTGTATGTGTAAACGAGGAATTGTCAAATCACACAAAAGTTAAGTATGGAGTGCTACAGGGATCAGCTTAAGGGCTTCTGCTTTTCTCCTTATATATGCTTCCCCTGGGAGATATTATCAGGAATCGTGGAATATGTTTCCACTGTTATGCCGACGATACCCAACTTTATATATCTTCCCAACAAAATTTCAAAATCCTCCAAATTAGCAGAGTGTATCAATGAAATCAAAGATTGGATGGCCAGAAATGTCATTACACTCAATTCCAACAAAACAGAGGTACTAATTATTGGACCAGAAACCTCTAAAAATAAGCTGCTAAAATATCATTTGATTCTCGATGGATGTACTGTTATGCTGTCTTCTACAGCGAAGAACTTAGGTGTTATATTTAATACCAATGTCCTTTAAAAATGTTATTTCCACTGTTTGTAGAACAGAATTCTTTCACCTCAGAGATATAATTAAGTTACGACACATGCTCTCTGTTGCTGATGCTGAGAAACAAATTCATGAATTCATGACCTCAAGAAAAATGTTTTTTTTTTGCTATGCTATATTAAAATCTGTAACATTCTTGTTTGAGTGTTTATTTACTGTAGTTGAACAGTATTTAAAGTATATTTATCTGATGTTCAATGCATTCATTAATATTCATTGTTTTTGAGACAGAGAAATACTGTTCTCAATAAATTATAATTTATATAATCTTATAGTTGTGTATTTTAAGACATTGTCACATTTAGTGGCTTCAGTGCATTTAGCTATTTTTTGTTAGTAGCTTGTAGTGTAGCTAACAGTCTCATGAATTCATGAAATCACAAGTAGCTTATATTGAAAAAAACTTGACGTATTAGGGTGAAATGTTATGGTGACAGTAAATGACAGTTGACAGGCTTGTCTAAAATGAGAAATCAAAGTTTTGAGTGAAATTCAGAAAGCATGGAACTTATCCATGTATTGCATTGACACCAAACACAGAAACACAAATGGATTTGCAACATGCCTGTGAATTTTGACAATGGCCATGTTGTTTCTTGCTATAAAGTTGATTAGTTGATCAGTTCCTCACAGTGGCCTTATAAAGTTAAAAAGGTTGACCTATTACTTGCAACTGCTGGCAAACAAAGCAGGGTAACAGCCTAAGGGTGCCCGTGTTACGAGCAACAGAGTGTCTTGAGTTAATCCAGTATCGAATACTGCTGCAACTCATAAACTACACAGGCCACCAGTCTTTTCGAGCCAGGACAGTAAATCTGTGGCGAACAGCAGCGCACAGATTGTCCTCATGCTGGAGAAGAAGTGCTGCACCTGTCTCTGCACTAAGGAACAGCGCTAAAGTCAGCCTCTAAATCATTCAAGAGGATGTGGAGCGTTTCAATGTCTTAACTCTGCAGGACAGCATTAACCAAACCTTTACTGGCACGTCTGACAGGTGCGTCGAGTCTCCCCAATGACAGTTGCTCAGTTTTTAAATGTTGAATATTTTATGTGTACAATGCATAATCCAAATCGTGCCCACACATATAGATTTGACACAGGTATTTTGTAAATATGGAGAGGAGTATAGACTGCAGAGGAGAACAGCCTAATTACTGAGCACAGCCCCGTGCAGAGAAAAGAGATGAGCTAGCACGATGGGGGCTCACAGATACAGAGAAATGGAGAAGGTAGTCGTGTCATAATTGATCAACATTGTTTATCTTCGTGTTGTGCACTGTACACAGGGATTAAATAAAAAAAAAATCGGACTGAAAACTTTTTTTCAGGCTCAGTCATATTCCTTTAACTGACACTTTATTTAAATCCTCGAGACCAATAGCGTTTTAAGGGAAGATGTTTTAGAACATCTTTTCTATTGCCAGTTTTCAATCAATGAAATAAAACTACTTTCTGCAATGCTTGGCACACTTTTTAGTCATACAAATTCCCCCTGTCAACACTGGCACGAGGAGCTTCTTTCTTCCCAATACAAAATATATATATTTTTTTAAAAAGATTGTTTTTAGAAAATGTTTTACGTTTTTAAGAATATGTGATATCATTTGAAAGAAATCATATCAACTGATCTTTTAAGACACATCAGCATTTTTTATGACAAAACTTTAATAATTAGAACAAAAATTTTGAAAAAACGTGTATTTTCATATTAAACAAAATAATTATAATAGGTTTTAATGACTGCTGTCAAACATTTCAAACATTAGTCCAGTCTGCCAGAACCAAAGAATCAAAGCACAAAAAAAATCCTTAATAACCGTGTCAAACATGATCTTACCTGAACAATTTCAGAAGCTTGTGTCACCTCTGTGGCTACACTGTTGACTTGAAAAAAGATGTGCCACAAACATCACCACTACCACTAATCTAAATTCAATATAATAGCCAAACAAAAAATGTAAAAGTCAAAGAACAATTTAGAAGTATCCTATGGAATTAAATTATTGTTGTCACACATATGGCTCTATGAAAGAAATTCTGAACATCTGTCCACTTCAGTTTTTTGTCTGGTGGTTAAAGAAAATATTGGTCATTCAGTGTTTCAGTGAAAAAGAGTTACCAAAATGTAAACGTTTTCATCTTTTTAACAACATTAACTTACAATTGTCAAAGATGACTAAGCTGCTTGCTCACGTCTTATCTTGTGTAGCTCAGACTCTGTTGCTGCTGGAAGGCTGTAGGGTTCATTAATATTTATCACGTTGTCTGCGTTCACTCGAACTGATTTGCTGTATCAAAACGTGGACTGTGAGCGCTAGCCAATGGGATTGCTGCTTTTGAGTTAGTTCCGCCTACTTCTGAGGCAACCAGCTGGCAGAGGATTTCCCTGGGTCTTAATGGCTTCGGTTTAGGAGAAAGGCTGCACCTTTTTCCCTTGGACTAAAATTAAGCAAAATAAACGTATTAAAATTAGGGCTGTCAATTGATTAAAATTTTTTAGCAAATTAATTACATGGTGTCCCGATTAAATAATCGTGATTAATCGCATACACAAATATTTGCTGAGAAAGCCCCTAATATAACAATAACTCAATATATAATGATGAAATAATTATACATAGTTATCTTTAAACATTAAAAAATTATATATATATAAAATAAAAAAAATATTCAGATAATTAAAATGCTTTACATTCCTGTAGCAGAAGAGTTAATCATTGATAAGGCCTTACAAAAAGCGGCTTTAGAATACAATGTATTGTTTATTACCATATTATTGATCATAAGTCAATCATTGGCATACAGTTCACAGCAATCCATTTCACAAGTGAATTTGTCAATCAGTTGGAGATTTATTATGAGGGCTTGTTTAAGGACCCGTCAATGTACACCTACGTCAGACATTTATTTAAATATTTTAGAAACAAGCCAGGGGTATACATAGTACACAGTACTACAGATATATTTTACAATAATGCCAAGGCATTATATTCATTACATAGTAAAATAGTTTTCAATGCTTTGGAGTTGTTGGAGGTACAAAGAGTATTTAAATAATATTTTAAGTCTTTATAAAAAAGTGCAAATAGGGGCTCTATAGACATAAATGTACACTTATGTATAAAAAAAAACTTGGCAAGAAAAATAAACAGATTAATCAGAAAATATTAACTTAAGTTATCAAAACTGTGAAAACCAAATAAAACGTCTTTATAAAGCAAAGAAAAACTAGTTAAAATAGAGGTACATACAAACAAACAACATTTTCTCCAAAATACTCCAGCGTGGACACATTCCCAAAAAAGGTGAGGGGCAGATTCATCTACAGCATTGCAGAAGGAGCAAAGAGGATCTATTTCAGTGAGCATGTTTCTTAAATAAAGATTGACTGGATAAAAAGGGTGTAACAGTTTAAAGGACACCTCCTTAACCTTGTTGCTAATTAAATATGAGGTAAAGACAATACGACCTGCGTCACACATGCTTGTGTCGCGTCTCGGGTGTGTTGCGTCATAAATGTAAAATGTTTAGGTCACTGTGTCAAGTTAAATATAGTTCCCCGTCTGTCGCTCACTTCGCCATTGTGTCGAAGAAGCGACACTAGGGGTCTCTCTTGAGCGCCGAATATACCTCTGATCTATGAAAAAAGGCGAATGAGAAGTTGGCAGAAAGAATTTGCATGTCCCGCCCCAGGACATACAGGTATAAAGGCGGGGAAATGTGTCTGTTTCATTCAGAAATTTTCTTCGGAGCCGATGGTCGTGTATGCAGCGAGCTGCGAGTCACACACCTGTTCCTCTACCTCTAAGCGATACTGCTGTTGGATCTATGGCGCACTTCAGTGGCTTTCTCCTTCTCTGCACGGCAGTGCAGTTTGCCCCTGGGCGCTTTGACAGCGCAAAACTGAAAGAGTGTTTTGATAAAAGAGTGATTTTCTCTAAAAGAGCAATACACAGCGGCGCTGAACATCCTTTTCAGGACGCGTCTTTATAATGATGCCTTTCTGCCCCTGTGTAGTTCCTGGATGTGGTAGATTGATATAATAAGAGACAGGTAGCCAGTGTAGCCTACAAAGTATTGGAGTGATGTGAGAGGATTTCTTTGAGTAGGTGAGAACACTAACTGCTGAATTCTGAATGTACTGCAATTTGTTTATTTTTTTTTGTCAGGAGGCCAGAAAAGAGTGCATTACAATAGTCAAGTCTAGAATTAAGAGTTTCTGCATATTTGGTGCTAAGAATGGGGAGGAATCGCTAATGTTACGTAGATGATAGAAAGCAGTTTTGGTGAGTGAGGAGATGTGAGCATGGAAAGAGAGTGTGGGGTCAATGATAACGCCAAGATTACAAACAATAGCGGAGCGTCTGATCAGGACACCATTAATATCGACCGACTGATCAGGGAGAAGTGATAAAACACTTGGAGACCCAACTATCCTTACGTCAGTTTTATCAGTGTTGAGTTTTAGAAAGTTACTGATCATCCATGAGTTGATGTCTTTAATACATTCAGAGAAGGATCTTGTGGGGAATGGGGCAGTGTGCTTAGAGCTGATATAAAGCTGAGAGTCATCAGTATAGCAGTGAATGTTGAGACCATGATGGTGAATAATGTGACCTAGAGAAAACATATAGCTAATAAAGAGCAAAGGCCCAAGTACAGAACCCTGGGGACACCTTGAGGAACAGGAACAGAATTTGATTTATACTGACGAATATAAATGTAGTGTTGGCGGCCAGAGAGGTAAGAGATGAACCAGGTGATTAATCAGAGATTAATATATATATATATATATATATATATATATATATATATATATATATATATATATATATATATATATATATTCCAATGGGGGAAAGAAAAATAACTTAATTCAAGATATATTCTCTGAAAACAAGCCATAATATTTATTGTACACAATTAAACTTCTCAAGTAAATATATTTAGTTTTATCTTAAGGAAGTTCAGAGGAAGTAATTATTTTTACAGTAAAACAAGACAAAAATACTAATATACAGATTAAGAAAAATATTATTCGCTGTGAAGAAAAAGAACAGCTACAGAAGTGACTCACTGGAATTTCATTACCATGATAGATAAGCGCTGCTAACTTCACCTCTGCACTCAACATTGAGAAACCTGCCAGCAGCTAAGCTATTTCAGCTCTCAACTATCTGTAATTTTTCTTCTCACTGTAGGTGCTCGTCCAATCTTAAGCTTATGAAAACAATGTTAATGATAGTATTTAAAGCACTAAAATAACTGTGTGGAGCAAGCGAGAGACAGCAGAGTGTACATTTACACCATGCTAATTAATTAGCGCAGCTCTTTGCAATATGGCAGAAAAACTCACCTCCTAATTGTCCTTCGTGGATGTTGTAGGGCTAACTATCTATAAGTGAAATCATCACAATCCGAGACTGAGGCCATGACTAAATATTTTCAATTGTTCAGGCTTTTTTTTAAAAATCTGTTTCATTGTGTGGGCAAAGAACAGAGGGCAATTATTTCCCTGCTTATCATTAAAAGAAATTAGCAATATTTGTAACATAATTATTGACACAAAAGCTACAAACTCTTAAAGCATACAATGAATCAAGAGCTGGACAAGAAGCACAAGAGGAAGAAGAGTATTTATTCTAATGGCCTTTGAAAGTTTTACCAATAGTAAAGTAATCATGCTCTGCCCAGTGCTTTTCCATTAACACTTAGTGACAAAAAGCTCCTTAAACCCAGCTTTGTAAATTAAACCAAAATGAAGCACGATAATTAAAAAAAATAGGGATGTGTAACACAAGATACTTTCAAACTTGACTAGTCAGAGGATTGCTTAAGAAACTGGTCAGCTAATTGAAAGCCCTGTACGGTGCGCTCACACCAGAAGCGGCGAGAGCGTCAAAATTCGCTCTGGCTGCCCTGCCTTCAACGCTCGAAGACGCTCGTGGACGCTCTGACGTAGTTTAAATAGGCGGCAACGTTTGTTCAGAATGCTTTGTTTTGTGAACTATATTTAAAGGGGCCGCAATTTAAACATCCAGACACGTCGACCATTTACTTTTTGCCGACCTATCACAAGTAGCGTATATCCTCATGAACTCTTTAAAATGTGAAAAAAAGAAATCGATCGATGGCAGAAAGTAATTAAAATTATAGTTGTTTGTTATCAAAATAAAATACATTTGTAATAATAACTGTGGTCTTGGTTGTTTTATCCCTGTAAGCAAACAGGGACAGATCATTACTGGGAAACCCGCCACGGCAATAATTAGTTTCTCTTCGGAACTAATGTTTGGTGGGAACCAAAGTTTACACCGTTGTGTTCTCTAGACTTCGCTAGAGCGGAGCACTTCTATATTCCAATAGGTTACCGCCAAACCGCGTCACAGCTCGTTACCATAATGTTGACTGCACTTGAACTTTCATCTGACGCCCACACCGCTCAAGACGCGCCGCGCTGCTTCTCGCCGCCGAGAGATGCTGGCTGTCATTGAAAATTAATGACTTCCGGTCAATTTGACGCTCTCGCCGCCTCTGGTGTGAACGCACAGTTAGGCTAGCTTTGAGATCACCTGACCCTGGCTAGGTATGTTTTCATTGTTGGGGAGTAACTAACTAAAAGTAGTGATGCTACTAACTTAATTACATTTTTCAGAAGCGTGACATAAACTCGCTTTTGCTGTAACAAACTTCTTTTTCCAACAAACAGCGTAGTGTGACCAAATGCTACATCTCAATTTTAAATGTCGGGTATGATGCTTTTCTGACACGTGAATCATTCGTACCAATGAAGGTTGACTTTTCTTTAGCTAAAATCGGTCTCTGCTTTCTGAATTTGGAAACACTGCCCCAGGTGGCCAAAGCAGTAAGTGCTGGATGTATGGGCATGTGTGAGCTCCATTTTCTTGGTGAAATGTCCATGGAGGGGTGCCAAAAGTGAGTTGATTTCAGCTGTAAAGGCTCTTATACACTGAAGTGGAATGCTTATTTTTAGTGCTGCAACTAATGATTATTTTATAATCAATTAATATTCGATTATTTCTTTGATTAATTGATTAAGCAGATTAAAACAAAATGTTATTCCCTGTATTTTATTAAAATATGATAAAAAAACAAACAGAAATGATAAAGGGCTTAAAGATTCAATTTACAGTACTGAATTCATGACTCAAAGAACTTTGAACAAAGCCTGAATCAAGAAAAGTTAAGTTTTAATTTATTATTATTACTTTTACATATGCAAAATAGTTCCTTTACTTGTAAAACTTAACTAAAAGTAGGTCTACTTTTCATTGTATTGAGTGGGCCAAAAAAAATTAACCCAGCAGAGGGCAATGGTGACACCAAAATAGAAATCTTAATAATTCTGCCCAGCTGACAAATACATAATTATGTTAGAAGTATATGTACAATCACTGATTACAAGTAATTTAAATAAATATTGTGGGTTTTAAATTGTATTATCACTTATTTGTAATTCAATTTAAATCAATTATATGTAATTAGTTGTCTATGATTTCCATTATCGATAATTATCGATTTTATCATTTAGTTGTTGCAGCCCTACTTATTTTATAAACTATATCCCCAACCCAAACCTAAAACTAACCATCAATTGACTAAAAATGTAAATTTTAGAGGGATAAATGCAACCTCCGAATCATGCTCAACCCTGGTCTCCCACACTGCTGATGCTGATATAAATTAGATAGTACTCCAGTCTTTCAGTTGTATTTAGCATGAATTTACCTGTTTAAATAAATCATTTTTTAATAAATTGAGATTGTTCATTCAATATCCTCATTGTTTTTCTGCCAGGAAAAATTTGTCTCTGAATAAATAAAAAATTCATAATGAGAGTTATATCATTTAAAAGATATTGCCCTCTTAAATAGCTTCAATGTCGTTTTCTACTTCTCCTGTTAGTAGCCTGTAGTGTACTTTTTAAAAAGAGTATATTGACTGGAATTTAGCTACAGTACTTTTAATTAGGGATGCACCAATCTGATACCTGGATCCATATAAACTTTTTTTAAAAGATTGGCAGTGCGTGTGAGTCAGTGTGAGCAAGGTTGAGATTTTAAGGAAAGGTTTTGTTTTCGATATTCCTGACACATTCAGTGATAAATGGTAATAACTCTAAAACTGCTTAGCAAATCATTTCCAGAATAGTATTACTGTAAAACGTGGAAAGCTAATAATATTCCACAAGCTTGTTTTCATTATTTTCACTCAATATTATGAGCATTGGCCTGCAAAAGCCGTCGCAATGTTCCTCTTGGCGTAGTGGTATTTACATTTACATTTATGCATTTGGCAGACGCTTTTATCCAAAGCGACTTACAGTGCACTTATTACAGGGACAATCCCCCCGGAGCAACCTGGAGTTAAGTGCCTTGCTCAAGGGCACAATGGTGGTGGCCGTGGGGTTCGAACCAACAACCGTCTGATTAACAGCCCTGATTAACAGCCCTGTGCTTTAGCCACTACGCCACCACCACTCACATGGTATGTAAGAGACCGTGGATAAAGTTCAATTTTCATGTGTTTTTAATTTTTTTTTGTAATGGCTTGGTGTATGAACTGCATGTCCAATATAATATTTTGTAATAGCTTTTTTGTTGAAGGGCACAGAGGCATGAAACTAGCATCATTCAAAAGAAGAGGACAATGTGCAACTTTCACATTCATTTGTTTTACCACTAGCGGTTGAATAGGGAACTGTACAAAATGATCTTTCTTTTTGAAAATAGCTTTTTTGTTAAAGGAAACAGATGCACAAAACCAGCGTCATTCAATAGAGGGCAACTTTCACAATCTTTAATTTTACCCCTACTGATTGAATAGTGAACTGCATGTCCAAAATGAAATGTCTTTTTGTAATAACTTTTTTGCAGAAGGAGATAGAGGCACGAAACTAGCGCCATTCAATAGAGGAGGACCATGGGCAACTTTCACAGCCTTTCATTTTAACCCTACTGATTGAATTGGGAACTGCATGTCCAAAATGACCAAAACAAGGTTCATTTTGGACATGCAGTTCCCTATTTTAACCAGTAGGAGTGAAATAAAAGGTTGTGAAAGTTGCCCACTGTCCTCCTCTATTGAATGACGCTGGTTTCGTGCCTCTATGTTTTATGTTTCTATGTCCTATGTCTAAATTTCAACAGGGATTTCAAGCATTTTAGTAACCCCAAATCTAATATTACTTAGGCCACATATTTTCATCTGGCAGTAAAGGATGAACAGAATCTGTTCACCTAAGGAGGTAACCACAGCAACAATGGGCCACTTGAGTGAATTTCATTATCTATGACTTTATTATAGATTTAAATATAAATTATATATTTTTTGTCATGTTGTTTAAAAAAAGTCTTTAAAACTGTAGATGTTTGGCTAACTAGATGCTAGGGCACCAAAGACAATTTGGGTGTGCGATGAACCTGAAAAGATTACGCCGCAACAATTTTCTGTGGACTCCTCTGAATCTCATGCAGTAGTTTAATTTGCACACACATTATTTAAATTTCTTTATAATAGCTCTCTCAAAAAGTTATGAAAAATACATTCATATTACCAACCCTGCGGTCTTCATGGGTCATGTATTTTGCCTATCGTCAGTGCAAATAGGACACACAAAGGTTTTGATGCGTTTGTAATTAGGAAGCACTGCAACAATTCATCTGTCTGTGTAGGGGCTCTGCGGGCCCAGGGGGATCTCTTCATCTTTTACATCTTATTGAAATGAAGCTTCTGAGATTGCTGCACACTGTCACAGACAGTCAAGTGGCAACATTGATTTCCTGAGCCCACACACAAGATGATATTTGTGTTTGTTTTACATGCATTTGCTCTGGAATAACTCTCTTAAAGTAGAAGCATTTGTGTCCTTCAAGGCAATTAATCTGGTCTTTGTTCACACACAAATCCAATTTGGTTTTCAAATCCTATCTTTAGGACATCTTTAGTCTGCTCTGTCATTATGCATGTGATGAAATATAATCGTTCAGACAGTTTAGTCAAAATCTACATCAGTTCCTATAGTAATGACGTCAGTGTCAAGAGACTGCCTCACACAACAACTGAAAGTAGCCGCCATTGTGGAAAGGGAGTACAGAAAACTTTTGGAAATTTTGCCTCTGCTCATGTCCATCATGACATCACACCATGGTGATGAACTCACAAGGTGCATTTTACACATTCATGCATATAGCAATTTCAAAACCACTGTCGTGTTCACTCATTCACTGTCCAATACATAGTAAATGTTTCGCAGTTCATTATATAAGGGAAGGGTGAGCGAAAATATCCGGTGCACTATATTACTCACTTTGTGATGCTAAATTTCCATCACATTCCAAATTATTAAAAAGTGCTGCTAACTACTAAAACTACCAGTCTGACCGTTCAAACTGAGACACATTCCAAAATATCTGATTTTTATTTAATTTCAAACTACATATGGACATTGTTTGGTTGGGGTTTACTAACTTTGGATATGTTTTTGCTGTTCAAATGACAAACAAATAAATAGAGTCGTGTGTGCCCCCCAAAAAATCATAATTTTTGCTGTCTGTAGGAACCCTGTTGAATATTTCTGACATGCCATACATTGAATTACTGGTGTTATTTAGCATCTTTTCAAAATTGACCCAAAAACACATACGCATTAATTACCCTGGTGTGACGCATCCCTTATGCTGGGAAGCATGACCCTGTGGCTGCTGTGCTCCCAGCAGCCACAGGGTCATGCTTCCCAGCAGAGGGGACATTTCATGCTCGGCTAGGTCAGCACTGATTTGATTGGGTCCAGGGCAGCATGACTCATGGTGTGTTTGGTTGATTTGCATGTTGACCTGGTGTGGCTGTGGGCTCCTGTCTAAACTCTCACAGCATCTGTGCTGATGTATGGAACTGCAGGCGGCCCTGGGGCTATGACTTAATCTCTACATTTACATTTTCCAAAAATAGTGTTGCATAAAACCTCAAACTATGAGTTCTTAAAGTGGAGATGTTCCCATAATAATCTTAGCAATTCAGCCATTTCCTCTGGTCAGGGGTGTAGATTTTATTTAAACAAAGGGGTGACCATAAACATTGTCTTTTCTTTCTTTCTCTTTGTTTATTCAACTTTTATTTAAATATTGATATTTTTTGTGTTTCCTAACCTGTCCCTCCATGGTCTAGATTAAGGCTGTCAAATAAAAATGAAAATGTTTGTCAAATTTAAGATAAAATGATGCATTCAAATTCTCAAATTGTGCATACAAATTTTGGATGTGTGCCAGGCACTGACAATGAATTTGGACTGATCGCATGTGCTAATTAAAGGAATATTCTGGGTTCAATACAAGTTAAGCTCCATCGACAGCATTTGTGGAATAATGTTCATTACCACAAACATTTATTTCGATTCGTCCGTCCTTTTCTTTAAAAAAAAACCACACACACACACACACACACAAAAAAACAAGGTACAATGAGTCACTTACAATGGAAGTGAATGTGGGCAATTTTTGGAGGGTATAAAGACAGAAATGTGAAGCTTATAATTTTATAAATTCACTTAAATTAATTATTCTGTTAAAACTCATGTATTATTGCTGTAAAGTTGTTTGTTGACATCACATCAATATTATGCTATAAATGCTGTCGACTGAGCTTAACTTGTATTGAACCCGGAATTCTCATTTAAGGCTAGATGCAGCTCAGCATATACAGGTTAACAGAACGCAAGTGTCTTGAGACGTGTTTTTAAAGGTTGAAATTATTTTTAACTTGACAAAACATCTAAAAAACACAACACTCCTGCAAGAGACGCTGAATAAACAATGAAACATGGCTAAACAATCAAAGATACATGTTTACATTAAAAAAGAAATGGCAAACTGGATGGTTGCAAAAGCAATCGTGTGAATAGCCCCTTAGGTGGAGGTCTTTTGTCATGGCATCTTGCTCTTTTATCAGCGTTTCTCAGATCTAGTAATGGGTTATAAAACACTTTGTCAGGAAAGGAGTTTAATTTGGAAATGTGTTTGGAGATCCTCACATTCTGTTCCATTCTGTTGTGTTGGCCTGTGCAGAAAACCTGGCCTAGTCTGAGCCACTTTACCACCTACCATGCATACAACTGTAATGAATAAAAAACACTGTGGTATTGCTGTTAAAATAAGGCTTAGTATTGTGGCATCAGTGCAACACCGTGTTAGCATTGAACTGTCTATTGAAGAAGTCCCCCCACCCCCCTAAATATTAAAGGCGGGGGCCTTTAATATTTACTCAACATATGAGAATATGAACCGACTAAATATTTGTATTTATTTTATGCACTTTGGTTTAAAATGAAATGGTAGGAATGTTCTTAGCAATAATATAAGATGGTTCTGTATGGTTTGTTTGTATTCTTTGCATTCTTTGTTTTTTTGTATTCTTTGTTTTGTGGATTTAAGGAGCAACATCAATTTAAAAACCTATTGACATAAAAGTTTTGAAAATGTCCTTTGAATTTTGGTCATATTTCTCAGCCCTGCTGACAGCCCTAGTGACTCTGCATCTACAGTAGTTAATTACCCCAACCATAAACAGCAGTCAGGTAATGAGCTATATTACTCAATGGAAGAAAATATAATGAAGTTTGTTTAATTGATGATTGGTTTCTTTTACTGTATACTATAGCTGTTTCTGCCATTTAAGCCACTAAATATCTTGAATTATAGTGATTTAAATATAAACTCTCATGGCTTATTGCTTCAATATACTTCCCATTATTAATTAAAACATTCGTATTTTATGCCATACAGAAATAATTTATATAGGAATGCTATCACACCAGCTAAATTGTAAAGCTCGTCCTTGACTTCATTTAATATAATGAGGAGACGAAAGCCATTAAACAGGTACCGATCCTTCACGTCTGAGAGTCTGACACTAAATGCCACAAAAAGAGATCAACTAGGGCAATGATGTAAAATGAAAACAGTCCTCTATTAGCAGACTTAAATGGCCTTATTCCCTTGAGACGGCTGTGATTCTCTGCAAGCAGTCTTTAAAAGTAAGTAAAAAATGGGCTTCATATTGGTTGCGCAGAGCTGTCATCTTTCATGACAATTCTGGCCTGGCACTGATGGAGTTGCATGCAGAATGAGGTGGAGGAACAGGACAATGCTTTCACCTTGGAGAGGATGCAATCTGTAACAATTATTGAATTATTGTCAGTAATACAGGGTTTCAACACCACATGCATTTCAGCTTGACCAAAATCTCCTCACAAAGAGTAAGAGGGGATGGGCGCGTTGCCAAAACATTTGACACAAAGTAATCTGTAAAAATAAAAAAAAGAATAAAAAAACATTTGATTCTGATTCAGTGTTAGTTGTTTCACACAAAATGCAACACACACACACACACACACACACACACACACACGTTGGTCTACCTATCATTATGAGGACTTTCCATAGACACAATGATTTTTATACTGTACAAACTATAGATTCCTTCCCCTAACCATACCCCTAAACCTAACCCTCACAAAAAACGTTCTGCATTTTTTTAATTTTCAATAAAACGTCGTTTAATATGTCTTTTAAGCTATTTCAATTATGGGGACACTAGAAATGTCCTCGTAAACCACATTTATTGCATAATACCCTTGTAATTATTAGTTTGTAACCTAAACATTTTTCCTCATAAACCACATCAACATACCCACACACACACACACACACACACACAGACACACACCCACACACACATTAAAACACTTTGTATAATAATATTGTTATTATTATTAAATATTGAAATTCTAGTTCCAATGTAATTTATAGAGCTGTTGGGAAAAAAAACGTTTCAGCGATGCATCGCGATTCATACTCAAACGATTCTGAATCGATTATCAAAAGAATCAGAATCGATTCGGAGTTCAGTTTAAATCACGGTAGAGCAGTGACGTGCACCAAACACAGATGTAGAAACAAAGACGTGAGTTAAGTGCATACACTAAAGTCAAGTGCACAAACACGACTGTTTGCAGACCAGCTGTATCAAACACATGACCATTTGTGCCCGTATTAAATTACGATCTCGATATTCTTTCACTGACCCATGCACATAGCAGGAGAGTTTATTCATGATAAGAAGCCAACAAACAACATGAAAGATGAGCTTGCACCGATAATTGCACTGATTTCACACTCTTTTCTTTTAACAAATGAGTAACTGATTTTTCAGTTCAACTTTGTAAAAAAGAATCTTAAAAAATATAATTGTATTATAAATGGTAGATAGCAGTTTCTTCTGATTTCTGTTTTGTCATAAAAATGTTTTGCACATGAAGAAATTGTTAATATATTTGGGAGAAGTAAATAACAGTACACAAAGTAGTCCAGCAACCATGGATGACATGTCCACGTTAGCAATTGCATTTTCTCCAAAAATACTGAATCAAACCAATTGAACATACAGAGCATAGCGAATAAGACATTTACTTATAGCGCACATGAATCGCTTTAACCTTGAAGTTGCACCAGAGATCGGCAACATCTATTAAAATGAATGGGAGAAATTAGAATGCCCAACTGCTGCCAACGGTGAATGGATGTAGATAGGAAGTCCAGCCTTACAGGTAAAAGAGCCAATCACCTTTTAGATACAGACATTGCCTGTCAATCAACTCGAGAACGCACATGCTCATTAGTTATAAAAGCTGGGACACTTGCTTTTTTAGCGTAATCCGAGGTAAAGAAGCACCATTTCTGACACCTGTGTTGTGAGATTTTACTGCTGATTTGAAATATGTTCTTTGGTTGTAATCTTGACCCACTGTTTTGGAGATTTTGGTCTTTCTCCATTCAAGTAGATAGGAGATGCACTGGCAGATTAGATAATTAGATTAGAAGAAAACACTGGATTTTCATGAGGTTTGTGAATTGTATCTGTTTAAACACAATATCTGCATATTTTCAGATGGTATATAATAGAAGTTTTATTAATATTTGCCTTTTATCATAAGAAAAGTGACTCTTTGAATACGATGGTGAAGTTGTGCGAGTTTGGGTAATAACATTTGTATAAACGAGATATGTGCATATTTGCAGATGGCCTATATTAGATATTAGGTTGATTGATATTTGACTTTTATACTAATAGCAAGCAGGATGGCCGATATAATTGTCGATATACCTAAATAATACATTTTAACAACAGCAAACCAGATGTACACAAAATATTTCATACAATTTTTACTAAAGTTTACATAAACATTTTGAAAATGACACGGGGAAGTAAAATCTTCTGTTAATCGGCCAAGTGAGCACGGTTATCTGCCGATGCCTATAATGGCAAAATGGCCAGATATCAGCCAATATATAAACCAGGCCAATATATTGCTCTATCACTAATTTTAAAGATGGATAGCACAAGCACACTTTTCAAGAAAAACATTTTACAAATGTTTGTTAGGTTTAAAATGATAAAACAGTAGATTAAGTAAAATAAGATATTTGAATTTATGTGAATATTGATGTTTGAAAAACACTTTTCTGGTTCTCAAACTTAGTAGAACAAGACCATAGTTAATGTGATGAACTTCATACATTTCGAAATTCCTTTGGGACCAGATGGCGGTCGGATTGATATTTTGTTATCTAATGCAATTACATTCAGACGTTTTTAAGTAATTACTTTTGAGATCCACAGTGTGGTTTTATAGAAATGTTATGGTGCTACAGGAGTTAGAGTAATGCTTTTCTTCACTTTAGACAAGAATACTGGCATTTATAGTCTATATCTCTCATATAATGTTTCCCCACTGGAACACAGATTGCCTCAATATTGAATCAATAGCACCTGAGAGCCTGTTTGTTATGTGTGCCCTTAAAGCTGAACTACAGCATAAAACAGCCATTTCTGCAAGAAGTGGCACCTTGCCTTCAGTCCCTGCTTAGCTCAAACACAAATCTTCTTTGATTTGCACACCCATTCAGCCTCCCAAAATGACAGCTGTGGACTCTGAGAGTGAATATTCTGACTGTTCGGGTCTACCCACACTCCAGCGTTTTAAAAATGAGACAGGACGGCTGCTTAACCTTTCATTTCACAGCCATTACATTTCACCAGGTTTACTCGCAAACTCTGAGAGTGATATAAGGGAGGTTGGACAAGCACGCCAACCTCACTGACTAGGGATGTGTAACACTACATATTTCAGAATGGACTAGTCAATTTTGGGTTTGTCTGAACAACCTGATAAACATGATTAGACAGGTCTAACATGGTCTTTACAGCAGGGCTATCCCTATGCATGAGCATTTAGAATTTGCTTTCACATTCTTTGAATATGGTAATTTCCTCTCCATCCAACATGATCAAGTGCTTCCCAAACTGAGGCAGTGTATGGCAGTGGTGTGCAGCTCAGGGCTGGTGCGCTTGAGTGGCGGTGAAGAGAGGCACTCAAGGCTCATCACTAAAAGAACAAGATAAACACGACCGTGGTGAAAAACATACAAGCCTGTTGGGTCTTAATACGAGATCACAGTGAGGAAGCCTGAAGCCAAATGGCATTTTCAAAAGCACATCAAAGCCTTCTCCTAGGGACTGCTCTCGCAAATACCCCGAAGTCTTCAAACAATGCCGCAATAGCAACATCGGCAGTCCCTGATCGCAGGTTTAACATAATGCAGGCTCCATCTAGTAATTAGTATACAGTACATTCACTTTGTGCAAATGAATGGAGAAAAGGAAGACTGTCAAAGTGTTTGGAATTTTCGTTTGGAAAAAGACTGTTACAGTAAAAACGCGTTATTAATTAGTTAACAGTAAGTTACCTTAATGTACATAGAGAAAATTTCTTTAAATTAAACAGGACACATTTAGTGTAAATTTATAGTAAAATACTACAACAATAGTCTTTTTCCCACATACAGCTTTTACCGGAAAATTAATGTCTTTTTTTTTTTCATTTAGAAGTCATGTGTGCACAGGACCCATTGGGAAATTCTGGTAAATCAGCTCCGGCAATATCCCAGAATCAGAAGTTGTAACATTATCATAGCATTACCATAAGCATGAGTAAATAATTTACCAGTATATTCACCATAGAAATGTTCATGACTTTTTAAGAATTTATTAATTTCTTACAGGAACAGTAATGGATTCTATCACTTATGATAAAATAACTAGCCTCTTTCCGGAACAAGGTATAAAAGGACTGAAAGCAAGGCAATCTGCATAACAGCTTGATGGTTTAATAGTCATTTCCGGCAAATGGCATTACATTTTAAAACAAGTGAGAAGTCTGAATTACCATATTTTATAGTTAAAAATATATTTAACAAGACAAGACAAATGCTTTTAGAGAAAAGTATGAATTACCTTATTTTTCACAGTGAATTTTTTTTAAAGTATCTACGGTATATGACCTCTACATTGATTTTAATTAAATATACTGTAGGGTCCATGTATTAACCTGCATACAGAACTTTGTGCAACTAAATGGACAGTAGTAGGGTTAATTTTCCTGTCTTGTATCGTCTCGGTGTAGGAAATACGCACAATGCAAAACCCAAGTGACAAATCCTGAAGGAATCTGCACTAAACCTCTCATTACAGAGGACACAAAGATTGCAAACAGCTGTGCATGCTTGATTTTAAACACATATACAGGTGCACACACACATGCATACTAAGAAACACCTGTTTAGCACTATGTTATTTCAATGCTCTATGTGAATATTAAAATACCATCTATGATCTTGCCTACACAATTCCTCCATTGAAATAATGTTCGTCTTCACTTTAGAGAGAAGAATTCTTTGCTTTACCCCAAGAACACCCAAGGAATATTTTACCCAAAAATGACAATTCTGTTATCATTATCAAACCTGTATGACTTTCTATTATGCAAAATGATAGGGACCGACAGCCTTAGTCCCCATTTGCTTTCACTGTTTGGAGAAAAGATGCAATGAAAGTGAATGGTGACATTCTGCCTAACATCTCTTTTTTGGTTCCATGAAAGAAAGACAAATGGGTTTTTAACAATGATGACATAATTAAATTTTTAGGGTAAACCATTCCTTTAAAAAGTCCAAAAGTCAATATGATCAATGTAAATAAAATAGACCAAGGAAAATTCAATAGTTTTTAGTGGCCAAACATTTCTTGTTTCCTTGAAAGCAGCCATCCTGCTTTTGAAAATCTGCTCAAATGCTCACCCATTTCAGTAATGTTAGCCTTCACTTTGGAGATGAAAATCTCTGCTTTGACCTTTAGCTCCAGAACACTTTAAAAAGTCCACAGGTCAATATGGGGCCTGTGTATGTTCTTTTAATTAGGACTTGAAATGTTGTGCCACACACAATAAACAATTTCAATCACCCACAACAGAGAAGCCATTCAGAAGATTAGATTATGATTGGTTGGTCCCCAAGCTAGGGACCGATTCAGCCTGTCTAAGGATGGGTCTGAGATACACTTGCAATATGCTCAGGCTCACAACCTGCCATGACAAATGTGAAACAAGGCTATCCCCTTGCTGCAACGCATGATCCCTAGAGTAAATATGAGACAAACTATCCAAAGTCACTTGTTTTATCTGGTGAACGGATTCAAGGGCACTGGAGCCACACATACAGCAGATCTTCAGATCAAGTTGCTGCATGCTACACGGCGGCAGAACATGATTGAAAACAACTCTGTTCCACCCCAACAACTTTAGCAGCTCTGAAGATTCAAAGATAGGTGAAAACATTTGTACTCAGTGCTGGCAGACTTTCAGTTTTAGTTTTTATAAATAATCATATTCACTTAAAACAAGGTACCCACACTATTTGACAAATTAATTTACATGACTTTCCCCATCCCTTGTGATGACTGGATAAGGATTTTTCAATTAAATATTTTCTATAAATTTGAAACAAAATAAAAATAATAAATTAAACAAAATTCTAGCCAATATAATTATTTTACTGTAAGCTGAGCATGAGTAGAAAGATGTACCAGTATATTCACTGTAGAAATTGTCATTACTTTTTAAGAATATATTCATTTTGAAGGCTGGTGTTCACAATTTAAAAATGTCTCAATATTTCCAGGTTTTTCAGAAGTAACAGATAACAGAAGTAATATGGCATTCTTTGAATTATACTTTAAACTTATGTAGACATCTCCATCTATTAGCATGTTTGGCAATTCTAGTAATTCCTGTGTATTCAAGTTAAAACATATCTTAATGCTACAACATGCTTTGAAGAGAATTCCTAGTGGCAAAATATTTGTGTTAAAAAACAAAGAAGTCCTTTTTTGTGCAACAAAACCTATGGGACCTATGCAACATTTGGAAACAAAAGGACTCTAAGACGAGAAAGCAGTGTTAAAAAAATATTTTCAGGTCCCATGACCCAATATGAGTACCCAACCTCATTGATGCAAGTGAGTTTAAATAGGAGCATGTAGTCATTTTCCAACATCTAGTAAAAAGCAAACAGCTTGTATGAATTTCATTAAATGGACCACAGACAAAATCATTTTCTGTTAGAAATGAAGGGAAATATAAGCTTACTCAGAGAGTGAATCGGCCAGGTAAACTGCCAGGTATTAAGAAAGACCTAATATTCCTGGTGCCTGAGACCTGGCAAAATAACAGAATGAATATGCAGGACTTATTTCTCTGTAGACAGTCCAAATAAACTGTTATGAATATTTAGGAAAAGCAGTTTGCCACGATCAAGGACACCCTTCACCATAATCTTCCTTTGAAGGGAAGAGAAACTGAAATGGACTTAGTCATATCGTCAGTTAAAAAACGGATTATTTGATTGATTCGGCTGTGGACAACAATCCCGTATTTCATTCTATGAAAGAGGTGAGACATGACATAATTACTTTATAATTATCCCTTCATGTTGTCATGACAGCGGGATATTTAAACACGTTTCAGCCCAATTGAAAATTCACACTGTACTGTACATCTACTTGTAATAACTCCTACCTTTGTTGCTGTCGCATTCAGACAAGGTATTCTTGTATTGTGTAGCAGCTATCGAACATTGACGGAAATCATCTTCCACTGTCACTTTAATTCTTTATCATCTGTTAGGACAGTTATTATATAATGGGTGAAATAATGATGTAAACGACTTTCCTTTAGGTTGAGATCAGCTGTGAGCCTCTATCTGTACAGATAAAACAGTCGGCTACTGTCTCCTGGATACATGGTTTCCAAATGGAAGCAGAAAGGAGCGCTCACATTAATAATTATAAGTGTGCTTTATTAATGCAACTGCATTCTTGAAAATTACTGTTTGAATTCCCTTTCTGCCTTTTTGTGAAGTTATATGTTTGCAGTTCTTAGATTTAACAGTCTGTATTTAGACAGAATTTTGGTGCACTGTGGCAAACTGTTATTCATTTTGAAAAGGAAAAGTTATAAATGTTCTTCCAGAATGCTTAACTGTTTCCAAGGCACAGATTCAGATGACTTGAGGCACCAACACACTTTTCAAATTAGTTTAATTCAAATTAGTAGTCATCATTGCCATCAAAGAGGGATCAAGGCCTATGAAAATGTCTTTTTTTTTTTTTTTAAAGTTAAAAGTAAATTACTTGTTAACCATTATCTTTTTAAATTATGGTTGTCAATCTATCAAAAATGTTATTTATTTTATTATATGATATGCTGGTCAGTTAAACAAATCAATTGCATCTAACAGTATATATATATCAATATTTTCTGAGAAAAGTCCCCAAATTACAATAATTTACAGACAGGAGCAGTCTACAGTATGTTAATTATTAATAGTCATAGGACATTACTTTAAAGCTCACACAGCTGATTTTATTTTTCATTTAGTAGTTAATTTAACATGCTATGCTAACATGCTTTAGTTATAATACATGTTATAGTTACATGCTATTTTTTTATAATGTTTATAATTTGGTTTATTATTATAATTCTGCTAGCTTTCATATTTATTCTATATATATATATATATATATATATATATATATATATATATATATATATATATATATATTTATTTATTTATTACACATACCTCCATTAAAAACAAAATGGTATCAAGTTTCAATTATAATAGTTTATTCAACCAAAAAAACAAAAAAAATTCTGTTTTCACTCCTTTAAGGGACATTGTAACTGATAATAATAATAATTGTATAATACAGTCTACCGTGTTTTTTTCTGAGACGGTTATCATACCATGAAAATCTCTTACCATTGCAACCCTATGAGCAATCTCTCATTGCACCTACAAACCGCACTCTACTCTTCCTTTCTTCATTAAAAAGGAAATTCCTTCAGAGATTAACTCTCTAAGGCCCACTAGTATGGAGTTAGAATCATGCCAAAACCTCACACACACACACACACAAACGCGTTTTACTCACACCCAACGATTCACAAACAAACACAGTGTGGTTTGCAAATACAAAACATCACTCACAAACTAATGCATTTTGTTCTGCAAATAAAAAACGTACCTATCAAACAAATATAGTATGTTTTACATATACATAGAAACGTATTTCTTCAATGACAAAAATATCCTCCAAGTACAAACTAAAATCTTTCAAGTACAAAACAAAATTCTACAAGTATGAAAAACTGTCACGTGACTTTTGGCACTAATTTTCCGCCTTGCTGATCCACACACAAATGCCTTCAGATCCACACACATGCTAGTAAATTGTCATGTAATTCGCACTCCACAACATCAGGTGGCGCTGTTACCGATTTGCTTGGCGCCGCCACGGACATGGAAAGAGAAGAGAAGAAGAAACGTTAGCGTGGGTAGGATGTTTTGAACAGGATGAGTGGCCAACAGGTGAGTTTGCAGTCATTGCTGGTGAAAAATCAAATGTTAACTAACTAAACTCCAGGAATGTCTGTCGTGGGTAGGGTGAGACATATATACATATACATATTTATATGTGTGTAGCTTATGGTACCGCAGGAGCTAACCTAGCTTACACCGATTAGGCTAATTTTTCCATTTTGTTTCTAACTTAACTAAATTATACTATACTATGGTCACATATAATGTTACACTTGATACGTCTTGGTCTTAAGGCGGAATTTTGAAGTGAAGACCACCTCAGGCCACACACATTTGTTTAAGCACCATCTGAGGAGTCATGTTAAGTCACTGAAATAACAAAGTAACGGGAGGCTTTAATTGTGAAGAGTTTATAGGAGTTGAAATGTCATTAGCGCAAACTTTTTTTAGCGACGCTGCTCGCGCTAATTCACGTGAAAAGATGTGGAGATATTTGGTGCTAATGTGTTCATGGAACAGTTATAAATACTACAGGAGGTTAAAGTGTAAGCAGAAACAGCCACAGTGCGCTAAGTATGTGCGAAGATTTTAATTGAATTAAAGTATATTCAATCAGTTTTAAGAATAAACTTGAGGGAGGTTCAAGGGGGTCTTTTATATTTATATATATATATATATATACACAACTTTTTAATTCTGACTTTTTCTAGAAATAGGCTTTTTCCACAAATTTCTTTATAAATTTCACCAAAAATGCATCCCATTGACATTAATTTGAACATACATTGACAGAAAGTAATGTTATTCAGTCTCAGAATAAATATTGTGTATTTCTGTAGTTTGTTTCAAAATGTTATCAAATGTGGTCCGGGTCCTTGATGTAAAAATGTTTGAAAACCACTGCTCTACATAAACACTTTACATGTCTTTTCAGGGATTGTACCTACCACATTTGGACTGGGAGGACAGTGGTCTGCCTGATGAGCCACACCATGGTGTCACTGTTCCTGAGATGGGCGATGTACTGAGTGATGAGCAAATGGCAGCACTAAGGGCAGCCATAAATCCCCTGGGACACTCCCAATCACATGGCTCAGACATCTACCTACTTACTGTGCAGTATGTCCAGCACTTACTAGGCTTACAATAAAACGTACTCAGCAAAGGACCTGATTCGATGCAATTGTAGCACAAATACACTCTCACATTCTCTACATACATTTGGGTAACAAAAAGAACACTTATTTACAGAATAGTGCCCCTGCTAATAACTGGTTTGTAAGAGATGTTACAGTATAGGCCTATCATTTCTTTTCACACTAAAACCAAATAAATATTTCTGAATCAGTGAGGTTGTCTCATGTTTGATTTTTCTCTGTTTAATCAAATCAGACCAGCAGGAAGCATAGCTTTCCTCAAGCAGTGCTAGCAGCGGACTTTCAGCTCTCTTAATATCATAATGAATGTTCAAACCAAAGACATGTAGATTGTATTATTTTTATTGTAGTGTGAATACAATCTTAAAACATCTGGGGGGTTGGAACAACCAAAAAAATACAATAACTTTGTTTAACTGACAACAAACAACCCAGGAGACAATGCAACGTGGTCACATCGGGGAAAATGTTGAAATAAAAGGTTTTGAAGGTGTCAAAAAGACGACAAAAAAAGATTAAAGAGAACCAAACTGGCTGCATTCTGGAGTTTAGTTAGTTAACATTTGATTTTTCACCAGCAATGACTGCAAACTCACCTGTTGGCCACTCATCCTGTTCAAAACATCCTACCCACGCTAACGTTTCTTCTTCTCTTCTCGTTCCATGTCCGTGGCGGCGCCAAGCAAATCGGTAACAGCGCCACCTGATGTTGTGGAGTGCGAATTACATGACAATTTACTAGCATGTGTGTGGATCTGAAGGCATTTGTGTGTGGATCAGCAAGGCGGAAAATTAGTGCCAAAAGTCACGTGACAGTTTTTCGTACTTGTAGAATTTTTTTTTGTACTTGAAAGATTTTAGTTTGTACTTGGAGGATATTTTTGTCATTGAAGAAATACGTTTCTATGTATATGTAAAACATACTGTATTTGTTTGATAGGTAAGTTTTTTATTTGCAGAACAAAATGCATTAGTTTGTGAGTGATGTTTTGTATTTGCAAACCACACTGTGTTTGTTTGTGAATCGTTGGGTGTGAGTAAAACACGTTTTGTGTGTGTGTGTGTGTGAGGTTTTGGCATGAATCTAACTCCATACACTAGAGGCTGGGATGACAATAACACGCAAAAAAATAGAAAACATAGGAACAGTTCAGAAGGACTGTTACAACCAGGGACAAAAAACAAAATGTTTTTCATTTCGGTTCGTTCTGAGCAAAGTTCAAATTTTTTCATTCTGGTTCTGAATTTCTGCAACATCCTTTCCAAAAGGTTTAACCTTAAAGGTTAGGACAAAATAAAAGAATGGTTAATAAACTTATTTTAAAATGTCAGTACTCTGTGCTAATGGGCGGGGGAAATATCAATTGCAGTGTTGCCAGATCTTGCAAGAGAAACAAGCAACATGGTCTGGAACAACAAGCCTAAAATAAGCAACTTGCCTCACCAAATTAAGCTAAAATTAGCAATATATATTTTTTTAACAGTTAATTAACAGTTATATTTTTGTTTACAGATCTGCTTCTCAGTCAAATCCCAACAGCATCAAATCTGTATTAATGCATCATATCTAACAATAATACAGCGAAGGTAATTAGGCAAAGAAATGTCTGATGCAACAGGATCAAATCACATGTTTTATTGTTTTATTTACTGTGATTAAACCATTTGGCCTTTAGTTCCATGAAAAAATATCTGAACAAAATTAACCAATTATAACTGGTTACCATCATTTAAAACAATGTTTTTACTCTTCACAAGAATGAGTTGCTGTTGTTCTGAAAATTTTACTTGGTGCGGATATTATGCTGCCCACCATGGCCACTGAGATTTTTTTATTTGAGTGTAGCTTTTTTTAGGGGCCTGTACGGAGCCACACTTTCTGGTCCGAAACTATCTTTTCTGCCATAAAAATGCACAGAATGGTTCCATAATGGGCACTGGCTCCATGACTCTCTTGATGGAAAAGCAGCAATAGTGGACCATTATGAAGAGTACATCTTAGAATACATATCTGAGGCAGTTTTAGACACTTGTTTTTGTTCACAGTCCTTCTTAAAACAGAGATGCTGTTTCCTCGTACTCATCAAGGATTATGAGAAATATTTTAGCATCCGGAGCTCACCAATGTTCATTAGAGTCCCCTTTACTGCTGAACTGACTGATCCTGTTGTTTCACACTCACGTCAACACTCTCTCGCTCAACATGGAGGAAGGGTGGGTGCACATATTCAAATGTGCAGTCTGTTCCCCTGGCATGTATATCTGAAGCCCTGCCACACTCATATAGATGAACATATGTCTCTCAGCTGAGTCAAAGCTAATTGAATTACAAGATGTCTGCACAAACAGTGTTGAAAAACAGATTTAAATCATGAAAAAACTAGCTAAAACTAAAACTATTCAGTGTTGTTGTTCAGTAATTGTACTGTCAGATAGGACATGCTTATGGATTTTTTAAAAAGAATAAATCTCATCTTAGTCAAAGCCATGCCCATCTGGACACTTTGGCCTGTTCTTAATGTGCTTCTTAATAGCAGTTTGATAGGAATCTACTGCCCTAAAAAGCCAAAGCCCAGTAACTACGCCAACACTTAAATGGAGAAAAATGGCTTCAAAGTTTTTTACTTGTCCAGTCAAATGTGACTTGTAATTATGATTATAAAATAGTCTCACTCTGTTTTCTCTAAATCTGAGAGAAAGTTCAGCCAAACCTCTCTTTCACAGGACAGATAATTGTCTCGGAGACCTGATTTGGATCATAACATAACAATCCAAGTTTCCATTACCACATTTTCCCTCACTTGATTGTATTTGCCTTTCATTTATCTGAAGCTCCAACACACTTTCCCTTTGCTGACCGTTGATCAAACACAGCCCTGAGACCCAAAGTCAGGATGTGTGTTCAGATGTGGTTAAATCATGTGTCCCCTTACAGTACCGTTTGTGACACATCACACTCACGCTTCCTGCTCTTTGACCCTCCGAGCGCACTCATTGGTTCCTTACCACCGCCACTTCCTGTGGGGTCTTCTGTCTTCTCTCACAGTGATATAATAATAGCAGAACAGAGCTTGTTTGAGACCAGCAAACAGCACCAAACATCTGTCAGGAAATTCAGTTGCTGAGGTCAAAAGTATTCCCTATACTCTTCCAGGATGCTCTTATCATTGCTTTGCCTGTCCTTTGACCAGCATAAAAGAGCCTTCTGGGTATTCCAGTGAAGTTCTCTGTGATGTCTTTCCGTCTCTCTTTTTTCTGTTATTTGCCAATAGGGACCCTATGGCACAGGAGTGAAAGGCAGGGATGTGATGTAGTAATTAATGAGGCTGGAGAGAGGGGTCGTGCCATCTGCCTCTGTCTAACTCGGGTGCCATGGGGGCACCCTACAGGGAGAACAGTGGTAATACAGTATTCAATTAAGAGCATCAGTGTGCTCTGTCAGGAGCCCAGTAGGGGTCTGAAATAGCACAAACCAGACACTTACATGCCTCTGAATTGGACAGGAAATAATAGGGAGTAGAGATAAGCTGCGGATAAATTAATTGACCGTTGCAATATGTAACTGACCTGAGGCTCATTCTAATTTCACCTTGGACCGCTGCAAGAAAATCTAATATTCTTAAAGCCTAGATTGAAGGGTTTGGATTAATTTCACAATTTCCATTCCTATCTCTCATAGTATGCCCTTTCTTAGTCTCATGTATCCAGACTTATTCTGCTGAGACCTGCACACTTAGGTGAAACGAGTTTATTTGATTGACATGAACAGCAACCAACCACAATTTATTTTGTTTTTAAGTGATATTTAAAGTCTTATTTATCTAAATTCCCACAATAATAGCCTACCTATTATCCAAATATTAGCACAGCAATTTTAGTCCGAGACCTGCTATACAGAAAATATTCTGAAGAATTCTGTAAGTAATTATTATTCCACGGGAAACAGAAAAGGGTAATGTACAATTACAGTATATCTTGTGTTCTTTCTATTAAGTGCCTCATATATAACTCTTTCAGATTACTCTTTGAGTATCTTTTAAACATTGTAAGCCCCTAACCTGGCAAATATTGGCAAATCCATTTGTTGTGCTATAAAAGCATTAATTATATCAATACCGCTACCTTATAAACAACCATTTTCCAACCTGATATTATAGAAACATTTACTATGCCTACATTTTTGCAAAATTAGTTCCCTGTCTGTTGCTCACTTCGACGTTGTGTCAAAGAAGCGAGACTAGGGGTCTCTCTTGAGTGCCGAATATGCATCTGATCTATGCATTCCTGTTCCTCTGACGCTTGCCTGCTGTTGGATCTACGGTGCACATCAGTGGATTTCTCCTTCTCTGCACGGCAGTGCAGTTTGTCCCTGGGCACTTCAAGAGCGCAAAACGACGTTGTAGAAACGATTATCTACAACGTCGACAATTTTTTGTTGTCGAATAGTAATTTGTTATCATTTAACACAACATAAGATAATTTGAAAAGCTATGATGGCATGGGAGAGCAGCACTTCAGCTAGCACTTGTTTGAGAAGAGGAAGAAAGAACAGCCCACAGTCCAGACACACCTCAAACTTTCAAACAGCCTAAAGTGATGTAGATTGCAAAGTATGAGGGATTTATAATACAAAAATACAAAATAATTCAATACAGAAGCAGTGCCATCAAGACGTGAAATACAGCAAAGCCATACATTACATTCCACTTGAGCAAAGCTTACTTGTCAGAGCGTCTAAAAAGGAAACAACCCGGCGTTATATCTTTAATGCATCCTTTATTAAATTTCAAATAATAAGGAAGCGGGTTGTATAAATAAACACAAACTCTGAAACTGGCATTTCTCTGTGTGGTCAATGCTGCTTATGTGAGTCACGTGAAAAACAAATTTCTCCAGGCTGATACACTGTATCGCATGGAGACTCTCATCACTGCTAGATTATAACGTGATGTCTCATGACGTACTGTATCATAATATATGTGTCACTGTGTGTATCTTATTGTGAAGAAAATCGGCAATACGCAGCTCTATTAAGAAGAGAGAGTTAGTTTTTTTTGTGAGTTGAAGATGGATCAAAATCAAGTGATCTAAAAGGTGAGAGGGTGTAGTCTTAAGGCAGAAACATACTCTACAAAAGTATGATTTACACAGATGCAAGCACTTGACCACCACATAGCCAACGTTCATTCAGGCTGAACATGCTTAAAGTGTATTCTTGCGTTACTGTGGCGGGAACAAACCTCAGTACTCAAGGGGGCGTTGAGTTATCTTCAATTGACTGTGCCATTAAACTGGATGTGTTGTTATTCAGGTAAGTGGCTATAAATATACTGACTTCAACGTAAAGGTTATGCAAAAGAAAAAAAAGATTATCGGAGAATGTTG
Source organism: Xyrauchen texanus (assembly GCF_025860055.1). Lineage (NCBI taxonomy): Eukaryota > Metazoa > Chordata > Actinopteri > Cypriniformes > Catostomidae > Xyrauchen > Xyrauchen texanus. The sequence continues at coordinate 17,996,219 of NC_068283.1, read as the reverse complement.
AATATAATATTTACATATTTTAAAATATATAAAAATCCTTAAACAATACATTAACCTGAGAAGAAACATATAAAACATTTAGACTTGATTTCAGGGAATGTATCTTGAATATAAGTATTTTTTGTCTTTATTGCACTAGCAGAAGTATGAAAAATACCCTTTATCTACAAAATTAATTTCTATTCAAGATACTAACTCTGAAAATAAGTCTAAATGTTGCTTTTAAAGTAAATGTATGTTTAGATCATTTTAAATGGAAAACAAGACAAAAACACTTGTAAACTATATGATTTGTTTCATGATATGATAAGTAATTTTTTTTATGAATTAATGCAAGTATTTTTTTCCTTATAAATTCAGTGAATGTCATTTAGAGGTATTTTTAAAAGATTATTTTTCCTCTTTATTGTCAGTAAGCACATTAAATACAACATTTTCAGCCAAGGCACAAGCTGAATAGTTGGTAAAGAGCTAACAATTAATCATTGAAAGAAATCGCACAAATTGTCAAATAATCGTTAGGTTATTTACTCACACTTATGCCATCCCATATGTGTATGATGTTCTTTCATCTGCTGAACTTGTCCCATACAATGCAAGTAAATGGGTGCTAAAATTTTGAAGCTTAAAAAAATCACGGAAGTCAGCATAAAAGTAACCCATAAGACTCCAGTGGTTAAAACAATATCTTCATGTGCTGAGTGACTCCAGCAGGTCTTCTAAGCAACCAAATTATCCTGGTTGCTAGAGAGGGTATAGTCACATTGGGTAACCTCCTTGTGGTCGCTATAATGTGGTTTGCTCTCAGTGGGGCACGTGGTGAGTTGTGCGTTGTTGCCTCGGTGTATGGCGTGAATCCTCCACTACCTTTCAACAATTCACATGATTGGCAACTGAGATTCGTCCTACGCTACCCAGATTGAGGAAAAGTCCACCATGAGGAAATAGAGTGCATTGGGAATTGGCATTCCAAATGGGGGAGAAAAAGGGGTGAAAAAAAAAAAACAATGTCTTCAGAAGCAATATGATGAGAAACAGAACAATCTTTCACATTCTTCTTCTTCTTGAATTTTTGATGATTCATGAGTTTTATTCATGAGTTTTCATGAGTTTTATAAAGGACAAGTAAACAAAAATAATTCATATTCTTCATGCATACTCCCCCTACGGGGTAGGGAGAAGAATTTCTAGCACAAAATGTGTTAAATATTTCTCACCCACTCCTATCAAATCACTTCTGAAGATATGGATTTAACTACTGGCGTCTTATGGATTACTTGTATGCTGCTTTTATGTGTTTTTGGAGTATAACAAATTTGACACCCATTCACTTGCATTGTATGGACCTACAGAGTTTACATTTTCTTCTAAAAATCTTAATTTGTGTTCAGCAGAAGAAAATATTGTAATTTTGGGGGTGAATTATTCCTTTAACCTTAAAAACCTCACCTGTTTATTATCTCACCTTTACTTTTTATGACACTATTGGTTAGGTTTAGGGTTAAGGTCTAGGGTAGGGAGGTAGATTTTGTGGATTTATAACTCAAGAGAGCATTTACCCAAAATGACTTGACACAATGTAATGCACTATTCAAGCTTTACATTTAATTAGTACGTGCGCTCCCAAGAAATCAAAGCCAACCAATCAGATTGGCACTGCCGTTTTTGAGTGCAGTATGTATCAGACATTTTATGTATAGTATGCATCAAACAATCAATCATTGAACAGACTTAGAATAGTCCTTTCTAAACCTAAGCTGTGATTATTTAATGCTTGTGTCTCTGTACATTCTGCTATTTATGAACACAAGTATGAATATTCAAATCTGGGGTGGCTTATGTGCAAACACGCTCAATCTGCTGAGCATTTCATCATGACACCAGCTGAAGGACATAATGCTCATTTGCTATTGTGAATCCACCGTTATTATCACCTTTGAGGAAATCACTATATTACAATCTGTCCCTCAACAAACCCCCTACCTTTCACACTCCGCTTCATATTACCATTTTCCCAGGGCTGATAACTCTTGATGAGGGCAGAGGTCTTCCACAGTTTATTCATCTGCTCATCTCACAGCTAGAGTACAAGTCACCATGTGTCAAAACCTTGTACACACATTCCTCTCCACATATTCCTCACCGCGGGTCCCAAAGAGAGTGCTGTTCCAGGTAGATGGGTCTGGATAGAGGCAAAGCAGCAGCTGTGTGTCTGGCGGGCTGCTGTTCCTTAATATCATCCACAGGGATGTGACAGCTCAGAGCATCCATCATGCAGGTGCCTTCCTGAGTCTGTCTGACACAGCGGAGCTCTCATTTTGGACAGGAGATTAAAATATCCCTCTGATCATATTCAAGCGGACACCTTTTGTGAGATGAGTCAAGAACTGCGACCCCTTCAAAGGTTTTTTGAAGTGTCCTTGCAACGTCGCCTTGTTAGAGGCAGGATGACAGGGCTGCTTTTAAGGAAATAAAAAAGGAGAATGTCTCTGTTTGACCACAACAATCTACTGAATTCTCTTCTATTTCAGGAATTGTCAGTCATAAGGTTGTCAGTATAATACATTCATTTAATATAATTAATTTAAAAAATGTACGTACCTCGGCAAACCACACTTACTGAGAACAGTCAATACAGAGTAAGGAGCTGTTCACACAGAACGTGTTCTTGCATTCAAAAACAGTAAGACAGAGTACAACTGAATTCACAGATCTTAAGACGTGTTTGTAAAAACATCCAAAGACATCTGTCTAATGAATGTGTTCAAAGACCAGCAATTAAAAGTAAGCAAAGACAGAACATTGTGTATGAACACCCCAAAGTCTACCTTAAACAGATTGACAAACGATATTGCAAAATGGATTGCTGTGGAGTATAGGACAGTGATAGACTTACTGTGTGTTCAATGTTATGTACATGAAACAAACATTATATTGATTTCTAAAAATACTTTTTGTAATGTCTATGTTTAACGGGGTCAATAAATGCAATTTTTTTAATAATTGTATTATCATCCCTGAGGCCCAATGATAATGTCGGTAGCTTTTTGCACCAAAACTGTCAAAGATTAGTACAGTTGTTCTCAACTGGTTTTGCTTCAGGACAGATTTTACATTGGAAATCAAGTTTCGACCTGCCATAGATTAAACATAACCTGTATTTAATGAATCCTGGGCCACATCTCCTTTTATGTTGCATAGTTTTATTTATGGCTTTCAAGTATAAGGACATGCATCAAGTGATATTATTTTTGTTGTTGACGTCAACAACAAAAGAAACAGGAATTTTTTTCTCCCCCCCTTTTAAATATTGAAGAGCATATTTACTTTTATGAGCCCATTATTATCCCGTTTGTTTCCTAATTTCAAACATAATTCAAACAGAACATACATATTACACAGGAGGAAAGGCTCCTCATTACCATCGTCAGGTCAGTGTAGCTAGTCTTAAATCATTGTAATAATAATAACAAATTATAGTATATTTTTCAAATGGAATCTTAAAGGAATGTTCCATGTTCAATAAAAGTTCAACTCAATCGTCAGCATTTGTTTCATAATTTGGATTACCACAAAAATGTATTTAGGCTCGTTTCTTATATATTTATAATGTACCGTCTATTTTATTAACAGCTACTGTCATCATCCACCAGATTTAGCTAACAGCTATTGATAAAGCTGACTAGCTAGCTAACGGCGACATAGGCTAGTGTATAAATGCAGGCAATTTATCATGCAAAGAAAAGTGATTACTTCAAACTACAGTTTCGCATATTCAGACGTATATCCACACTTTGTTTTACCCCTGTTCTAGCACTGGAGAGTCAAATATAATATAGTCTCAAAGTTTGTAGTAAAACAATCATAACTGTGTAATTTGAATTATGGTACCTCATCTGTCAGCATGATGTCGGTGAATCACGTTCAGTCTCTTTGTACGTTACGTCATTGTTTTGGTCGATGCTTGCTCGTGTCTCTATGAAGTATGTACGCAATCACGAGCAACAGGTAGCTGTCTGCAGTTCACTTAACGGCCACAGGTGACATTAATAACAAGGGTGCACCTTTAATGGGAATTAAGTAAAATAATTGTTGTACATAGCCTAAGTAAGGCTCTTCTAGCCACAATTTGATTATGGTTTTTAATATTATTACCCCATAATAGCCAGACTTATTAATATTAGGCCTATACCCCATGTGTGTGCCTTGGATTTTTGGTTTGGTGTATCCTACCAGCAACGCAATTCTCTAAGACCAGGTTGGATTAATGGGCAACACTTTTAATACACTTTTGGTGAAGGCCTATTACATTTACCTTTTTGATAAAAAAAAAAAAAAAAAAAGACGATAAATTACTCAAATGACCAATAAATTAATTACACTAGTGATTCATGCTTTGAGGGTGAAGGGGCTGTTTTCAGGTTCAGATGTAGGTCTAATGATTTAAAAAATGTTTTTTTTTTAAATAAACCAAGAAAAATGCAGCTGCATGTCAGCAAAGGTAAATCAGGAACAGGGCGCATTTGGTTACATTTTATTTAATAAATTCAATGGAATGGTGAGATGGTCTCGGATAGGCGGTAAGTGAAGAACTGCACGTGACTCACGCTAGGACAATAAACTTGACACTTGCCGAATAAAGACTGGAAACCAAAAGGTGTAACTATGAATGAAAAACAAAAAACAAAAGAGAGAATAAAATAAATAATAATACACGATCTATCTATACTGGCTGAGCTCCTTCCCTCAAAAACATTTATAAAATAAAAAAAAATAAAATAAAAAAATCCTGTGTCCTTTTTGTTTCCCCTGCAATTATTGGCTTGATTTAAGTATCATTAATAATAACAACAACAACAATAATGACCAGATAACAAGCTATTTTTGCACACATGAAAAATGTGTTTTTCTGTTTTTTTTTAATTGAAAAACAAGCAGATACAACATAAATTGTTGTGATTTAATAAAGAGAGATAACGGAAATGTGATCAATTGAAGACAAAAATTTGAAAATTATCCGAAGATACACAGACAAACGGAAGTCTATGGGGGCCAATTTGTGAATGTTAAAATACTCAATGTTTCAAAGTATAGACACAATACATAAAGGATATTCGTGTAAATGTGATTTTAGTATGATAAAATGGCTTACTTACCTTTTCTTAAGTGCCTCACTGTAACCTTGATTTTTTATTTTTTTAAAGAAACAAAAATATTTGTGGTAATCAACATTGTGCCACAAATAATGTCCATTGAGCTTAACTTGAACCTGGAACATTCCATTAATCAAATTTTCATCACAGCTTGGTACATCATCTCCCTATATGGATTAATACTTTAAGATGGATTAAGAATTTAAACTTGGATCATCACTGAAAACCTCAACCCAACAGGTTTACTTTCCACAAAAATAACAAATAATCTGGGTCAGAGATTGACTGATATGTCTTTTTGTTTGTTTGTTTGAACTCTCACTGGTACTAAATGCTTCCTTGAATTCAGAAGCCTTAGAAATGACCTATGATCTACTGGAATATATGAATGACAATGGGACTGTGTGTGTATATTAGGCATGTAATGATACACAAATTGCACGATACGATACGAGCACCTTAAATGTTTCACTCAAACTTATTTAAGGATTCGACAGAAATGTCTTTTAAATCTTAAAAGCAGACCTCTAAGTAACTTAAACAACAGCACTGCATTTCTTGAGAAAATAAGTTTGTCTGCACTCCAGTTATTTATATTTCTATAGCACTTTTCACAATACACATAGTTTCACAGCAGCTTCATAGAAAATCATGCATTGTTGTCTGAAAGCCCCCTGTGAACAAGCTGAAGTCACTTTAGCAAGGAAAAAACTCCTTTCAATGTTATTTAGTGGTGAAAAACAAACACAAAAAACTTGAGAGGAAACTGACCTCTGATTTTACGATGCATGTACATAATCCACATAACCACCTTTTGCCCTCTTCACCATTTCACGTTGCATGTAAACTTTACCACCGTTATTACTGGCTTATAACATGAGTGCAAGTGTTTTCTCAAAGCGATTTACATTCTGAAGTCAAAAGCAGAATATTTTAAGTCTCATTTAATCAAAGGTTTCTTATATTGTTGTTTTCTTCAATAAACTGTGTTTTAAGAGTTATGACATAACTTATGAACATCTTGCTGTGTATGTCACGTTCAGTGTTGGCTGGGAGAGGTGGCTGTTAAATTACTGCTGCTTTTCCTGCCTCACAAATCCACCGATTTACACAGTGATGTTGGCGTAAATAAAACAACATGTTTAATGTACTGTAGCACCAGGACATGACACCGTTGTTTGGCAAATTCGACAAGCTGTACCACTACAGTACAATCTACTTGCCATTTGCCATCGATCTTATCGCCTATGTACTGTGTGTTGCTCTGTTTTCCTGGGAGCGCTCAGTGTTGCCTCTACTGGGAGGAGACTGTTCTGCAAATCTCACTATAATGTATTTGTTTATGTTTTGTATGATACACACACGCACACACACACACACACACACACTTTTATTTACCAAAGTGGCATTCAACTGATCACAATGTATAGTCAGGACATTAATAACCTGATTAAAATTACAATTTGATTTTTTTTTTCAAAACTTCCTAAAACTACTTCTAAGATTTCTCATCAAAAAAATCCTCCACATGCAGCAATGACAGCTTTGCAGATCCTTGTCATTCTAGCTGTCAGTTTGTCCAAATTCTCAGGTGATATTTCACCCCACACTTCCTGTAGCACTTGTCACAGCCTTTACAGTCAAGCTGATCCCACAAAAGCTCAATGGGGTTAAGATCCATAACATTCTTTTCCAATTATCTGTTGTCCAATGTCTGTGTTTCTTTGCCCACTCTAAACATTTCTTTTTGTTTTTCTGTTTCAAAAGGGGCTTTTTCTTTGCAATTATTCCCATAAGGCCTGCACCCCTGATTCATCTCTTTACTGTTGTACATGAAACTGGTGTTGAGCGGGTAGAATTCAATGAAGCTGTCAGCTGAGGACATGTGAGGCATCTATTTCTCAATTTTGATTTGATTTAATGAACCAAATATCTTTCAACTGTGTTTGATATAATGGCAAGTTATTTTCTAGTACCAAATTAGCAATTTATCATGACTCTTCAAGGATAAGGTGTTGGAGTGATGGCTGCTAGAATTGGGGCCTGTCTAGATTTGATAAAAAATTACTTTTTTTTTTAAATAGTGATGGTGCCGTTTTCTTTTTACATCAATAATGTCCTGACTATACTTTGTGATCAGCTGAATGCCACTTTGGTGAATTAAAATACCAATTTCCTTCCGAAACAGCAAGTGTATGTCTGATGAAGTGTTTTTTGATGTATATCATTGTTTCCTTTATTGTAAAAACATTTCAAATGAGCCTGGACTGTTTTTAGATTTTGATGAGCGTCACAACGTCATTCTTGAAGAAGTATAAAAATCTTCATAACTTTTGTGTATTGTGACTAGATATACAACTTTGGACTGCAATCTGCACCGAATTGATATATCCTTCAGTATTAAGTACAGTAAATGTTATATCACTCTCTTGTGGTCTCCCACAGCCACACTACATTAAATGGAATGCCACCTGACAGTGAATTGGAAGCACACAAATTAGGCTTGTAATTTCTATATCGGCTAATGTTAATACATCAGTGCCTCAAAACATATTAAGATAATAACGTGCCAATCAATATTTGATGTAATTACATTTTTACCGTTGCATCAAAACAAACTCGTTATGTCATAAAGCTACTCTGGATGTTAATGCATGTTTTCAACACTCATAAGACTCAAAACTCCTATGATGTGTAATGTGGCATGTTTGTTATTTCAAAGTATTGTGATATTTTACCCAGCAACACTGTACTAATATTCTCATGCCAAGAATAAATCATTTGTTTGACTACCATTCATATCAAAGGTGTGAGAATTAGAAACATGCTGTAGCATCAAATCAACACATAAACAGTTATTTAAATTCTACAAAAATCAAAACTCACAACGAGCTATATACAGTAATTGCTCAAATCACCATATCACAGTTTTGAATAACTATACACTAGAGGTCTTCACGGGTCCACCCAAACCCGAGCACCTGGGACCCATACGGGTTCTGGTCCATATTTAAAACAGTCACCCGGGTCGGATCCCATTCTTGTACTTCAGGTCCTGGGTATGTTTAACATCTGCAGTGATGCGCTGACTTCTATTTAGAAGGTGGGATTTATTCTGCCATATCTGTGTTTGACAGATTACATAAACCGAAGTGCATTATTGGCATCAGCGTGATTTTTGAGATATTTTGGTTGGAGTTCGTCCACATTGTATATCTAAAATCTATGGTCAGATACATCTCAGAGAGCACAGATGACAGCAAATTAGTAAGGCTAATGTCAGCGGCCATGGTACTGAACAAGCAATCGTTATTATAGTTCAAAAGGGCAAACAGTGGAAGTTATCGTATTATGCAAGATATAAAAAACTGCAAAGTCGCATTTGTCATCTGCCACCATGACAGCATGTGGACTTTTGAAGCTGAAATAATGAGTGGATTATACATGCTCTATCTATCAGCAAGAGAGGAACAACATGGACGTTATACCAACTTTCTTTGCAAGGAGGATGGATTGTATCCATCACGGTTAGGTACAGGAGAGAAGGCTTCTAACGTTACATTAGGTAAGACACAACGTTTTATTTTCACAACTTGTATATTAACTTGTTAATAGCAATTAGCTGTGTGATCTGTGCCGATCGGGTTCAATGGGGTCTGTGTGTCCCGATTTCAAATAATAGACTTGTCCGAGTTGGTTCTGGGTAGTACATTTCCAAGTCTCTTCGGGTTCAAGCACAAATTTTTGGACCCGTGAAGACCTCTACTATACACTAAACTTAAAGACTTGCAATATTACCATATCTTGACCAAGATATCAACATAATATTGCATTGCCTGGTCCCTGCTGATTCCCATCACTAATATTTATTTGTGGGCAGGCTATGTAGTAACGTACACTGAAAATTACTTACCTGCAATTACCTCAAGAATCTATGATCTATGACCTGTTTTAACCAATTAAAATGACCTTTGTTGGTGTAACCTAATTTGTCAGGTAAATTCCGATAGATTAAACTAAATTTTTGATTGATATTAAACCAGTTTATTTAGATGTTACCACATCATTGAGCAGCTCTCAAGTCAGTGGAAACGCAGGTTGGTTCTGAAGGAACTTGATTTCCCAGCTGAGCACCAGGACCATTTCTGAGGTAAAGGGTTACAGTACACTGTATAAGAAACTGTGATAACCACAGACTGAGCCCTCTAACCCTCAATGCCACTATGCAACTCTTTGGTCTAACTGAGTGAATGACATAGAGAAGTGGAGGATCCAGTTGCCACAGCAACAATCCTTTTCTCAGTGTCAGGCGCAGGTACTAGATGTGAGGTCTCCAAGCCTTCAGTGCTCTCAAGTCCAGGTGAATGCTGACAAAAGTTGTGCGGCTGTTTCCCTGACATCAAAATTGCAGAAATGTGCCAGTGGTAGTAGTGCTGCAAGAGTTGTGAGAGACACCCCAGTGAAACAAACAGCAGACACTGCTCTTGACCCAGAAATAGACCTGTCGCTAACTGACTACTCAGATATGTCTAATTAGTGTTAGCCCATGAATATTTAATACCTTTTCTTCTTTTTCTTTTTTTTTTGTCAATTTGAGCTCAAAGATCTCTCAGGGAGAAAATGGGAAGGAAGCTGTTTTAATGGCACCCTTCAATAGAGGGACCGGTCTTTTTACTTTAAAAGAATGACTTGCTCACCAGGCAACTGTTAAATTATCTGGCCACATGTATGTCTTTTTTTTTCTTCTGCACGTATTTCAAAGAAAATGTGTGTTTTAATAAAAGAAAATGTGTGCCATCCAAATTAAGCAGCTATCACAAACTGACCTTCATAGTTCTGTTTTTAAATTAAACAAACACTATGCTTCCGAACCATTTACTCAAGTATGTACATAATATTGATGATTGTGGTCACCAAAAGTATCAGTCATTCAAAAACCTATTGATAGACTACAAATCTGAATATTTTGGGAGACGTGTTCCCCTCAAAGTCTAAGGTGGTTATAGCCCTGCATATCCTTTTTCTATTTGCCATTCATCACGTTGTGTTTGCACTGTCACATGCTGTCTGCGAAAACATGGTCCAGAAAAAGGTGAGAAGACGACAGATAAGATTTATCTTCTCTTTCAAAAACTAACCACAAACCAAATAGGATTTGAGTACACCATGCAGAGTCGGTTGATAATGTCAAGCAGCAACATCATCAACTGCCATTTGTAAGGCCTAATCCAATCAAAAATGTGCACAGCTCACTTCAATAACCATTACAAAAGTTATAGACTAGAGGTTGATCGATGTATCGGTTTTACCAATTAATCGTGGCAATAGTTGCTTTTTGGAACTATCTGTATATGCCAATAGTGTTATTATTATTATTATTCCTCTAGGTTCTGCAGTATAAAAGCAGCCTGTAGAAGAGAAATAAAAATGATCACTGATGTCTTGTGAGGATTTGCTGTATCTAAATATGTCATCACTGACAATATTCATGTATATTTGATCCTCGCTTCAATGCATATTTTGATTATATAATCAAGTGTTCTAAACTCAAGCAAGGGCATGAAAAGAAAAAATGTGACTACATGGAAATTTCATATCTTATCAACTTCATACATTGTGAAGAATAATAAAAATAATAAACCTTATCTCATTTAACCTCATCTGGTAAATATATAGGCTATAAAAAACAAGATCACACTGGAAGTTGCTTGCTTCCGTCCGAGCACGGGATTAGTGCGGCTCGCCTCGCGGCCAGCCGGTATTCTGCCTTCAGCCCACGGAATTGAATGACGACATCGCCCCTGCATCGGAGAGCGTCACAGCAGCGTCTGATGCTGATGACATGTCTGGGCAGCCACCTTCGGGTCTGCTCGCCCAGTCTGAGTCTGACACGCAGATGTCCGCTATGCTTTCCCGTGCCGCCGTGAGCACAAGGCTGGACTGGAAACCATATCAGGGAGGACGAGGAACAGGTCATCCTGGTGGCCCCTTAATGGCCCACCCGGGCCTGGTTCTCGGATCTTACGCTCCTTGCGACAGCACCTCCCTGGAATATTCCCCTGAGGAAGGACCTTTTTTTCGGGGACGGCGGGACCCTCTGGCACCCGCACCCGCACCCACACCTCTGGAACCTCCACGTCTGGCCCCTGGATGGGATGCGGAAGATCTAGTGGATCTACCACCTACAGTCGTAGACACGATAAACCAAGCCAGAGCTCCCTCCACCAGGCAACTTTACGCCCTAAAATGACGCTTGTTTGCGAATTGGTGTCCACACACAAAGCTTTAGATGTTCTGAGCAGCTCTTTTTCTGTTTCGGCGGATGGCGGAAAGGGAACGCCGTCTCCAAACAGAGGTTAGCTCACTGGGTCGTTGATGCTATTTCATTAGCTTATCAAACCCAGGCCGTGCCCACCCCCTTGCGGGTTCGAGCACACTCTACAAAAAGTGTGGCATCCTCGTGGGCACTGGCCCATGGCACCTCCTTAGCAGACATTTGCAGAGTAGCGGGCTGGGCAACACCCAATACCTTTGCCAGATTTTACAATCTCAGGTCTCGTCCCGTGTTTTGTCAGGTCTGAGCCAGTAGAACTCAGTAACGCGGCACAACCGGGCACAGAGCGCCCTGCCCCAAGTTGATCCAGTGCACCTTCTATCCCAGGTTAGCCACTAAGCGTGGCTCCCTGGATGTTCTCCTCCCTAGCCTTCTGGCCGGCGAATTCCTGCGGAGCAATTCGCGGCCAGACCCACTATGAGTCCCAGGTGCTCTGTACTCGGGTCGGGATCCATGGGCTTAGTTCCCTTCTCAGGCAAACTCCCCGTGATGTATTTTCCGCGGTATGGTCCCCCTGACAGCGGACCTGCATTTCCCTGTAGAGTCCCCCCTCATTAGGCTGGATCTACCAACACCCCCCACTACAGTATAAAACATTCTCTATTTATATGCTTTAAAAGTCTAATTCCCAGGTGGTATAGTCTTAAGTTTGAGATAAACACATTTGAATAAAACTGCTAAATAAAATACATCAAGCAAACATTAATATGTATATTATTCATCCAGTGAGTTAATTCAGATTACTGTCAATCTTGATGCATATGCACCATCTCTTTATTTCTTTCTGGCTTTGTTCAGCAATGCAAGGTCAGAACAGCAATGCAAGGTAAAAAATATTTTTGTTATAAACTTACATATTAATGCTCTCATCTATAAACAGTCATGACCAACATATATGTGATCAGTGTTTGAACTAGCAGGCAGTTTTTTCTTTGACCTTTCAATCAAACAAAAGAGTGTTATGCCCATATGCTTTGAATGCATTAACTGCCTTCACTATGTAATCAACTGCTATGTTGACATGCTAATTACTTGGTAAATGTCAATCAAAATCATAACAGACAAGTAGAAAGCCATAATGCTAACCTTACCAGTTAGTTATAATTTGTGTTTATTAAAACAGAGAGAAATCACAGCAGGAGAATATCATTCACAACTATCACACCGACAGTTTTTCTCCATTGAGTCTGGTGCTGGAGCGGCTGGGAAGGTTCCGCTGTCGTTATACTGTATGAGAGCGGCTTCTAGAGGTGAAATAACAACTATCACTTCACTGATGCCTTGTGGTGTTTGTTTTGACACGTGAGACTACACTCTGCATGGAGCGAAAGACATCAGATGCGGATTTAAAAGGTATGTATACAGTACACTACAGTATATCGTGTATATATATATATATATATATATATATATATATATATATATATATATATATATATATTGTCATATCATTATAAAGAAATTAATTTTATGACAAGATGCTGCATTAGTAGAGAACAGTAGTATGTTTGCCGACAATGCTGAGAGGACGCCAACATTAAAGCTACACTCAAGATGTTAGAAACAATGTGACAAAAATGAACGCAAGTCCTACCCATATGTTTAAATGTTACGATAGTTACCATATATTTGCATAATTTTATATCCAGCTGACATTTGTTAACCAGCTAATTTGCATATTTAAAACTAGTGATGTTAGAAAGCAAAATAATATCACCATGCAGCCGAGAGAAACATATAAATAAATCAGAATTACAATCTTAGTATAATAATAAAAAAAAGTATAATCACTGTAATACAAATACTTAAGATTGATCACATTCTTGCGCTAAAAAAGGCTAGACACAGCACAACAAATACAGTTTAACAGAAAGTCTCAATATGCTTTTAAAGTTAATTTTAATTAGACACATCATCTAAAAAACTGTGATCCTGCACGAGACACTGAATAAACAAACTTTAAAAAAAAATAATTAGTTCATATATATTCATATTTATTACATTTAAAAAAGTACAACACATTGTCATGGTACAGTCAGTATGGTTTATTTTTGTACTATTTTACTTTCAGTGCTATTTTGTCAGGGTTGTACGTGTTTTGTTCCATGTCATGTTTGTTCCTGTTTCCTTGTCATGTGGTCCCCTGGTCATGTGATTTCATGTTTCCCTCTATGTTCATGTGTCTTGTTTTCATTGGATTATTGTCTAGTTACCTTGTTATCAGTTCTGTCTTTTCATTGGTTATCATTGTCATGTTTCTCCCTTGTCCATGTATTTAAGCCTCATGTTTGCCATTGTCAGGTTTTGTTTGTGTAACTTGGTGTTATTGTTTATGCCAAGTTCATAGTCAAGTCAAATCAAATCAAATCAAGTTCATGTAATGTTTTTTTTGGATATCACATTTGTAAATAAAACAGCACTTGGGTTCATCACACATCATCGTCTCTTCGACTACGTTACATATTTTTTCATTCAGTATCAATTTTAAATCAGTTGATTAAATGTTATCGGCAGGTTCTGCCCAATGTAGTTATCGGTATCTGTAAAATCCACCAGCGGTCGACCTCCACTTGAAAGAGACACAAAAGACACAAAAACCCTGCTTTAATAGAATTTCTATATTCACTTAAAATTCCATTAGTTGGATATTAAAATGTGAATAAAATTTGAAGTGCTTAATACAGCACAAATCTGATAAAAAAAAAAAATAAAAAAAAAAGACATTTCATATATGTAACATATTTTTCCACATACATGCTCAATTTTTCTATGTTTGTATAAGGCCATATAGACCCTATCAAATTTCTTTATCAGACAATGTAATCATCGCAAAAGGATCCTCATTTGTGTTTTTAGTCTATTTTAATCTTAGAATATTTTTCAGGAGAATGGAAGCCTCAGTGACCATTCACTTTCATTCAATGTTAAAAAATTAAGCAATGAAAATGAATGGTGACAGATGAACATCTCCTTTTGCATTCCACGCAAGAAAGTCATGCGTGTTTGAAACAACATGACGGTGAGTAAATGATTTTCCTTCATGATAAGCACAGAAAATGGGAAAAAAGTCTGCAGATTATGTTTGGGCCTGTTTACAAGGCCTTCCATTTTGGAAACGGCTCTGGTCCCTTACGTCCTCTGCTCTCCAGTCGGATGCAGGTACAGTACAATTTACCAAAACCTCCTCATTATGCATGTCTGGCCGGGTAAGGATGCCACAAAATGAGACATGGGATTGATGATGGGCCCATGCTATAGAAAAAAAGGACGTTTTTTGTGCTTAGATGAAGAAATGTGTAAAAAAGAGTTTATAGCAGGAAGTTTGCATGTGACACATCATCGATTTCATGATGCAGTGTGCTGAATTACCGTGATGCCAGCTCGGTGGGCTTTACAAATGACATGGACTCAGGGGATACATATAACCCAAAGCAAAAACTACAGGGAGAACAGAATGAACTAGGCTGCAGAGGAAAGAATGGATCATTTTGTCATCTTGTTTCTCCGTATGCTAGAGCCATGCTTTGTAATGAAAGAGTTCATCATCGCTCGCACCTACACTGTCTCGGCTGGACTCACACTCTTTCTTAGTGCACTCAGGGGAGTGGCGAACAGAGAAAATAGTGAACTTAAGTTGTACTGAACTTGGGGTGATTCTGTGGAGCTGCTTCTAAGGGAACTATTCATATTGATGACTGGCTCAACAAGGAAAGCTTTTTCCTGGGGTTGCCAAAATACCAACATTTTTGTAGCCGATAACAATACCAGTAAAATTCCATTTACAATACATGATACCGCACCAATATTCACCAACAACTAATGTGAGATTGAACACATTTATTTAATTAAAAAAAGTTTTAAAGTTTTAAACTAAAAAAGGATCAATGATCTGACTTTTTTGGTCCAGATCTGTTAAGCTAATTTAAAAACACGTAAAAAATGCAATTCATAAAAAATAAAAAATACTTACTCTTCTATGATCAACAAGTTTTCCATTTCAGAGTTAAAAGTAATTTTGATATTTACTTTTCAAAAGGTTTTTTTTCTTGAGCTTAAAGTAAAAACTGAAAAAAAAGTGGTGTAACAGTTCAGAGAAAGTTAAAACAAATTATAACAATAATAGTTAAAATGTAAAATTCTTGGGCACAAGTAGTTTGGAATATTTTTTTAAATTATTTTTATTTTAAAAGCAATTAAAAACGTTTGTTTAATAGTCTGGTTTTGTAACCAACATGTAGATGGGCTATCTATCCTACGTCATCTGATAAGAAACCAATAAAACAGAGTAGAACGCTTTAGAACCTCGTGATCGTGTGAAGTTTTTAAAAATATAAAATATTTTGAAAAAACTTTTTATGAAATGGCTCAATTTGTTCAGGGAAAATGGAGTGACCCTAAGAAAACGTATTGATACTTGTGACTCTTTTTTTTTTTTTTTGTATGTTTTTTTGTTTTCTTTACTTTAAAACATTTTGAAAATTTTGGGAAATTAATAAGGAAGTTGTGTACACACAAGTGTATTTAAAGGAGGAAGAAAAGTTGTTTTAATACATTAATATGTTTTAAGTCTTTTTGTCTTGTTGCTGTTGTTGAAAATGCTTTAAATGTTTCAAGAAAATGTATGAAACCAACATGGACATAAATATTACTTTTACATTTTTAAAAGATTTTATTTATTTATTTTCCCACTTTGGACAAACTTATTTGTCAATGACCCAACAACAACGGAATGTAGCCTTCAATTATTTCTGAAGTAAACATTATTTCGTCACTATTTAAAAGTCAGTAATAAGGAACAGAGAAATAATTTAATTTAATAATAATTTATACAAATCCACTTTATATTCCCAGAAGACAAATCTCTGTTTATATTAATACACATTCAAGATGATCATTTTGAAACATAATCATATTACCTTGAGCCCTCTTCACAGAGCATACACATGTGAGTGTTCAAAAGCTGTCACCTGTAAAGGTTGGATTACAATACACGACTTGCAGTCAGCACGAGTCTGTGAGCGCTGGCACTTGTTGGCTCCAGTCTGCAGATTTTGGGCCAGTCAAAGTTGACAGATTTCACAGAAAAACATATAGCATATGATGGGTAGAGTCCAAATTCTATACTCAGACTGATTCCATCTAGTCGGAGGATATCAAACATGCTTGATATTTTAGAGTCGAGAATCCACAACTACAGAGGAAATCTCATGGGGTCTGATGTTCAACGGAAACCAATGGAAATCTAAAGTGCAGGGCCATGAACCACAAGAAATGGAGATGGAGAACAAGAATTCAAAGCGAAATTTAACTTTTCATGCCACTCAGATACAACTTGTGGTACAGCTGTGATCTTTTGCGACTCTGAACAATGTATAGCAGCAACAATAACAACAGCCAGTTCTCGTATTTATATTTGTATACATGTAATGCATCTACTACAGCAGGACGGCGTGTTTTTCCAAGTGAGTACAATCGGATCAAGTTGACAGTCGGGTAGTGTGTGATCCTTAGCCGTTTGGTGTGTGATGCCCACTTTTCCTCTGTAGCCATTTACTTAGTCGGTAAGTGTGATATACCCAGTATTTTTAGATCCGTTCAAATTTAAAAAGTCAGAAAACACGAGGGGCCTGGGTATCTCAGCGAGCATTGACACTGACAACCACGAGTCACGAGTTCGAATCCAGGGTGTGCTGAGTGACTCCATCAGGCCTCCTAAGCAACCAAATTGGCCCGGTTGCTAGGGAGGGTAGAGTCACATGGAGTAACCTCCTCATGGTCGCTATAATGTGTGTTTCTCGCTCTCGGTGGGGTGTGTGGTGAGTTGTTCGTGGATGCCGTGGAGAATAGTGTGGGCCTCCACATGTGCTACTTCTCCACAGTTATGCGCACAACAAGACTTGTGATAAGTTGCACAGACTGACGGTCTCAGATGCGGAGGCACTGATATTTGTCCTCCGCCACCCAGATTGAAGCGAGTCACTACGCCACAACGAGGACTTGGAGTGCATTGGGAATTGGGCATTCCAAATTGGGGAGAAAAGGTGAGAAAAAAAACAGGACGATTTGTATAGCACCACAGCGACACAGTGTTTACAGTTTTTAGGGAAATCAACCTATACATACTTACAGTTGTCTCTGCATTTTAGGCTGGGATAGGAGAAAGTAGTTTAATAGTATTTCATACTTTTTTCAAATTTTTTAAAAGGGTTCTTGCTACATCTCTGCTGATTAGCAAAGAGCGAATAACCAGCAATGCTGTGGTGGCTGTAGCAACAGAGTGCACAACCCCACACCTCCCCACAGTTACCTTTCTGCCTCTATCTGACAGCATGTGGCAGTGCTGGGAGGTCACGGATTAAGAAAACCCAAACAGAATTCAACGTGATGCTGGCAATAAACTGAGCTCTTTCCCTATAGGCCCAGATAACGGGCAGCTCATGAATATGCATGGTACCAGAGAAAATCCCTTGCAGAGCGAAAGGGGACTTATCTGGAAAGAGGGAGAAAAAGACAGATGGAGAAATACAGCATTTTTTGCAAAGCTTGTGCCTCTTGCACCATATCACAACAAACTGAAGGGTTCGAGGCCATTAGTATACTACTGGATGTCTGCAATAACTTTCACATAATGTTGTAGTGTGCCTTTAAAGGATAAAGTAAAAGTTAACCATTAGTCAAGAACCTAATATATGAGCCACATAGGTATATACATCATATGAAAGAGCGTACCCTGTTTGCCATAAACATAGACAACTGCCCACCACCTCCAGCACCTCATGAATAAATGCAAAGGTTTTAACTCTGCTGCTGCGGTATAACTTGGAGTGGCTCGGTGGTATTCCAGCTCAGGTAGATATCACTCAGGCCAATTTCCTCACATCAGTTCTAGCACTGCCTTATATCATGTTACTTTCTCATGACAGAAGAAAGCTGCTGAGATTTGACAGAAATAGGGAAGGCCAGGGCTAGTTGTCACATTTATATGCCAGTTAATATTTCTCAAGGTTTCTCAAAGTTTTTAAGTACTAAATTTAAGTACTAAATATTTTATTGAAAGTTAATTTCTGTATAAAAATACAGATTTTTTGTTTTTTAAATAATTATTTTGAACAAATCCAAGAAATGACATACACAAACTAAAATGGTTACAGTTCATTAAGCCTTTAGACTACAGGAGTAATTTAATTTAATTAACACATTTTATAAATTCATAAATAACATAAAAGAACTTGCTTCTGCCTTTCAGTTAAAGTCTGCCATCACTGTGCAGTTGATCCTTGCCTCCACGAATGCCAGTGTGGTTTTATTATTTTTGCAGGGTTCAGGGCTTTGAAGTATTGTAGGTGCTTAAGACTAACATAGATAAAACACACATATGTCTAAATGGACTGTTGTTTCAAAAATTACAGTTACAGAGATATAGCCCAGATTTAACTTTCCATGTGAAATCTAGCCCCAGACTCATTATAACATCTTTCCACCAGGCCACAGAGATAGTTAAGAGACTTTTTTCCAAGAGTGCTTTTGTTTCCCCTTCAAGGGTTTAATCTCTAGAGAAAGGCATAGAAGAAGCACAAGCAAGGTAAATCTATTTGATGGAATTGGTAATTGTGCGGTGCGCCTAGGAGTGCTGCTAAGAGCCGAAATGGATGGGCACCATCAGCTCCTCTCTGTCACGCTGTCAGTTGTCCAAAGCCCTGGGGACCCTGAGGGCATCCTGCAAACTCATTTCCATAGCTGTGCTCGGGCAGGTATGCCTGGAAGCAAGATTCAGGATGGGTGCCTAGTAAGGTAACCAGACACAACAGCGGAGCTTGGCCAGTGCTCCCAGGTGGAATTAAGCACGCCGGGCAGGTCTGCCCAAGGTAAGTGAAAAACCTGTTTGGAATCTGCATGAACAAGGTTGGCTATGGATTTGTAAATTACACTTGCTGATCAACCACACAGAGTAAATGTCATACAGCAGGCTGTTCTCCCATTCTCTTGCCTTCCAGAAATACAACAGCAAGCACAGGGTTTGCAAAATGATCTGCATGCCAACAGAAGATCGTAGAGCTGTGATATATATTGATTGAAGTATTGATCTGAGACAGTGTTGCTCATTTAAAACATGAGTGAATGTTTTTTACTGTCTTCAATTTATTTAACACCTGCAAGGGTCTCAGAAAAGCATGCCCAGATTACATTACAAAATAAAATCAAAAATATAATTTTTTTCATAAATAAAATGAAGCTTATTTTTAGGACAATTAGGATTTTTGCATTTGTAACAATTAAGCACATTTTTGCCCTAAATTCTCATCTCATTTCTGTAATAAAGTATTTTTTTAGGTAATGAGCATATATATTTTTAAATATTTGTTAAACATAACAATCCAAACCCACTTTTCAGATCAGTAGATTATACGTTTGCCACACAAAAGAGGAGCTCTTACATTGTCTACCATGGATTAGACAGATGTGATTAAGACAATTGTGTGTTAAGAACAGATTGCAGGTAATTCATAACTAAAGTGGTCTTACCTAAAGCAGGACATATCAGCAGACCAGGGAGGCATGAGGGAGGGGGAAGAAAAGAAAGTTACAGATTAGAGGTTATGCTCAACATTATAGAATATACTGTATGAAGACTTTCGTGGCCCAAAGCTAAAATTAATTTCACAGTAACATATGGAAACACTGTATGTCAGATTTATTCAGTGTGGAGATTCCTTGCATGTAGATAATGTATATCTAGCTGACTTAAATGAATCTCTTTCATAAAGCTCTGAAACCAAAGGCATGGTATACACACTTTATGGGTTGCTCCCTCTCTGTCTCACTGGCTGCTAACTGTACAAGTACAACACTATTCTCATTATGTAATCATCATGTAAATTTATTAACCAGATTATGCCAAAATTCTGATTTCCAGAAATGATTTCCAGCTGCTACATGCCTGTATTTTGTAGTCATGTACACGCCATACTCAGAATATCCACCATCACTGAACATTTACACAAATCTGTGAATGTCCAATTAAAGGTAATTCTGGGTTATATTGGAAAGAGACAGGACAAGAACGAGTTGATTAATTCACAGTCCAAAATTAAAAAATGCAGCATAATAAATGCCAAAAGTGTGCATCTGCACTTCTACAAGAAAAAAGCTTATTCGGATTATGCTGATTACAAAATAATTTTCCGATAGAATTTGAGCATTTAAGCCTTTCCCCTTATTCCTCTTAAACAAAATAAGGACCTTGATTGGAAAATGATGTTCATGCAAATGTGATGACGGATAGTTAAACTAAACCCTTGTGCACATCTGTGTGACCTCAGCTTAAAACAAGAACAACCTGCTTATGTTGAACAGCCACACCATGACAGCTAAACAAATCATTCTGTCCAGTTCTAATGAACTTAGTGTGAACTCTCTACTTAGCCAGACTTTCCCCCCTGAACACACACGCTGCGGTCCAAAGCCACAGGCACGCTGGGTCTCTCCTCAAACAGGAGGGGTGAGAGAGTTGCCTTCTATGTGCACAGCTGTCTGCCTGTATATTCCTCCCTAGTTGAACCACAGGAATGAAAAGCCTTTTCATTCCATTGAACACCAAGTCCTGTAAACTGGGGAACATTTTATGTGTGGGGCTGCTGTTCTGACAGCACTCAAAGGCTTATCCTGTTGCTGTTTAAAACATTGCTGTCAGGTCTATGATAAAGCTGGGAGCACTTTAAAGAGATGGTCAAAATATATTTTTTATGTATTGTAGCCCATAGTATTGGCTTATGTCTTTTTGTATTTAGTGCCATTTACACTATTGCTATTTTTCGTATTTAGGGTAAGGGATTTTAACAACCCCTAACACCAAGTATTAAAATCTAAATGTCAGTTTTGTGGCTTATAGTCTATGTCTATTAGCTTTGAAGCAATCTATATGCTGGTGCAGTGATTCCCACTTGGGATATGTGTAAGCAGGTGCCAGGGGTATGCGAGAAGAATTGAACTTTAACCAATAAAACGCTATGAATGACTTCAAATAAATATAATAGGGATTAAGGCTTGTTATAAATAAAGATTTCCCGATTAATCTCATTCTTCAATTTGAACAATTTCGATGTCTATTCATAAAATCTAAAGATCAATCTTTTAATATGAAGTGTTCAGCACTGAGGTACTTTTAGTACGTGTTGAGAGGAAAAGTTTGGTTTGACTTGTTCTGTTCATGTGTGTCCATAGATGAGATCCACATAATCCATTTGTCATTGAATAGTGTCTCTTTTAATATATTTTATGTTCTCTACAGTCAGTAATTGATCAAAACATCAAAAAATAAACATTTATTCTTATAAAAAATCCATGCGACTTCACTCTCATGAATATCTTGACTTCACTCTCCTTTATACATCAAAACTTGGATCTAATTTAGACTTTCCCCATTGGTAAACAAGACCTTGCTTGGTCATTTATGTGCTCGAAATTCGTCATGACGATATTTCCGAATCCTATTTCCGATAAGACCGCATAAGTCAAAACAAGACCCTGTTCCATTTGTGAAACATACATGAATGGTACCTCAAATTATGTGACATGAGGAGAGGTGTCTTTTACCTTTTCTAAGCAACCAGACATGTTATTTATGCTTGGCGGCTGATCAAATCAAATGAGCAAAAAAATCCTATAGATTTGATAGATTTACACTGAAGAAGGGACCCAAGCCATTTCTTACCACCATACATTGAAGATATGTTCTTTCGACCTAGGCCAGTAAACAACCACTTGGCCATAGCCTAGCAACCATTCAGTACACCTTAACAACTGCATAATCATCATCCATTCAAACACAAACAATGCCCTAGCATCATGGCAGCAAGTTTTGCATGTTCAAACACCACTCACCTTAGGCAAATAAAAACATTTAGTTTACTTTATTTCATGTGTGGGGGAAACACAAAACACTGTTTATTTACTCTTCCTCTCTTTTAGCACTCTGCACTCCTTGCCTACTAAGTTTTCCACCAAGGTAAATATAGATGTTTTGGCTAAACATGGCTAATGTTGAAACATGAGCAATTCTGAAAAGCAAAAGAGGCATGTTCAGTCGAGTATCTGTTTGGACTGACCCTCTGAGGAGACTTTCTCATAGATATTGAACAGCAAGCAATATGTGAATCTGTTGTTGATGTTGTATCAGTCTGGTCATATGTCAGAGGATCACTGGGTTCCCTATCAAAAAGCTACACTTTGATGCTCCGCTGATTTAGCACTTTGGGAACGTCTTTAGGAGTGACCAGCTGTGAATATGTGTGCAACACGTCAATGAAATTGACCAGAATTTATAGCCTCTGCCGGTGACATCATAGAATGCACCTGTAGCAGGGCTATAAATAGATGCGCCACAGGTGCATTGTCAGATCTCTTGTCTTCAGACCACTCTGTGTGTGTTGTGCTTCTCAAGCAGTCAGAACTTTCTTTTCCTCTGTTAGGAGTTAGAATTTGTTAGGCAGTGCGCAGAAAACCTTTTCTCCTTTCCAAGAATGAGTGTGAAGCAAAGCAAGCAGTGTGTGTTCCAGTGTTTACGCTCTATGGCTAAAACAGACACACACCAGTTTTGGTTTGTGTTTGGAGGAAGAGCATGCTGCTCTTGCGTTGGGGCAGAGCGGGTTCGATCATTGCAATCTGTTTACAGTCAAAATGCTTCACACTCATCTGGCTTACTTCCAAGAGCCAGCACCCACTCTTTCATCATGGGACTCTCGCATGGATCTGGCTGAGGAACGAGAGATGCATCCGTCCCTATCGCTTGTTCTCTCCCCAGATCCAGCTGGTTCTTCTCGTGAGCCTGAAGCATGCTTCGGCACCTCTTCGGTTCACGAGGGGGATGCTGAATCTCTTGAGTCTTGGCTAAAGCAATATTGCACCCTTATCCTGACTACCTAAGGTTCCTTTCTCGACCATACATCCGGTCACTCTCGAAGCCGTTTATAACGCTGGAGCAGGAAAGTCTTCACAGACTATTCAAGCTAAATTGATCTGATATCTGAATGTCTGAATGTATATCATTATTTACTGATATCTGAATTTATATAATTATTTACTTTAATTATTTAGCAGTTCCATGAACTTCCAGTGCAGCCTCCTGCTCTGCTCATGATGAAGAGGATCTTCACACATCCAGCAGTGCCATCAGTACCACACTTCCATCACATCAACACCTCATGAAGAGAAAGAGGCCACACCACTCCCTAGCGGCATCACCACAACAACAGAAGGCAGTCAGATCTCTTTAATAATATCAGATGACCTGTTCTATGGCTAAGTGTCAAGTGATGATGTGTGCTGTGAAATAATGAAAAATTTAGAAGGGCCCGCTTTTTTCTTTTTTTGTTGCCTAGGGCCCCCAGAGTCCCTAGGATCACCTCTGTTGCTAATGCTAATGCTATGTGCCAATTATTATAGTATTAGAAATTCTGTTAGAAAATGATAGAATTTATAGTGCAGTGATAAATGTGCCTGGGCAGTTGATGTGACATTATTGGAGATGTGTGGGATATTGGAAAGATAATCTGAGGGGACATCAGTGAGAGATTGCTTTCCTAGAGTGCTCTGAGAGTTTCTGTGTGATTGACGTGATGTAGGTGGTAGGTACTCTTCTTATCAGGTGGCCCCAGGGACGAGGTCAGAGGTGTGCCGCTAGTTCGAATAAGAGATGGTGTCATAACTACGCGCCCAGCTGTGAACTGCTGATGGATTGGGGGGATCTTCAGGGCGTCCTGTGTGTCAAAGTTTCAAAGAAGAAGGAGCTTGTTCATCTGTTGTTTGCCTACTAAGGCGTTTCGTCAACCCACAAAGAAACGCTCTGCTGTCTCTTTGCCAGAAGCTGTCCAGCTGTAGCGTTCTACAGGTTTGCAGCCTGATAATGCAGTTGATTTGGGTATTTTATGTTCCTGCCTGCTATCATCAACCAAAAAAATCTAATTTACAATTAAAGGGCACCTATTATGGAATTTTGAAAATTACCTTTCATGTAGTGTGTAACATAGATTTAAGTGAACAAAAACATCCTGCAAAGTTTTATATATGAAAGTTCACCGTAAAAAAAAGTTATTGTCTCTCAAAAGTAGGAGTCGACTCTGAGTCAATTTAATGAATCGTTTTTCCAATGAGTCATTTTCCTTTTCGTTGTGACGTCAAGACGAAAAATTACTCATTGCGCGCGCAGACACCAGGGAAAACTTGAAAACATCATGTCGACAACAAGACGCTGTGTTCTGAAGTGCATATCAAAAGCGACCTTTTTGTCACTGCCCAGGGACGAGCATGTGAAGAATCAGTGGCTAGAGTTTATATTTACAACTATACCACACAAGTATAGCCCGAACCTTGTGCTGTGTTCGCGTCATTTTAATGACGATTGCTTTATGAACATGAATGCTTTCAACTGTGGATTCAGCGAGCGGTTGATACTGAAGGAAGGTTCAGTACCAAGTTTATTTGGATCAGCTTCCTCCTCCGAATCACAACCTGTAAGTATTATTAATAATTGTTGCTTTTATGTGTTTTTTAGCATGCTTAATAAGTATTTGTGTGTGTTGTGTAAGTTACGCTCAGCGCAGCTTCTAGGTCTCCAATGTCAATTTGTTTGAAATATGTGAAATGTTTGTCGATGTTATTGGAGTTGTCATAAAGAATAGAGCAATAACTTGTATTAATGCAGTGCTTTACCAATATGTTTATGCGTTGGGCTAACGCAAACAATAACTGATTGGGTGTTTACCACCAAACTTTGAGCTATGATCGCTAACATAAATCAACTCAAATTCCTTCTCTGATTTAGATTTTTTTACTACAAAGCGGTGATGGGCGTTCCGTTTCCGACAATCTCTGCACAGAGTACACCAATCACAACTGACTGGGTCATCTGACCAATCACCGCAGATTAGCGTCACGCAAAGGAGGGGTTTGGAAAAATGAGTCGTTGAACGAATCATTTGGGAGTCGGTGAGCAAATCAGGTAAACATAAATGCATATTATATGACAACAAAAGTGTTTTTTGTCATTGCATGCATGTAAAACTGTTGTTGGGGACTCCCAAAACAATATTAGGAACATTTTAAATGCCATAATAGGTGCCCTTTAAATCAACTGTTTACCAAACAGGAAGCATTCATATTCTGCATTTCTGCAGCAATACACCTTAGTCTAAGAAGGTGGCATATTTGCTGTGAATGAAAACAAGATTGTAAGGGATGAAAATCCATTTTTTTCCAAAAAATGTCAAAAATACAAATTTGTTGCATTCCCATTTATTTCCAGTATGCAGTCTGAATGCTGTCCTCCTTGCTTCATGGGCACTAACTTCAGGAGATTTTTATAGATTTTTTAGGCAATCACTTGAGCCGTAACTACTAACATCAGGCAGGAAAAATTGTCCATTTCACACAGTTAAGGGCATTAAACAAATGTATGTTGCCTGCATTTTTATTTTATTTGACGTAAATGAAAAGTGATATTCAGGGGGCCAAGCAGCTTTGCTGCTGGAACACTTTTGTAATTATACTGTATTTTCTTCTTTTTCTTATTTTATTTTCTGCCCTAAAAGTGTCTGGGTGTCAGAGACTGTGAAATACGTGAAATCGTTCAGAAGATATTATCGATACAATTACATCGGTTTAATGCAATTTGAGTAATTGATCTATATCTACTCGACGCAAACGCCAATAGAAACCAAACACGGTACAAAAAGGCAACAGGATGTTAGAAGATGTCAGGAAATTTTCGTACAATTTCACTCCTAGGGGCGCTACATCTAAAAAACTGTCATTATAGGATCAAACACTTCAATAATATTTGTGTTTTCATTACATGTTTCTGATATTTATCCAATGCCCAACATCAAAGATTGTTTTTATATTTTAGGCTTTTAAAAGTAAACACAGAGAGCCCCATGTCTCCATTTTTGTTACAGTACACTTGCACTGCTAAGAACTGCGTTCTTCAACAACATCAGAACTGCTGTAGAGAAAACAGCAACGCAAGTCTTAGAAGAAAGCCTTTAAAAGAAAGCCTTAGAAGTCTTTGTGCATAGGAGATTCAGGGGCTTACCATCATTGTAATCTAATAATGCTGCCTGGTTTTTCAAAGAACGTCTATAGCGAGGAAAGCTGACATACACTTCTTATCATGAGCTTCATTTGTCCAGCCCAGAGGACCAGTATGATCATTCTCCTTCATTAATAAATACTTTTTTTCATTCAGCACTCAAAGCTTTCTGAGAGATATGGAGAAAAGAAATCAATTTTGTTTAAATGAGAGAGCAACTAAACTGTTATTGACTGAATGAAACCTACAGTATTACACAGCAAATGTAGGATGTTTAGTAACTAATAAATCGTTATCTCAGACTCTACGACCACATAAATAGACAAGTAAACTAAAATATTGCAAGAATGTGCATATTGATGCAATCTGTGGTAGAGACTGCAACAATGTCAATTTATGAGAGAGCACATTCGATTCATCACAGGGTGTTTTTTTGCTCGTTTTTCCTCTTACTCAGAGTTTGTTACAGGCATTTTCCCAAGAATTCATCTGACTGTTATTTAGACTACACAGAGAGTTAAAAAACTCCTCAGTTCTTCAAATGCAGTTCTTCAAATGCCTAAAATTATGAGCAGCTTCTCCAGTAACCACTAAACAGACAAAAGAGAGGCCTTCCATTTCATTTCAATCTAATAATAATTTGAGAAACGTTTCAACACTGCTTAATGTTTAAAAAGAGTGCACGCTTGCTAAAGGGTGACCTATAATTTAGTTGCCAGCAGTGTAATGTAAGAGCAGTGCACAGTATTTGCTAATGATACCAGGTTGTGTCTGAATTGAGCCGCTGCAGTAAGTGATATGGTTGATAACATCATGTTCTTAGCCGGAATCGTGAAACTGCAATAAGTGGAACACCAAGAATGAAATTACGAAATGATTGTGGGAGCATATCTCAGTTTTAAACAGATTTTACACACTGGGGATGAGATACAAAAAATAAGATTAGAAAGTCCCATCACCTTACTTGAAATAGTTCAAACAAAAATGAAAACTTGGTCACTATTTACTCACCCTCAAGTCATTTCAAACTTGTATTTAAACTTGTATGTCAAGGTTTATTTATATATAATATTTAAAAGCAACAAAATTTGACTCAAAGAGCTGCACATTTCTGAAAAAGACAATACAATCAAAGAAACAAATAAATAGAAAAACAGTATTAAAACATAATATAAATAAGAATGATAAAGAGTTATGATTTCTTAACTGAGCATAACAAAAATCAGTACAACCTCAGTTAGTCTCAGTAAGCTAGAGAATACAAATGGGCCTATGACTACTAGACTTGAACATTTGAAAAGAGGGAGAGGACCTAATATGAAGAGGACGACTAAACCATAGAAGTGACAGAAAAAGCTCGGTCTCCCTTAGATTTTCAGAGAGAGTTGGTCGCTTGACCTCAGCAACATGGGTGCAGAATATGGCTGAAGACAGTCATAAATATATTGAGGAGCAAGACCATGCAAGGCCTTAAAAACAAAGAGTAAAATCAATCTTAAACTGGACCGGTAACCAATGAAGGGACCCTCCCCCCCGGTAACCCCCCATTACACACACACGCACTGGAACCAATTATCTAACGTTAATGTTATTACCAGCAGCTCTGACAATGTAACTAATTTCAACATCTGAGGAGCAAGTTCAACACAGGTAACCATGCTTAATTTCCTCCAGGACAAGTAGATTTTTGAAGAGGCATGTGAAAGAGAATGCCCAACCGGACAAGCAGGCTGATAAAAATGTAATTAAAAAAATAACCGGCTATCTTTGTGATAGCCTAGCCCTGTGTCACTTATTAGAAAGTACATATTCTTATTCTGCTGTTGAAAATAATCCAGAGCATGTAATTTTATAATTTGCTAGCGATCTAGTAACAGCTGCACCCTGTTTGATTGACAGGCGGTGTATGTGTTTGTGCTGAACATGTGCGTATTCTGGAAATGCTTGCACTAATGCGCGCCTGAACGGTCAAATACATTTCAAAATTCAGCAAAAATGCCCATCTTGTGAGGTATTCATGTAAGCACAGAGAGTGATGTATAAAGTGAAAGAAAAAGGTGGAGAAAAAAGCAGATTTTTATTAAGATGTCAGACTCGTAAGTTAAAATGTAAGCTAATAGACCTGTTGCCATCTAGAGTGTCATTATAATAATCAAACAACCATAACAAGAAAATGAGAAAACACTCACTGCTCTTGACTGAATAGCTTTAGTAGCTTTAAAAAGTATTCATGTATTATAATCATACAGTGAAGACCAGTAGTAGTTTTTATGTTGTATTTCATTCTGAATGTTTACTTGAATAATTGAAACTGCTGTTAAAAACTTTTAAAGCTGTTAAAAAAAGCAAAGAATTTTCTTAATTTGTATTTTTTGTTCTATTATTTTTAATCTATTTCTACTCATTGTTTTTATTGTCATTTTATAACTGACTGTTTACTAATCTTGAATAATAAAGAACTTGGAACCATTCTTCCATACTTAACATAGTTAGTGTGGAGCGGAGGTGGGCGGTCGAATGTCGCCGGTCCCCATCGGCCTGATGAGGCGCGCGAAGGATAAAGGCCGCCGGTGGTGATGGTTTGAGAGAGAGAGAATTGTGGGCATGTCCGTCATGTGTGTGTTTGTGTCTTCTTTTAAGTTTATCATTAAACTGTTATTTATATCGTCAAGCCGGTTCTCACCTCCTCCTTTCCATTGATCCCTTTACACTAGTGCCGAAACCCGGGAAGGAGGAGGCGAGAACCGGCTTGACGATATAAATAATAGTTTAATGATAAACTTAAAAGAAGACACAAACACACACGGCCAAAATTCTCTCTCTCGAACCATCGCCACCGGCCGCCTTTATCCCTCGCGTGCCTCATCAGGCCGATTGGGGACCGGGCGTGCAATATTCCGAACCGGCCCCACCCCCCTCCGCTCCACACGTAGTTTTATTATTTTTATGGTTTTGAAGCTGGTTTTGAGAATTGTCAAATTTCACTACTGACTACAGAAAATGTTGCATTGTGATAACATGTAGTGTTTATTGTACATGGTAGATCTTGCTGCAATATCGTGATGAAAAATGTTGTGCTTTTATGGTCATTTTTTCCTTTATGGAGCTTGACTGCCAGCACTCAATATTCACTTTCATTATAGTGCAAAATGACATTAAAAAATCCTTCTGTATTAATTTAGATTTTGGGGTGAACTATTCTTTAAAAGGGTCTTTGTTGTATGACAAAAGTATGCTTACTAATTATTACTTAATTATTGTAGTTTTGGTTTATTTGGTATTCTATGGTTTTAAAACAACAAGCCCTTTAATCACAGTAATGCTCATTTACTTTCAAAAACATGAGATGGCACACAATACTGAACGATTTTATAAAACAAAATGTAAATAAAGAGAAAATTTTGCATTGAACTCTTTTAAGTTGATATAACTCAAGAAATCTTCTT
This sequence comes from Xyrauchen texanus, assembly GCF_025860055.1. Lineage (NCBI taxonomy): Eukaryota > Metazoa > Chordata > Actinopteri > Cypriniformes > Catostomidae > Xyrauchen > Xyrauchen texanus. The sequence goes on along the minus strand of NC_068283.1, from coordinate 17,966,201 downwards.
AAAGTTACTTAGTATAATAAATAATTGCTTCAATGCTGGCAGATTTCAGTCATGTTAAATTAACATTTCAAGTTCTGTTAAGACGTACTTAAAAGAAGTGCTTCCTGTTGGGCAGAGACTGCAGGCCAGGGGCTTTCAACACAGTCACCGGGTCAGCAAGAGAAAATAACTTGCAAAACATGCACAAAACTTGTGTCTTCTAGCTGGGAATTAGAACAAAACAAACTTTTTCAACCTACAATGGAAAGATAAAGTCTGCAGAATAGCTGCACCCTGGGATTTACTTTTTGCTTGACTGTCGCTCCTGGAGTGATGAATTGCTCTGACAAGCATTTGCAAATCAAACTGTATATATTTCATAAATATGAAGTGTTACAATGGCTTACAACAGAATCAACAGAATTATAACACCAGGGAGCCGTAAAGAGATCCAGCAGGAGTGTAGACTGGAACAGCAAGATGTCACATGTAGGCTGAGTTTAGCTCTAATCCTCAGTGAATTACAGATAATTATATGTCTTTAAAGCAGCAACCTCAACGCAATTAGGGTTGCGATGATTGAAGCACTCATAATTGCTTTAGAAAACAGCAATCTTTTCGAGATGGGTAATTAAACCTGTTCCTGCAAGGCTGCTTAAGCAGCCTATAGATGTTGAGTGATCTCTACCAAAGTTGTCCATCACATGTCAGACAGCACACGTAGCCCGACAGCTTTGTCAGGAGGGAATTAGCGCACCCTTGTCTGCCTAACCACCTGTGCCAGAAGAGGTGGCAACGACAGGAATTTCTGATTTTCTTGACAACTTTCTCACAACTCTTTCAAGGGCCTCTGTGCTAATATTGAAGGTGGATTCAGTAAGGATAGCGTAGTTTACTTGTACATACTGTCTGTGTTATTAAACCAGCCGATTCACTAAAGACATTTGGCAAGTCACAAATGCACAATTCAAGATCTTACAGCATGGACCTAGCCTGTAGAGGATGCAGCAGACTACCATGATCTGGCATACTTTACTGGGAATCACTCTACTACTGCAGAGCTGACACCTGAACCGGCTCATCTACACTGCATGTCTGGATAAATATCTTATCCAACTCATTTGATCAGCATTTGATGAATTAAAGCTACCATAATTAATAGAAAATGTACACAACTATCTCTTATTAGTAAAATTATATTTAGGGCCTGCTTTCCAAGGGCGATTACAGTGCATATTTAATTGCCGTAGACAAATAGTGCTGATTTTTGTGAATAAGTCACAATCTATTATAAGCCCAGTGTGTTTTCTAGTGTGTTTTTGCTCAAAAGAATGAACATTTTTAAACGTTTAACCTTTGCAAGTGTTAATTGAAAAAGTTCTTTTTTTTGCAATAAAATATTGCTAGGGCTGCACAAATAATCTAATATTACAATCAAGATTACAATTTCAGAAGCCACAATTAACTAATTGTGTATCAATAATAGCAGCCCATGTAAGTCTGCTAATGTTGCATCACAATTTTCCATTTAAAGGGATAGTTCACCCAAAAATGAAAATTCTCCTATTATTCACTTACCCTGATACCATCCCAGCTGTGTATGACTGTCTTTCTTCAGTAGAACGCTAATACATTTAGAGTTCTGATGCTGTTTGAAATAGCTGAACTCTTGCATGACATTCTTTCTTTTGTTGTAAATAAGCGCCGCTTCAGAATTCTCGGGTGAACTCGCGACAGCTACGTCATGCATCAACTGCTGGCAGGAAGAGCTTTTTCAGATTTAATAACATTGTAAGTATCTATTTATTTTTTACACAAACATATCGATTTGCTTCAGAAGGCATTCATTAATTGACTGGAGTCAATCTGAGCTGCCTAAATGTGACACCCGTGTACTTGCATTATAAGGACCTGACAGAGGACTTATCGTCTTCTAAAAATCTTCATTTGAGTTCTGCTGAAGAAAGACATCTGGGATGGCATCATGTTAAGTGAATAATGAGAGAATTTTCATTTTTGGGTGAACTATTCCTTTTATGTGTGTTTGTGCAGTGGAACCTGAATCAAATTTCTCAGGATGGTCAACGTTGGGCTATTCAGATAAAGACACAGTCATAAAGCCTGACTAAGGCCTACAAACAGTCATTAATCTTACTGATAAAAACCGCACACGAAATCAAACAAAGGGAGTACAGAACAGACTACATATCCCAAGAAGCCTTGCTCATTTTACAACCATGTGTGAAATTCCAAAGGATCGAAATCTCAACTCCTATTGGAAGAGGCGCTCAACAGAATGCCCTTCAGCCATGATGTCATCGGGAGTAGAAATACCTTTGAAATCCTTCTGGGCATCTCTTCCAGAGACTTTGTTGTGCCGTGGATAGACGCAGCTCATCGCTGCCCTCAGGTGTAGCCTCGTTGCACAAGGAAGTAACATATGACTTGAAACTGTGGCCATATAATCTCCATCTCGCTGGACAAGTTGAGATTTAAAGGATCCGAAGGAGACCGCTGAGGAATCCGCATCTTAATCCGTTTGCCTGTAGAAGTGAAGAAAGAAGATTTCTCTTCACTCTTCTAACCAAGTCGACATTGCTGATTTCTCCGCCAGCCCGCCGACAATCAGCAGCCGTACCGCCCGACGACAGAGCGAGGAAACGGCCTCCCGTCATCACCCGAGCCTCGAGGAACCGAGTCAGAGTCAAACGACAGATGAACACACATTCTACCTGCATCCTCATGCGATCCAAGTAAGAGGTTTACGTCTGGGCAGAAATAGAATATTATAGCGTGTTATTCTTGTGTATCAAGGTTATTGCTTGTACAGTTTACAACCGCAGAGTCCGCTCATTGTTGCTAATAATACTCAAGGTATTAAATGTAACATACTGTTATCACAAATGAGATTTTGCTGTGTTGTAATCCAACCACGTTGGACTGTTGTGAATTTACGCCATCGTGGATGAGACCAGCACACTGAGTTTATCTGTTAAAGAATCAAAGACCGCGGGACGGGTTACAAGCCGTTCGCCGCATCTCTGAGTGATAAACTAACAGCTGCCTTCTCTCCCACGATCGCGAAACCGGATTCAGTGCCGCCAATTTACTCTCTCTCTCTGTCGTACTAACTGCACACACACATGCAAACCCTCACAAACATTTGGCTAGTAGATAACTTTGTGATAAAGCTCAGCTTTGTCCCCAAGTTATCGTGCAAGCGGAGACATGCGGTAATTTGGCAGACGCCATTAATTGGCTTCTCTCCACCCACATTTGCGGCCATATTCTCTGGCCGGAAATCTTGCGTGACATACTCTCCAAGAGTCACGTCTGCCATTTTGTGTGTCACTCCTTTCTCACACACACACACACACACACACACACACACACACACACACACACACACACACACACACACACACGTTATAGGCTTATTTTGGTTACCATATCTAATCATGTCACTGTTTAGTTTGTAGTTGTAAGTCAGAAGTTTATTGACTGCATTGAATTGAATATTAATTGATATTACTGCATCAATAAACTTTGTTATTATTTCAAAGAGAAGTGTTTTTGGTTTGTTTTGCAACCAAACCTGCTCCTAAACGTAGAGCCCTACATCAACAACCAGACATGCTATCCTCCATTTCTCAGTGTGAAGAACAGGCTGACAAAATGAAGAAGTCCCGCAAGAACAGATCAGATGTGCAAGCACGTGAGAGCATGTCATCAAAGGCCAGATGGAGCTTTAAAAAGAAAGTAACTTAAATGCTTGAAACAGTAACTTCAGTTTGTCTACAGTTTCACTAACAGCTTTACAGAACAATTTCAACAATTGAATGTCACCAATGTCGGCACTGAACTTGATGACGTAACTAAAAAAAACTTCTTTAAATTAATCTTAAGAGGTGAGCAGCAATTCACAGCTACAGGTGTGCTTCTATTCCTGCCTTTCTGTTGATAATGAGAGACAGATCAATAGCTCCTAGAGGGGTGAAGCCTGAGCGAGTGAATGAGCACAATCAGAACATTGTTGCGCCGTTTGCCTCGCTGGGAGTTCTACTATTCAGCCAAGAGGTTAAATGAGGTGTGGAGATGATTGCTGGCTACTGCTGTCTGCACTGTATCACTTTTACTCAAAATTCAATATATGGATGACTTTGAACACTTTTAGGAGGCAGACTGAGCTTTCCTGTTTTTAAGCACAAAGGAAATAGAAACACTTTATTCTATTTAAAGCAATTCTTGTTTCTTCTTGTCACTTACAACACACAAAGGTTGGGAAGTAAATTTGGGCATTGATCGGTGTAAAATACGATAGCATTTAAAGGTGAAATGTGTAGTTTCTGCACCACTAGTGTTTCCATAAATAATTGCAAAAACAAAAGCTGTTTTAAAACAGGTTTCTTGAATACCATTCTAGTCTCCATTGGTAGGACTAACTGTTAGTTCCACACCAAGCTCAATCCATTGTTTGAATCAAAACCCTAGCTGAAGTGCCTTACTGTACGCAACATCACAATCTTAAGTTAAAGAGATAGTCCCACTAGATCAACCTCTTGATAGCTTGAGAATCCCCCTTGCTGGGTATTTCCCAATACACTTTTGACTATCAGTCTTGATCTTTTACCATTAGACTATAATTTTCATCTGACAAATTCAACAGATGTTTCAAACAGAAATACATTTGTACTTCAGCAAGAGCTGTAGCTCATGTGGACCCCAAAAGACCTTTCAATATGCAAGCCTTTAAATGCTATTTCTGACCATTTGTGTCTTAAAAGGATAGTTCACCCAAAAATGAAAATTCTTTACTTACTCTCCCTCATGCCATCCCAGATGTGTATGACTTTCTTTCATCTGTTGTGCACAAATTAAGATTTTTAACTCTTTTGGTCCAAGCAAATAGGTGCCAACATTTTGAAGCTCCAAAATGCACATAAAAAAACCATATAAGTAATCCATAAGACTCCAGTGGTTAAACCTACTAAATCTTCTGAAGTGATATGATAGGGTGTGGGTAAGAAACAGATCAATATTTAAGTCCTTTTATATTATCACTCTCCACTTTTACTTTTATATTCTTCTTCTTTTGTTTTTGGTGATTTGCATTCTTCATGCATATTACCACCTACTGGGCAGGGAGGAGTTTCACATCTACAATTTTCATATTGTGACATGGATTTAACCACCGGAGTCGTATGGATTACTTTTATGCTGACTCTACATGCTTTTTGGAGCTTAAACATTTTGGCACCCATTCACTTGCATACTATGGACCTACAGAGATTAGATATTCTTCTAAAAATCATAATGTTTGTTCTACAGAAGAATGAAAGTCATACACATCTGGGATGGCATGAGGGCCAGTTAATGATGAGAGACTTTACATTTTGGGGTGAGCTATCACTTTTAACAACACTCAATACTATCTATAGCAACATCAACATCTGTTTAGCAGTTTAAAGAGAAATCCACGTCTGAATGCCTCCATTCCAGACTCTGACACTTTAGTTTACTTCACAGCCATGAGCATGACTTGCTACTTTCTGGTCACATACTAGTCAGAAGTTGATGGTATTGGGGGACGGACATTTTCATTCAAGAAAGTATTTGACTGGACAACATCAGTGAGTGCATGGTGAAACATCATTACTTTCGGTCCGATTCTGGAACGTTTATCTCTAAAAGTTTATTTTGTCAACATATAAGACATGGCAGTTCAGTGCGACAGTTTTGCTTGCAATTGTGATAATAAATGATGATATGCGACAATTTTTTTTTTAACCAATTTACCCAACCCATAATTATCAAGAGTTGAGAGCACAAAGTTTAGTGGTGTTGTCAGTAGAGGTCGACCGATATTGGTTTTTCAGGCCGATGCCGATCTTTTGAAATCCGGGTCGGCTGATTACTGCTGCCAATTTATTTTGGGCGATATTTGGCCGATATGTGCTTGTTTTTAACCTCTTATTTGAACCTTTTATTTGAAAGATAAAATGTAACACAAATAATTACTTAAGATAGACAAAATTTCTCAACAAATACATTTATTGAACACTTGACCAATCTGCACTTGTAGACTTAAATTAAAAATGTATAACAAATATATTAAATAAACAAAGCAGGTGTTACGAACTGCTCCGAGACACGAAGGTTGAGATCCAAATGCAGCTTTAATTAAGGGGCAATTCAGACACGTAATCCAATATTCAGAGCATCCAGCTTAACTAGGGATGGTATCGTTAAGGTTTTAATGGTATTACTACTCTTACCGATACTGCTTATCGATCCGGTACTTGAACGGTATTCTTAACGGTTAATTTTGTTATATATATATATATCCAGGGTGTTTCATTGCCTTTAGCCCGAGACAGCTGGGATAGATTCCAACACTACCTGCAACCCTACATAGGACAAGTGGCAATAGAAGATGGATGGATGAATAATGTCAAATGAGTTATTTGTTAACTATTTATGTGCATTGAATGGGGGCATTAGGCTTTTTGTTATGGATCAAATGTGCAATTAACTGTTGGTGGGTTTCAGTCAAAAGACATTTTACACCATGCAAGAACACCCGTTGTTTGCTTACTTGACCTCATATTGATGTTTGCTTTAAGGAACTTTTGCACCATTGGCGGAATTGATAAATGATATAGAGTCTAACCATGTGAGCAGTTAATATGTGCAGTTGAACGCATTCGATTAAACAACAATGTCATGGAGTGCCACCCTGGGGGTACAGTTTATAGTTCTGTACATCCTCGCTTTTGGTGCCTACTATGGACCTATCACTGGGGAAACAGCTACATCTTTGGCCACAAGGGGCAGCGTTTCACATTTGGATAAGCAGAGATTTCAGCTAAGAAAAATTCAAAAAAGTCAACCTACTGTTTCAGATTTCAATGTGAAATCAGTCTGGAATAAAAATAGTAGTAGTAGTAGTAGAAGTAAATAACAAAAATAGTGATATATAATTAAAAAAATAACAATAAAACAACCGGCTCTTCTATGTGCTAATACATTTGTGTTAACGATTTTATTAGTTCAGTAACACCATAGCTAACACCTAAAGAGTAAGCATTCTGCCCTTGTTTAAGAGTTTATAAAGTTAACTGACATAAAAAAAATATATATTTTAAACCCTTAAATCAAAATGCACCAGTATTGTACAGTAATTCTAGCATATTCTACAAAGCCAAATGGTATTTAGAGGAACAGGGTGATTCCCGCTAAAAAGAAATTCGTCCTGACAACGTGGATGTCCATAAGGTACTGGGAATGAAAATAACAAGAGATTTATGACCACAATAAAAAACTTCAAAAAGCATCAGTAAAATATCTGTCAGGAATCATTATTTCTTGGGGAACTGAGGGATTAGGACTGGTGCAGTAAATAATCCTAACTCTGTCTTCAAAGGTGAATGTGGCATGTAGACTTGCAACAATATTTTGCACTGTGAGTGTACCCAAAGAATGTGGGAACACGGTGCAAGCCGTGAGGAGTCGCAGATGTGCCAAGCTGCCCCCTGTTCTACCCACCAGCTCTTTCAGGAGGAAAAATACTCTCCCTTTGAAGACATTGATGAAAAGCAGATGAGAGTTAACCTCTAGCCACACTTGCCTGAGTCTTTTGATGTCTATCAAGGCATGTTTATTCAACTTGCATTCATGTTACAAAAAATCTAATTTTAAGGAACAGAGGGCAGATCTGCCTGGCATTGCAGGGAACAGATAAAAGCAGATATGAGGTGTTCAGAAGAAATGTCTTCCTGTGTTATCTTATTCCAGGACAAATTAGCTCCAGTCAGGGGTAGGCTGTACGGCATGGAGACATCATGCTCAGACAAGGCAATCCTGTTCACACTGCTTTGTTTCGCTATACATCTCAGGGACAATACACCCCAGCAATTGACATAAACAACAGGCTAGACATTATCTATCCCAGCTAAAACTGCTGCATCGGGGGAAAACGCATCTAAATACTAATGCTCCACTTGAAAGCATCTAATTGAGATTATCATTGGAACACCTTTCCAGAGCGATAGAGATGCTGTCATTTCATGCCCATGTGGTAAAGAGACTGAAGCACAATGCAGGCAAAAGTATTAAAGGAATAGTTCACCCAAAAATTAAGTGGTTATTTACTTACTTTACTGACATGTATGCTGGATTTATATATATAAATCCAGCATACATGTCAGTAAAGTAAGTAACACTTATATCTATATATATATATATATATATATATATATATATATATATATATATATATATATATATATATATGTGTGTATAAAAATTAAAACATTTCTCCTTTTGTTTTCCACAGAGTAAACAAAAACATACAAGTTTGGAAATAAATGAAGGTGAGTATATGATGACACATTTTTAAAGTAATATTTCACACAAAAATTCTATCATAATTTACTAAACAACGCATGATACTGTGATAATGATGATGATCAAGCTACTCTGATGCTGAATATGCAACTGATATCAAGATTTTAAATGAACAATGACTTAAAATTTGTGGTTGATTCTCACAAAACTGTATTGTATGCCTTTAGAAGACTTGGAATATGAAGTACAAGGACTATTTTTATGATACTTTTGGCTCCTTTTTTAATCTTTAAAGTGAGGCAATATCCACTGCAATCATTTAAAAAGATGGACACAGTTTTCATTCAAACATCTCCTTGTGTGTTCTGCAAGAATCAAAAGTCATATGGGTTTGGAACGACATGAGGGAGCATAAATATGAGAGAATTTACTCCTTAAAAAGAAGCATTAGATTGTATGTGAAGTCAGAGTTTTATCTGTAGCCTATGTGTTCCCTTTATCTAAAAGAGGTAGGGCAATCTCCAAGAGGAAAGTCAAGAATTATCCACAGACATTGGTATAAAGAAAATACGCCATCTGGGCCCAACTAAGGCAAACGAGATGTGCAAACTAGCATAACGCATGAGTGCTCTGTGCCACTGAGACTTCTTCAATATAACTCCAATAAAGAAGAGTGAAAGTGTCCAGTCTGACAGCTTGAGAAGCAACTTCTCTCATTTGCAGACAAATTTGCAAGTCTTCACCATGTCAGTCATGAGCTTTGAGACTTAAGAGTGAAAGGATTCTGTTACTGCATAGAGCTAAAACAAATACCATGCAACTAATTAAAATCACATCCAAAAGCACACTGATGCATTTAACAGTACGTTTAATGCTATGGAATGATTTTTTTGACATGGTGCTGCTTCAATATAATGGTGGCACTCCATGACATTGTTGTTTAATCGAATGCGTTCAACTGCACATATTAACTGCTCACATGGTTAGACTCTATATCATTTATCAATTCCGCCAATGGTGCAAAAGTTCCTTAAAGCAAACATCAATATGAGGTCAAGTAAGCAAACAACGGGTGTTCTTGCATGGTGTAAAATGTCTTTTGACTGAAACCCACCAACAGTTAATTGCACATTTGATCCATAACAAAAAGCCTAATGCCCCCATTCAATGCACATAAATAGTTAACAAATAACTCATTTGACATTATTCATCCATCCATCTTCTATTGCCACTTGTCCTATGTAGGGTTGCAGGTAGTGTTGGAATCTATCCCAGCTGTCTCGGGCTAAAGGCAATGAAACACCCTGGACAGGTGGCAAGCCCATCACAGGGCAAACACACATACACATTCACACTCTCACTCTCACTCTTACCTACTGTACATGCAATTTAGAGTTTCCAATTAATTTAAACTGCATGTTTTTTAGACTGTGGGGGAAGCTGGAGCACCTGGAGGAAATCCAAACCAACATAGAAAGAACATGCAAACTCCACACAGAAAGACTCACCAGTTTGAGCCAGGACTCAAACTGGTGATCTTCTTGCTGTGAGGCAACAGTGCTATCCACTGAGCCTTTTTATTAAACTAACAGGAGAACATATAGGTTACTAGTGTAACTCCCATTCCCTGATGGAGGGAACATGGAGAAGACATTGTGTCGATTGTAGTGATACAAGGGGCTTCTGAGGAGCCGAGAATAAGGTTCGGCCATTACAGCGGCTTGGTACAGTGTTGTGGCAAGGGGGACACAACATCTCATTCCCTCCATTAGGGAACGGGGGTTACTCTAGTAACCTAGACATTCCCCTTCTGTCACTCACTGAACGTTGTGTCGATTGTAGTGACACAAGGTGTCCCTATTCAATAGCGCCACCTACACTGAACCATGTTATATGTGTGAAAATGTGGCAAATATGTCACATGGGTTTTCAGGCCACATGTGGAAGTGGCACAGTAGTAGATCCTACCTAGCGTGGGAGGAGTTGCTACAAACACGGCGACACGGGTCCACCTGACAGGGGGACCATACCATGGAAAATACATCACAGGGGGTTACCGTGATAACCGTATGGTCTAACTCCATGCTCTCAACCGGGGAGAGCTTGCTCTTTTCCCAGTTCACCCTAGACAGCTTAGATCGAGAGTGAGCTAGAATGAGCCAGTCGTCGAGGTAGTTGACTATGTGGATTCCCACTTCCCGTAGCGGGACAAGGGCTGCCTCTGCAACCTTCGTGAAGACGCGAGGGGACAGGGACAGGCCAAAGGGGAGGAACTTGTTGAATTGGGCACAATAAAGTAAGGGCTGTAGAAACCCTTCTTCATCTCGGCTGCAGGGACTGGCTCTATCGCATCCTTGAGTAGCAGAGTACGTAAAGTGCTGGCATTTTCGCCGCACATCGAAGTGGAGCAAATACCGCTGAGACGAGGCAGGAGCCTGGCGAATTGAATCACGTAGCAGAGTCAGATATTCCTGGTCAACCTCGCACTCATGCCGGCCCGGGAAAGCATAGCAGACATCTGTGCGTCAGCCTCAGACTGGGTGAGCAGACCCGAAGTTGGCAACCCAAACGAGTCATCAGCACCAGACGCCGCTGTGAAGCTTTCCGTGAAGCTCTCCGACAACGAACTGGCCTTAATCCCATAGGAAGACGTGGCTTTCTCTCGGAAGTTAGAAAGCCGCTATCGCAACATTGCTATGGCTATGTTCTCGCAATGAGAACATAAACCATTCATAAATGCTGCCTCCGTGTGATCGTAGCCCAGACATGCGAGGCAGAGTTTATGACCGTCAGGAGCAGAGAGATAACAGCCGCATCAAGGAACTACACAGAGGCGGAAAGGAAATCTTTAAAAAGACGCGTCATGAAAAAGGAGGTTCAACGCCTGTTGTGTATTGCTCTTTTGTGAATGAAAATACTCTCTTTTAGAGGGGAAAACACTTCTCTTTTAGAGGTATACACTCTTTTACAGAAGCGCTGTCGATGCGCCCAGGGGCGTGGACTACACAGCGTGCAGAGAGGGAGAAAGCCGTTGGTAACGCATCATAGATCCAACAGCAATGCTCTGATAGAGGTGAGTGGAACAGTAGTGACTTGCTGCTTCACAACCACTTGGCTCCGAAGACAAAAATCTGACTGACAGACGCATGCACGCTTCCCTTTATACCCGCATGTCTAGGGGCGGGACATGCAAATTCTGCCTGCCAATTTCTCATTGGCCTTTTCTCAAGTTCAGAGGAGTGCGAGAACATAGCCATAGCAATGTTGCGATAGCGGCTTTCTAACTTCCGAGAGAAAGCCACGTCTTCCTATGGGATTAAGGCCAGTTCGTTGTCGGAGAGCTTCACGGAAAGCTTCACAGCGGCGTCTGGTGCTGATGACTCCTTTGGGTTGCCAACTTCGGGTCTGCTCACCCAGTCTGAGGCTGACTACCCAAATGTTTAAATGTCATGATTGTTACCATCTGTTACCATATATTTGCATTCGTATATATCCTGCTGGCATTTGTTTAAATTTGTTTTAAACTTTAAAGTTGCATATTTAAAGTTAGTGACATGAGAAATCAAATTAATATCTTCATGCAGCCAAAAGAAACATATAAACAAATCAGAAACACATCTTATTACAATAAAAGAAACATTATCCTCACTGTAATACGAAGACTTAAAATCGATCACATTCTTGCGCTAAAAAAGGCTAGACACAGCACAACAAATACAGTTTAACAGAAAGCACATGTCTCAATATGCTTTTAAAGTTAATTTTAATTAGACACATCATCTAAAAAACAGTGATTCTGCACAAGATGCTGCATAAACAAAACAAAGGGAAACAAAGGTGTTCATCTAGCATGCGTTTACATAGAAAAGCAAATTGATGGTTGCAAAAGCGTTCAGTGTGAACAGCCCATTACAGTTGGTGGAAGTCTTTGGCCATTGTGTCTTGCTCTCTTATAAGCGTTTCTCAGATTAAGCAATGAGTTGTTTAAATGTTTTGTCAGGAAAGATATTCAACTTTGAAATGTGTCTTGAGATTATTGCGTTCAGTTCCAGTTTGTTTGGCTTCATCTGAACAGCCCCTTGCCTGGGCTCATAGTCTGTTCAGCCGAATACCACAGCTATCTGTGAATATTGTTACTACATACAACAGTACTGAATAAAAAAAATATGCAGTATTTTGCTGTTATTATGAAGCTTTATTCTGGAGTAGTACTAATCAGTGCAAGTGTAACAATATATGAACTGTCTATTGAAGCGCTTCTCCCCCTCATTTTAAATTTGACTTAACATTTGAGAATATGGACCGACTAAAATGTTTTATTTCTTTATTTTATGCACATTAGTTGAAAATAAAATGCTCTTTTTTTAACAGCCAGGATAGGAATGTTCTACGCAATAATATAACGGTGCTGAATGATTTATGTATTTATTGTGCCCTCTTGTGGACTAAGGAAACTAATTCAATTTAAAAATCAGCTGACTTTAAAATTGTAATATTAGTTCATATATATTAATATTTATATATTTAAAAAAGTACAACACATTTTCATGGTTTAGTCAGTACTGTTTATTTTTGTAGTAAAGTTCAGCACTATATTACTTTGAGTGTTATTTTTTCATTCAGTATCAATTTTGGTTCTGCCCAACTTCCACCATCTGTCGACCTCTAATTTCTGGGCAGCCATTAATTTAGCAATGATTCAGATTCAAATGCCAGTATGTGTAGAAGTTTTATGTGCGAAGTTCTTATAGAAATTAGTTCAAAGCTGGTTTTAAATTGAAAAGCTACATTTGTGCTCAATAAAAATGAACCCTTGAAACTAAAAAAAAAAAAAAAAATCTCTTTTAGTATACTCAGATTTTGAGTGGAAGATGACAGTGGAAAAACAATCTGACCTTCATGTTTAATTAATGTTAATGTGATATATAATCTAAAACTGATTAATATTGATAATAACAAGATAACATTGACCTTGGTTCATTTGCCGTACATTAAATACATGTGCACATGCATTAAAAATAAATATGGGTTTTGCCCACTACATTGTTTTTTAGTGTGGCAAATTATTGGCTGCCAAGAGAACGAAACCATCCAAATTCAACAGACATTTAGAAACCAAACACCAGTGTTGGGCAAGCTACTCAAATAATTTAGCAATTTAAGCTACAAACTAATCAACAGAAAAATTAGTTAAGCTAAGCTAAAAGCTACACTTCAGAGAAAGTAGCAAGTTACACTACAAGCTACATACCAAAAGTAGCTTGCTAAATTTAAGCTACTTCATATTTTTACAACCGCAGATGCACGTAGCATACAGTCATAGACAAATCAACTAAAAGACTTATTCACATGATGCTTTTCAAAGCCTTGGTACAGTATATTACAGTTTAGTGAAATACTGTACACACAAGTATACAAGTTTTATTTTACATATTTATACTACTACCTCTACAAACACATGTGTTCAATATGAAAAATCACTATTTTTACATGTAATTTTTTTCAGATTTATACTACTACCTCTACAAACCCATACCCATTTAAACATAATTTAATTTGCACATCACTGTATAAAAAGTCTGCGAACATACAGTATACTATTCATCTATATCATATATTAATCTATACAATACAGAAATACACAGCTAGACATAGAATTACAGGATATATCATCAGTCCAAATGTATCGTGTGTGTGTGTGTGATGGTATCAGATTATAATACCATTGTACTTTTATATACAAATACCATACTTATGTATTTGCATGGTGCTTCAAAGTACCTCAAAGAAAACCATGTTACCATGGTAAATTTATATGCAATTACAATATTCATATGCTATTGTATTTACATTGTGCTTCAAGGTAATTAAAAAAATACCATGGTACTTCGCTATATGATTACCATATTCATATAGCCTCCCATTGTATTAACATATGTGTCCAGGTAATGGTACATGTCCAAAAAAATCGAATTTTTATTGTTTTCGTATAGGCTAATACAAGATTTGATAATCTTTCGTTTGGAAAATGTATTTACTTGCAGAAGTCATTTACAAACTTTAGAAAGACTTTCTTCATCACTGGCAAATGATAGGATGCATGTGCAGGTTTGGTTTCCATTGATTGTAGGTCCACTGCAACCAGCATTATCTTTATTTCCTGTGTTATCAAATATTCCATGAGCTTATTGGCAAGTGAAAGCATGCGCAAATGATTCAGCAGTGTGCGCACAAGCTTTCTGCGGCATTCTGATTGAATCACAAACTCGGATGAGCGATTAACTTGTGATAGGACATTTTTAGTTTTGATTCAAAACTGGCAATAGTAAGCACCAGGTCCAAGGCCTGATGTAGTGGTATAGCTTTTCTCAACGCTACGCCGCTACCTAGTCAACTACGCCACTACTGGAAAGCTACTTGATTTAAAAACTACGGAAGTGGTAGAAATGTAGTAGCTACTACCCATCACTGCCAAACAGTCAAACGATAAAGACAATATAAGACTATTAAGTTACTTTTCCTTTTCAGCTTATTTCAAGTTAATAATTTTGCATATTGTTGGACCTATGCAGCATACAAGATTTATAACAATCTTCTTAGTTTTCTACATTAGAAGCAAAACCAGCCGAGAACCACTGAACTAGACCATATAATATAGTATGCAATTTCTGGACCCAAAACTAAGACTGCATTCGACAACAATAACAAAGGTTTCACCAATAAACAATGCCCAAAAGAAGTAATTTGTATCTCCATCAGTCCTCAAGGCACACACAAATCATGAGACGAGCAATATTTACAGCATGACCAAGTCCTTGAGCATACACTGAGACATCAGACCTTGGTAAGCCATACGGGTATCAGGCAACTATTATTTCCCCCCTCTTGTTATTTTTCTTCATCTGTGGTAAGATTGACTGCTCTAAAAGAGAACTGCTACAAGAACTGCTGAGGCTCTCAGCGCCGAATATCATGGAATTGACAGTGCAAATTGAACAGAAAAACGTAATGGCATTTCCTCATGGGAGAACCCATACAGAAGAGCAACATCAGTTGATTTAACTTAGAGTGTTAATTAATACATTTTGATGCATGTCGAGCATGTCTAACAAATTGTGATGCTGATTTTCTTTTTGCATTAATGTTATTCTGAGCTATTTTCACCATTTGGACATAAATCAGCATATGTCATTCATAGCAAGTTCTTGGCACCCAAACACAAGATCATCACACAAAGGCACCAGAGTGTTTCTTCAACTACAGACACTTATGTCCCAGGGTTTGTTTTTTCTTAAAACCAACAGATTTCTGCTTTTTTCAAGGTCACATTAAAACTGTCTTGGGAAGCTTTTACCATGTCTTCATTTATTTGTGACTTTTCAAATGCCTGTAATATACAGATTTGTTTCTAAATACGACTATTAAATATGATTATTTGTACTGTAATGTAATGATTTGACAAGATTTGATTGTTTTAACCTTGTCTCAAACAGTAAGTTTACAAACTAAACAGTATCAGAACTCATCATTGTTTTTTATAATTTCAAAAATGTGTGAAATACAAACAAACCAATTCAATTATGGCTGTGCGATAAAACGGCAACAATTATTATCGTGATATCATTTTCCTCTATAGAATTATAACAAAAGTTCGATAAAAATTTGATATAATGTTTATGAGAAATTGTGAAATATTTTGGCTAATTACAATCTGACAAAAAACAGAGCAGTGTGCACTGAAACTGTGCCGAAGATATGTGCCATTAAAAGCAGGCAACACCACAAACCGGTTTCATCATTTAAAACAATATCACCTGTTAGAATACGTAGAAAGTAAAAAATGACAGTCCCAAACGAGTGTTGTTAGTGGACCATCTACAAGCACCAGGCCAGTACTCAGTGTGACTACCCAGCAGCAAACTATCGTATCATCATTTTCCAGCACCGTGACTTATGACAAAAAAAAAACGAAAAGACATCACAAATGCAGTTGGATATTGCATTGCAAAAAACATGCTTCCCATTAGCACTGTCTAAAATGAGGGATTCAAGAAGCTTATCAGACCCCAAATAGAAGCTACCTGGCTGGAAATATTTTTCACTGACTGCATTTCCCCGGCTGTATGCAGAGTGTAGGGAGATGGTAGAGCAGCAGCCTCAAACTGTGCCACTATTTGCCTCTACTTCTGATATGTGGTCTAGTCGCACATCTGAGCTTTATATTAGCCTCACTATTCACTTTATAGACGAAGACTGGAATCTTCAGAGCAAATGCCTCCAAACGGCTTACTTTCTTGGAGACCATACAGGTTATTGCCCCAGGAATGATTGAAGCACTCGCCTCCTGGGGGTTGAGTGAAGACCGATAAGTATGCATCACAACTGATAGCGGTTCAAACATGGTAAAATCCACTTCACTCAACAAATGGACACAGCTTTAGTATTTTGGACATCGACTACACTCGGCTATTGGTAAGTTTTATCCTGAGTTCTTGAGGGGAGGGGCATAAGCATCAAATGACAGAAAAAAGTAATTGCAGGTTAGATTACGCCAATTTGGACTCCTTATTTGTATCGTTATATCAAGGCAACTCCATTCTTTGCTACCATAACTTTACTGCCGTAAAGTCCCACACTGCATTGCCAAAGCTGTAGTAACAATAGTGATCATCAAAAAAAAGAAAAGAAGCGGAATTTGAAACTGAAATGCACATTTGAAACTGAAATGTATGCTGATTTAAATATTTAATATGATAGTTCATATGTCTGTTCAGATTCACACTGGAGTAATTCATTGTTCTATAAACATTTTTTTTTTTTTTTGGAGGAAAAAGGACATAAATATTTTGATGTAGAAAAAAGATTTTATCATTATAAATGTTTTGAATATTCTACACAGATTTGTGAAATGCTCTGCTGTTTGGCAAGTTTTACTACAAGAAGTAGTTTCAAACCACAATTAACCATCTGGTTTCTTCAACTTTCACTCAGCAGCAGAAATCTGCGTTTAAACTTTAAAGAAATAATGATTTGACATTTATTGTGATAATTATCAATATCGACTGATATGAATGTTTTTGGCCATATCGCCCAACCCTAATTTCAAAGTCTATTTAGTGATTATAAACTTAATTTCTTTTACACAAATACGATGGTCTTACAATTGTTGGGTCACTTCCACCAGGACATTGAGATATATTGAGATGACAAATAGACATGTGAGGTGTAAAGACACTATAGAAAAATCAAGGTAAATATCACTTCTGAGCAAAATATTTAGATTTTGCATCATTTCAAATTGAAACTTTGCTAAGCCCCGCCCCCCTCAGTTACTGCTGCTCCCTCTGACGAGCTTTGACGAACTTCCCATATGAATGCATGGGAGATTGCCCATATTTTTGGCAAAATATTCTAATCATCGGAATTTATAATATTCTTACGTGGGCTTCATCTTCATTCATCTTAAAACTACTCAAACACACATTCCTCCTGTGCTCCTGTATGTGTACATCAACTGTTGGACCTTGTTAGTAGACAAATCCAACTAATGAAAAAGTGTATTAAGGGAATTTATATTCTATAAGTCTGCAGGGCCAAAAGTGCTCATATTTGAAGAATGTATCCCAATGAATTCCAATAAAAATATCAGTAGTGCGGTTGCCTAAGACAGAAGCAGGCAAGTGAATGAAGGGAAGAGGGCTGCTTAGAATTCTGCTACCAGTAAACCAGGTGGGGCCGTGGAGTCATGCAGCTGGGGGAGACAGGGGATTTGCCAGCTCGACTTTCAGCTCTGTTGGGTCAGAAATTGAAATCCAGTGGTACAGATGGATCTGAAATTGGAAGTTACTTTACAGATGGAAAAGATGAAAACCCAGTTTGGAGAGTCCTGTAAGCTCTTGACAAGCGAAAGAATCAAATTAACCTCAGCAGTGGTTATTGTGGAATCAGTTTTACCTGCTCATTTAGTCCCACCTCAACCCCCCCTACCCCGCCAACCCCATGATGAGCTGAAGTCCTGTGTAATGAGAAATTAACCATAGTTCCTAGTTCTCCAAGACAGGGGCCTATAAAAGCAGACATATGGATGACAGTAACTAGACAAACTCTGATAGGCCATTACTATGAGCCAGAGTGATCAGGGATTATTTGGACTCTTATTACGGTTTTATGTGAATGGAATACGAAGCCATGTTTCTTATGACGATAACAACTGCTGTACTACTGATACTTATGGTGCATTGATCCTGATATGGAAGAAAGAAAAAAAAGGTATTTATGACTTTATATCTTGCAATTGCAACTTTATTATTCATAATTGTGCCTTTACTGTAAATCATGCAATTGTGACGATTTCTCATAATTGTAACTTTATATCTCACAATTGCAACTATATTTCTTGTAATTGGGACTTTACTGTATATCTTTCAGTTACTACTTTATTTCTCACAATTGCAACTTTATTTCTCATAATTGAGGCTTTATTTTACATACTTGTGACTTTATTTTTGTAATTGCAACTTTAGTACATACAAGTTTATTTGTCAATGTCAATTTATTTATAAAGCACGACAAAAAACAAAAGACTGTTGACCAATGTGCTGTACAATAGTCAAGTATAAAACACTGTATAAGGATAATGCCAACGAACACACAACAATAAATCATGTAAAATACTAAACATTAACGAAATTCTGTTGGATCAAATGCCACAGAAAAAAGATGAGTTTTTAGTTGTGATTTAAAAATGTATAAAGGGGCATTTCTTATGTACAAGGGTAAGCTGTTCCAGAGTTTTGGTGGTACTGCAAAAGCCCTGTCACTCTTTAGCTTTAACCTGGACCTGGGAACAATCATAATTTCTCTGTTCAGAGGACCTAAGAGACCTTGTGTGATTATGTAGCTGCAGTAGATTAGAAAGGTAAAATGGGGCTAAACCATTCAGTGATTTAAAAACAAATAATAAGAGCTTAAAATCGATTCTGTATGGAGAGAGACCAAGATGGGGGAAGAAATGATCTCGCTTGCGTGTGCCTGTCAGGAGACTTGCAGATGCATTTTGAACCATTTGCAGATGAGACAATGATGACCAACTGACTCCTCGCAAATATGAGTTCATTTTGAATTGAAACTATTTCTCATAATTGCGACCTCACGTCTTGCAGTTGCGACTTTACAGTATTTATCATAAATGCAAATCTTGTATTTCAGCTTTATTTCTCACGACTCTATTTTTTGGAATTGCAACTTTACATCTCACTGTATATCTCACATTTACAAGAAATACAGTTGCAATTGCAGAAACAACTGTCAGTAATTAAGTCAGAATTACCTTTTATATTTCCCTAATTTACCAGTACAGCGTCGGCGCTGCACTGTCTATTGTCCTGTTCATTGTCAGAAATTTGTTGTACTGTCCCGTACTTTTTACACATGTTTGCACGTGCACTTTATATAGGTATATATATAGGTATTTTATATAAGTATTTTATTTCGTTGTGTAGTCTCATGTGGTCCTGTGTTGGTCCTTTGTTGTTTTTATGTAGCATCATGGTCCTGGAGGAACGTTGTCTCGTTTCGCTGTGTACTGTACTAACTGTATATGGTTGAAACGACAATAAAAACCACTTGACTTGACTTGACTTGACTAATTTCTGGCAGGATCTGACTTCCATAGATACTAGCTGGTAAGAATGGCTAAAGAACCCGAACTTTGGTACCAAGTCAATTCTAAAATGTATCATATGAAAAGATTATAGTTTTTTTTGGAGAAAGAGTAATCAACTAAATTCTAACTGATGCATGCTATGTAAAGAACGCTTGTGCCTTGTGTTGATGCTGGTGTTTGTGTAAATGGACAAATGCACTTCTTGGTCAAAATGCCTGATGTGGTAATGCATTAATGTAAACACAGCTGATTATGTTTTAAGCAGGGACTAAAAATTATTCAAAGAATGAAAACGAAAACAAATGTAAACAAAAATGAGAACAAAGTGATTTTCAATTGTTCCGGAGTGAAAAGGTTTTTAAAATGATGGTAACCAGTTATAACTGATTAATTTCATTCAGATAATTTTTTCAAGAAACTAAAGGCTAAAGGGTTGATCACAGCAAATTTGTGGAACTATACCACTTCATGTTGACGAAAACATGTAAAGCATGTGCTCTGATCCTGATGAAACTGCTGCATCAAACATTTCTTTGCTTAATTGTCAATATTGGATGTCTTATTCTCTGAATGAAGACTTTAACAACAATGTATAATTACTACATATACTTGCACGGCTAATCCAGATACAATGAAAACATTATTAGAGGTAAAAAGTATTTCTCAGTTGTTTCCAAGTCTTCACTGAATTATTGTTAGATATGATGCATTAATACAGATTTGATGTTGGTGGGTTTTGACGGAGAAACAGATCTGTAAACAAAATTATACTTACTGTAACAGTTAATGAACTGCACTGTATGCTTATGATTTCTCAGATGATAAATCCACCACAAAGGGAAAAAAAAAAAAAATTCTGGGCTTGTTTTTCCAGACCAGGTGGCTTGTTTCTCTTGCGAGATCTGGCAACACTGCAATTGTATTTCACCCATCCATTAGTGCAAAGTACTGTCATTTTAAAAAGAACGTTATTTACCGTTCTTGTATTATGTTCTAACCGGTTACCTTTTGGAAAGAAGACTGCAAATCTTTTGAACCGGAACCAAAAATACAGTTTTACTCAGAACAAACCAAAATGCAAAACATTTAGTTTTTAGTCCTTGGTTTTAATTGAATGTAGACAGCCAGGACCAAAAATAGATATAATGTGTCAAAATATTAGATCTGAGGCCTTAACACATAAACTAACAGTTATTGTTTCAATTCAACTCCATTTGTTTCTTTGTTCTTTATCTTATTACTGACTGTTTACTAGTCTTAAAATGTATAAACAAGAAGCAAGGTTTAGAAGCATTGAGAAATACTCAAAGACTAAATGCAATTTATTTAATTTAATGTATTACTGTATGTAACTTTTAAATAAACAGACCCTGCTGTTGTATCAAAACTGGTATTGAGAACCATGACATTTCCAACACACTCTCATGGCGCAATTGTAAGAATTTGTACGATTTTTCTAAATTTTGCTAATTTGTATGATATCGTACAACTGCACTAGCATAAATCCGTACGAATTCACTATAGCCAATAATGTCGTTGGTCGCTGGACAACAATTATTTGCTTCTGGCACACACAACAGCTTCTTATCATGTTTATCTTGATTGGTTACTGATTACAGATTGGTTAGGTTTAGATAAGGGGTTTGTGTAAGGGCATAATATTAAGAAGCATGTCTTTAACGTCTCATGCGAGGAACTCACGCTTACTTCCGCATTAAACATCAGACGCATTTGCACGTGATGAAATCGTAAAAAATCATACGAAATAGCCAACTCGTAAAATATGTACAAATTTCATGAGATCGGGTTGGATATTTCACTAGCATTGAAATTTCAAATTCTTCCAGTAGCTTACCAAAGAAAAGAAAAAACTTCTTTCCAAAAGTTTTTCTTACCAAAACAAATAAATAAATAAAAACTTTGAAATGATATAGTAATGTGCGTACGTACACAATGCAAGGCCGAATGAGTTCACAGTTCAAATATCACATGTTCACTAAAAATATAAAAAATGAGAAGGTAACATGATGGTGCATTAGATCAAAATAACAGTTACATCTGTATGTAAAAGACAAAAATTAGCACCCATGAGTCACAGGGCTTGTATTTACGGCATTAGTGGATTATAATAACTCTTGCAATGGCTTAGCCCAATGCATCCTGTCTCTCACTGATAACTGCAAACCTGTGACTTGACTGCAGCATCCTAACAGCCTGCTAAGCCACATCATTATGTTTTCATGGTCTCCTAAATTATCAAAATGTAATTCCCTCTATTTCTATAAACTGTAAAAACCCACAAAGAACTACCACATCTGTGAGAGAAAATAGTGATGACACATTCACAATAGCACTTACTACTTTAAACTCAGTTCACAGTATGATTTGTCCTAGATAGATTAGTCCAATTGCAGAGTCCCACGAAACAAGAGTTAAATAGTGAACGTTAGAGTCAAAACAAAAGACAAATATGTAACATTCATAAACAAAGTCATTAATGTTCCATTCTGGAGTCATATAGCTGTTTCTCCTCATGGTGAAGTGAACCTCTCCAATTAAAGTCATCAAGGGAGTATGGGCACCTGCTGCGGCAACCACATTAAGATAATTTTAGTTAAAATGTTTGAAAACATGCAGGTTTATCAGGCTGACAAATGTCATTTCTGTCATCACTCATCTCAGCATGCGCTCTCTGTTTGGGAGAGCACTCTGCAGTCTGCAGTCTCGCTCAACTGTTCTGCCTTAACACAATTAGCATGGCTCAATGCTGTCATGACATATTCTGACAACTTTGCATAATGGCGTAGTACATGAAAGAGGTCCTGGATCTGTGATTTTGGTTTCTTTGCACGACTTCACCATGTTTCGGTTTGAGAGGTTTTAGGATTAGTTTGCCAAAAAAAGAATTCACTCAATTTATTCACCCTCATGTTGTTTCAACCCCTTAAGGCTTTTTCTCCTTGAAACACAAAGGGGAATTTTTTAACAATATTCTGTAATAAATGAAAATGGGGACTGGGCAGTCAAGTTTGTTGATGTCAGGCACAGTGTAGACGTTCTGTGGTCATCTGCATGTTTCTGTATGCGCTTGTTCAAATTGCCCTATAGGATGGTTATTTCTGTTTAAAGTCACACGTAACCGGTTTTAGCACAGTGTTTCATTGACAGGTAGAACTTTCCAGTTTCACCCCAGAACTAGGTTTCACCAGACTTGTGCTTCCAATTAGTTCTTTGTAATTGTCTGTTTTGGTGCTGTTCATTTATATAAGGTTTGTTTCATAGGCTATGTCTGCTTGGATGTATAAATGTTGCACTGTAGTTTGATGAAGGAAATGTGTTTTGTTTTGTTCATTGCTGTGCAATATGTACAGATGACAATAAACTAGACTTTGACATTGGAGCTACAAACTCCTGATTTACTAAGATAAAAAATACTGGAATTAGTTTGCTTGTGCAATCTATGAAATTACATGTGCATTTCATGCATTCTGTGGGTGATTTACTAAGAAACATTTAGTAAATAACTACATTTTTTTATTTTTAATGCATCCAACACAAATTTGTAGCCTTCCCCAGATCTGTGCCTAAACACAATCCTGTCTCTGAGTGCTGCAGGCAGTTCCTTTGACCTCATTGTTTGTTTTTTGCTCTGATATGCAATTTCAGCTGTGAGACCTTATATAGACAGGTGTGTACCTTTCCAAATCGTGTCCAATCAACTGAATTTGCAACCGGTGGACTCCAATCAAAGTGTAGAAACATCTCAAAGATGATCTAGAGAAATGGGATGCACCTAGGCTAAATTTCAAGTGTCATAGCAAAGGGTCTGAATACTTATGTCAATGTGATATTTCAGTTTTTTTCTTTTTAATACATTTGCAAAGTTATGACAAATATTTTTTTTGCTTTGTCATTATGGGTATGGAGTGTAGATTGATGTGATTTGTATTTATCCCATCATCCCTCACATGAGCGCAAGTCAGAGATGCGCGAAAGAGAACATTTGTAGTTAAATTGTACATAAGTATGGTTTTGTTTCTTAAAATAATCAATCGTTTGGGTTCAGAGGAATTTTATTTGTCAACTGGAGTTGTGTGGATTATTTTGATGCACCCTAAATATGCATTTAGGACCGTTAAAAAAAGGAGAACATTCACTTGCACTTTTTAAAGGAGGATGCCTGAAATACAATCCTAAAAGTCTTAAATTCTGTTTTGATGAAGAAAGAAACTCCGATACATCTTGGATGGCCTGAGGGTGAGTAAATTATCAGCAACTATTCCTTTAATGTGTGTCATCAGATGGTTTTCTATGTATTTTCAATTCTAAAAGTCTCTTTCTTGCCACAATGACAGCATGATGCTCAAAGCGAATCAAATTAATACCTGCCTTTCATTTGTATTAATTTGCTCTTGCAGTTTCCGTTTCTGAAATGACTTTCAGGCTTGATAAATCACTTTGCGGGTGCAATTTGATTAATTTGCATTGACACCACCCATTATATGCACATTTGGAGGTACATCTCTTAATTGCATATACGTTTTGGGGGAAAGCGCAAAAATTGTCAAAATGTGCTATTTTGTGCATCTGAAAGACACAATCCTCAGACTGTTACATTTTGAATGTGCTATCAAGCTTTCACATGTATTTATACACACAAACATTTAGTAAATCAGAGCCTTAATGTATAAGAAACCCCCCAGTTATAATGGTACACCTCTGAATGTAGATCTAGTTTTTTCAGAGGAATAAAAAACAAGTATAACAGATAAACATAGACCATGATGGAAATTTTGCAACTTTGAAACTCAGTCAGTCAGTGACAGATATTCTTTCTAGCACTACATCTGCTTTTGATAGTGACATCACATGATAAAGATCAATTGACACCATGCCACATTTATTATTATAATATTTACTTAACCAGGATAACCTCTCTGAGACAAAAAATCTCTTTTACATGAGTGTGCTGACCAAGATTTTAAGTCCAGTAAACTTTCAGAGCATTGAGGAGGGAAAGATTTTGACCGAATAATGACTTAAATTTCGCTTTGTTTCTCACTCAAAGCTCTCACGTTGATTTAATAGACTTGGGATATAACAGACACTTTTTGGGGGCTTTTTAGTCTTTTTTTGAGCTTGACAGCCCCACCCATTTACTTTTACTCTATGGAAGAGAGCAGCTCAGACATTGTGCTAAACTTCTCCTTTGGTTTTCCAAGAAAGAAAATCATCTGCGTTTGGAAGGACATGAATGTGATTAAATAACATCAGAATGTTAATTTTTGCATAAACAATTCCATAAAGAAAGAGGGAGCCCTTGGAGACAGAAGGCAAAAGTCCAACCTGTAGAAGCAGCTGGAGGCTTTAATCACAGAATGAAAGTCAAACTGTTCTTGATCAATTACAATGTACAATTTCAGCACAGTGAATGACCTTGAGTGTAACTCAATTATTAAGGTAATTAAAGACAGATTGTTCTGAGTTCAACAAGTCATCTTGTGAATATCTTTAATAACTGCTGGTTGGAGATATAACTCAATGGAAAGTGTGCACACCCCAAATTCAACTTAAGATTCAGGGCTTAATTTCATACCGTTTGAAACTGATTTGCACTGATTTGCTTACTAAAATCATTCAAATCGAATCAAATCCAACCAATGGTACAAAAATCCTTTTGTTATTAGTTTGTAATCTGGAAATCAAAGTCAGCACCTGACGATAACACTGAAACCAAATGCATCAAACAAAACCTGATTAGATCAGAAATGACTCCGGCTATTTGAACAAATTTCATGGAATGCTCTGCAAAGAATGCCTTTGTTTTCTTTGGAAAGAAAGTATGTTCATTGTTGCCTTATCAGGTGATGGTACCCCACAGTAACTGCTAGCCTCAGCAGGTCTGTGCATTCAGATAGGCAATAAACTCTCACAGTGCAATCCAGAGCCCAGCTTCATTTGATTCCAAATCTGATTTGAATCCACTGGCGTATGACTTGTTTGTGGGGAAGAATAAAGGCATTCTATCCATCAAAATCTCCATGGTGTCTTTCCTGAAACTGGGAAGCCATCCTACCGGACTATTAATCTAATTTGAAACGTATGGCACCATCCCAGACGCTTATGTGAATGCTTATTGATTTTCTGTACACCACACATCCATATTCTTTCCATGGACACTGAATATGCATGTGATCTAATACCTTTCAATATGTGTGTTTACCAAACTTTATATGTATGAGTGTGTGTGTGTAAGAGAGAGAGAGTGAGTGAATGAGTAAAGGTTGAGCAAATGGGTTCTACGTCAGTGTGAAAGAGAGAGATTTCCTTTCACTGGACAGAGCTGCATTAGTGCAGAGCTGCATTTAAAAGCACTCAACCATTTGTTTTGTTTTTTGTTTGTTTGTTTGTTTTTTGCAACAGAATACAACTAGACAAATAATGTTTGTAGACAAACTTTGAGGTTGGCTTGAAAGAGCCTGTTCTGAAATGTTTGCATGTTTTAGTACTTAACTAGGCATTGCTATCACGTGTAGCATGTTAGTAGCATATTGCTAGCATGTTTAGCACTTACCTAGGCATTGCTAACATGTTTTAGCATATTGCTTGCATGTTTTAGCATGTTACGAGCATGTGCTAATATGTTTTAGCACTTAGCTAGATGTTGCTAGCATGTTTTGGCATGTACCTAGCATGTTTCTAGCATGTTTAAGCACTTAGATACTTGGTTTCTAGGGTGAGCTCATTTGGTTACTAGGCAGTTACCAGAGTGACACTCAAAAGGCTTCTTGCTAGCCTGAGTCAAATGAGCAAACCCAGAAGTCTCTACAATGTTCTGGTTCAGAGATATGTGTTTTGCTACTTGGTTGCTAGGGTGAGTTAATTTGGTTGCTAGGCAGTTGCTAGGGTTATACTAACAAGGCTGCTTGCTATCCTGAATAAAAAAGCCAACAGTGAATTCAGTATGATATTCTGCAAAAAATATTATCACGATATTCTTTTTCATATAATTCAATATCGATATCTATCACGATATTCAATCATATTTTTTGAATTTCCAAAAAAAGAAGAGAAAACCAAAGCCTAAATAGCCTTAACAAAACTGCGTTGAGGCCCAGACACAGCCAATGCAGTGGTGTCTGAGGGATCTTCTATGAAAATATTACAATATTTTATAGAGATTATCAATTGAGTGCAGTTGGATATGAATGTTAAAAGATGATCTGTTCATCTTTTAGTGCATAACGGGGGCAATTGCAACTTCATTCTAACATGGAAGAAATCCGCACAAAGCCACTCCAAACGCTAGGGAACCGCTTGCCCCGCGCTGCTGTCAATTTTACAATCCACTTCGCGAGCTTGACGCTCGGCTTCCATAGGAAGGAATTGAAAGCACTCGCTCACATTCGCTCCCTACGGTATTCCTCTCAGCCATTTTGAATGAAAGTCAATGGAGCTGGTAGCTAGGGTGCTCTAAATGGTTGCTAAGGCATGGCTAAGTGGTTTCAAGGGTGAAACTTAAAGGCTGCTTCTTAGTCAGATTAAAAAAAAAGCTAAATATGAAGACTGTACGATGTTGTGGTGCAGAGATTTGGGCTTTGCTATATGGTTGCTAGGCAGTTGCCAGGGTGATACAAAAAAGGCTGCTTGCCTTAGTCATATGAGCAACAATGAAGTCTCTATGACATTATGATCTGGAGATACCCATCTAATCCATTTCAAATGGAAGTCAAAGGGGTTTGGTTGCTTGGGTGCTCTAAAGGGCGTGGTTAAGTAGTTTCCATGATGATGCTTGAAGAGTGATTGCTCACCCAAGTAAAACAAGCAATCTCTCTTGTTTGTAGGACATTCTGATCTGAAGATATCCCATTCAGCCATTTTTAATTGGGAGATTTGGAGTTATGACAAGACAATTTTTCCATAGTAATCTATGGGACTTTTCGGGACAATTTTTTTTTGCCCCTAAGGGGAGCACTGTACCCCCCACCCCTTAGAAAAGTCAAAGCACAGGTGTCCTCCATAGGTCAGTCGATTTGACACCTCATCTGTGGGTCTACGCCAAATGATGCAGGATGAGTTAGGTCCAAAGTTTTGTACAGAATAATAATAATAAGCATGCAAGATTATAATAGTGATGCTTTGCTTGGCAAGCACCACTAATATGTTTAATACGTTTAATAGTAGATCTGTAGGTTGGCTCTTTCAAGCCAACCTAAATATAGAACTGATGCTAGGTGCAGTAGTAAAAAGGGAAAGGCAGTGACAAAGGTGCAGAACAATTATGTTGTGCAATGGATCCAAAAATGAAGGGCTGCCATTTATTTGTTCTGTATAACCATTGAATAATGGGTTGTTTGGTATTGTATTAGTTTGTATTAAACTAACTGGATTTCAGCATCCAGACCTCAAAATCAAAATAGTAACAGTTTACATGGACTACAATACTGCACCTAATGGCCTTTTGGACCATTAGCACACACAAACAAATATCATTTTTGTTAAACAGCAAATAATAATAATAAAAAAGAACTATTACATTTCCACAACTTTCCAAAAGTGTACAAAATTTGAGTTCTTTCTGCATAAGAGAGCAATCAGAGAACATAAGTTAATTCATACTAGAAGCTGGAGCCACAGAAAACTTAATTCAGAAGAGTTCACAAACTTTGTTGCTCAACAAGAGTTTGTAGATAAGAGAACGTCTTTCAAATATCTAAAGTTATTCTGCATCTCTTCTCTTTCTTTGATTTGATAGTCGACATATATTCACTAGGGATAAAGCACATTGTCATTTCAATGACACACTTTTTCACAAAATCTTACAGAGTAAGCAAAAACATCTGTTCAGCACAGCTGACAGGAAGCTTCCTTTGTTACCTCTTCTTGTGGAACAGAAAATTAGAAGTTTATTAGAATGTTGATGCTGCTCTTTTCCTTACAATGAAAGACACTGGTGACAAGGGGTTATAAAGCTTAAAAAAATAATTAAAACACCTGACAAAAGCATGATAAAAGTAGTCCATATGACAGTGTTATATTCATTTATACAATTAGCATTGTGGAGGAAAAGACATTTACACTCACCTAAAGGATTATTAGGAACACCTGTTCAATTTCTCATTAATGCAATTATCTAATCAACCAATCACATGGCAGTTGCTTCAATGCATTTAGGGGTGTGGTCCTGGTCAAGACAATCTCCTGAACTCCAAACTGAATGTCAGAATGGGAAAGAAAGGTGATTTAAGCAATTGTGAGCGTGGCATGGTTGTTGGTGCCAGACGGGCCGGTCTGAGTAATTCACAATCTGCTCAGTTACTGGGATTTTCACGCACAACCATTTCTAGGGTTTACAAAGAATGGTGTGAAAAGGGAAAAACATCCAGTATGTGGCAGTCCTGTGGGCGAAAATGCCTTGTTGATGCTAGACGTCAGAGGAGAATGGGCCGACTGATTCAAGCTGATAGAAGAGCAACTTTGACTGAAATAAACACTCGTTACAACCGAGGTATGCAGCAAAGCATTTGTGAAGCCACGACACGCACAACCTTGAGGCGGATGGGCTACAACAGCAGAAGACCCCACCGGGTACCACTCATCTCCACTACAAATAGGAAAAAGAGGCTACAATTTGCAAGAGCTCACCAAAATTGGACAGTTGAAGACTGGAAAAATGTTGCCTGGTCTGATGAGTCTCGATTTCAGATGGTAGAGTCAGAATTTGGCGTAAACAGAATGAGAACATGGATCCATCATGCCTTGTTACCACTGTGCAGGCTGGTGGTGGTGGTGTAATGGTGTGGGGGATGTTTTCTTGGCACATTTTAGGCCCCTTAGTGCCAATTTGGCATCGGTTAAATGCCACGGCCTACCTGAGCATTGTTTCTGACCATGTCCATCCCTTTATGGCCACCATGTACCCATCCTCTGATGGCTTCTTCCAGCAGGATAATGCACCATGTCACAAAGCTCGAATCATTTCAAATTGGTTTCTTGAACATGACAATGAGTTCACTGTACTAAAATGGCCCCCACAGTCACCAGATCTCAACCCAATAGAGCATCTTTGGAATGTGGTGGAACGGGAGCTTCGTGCCCTGGATGTGCATCCCACAAATCTCCATCAACTGCAAGATGCTATCCTATCAATATGGGCCAACATTTCTAAAGAATGCTTTCAGCACCTTGTTGAATCAATGCCACGTAGAATTAAGGCAGTTCTGAAGGCGAAAGGGGGTCAAACACAGTATTAGTATGGTGTTCCTAATAATCCTTTAGGTGAGTGTATATTGAATTAAATATCCTATGCTAATTTTCTTATCTTGATCTTGAAAAAGCTATACAGTATTGGCTACTGTTAAGACACTTTCAGGGTACTTTTTTCTGTTGTTTTTTTTGCCCTTCATGGTGGTAGCAACCAACTTTCTCTGAAGAAGTTTCGATGTGGAGTGCTGTGGACATGCTCTTAAGACTCCCTGAACCAACCCAACAACTAACTAGTTGGCTTTGGAAAGCTTTCCAAAGCCAACTAGTAAAAAACTAGTTGGCTTTGGAAAGCAGAAAAGCAAGTCTCTCCTGCAGTGATAACTGGGTTTTCCACTGTACCTCCAGCAGGGTAAAGTGCTGAGCTGCCAGCAGGTGTCCAGACGGCCAAAGCATGCAGAACGTCAGGAAATGTCAGCAGGAGCAGATTGCAGGAGGAAGCTGCTGCCCATTGACCTTCTGCTGATGAGCTGCTGGAGAACTAACACACTGCAGAGAGCCCATACACACAAAAGCCTCTAAGCCCCAGAAAAATTAATGAATTATCAATTAATTAAATCATTTTTCTTTTTTTTAAACTGCAAACATTTAAAAAGTCCAGCTAGACTGTATTTTGTATTCTTCTAATAAACTTCAATTTAAAATGTACATTAAAAGCTATCAGAGATAAACAGACTGAATTGTTTAAATTATTATTATTATTATCATCAGGACTGCAGGATAACTTATAAGAGCATTCCTATAATAGTCTGTGGTTGCATTAAAAATGGTTGAAAAATGTTACTGTTTAGTCACAGTCTGGAGCCCTGGTTGTTATTTTTCAAACATACAATTCAACAGACTAATATCTAGTTAAAGACATATACAAAACATAGGCCTACATAATGGCATCACAATACCTAAATACATAGACAACTGACAGGACATCTACTTATTATTTGGCTAATTACTGTGTATTAATAACCAGACTGAAATTTAAGATGTTATTTTACTGAAAATCTTCCCTTTCACTTAGGCTATGTTCAGAGTGAAGGCAAATCAGATTTTTTCTCAAATCAGATCTTTTCAGGCAGACTGACCGCACTATTAATTGCAAGTGATCAAATTAGATTTGCGTATTCAGACATAACCAACCTATCTGAATGGGTTGCTTTGGTAATGACGTAGGCGTACCCACGTGACGATGCTTTCAAAACAGATGCGGGAAAAATGGAGGTGCATCATCTCGCTCTCCAAATAAGCACCCTGTCCAGTCGCGGAGCAGATGTGCTTTGAATCAAATTCGGAGAAATCAGATTTCATGTGTTTTTTGCTGTCCAGACTATCAAAACTCATCTGGATACAATCTGGATATGCAAAAAATCAGATTTTTAGTGGCAGTCTGAACATTTAAACGTGTGATGGATCACGAGGCTTGCCAAAATCAAAGATGTTCGACATTTAGTTTGGGGATGCTAACGAGATCTGCAAACTACAGCGGATGGAAAGATTAGGCTTTCAATGAATAACGCCTTTAATTTAGACTGTTTGTCACCCAAAGCAAACAAATGTCTTCAGCAGACTTGAAATATTGTGCAGTCAAGTGGACTACTTTAAGGTGCTTTTTTTTTTTATACTTTTTTGGAAATAGAAAATATGAATCACCATCCATTCACTGTGTGAAAAATAGCAGCTACATTCTGAAAAGATCTCCTTTTGTATTGAGAAGAAAGAAAATAATGTGCTTTAAATGATGACAGAATTTTCATGTTATACAGTGGGTACGGAAAGTATTCAGACCCCCTGAAATTTTTCACTCTTTGTTAAAAAGGACCATGTGATATTTCAGTTTTTCTTTTTTAATAAATGTGCAAAAATGTCAACAATTCTGTGTTTTTCTGTCAATATGGGGTGCTGTGTGTACAATAATGAGGAAAAAAAAAATTTACTTAAATGATTTTAGCAAATGGCTGCAATATAACAAAGAGTGAAAAATTTAAGGGGGTCTGAATACATTCCGTACCCACTGTATGTGAACCAGAGCCGCCGATAAGGGGTGACAACTTGACCTTTTGTCCCAAGCCTGGGCCTGAGGGGGGACCCGGCCGGACTGGAGGGAGGTTCGATAGTGTAGAGCACGGAGACATGGATTTAAATACGGAGACAGTGTACACGCAACAGTAGAAGCAAAAGCCGCCGGCAGCATTCGTTGATGGACCAACTGTCTCTCATATCAAGACTTCAAAGAAAACTTGGAGCTGAATGAATTGATTAGTTCAGCCATCTAGGATCATATTGTGTCCCAGCATACTCTGAGGTGGTGACATAAAATGTACAATAAAAGAAAAAACTGCACAGCTTGTGATTTTTCAGATGTATGGTACTGTACATGGCAGTAAAAAGGGCAGAGCGGATACCAGCCTATGAAGAAGATAAGTGGTGTGAAATCCAGATCAAAATGCCTTTAAAAATCCTTCCCTGTGAAAGAGCACTGAGCCTCTCGTTAGGGGAATATGGGTAAAGATGCAGATTAGGGTGATTACGACATGTGAACGCCTTCCTTGATTTGGGATTAATCACTTAGAAATGGAAATTACCTAAGCTATTTACATTGAAATTGCCTAATTAACATTTAATAAATCAAGCGTATTTTGTATTAGGGCCTTTTACGAAAGAAAACAAGACATGTCTTTATCATCAGTACACAGAAGTTATTGTTGTATAGCAAGACTTGAAATGGCAATGACTGTAACTTATACAAGTCCTGTTTGCTAGCTCTATCTGTCATATTTAATGACATCAGAATAATATTTGCATAAACTGCAATATTTCTTACAAAATGGAAAATCTGAGGTACCCCATGGGCAACACTCAATAGGAGCTTCCAAGTTAATACTCCATCTGTTGGCCATAAACAGAACAAATCCTGAGAACGGTTATATTTTGCATGCTAATATTGGTGCCTAATTCTGTTTTAACTTTTCTAATTAGCACAAGAACAATGTTAATAACACGTGTTGACAGTTTAACACTGTACTAACTTCTGTCAGAATACATGCTCTTACAACTCAACATAAATAGGCTTTTAATTCAAGCTAACCATCTCTTAACAGTTACTTAGGATCTGGTAAAAGAAAAAACCTACAGATGGTATAGTGTAAGTTGTAAGCCCTATCAAAGCCATAGTGGTTATTTGCATGTGTTTCAGATATTAGTTATTAAAAATAATAGGGCTGTAAAAAGGATTGCAATCTCATTTAATCTCTTTTATTTCTAGTGACCACCTTAATATAGTTGTTTAGAAAAATTATTCCAGAATATGAGTTCAAAGGAACAAATTTAAGGTTTGGTTGCTTGAGCTTTACCAATGTGGCAGTGGGAGTACCAAAGACAAAAAAGTTGAAAAACACTGGTATAGATAAGGCCCCAAAGAAAGTGATAAAAAATAGCCCCAATGCAGCAAGTCAGTGAGATAACAATAACATCACATTAGCCATTGTTCCGTTGTTGAATGGATAGTGCAAAATCTTGTCTGATGCAAATTAAGTCTGTCTAAAAGTTCAACTAACTGTGTTGTGCACTTGCATCTGTTTGGGGCCTTACAGCCCATAATTACTTTTAATGTAATGTTTTAAATCTTGACTATTAGTTTTGATCATTAGATTGCATTTTCATGAACTTTTATGACTGAATGCACCATCTGGCCGCACAACTCGAGTCTCCAATGTGCCAACTGTATAAAATAATCTTGTCGAAGATCAGTGTTGGGCAGTAGCATCACAACAATTGGGGGGTGGGGGGGCAGCTTAACCTCCTGAGACCCTGAGACTCGGAAGCTTCCAAAATACAACCTGCACATCCCTACATCAGGGTGCTTTGCATCTTACCTTGTTTGTACATTTGCTAAGAAGACAGTTGCAAAGGCATGCATAAACCTGTGTATAAAAAGCACCTATTCTAATTTTAGCATTAGACAGACGGAAGGAAACAACAGTTAGACAGAAACAACGGACAGCACATGAAGTCAACAACAACTACGACAACAAAGACAGATAAACATCTCTGTGTATCACCAAAAAGAACTATATGCAATCTGATGAATTCTAATAAAAGCTGTTGAAGTCTAACTTCCGTCTCCTACTCTTCTTCTCGAACACCTCAACCCTGGCTACCATGTTAAAATAAAAACATTTTCATCATTAATACTGAATCTATGTACCAGAGTCTGACCGATACAGGATTTTTGAGACGCAGCCGATTGTAATGCACTGACAAACTATAGCTGGCTAACATAGCAAACAGACGTGATAAACATGAGTGACATGGTTGTCAGGGACAGGGTTAACATTATATTAGTTATATTGAAAAGAGAAAATGATGAGGTCATTGTTAATTAACTTTCCAGTATATATTTTACAAACTAGTTAGCAAATTACCGTGAAGACACCGCTTAACTCCGCACTGTCTGCAGAACCACTGTCAGCTCAGCTTTGTAAACAATGGAGTCAGAGCGCACTCTACTGGACAAACTACGTTATGACACCTATTCTAAATCACCCCAAACATTGTTTTCTGCATTATATGTTCTGAAAAAAAAGTTTCCATATCTGTGCATATCGGAAAACATATATGCCGATACCAATATATCTGTGAAAAGCTAACATTGGCCAATAATACTGGCCGACCGATAAATCGTTCGGGCACTACTATGTACTGATTATCATTACTGCATGTATGCCAGCCATGTTGAGTGGTCCAAATATCATCTGCAGCCTGAAACTGAACATATGAATGAAAGTTAGAAGTGAATGTCCATGGCTGCTTAGTGGATGACTTAACCTGCAGTGTGTTGTCTGACTGCACTGCTCTTATAACAGTTTCAAAATACACCTTATTTTCATCCTAACTCCGAAAGCAACATGTTCCAGCTTTTGGATGCGCCTATTGATTCTCAATGTGATAATGCACAATGAATATATGATTTCAAATGTTAGTAAGAATAATTGTTCTCGAGGTTGTGTTTAACAGTGTACTATTTCACAATGAATCATAGAAATTTTCAAAATAGCATGTTGGATGAATCTAGAGATGTTACTCTTTTGATACAGGCAGGTTTCAATGTAAAACTTAGTGAGGTTTCTTACCAAATTATTTATAATATAGTTTTATTGGCATTTCTCCCAAAGACGAACTTTACTGAGATCGGCACCATGTTGTTTTGTCACGACACATGATGAAAGATTAACCCTTTAATGACAGCCAACAGAGTTAAACAGAGTGTCCTAAACTCATTTAAACTCAGTTTAAATTAAATTGATTCTACATAGCTTATAGTGAAGCCAAACCACAATGAGTATTCATGAAGAAGCAAGCCTTAGTTGGTTTGCTGGTCTTAGCTAGTTTAGGCTAGTCTCCCAGCCTGGTCAAGGTGGTACTCAGCTGTTTTAGCCAGGCAATCACCCAAAGCCCCTCTAAAACTTGGAGACCAGCTAAGACTATCAAAGTAGCTTAGTTTAGGTTTAAGTTTGTTTTTGGTTTTATTTCAGTAATGTACTCTTGTTTTTAAATCATGCAGCTTTTCAGCAGCAAAGCTATTTCATTAAGTACCAGTGTTGGGCTGACGACACTCGATGGGTTACATTACACCTGACAATATTTTAGCAATACATTATTTTGAGTCAGTTCTTTTCAAAGAATTGACAGAACGGGTTAGCTTTTAATTAAGAATTATTTTAGTTTATTACTAAAATAATGAATAATTTAGTATGTTTATTAAGCCGTTTTTCTCATGGGGACAGTTGGTTTTAGGTGACTTCTGGTGACCTTCAACCAAACATATTTGGAATCTCACAAATGCACTGTAACAACACGCTCAGCACACGTTAGCACACTAAACTGAACTCTGGGCACATCTCTTAGGCTGAGCATGATAGAGTTATGTGTATCAAGTACAGAACGGCATCATGGGCCTCATGCATGCTAATAGTATGTTTGATACAATACAGTTCCACACTGAAACCACTGAAAACACTGCATCATGAGCCGCAAAGGAGCTTTGAGGATGTGTAATGCACCACAGAGAACAGAGCTGAGTGCATGGTCATACCAGGTTTTGTCACGATTTAGATTTTATTTTGATTATTCGTTCAGCCTTTCAATGTAGGCAAAACATGATCCACTCATACAGTATACACACACAGAACAACTAGCAATACAATTTTTCCCATGTACTTCATCCGGAGACCTTCATCTTTAAAAAAATTTCATTTGTATTTGTTTTTAGATACAGCTATTAGATCAAATTAAAGCCTAAAGACTCATT
Organism: Xyrauchen texanus; assembly: GCF_025860055.1. Classification (NCBI taxonomy): domain Eukaryota; kingdom Metazoa; phylum Chordata; class Actinopteri; order Cypriniformes; family Catostomidae; genus Xyrauchen; species Xyrauchen texanus. The sequence continues at coordinate 17,929,647 of NC_068283.1, read as the reverse complement.
TAAATTCTTCATATTAAAAATTGCAAGCTACACTAGCCATGTAGCTGTAAAGGGTAGATTTAATGTTAGCTTAGCTAATTTTTCTGTAGCGTAGTTGCTAGCTTAGCAAACACCATTTTTAGTAGTTTAGCCAACACTGTTAAAAATATGAGGCAGCTGTGCTTTCCAAAAAACACAATTATTCCAGCTTCCCACAGGTGCGAGGCTGATGCAGTATGTATTTATGGGTGTCAAGTGACATGAACCACACTTTTGAATGTGTCTGAAGCATTGCACGTTTCTTTCAGATTTTGATATCACACTGCCTCATTACATCAGCAGAAGGATGACAGACAATTATGTGTCAGAGAAATTATCCTCAAAGATATTATGTAGTTATGTACTGGAGGAGAAGGCCAGGCCGGGCAGGTTACATTTTTCTTGACTAGTATTGTGATGGTAAATCATCTCCGATACAGACTTTGCTTCCTACCAAATAGTGTGAGAGATTGCGTTGACTAATCAAAGATAAGGTCATCTAGCCAGTTATAACAGAGCAATGCATCAGCCATGCTCCAATACGAGCTTAAATACTCATGTCAGCACACATAAGCTCTCAGGTACCAAAAGAGTCTTGAGTCTGTTGTTGTGACTATCAATACTGAAGAAAAATGGGTATTGTTACCTTTTCCCATTTTATTTTTGACCTGTACTGGTAATTTTGACATTCCTTGTTATTTGTAGTGTTGTTCCGCAGAAATGTACTATGAAAGAAAAACAACGAAATATCACCTACTGTACGTACAAAACACACCACAGATCATTACTGGAAAAAGTAGGGTACAACGGGGCCCCCCGGGTTAAAAGGCACATTAGATTTTGTTTTCTCCCAAAACTCCAAATGGCAACAAAAACTACCCCAGCACTTTTGTAAAGATGTTTGTCACTGCAAATTGTGCAAAATGTTCCTATTCCATGAGATCATTGTGTGTAATGTCTAAAGAGGCAATTTGATCTAATATTTAATCATTTTTACATTTTGCAAATTTATGTAGCTAATGAAAATTCTTGAAATTATCAAATTTATTTTGAAATGCTTATTTATCATTTTCAGTTTTGTTCAAGGTGATTAAATAAAACATTTTTTCAATACTGTCCAATATGATATTTGGGGTAAAAAGTCGCCCTGTTGCAGGGGCTAAAGACCCCCACTAAACACATTGTTTTTCTTGAGTGTAGGAATACATATGAAATGAAAAATGTTCAAAGTGGGCTCATATTGACTGATCCAATCATAATAGATATTCATTGTTTATAGAATACTTGAGATGTAATGAAGTGCCACATGTGCTTGAAATTGTGAAAAAACAGGAAATTGTGAAATTGTCTGAAGCAGTTATTTTGTATATATATATATATATATATATATAAACAACCTTCTGTTGTTAATTCTTTTAACACCATTTATGTTACTTCATCAATATTCAATAAAAAGAAAAAAACAATTTTTCAGTCTTTATACATTTTGTGTTCAGAAAAAGTTGAAGGTGTTTTAGCCCTGTTATATGCAACCAGAGGACTGCGGCATCAAGCTAGAGGCAAAAACATCTTTCATACTGCTTAGCCTTCTCTATTGGGCTGACCAGTGTATACTTCACTGACCAGTGTATACTTCACTGACACTGGCACTGCCTACCCTGCCAAAATTCAAAAATAAAATGTTTATTAAATAATAAACTTGTATTTGTATTTTTACTTTTTATTCTTGTGATTTATATATGCAATATGTGTGTTATTCCAATTGTTTAGACGTTATGATGACAAATGTAGCAGTTACGCATAATCAACTAAAAACAAATGGTAGAATAAGCAGTGCTTTTACGGTCCATTCATTGCAGACGACACGCGGAAAACCCATGTTATGCATGCGACTTCGATCCTGTATTCTTTAACATGTACGGCAAAAAGCACAAATCTGCTGTGCCTTTTGACGTAAATATGTTATGCCCGTAATCATCTCCGTTACGTATCAGACATGGACCAATTAAAATCGAGATATTCCTGGACATTTAGCGTAGCTAACGTCATTACACCACAGCTAGCGTACATGCCTAATCCCGCCAAATTCAAAATCAAAATGACAGCACCAGCCGTAATCACGGAATTAAGAATTTTTTCCAAGCTCAATTTTAATTCCAAATATGAGTTAATTGCAAGAGGGAGGTCTACGCCAGCCTTAGATTGACTAGTACAGCAAAAGGGCACAAAAATTATCCGATCATTTCAAACTGATTGGTATGTAAGAAAAGATTGGCTATGTGGCTGTGCTAACAATCAGCGGCTGTACTGCTATCCCTGCCTGCTTTTTTCAACCAGTCAGACTGTTTGGACTTCAGCGGGATATTGTGATTTGAACAACCTGCCCGCAGCTTTAACCAAGCATGAAAAGTCGTCAGCTCACATCCAGTGTCAAATTACACTGAAAACCATGGGAAAATCTCGGATCGACCTTGCACTTGATGAGCAAAGGAAGCTGTATATAACCTACCACAATGAAAAGGTAAAGGATTGTTGTATTGTATCTTCTGTTATAAAGATGAAGATTGCACATAAAAAAATAAGCACATAATGTTGTAAAAAATAAACAACTTATGTTCTGTTATATTGTTCTGTGTTTTGACTACTGAATTTTGTATAATAATATCTAATGAAGATATATTAACAAAATCGTATATATTATATATAACACATATATAAAATACATACATTTTTTGATATGCGCGCTAGCTACTGTGCGTATGTGCGTGTGCACGTGTGTGTGTGTGTGTGTGTGTGTGTGTGTGTGTGTCTGTGATAGAGAGAGAGTACACGATATACATCCTGATTTTTAAAAAAAAAATTTTTTTTTATTATTGACAAATAATTCATCCTGATTTTTACATTTCTTGATATGCCGCGCTTGTGCGTAACGTTCACTGTTATTACGTATTATTAGCTTAAACAATAAATCAGGTAATCTGGCTTTCATAACTCTTTAAGACATCACCGCACGTCACTGGTATACTTAGAATAAGAGAATTATAGTACATTTTATTCACCAGAATAATAAAATGCAGAAATAAAGATGAACAAAGATCCAGCTCTGCGTTTCATTCGTCATATTTCAAATTTACAATATAACAAAACTATTGCAATAAACATTGCAAGTTGAAATACTTTGGCTACACTGAGGCTCTATTTATGAGTCTCATTCTCTCTGGTGAGAGCATCTGTGTTCACAGCAATATACAGCACTGACATTTAAAACAGGGAATGGGGAGCAGTGAAGGAAACTTTGTGAAGATCTGAAGAGTGGACATTAGCATTCACAGTGCAACAGAGGCATAAGCCAAGCATTATGAGACTTTCATGGCCCAGAAAATTTGTGCAGATTTGATACCTCAGATTAAAAAGCCAAAAGCCTCTTATACGAACTGTTGAATCTGACTGTGTACTGACTGGCATGTTAAAAGTTCTGACTTCAGATTAATTTGACCAGGCTGGAGGCTTCAAAATATACATCTCAACAGGACGGATATCCTAGGATATTGGAGTAAAATAGAATAAATTAAACAGCTTTGCTCTTCAAATTACATTACAGTATAGTAATTTAGAGGGTATTTAGCACATAGCAGATGTGTAATTCTTATTCTTTAACTTGTTAAAAATATTAGATTATATATGGTGTTAAATGTAATGCAATTAACACATTTCACTAATTTGACATTACTACTGTTTCATTCACTCTACGAATTTTTTAAATGACTGGTTTGTCACAGCCTTTGCGAGATCACAGGACTTTTAAAAATTTAAGTCATTTGAAAACATAAATAAATAATATTGTGTGGGGAGAGGGCATGGCCAAAGCACTGTTGGTCTGGGGAGAGAGACAGCGGTAAAGGTTTTCACCTGAGATAAATTGCTGCTAATTGTGATTTCCATGTTCACAGTGAGAGGCAGGGTGATAAAAGGCTGCCCCAAGCCCCAGAAAGAACCCAGCTGAAAAGCTGTGAGAGTGTGTTGGCTGCTGTCGGCAGTTTTGAATACTTTACCGGCACATATAAGGCGGACGTGTTTAATTTTTAAAATAAAAGTGGCATACCTGAGTTTGAATAGCTGTTTCCTGCTTCTTCATTTCGTTGAACAATTACACATTTTTAAAGGAATATTCTGTGTTCAATAAAAGTAAAGCGCAATTTCCAGCATTTGTGGCATAATATTGATTACGACAAAAACTGTTTGACTTGCCACACTTGTTTAAAAAAAAGCTAAATTCTGAGGTACAATGAGGCACCTACAATGGAAATGAATGGGGCTATTTTTTTACTGTTAAAATACTATTTCATAAGTATAGCCACAAGACATAAACGTTATGCGTGTTAACACGATTTAGTGTGATCATTTACTAAACTTGTGTAAAATTATAGCAGATTTTACAACTTCGTTACCATGACGATGTAATGTTAGCAAACTCTAAAACCCTACAATGACTGTAAAATTACAATATAAACAACTTTAATACTAACAGCAGCTCAAATAACACACAAGTTTTAAGAGAAAAAATTATGTAAGTGCTTTTATAAAATTATAAGATTCACATTTCTGCTTTTAAACTCTTCAAACATTGTCCACGTTCACTTCTATTGTAAGTGCCTCAATGTAACCTAAATTTTTCCTTTTTTTAAAGAGAAGGAAGGACGAGTCGGAATTAATTTCTGTGGTAATCAACAGTTACGCCACAAATGCTGTCGGTTGAGCTTAACTTGTATTGAAGCTGGAACATTCCTTTAACACAAGTATGTCTTTCTTCAGAAATTGATAATCATCTTAATTCAGCTTGATATACCGCCCATGAGCTAAACACACTTTTGATGGCACTGACATTACAGAGAAGGCTACTTTTATTAAAATCAAGTTAAAAGGTGAAACATTTAGGGATTGCATAGTCTCCTCTCCATTTGAAATTGTGAAAAGTGTCTGCCAGATTGTTTGAGATGAGCTAAAAAGGAATGTACCCAATGGATCATATACAATAAAATGGAATATGTGCATTAAGAAAGTAGGTAGGTTTGATTTCTTCAAAAACAAAATTATTTGACATACATTCATTATTACTCTAACTATTTTGACATTCTAAAATATTTCATATTTACTGCTCATGCTTTAACTACAGTTAGAGTGTGCAAAGATTTTTTCAGAAATGTTTGACAAATGGGAGCATATGAAGTTTTCCAAGTGTCTTTTGTACAATTAAAAAAAGTGCAGACTCTTTTAAAGCCCTTATGCATGCGGGTACTACAGTCATCCCTGGGGAAATCAAGGCTATTGTATCTGTCTCAGGCAGCAGAAGTCATCCATGTCTGACGCAGTGGGACTGAGAGTTAAAGCCTATCCATGGTTCAAACTACTTCATGTCAATCAGGAAAATTACTGATTTAATTATTAAATCACGAAAGAGTTCTTCAAAATCACTTCCCTTATAATGTAATACATATTTCAGAGCAAGCATCCAACTATGATAAATCTAAAGATTAGAATGGATAGAATACCATGTTAACTATGAGATCAAAAGAATTGGACTGACTTTTGTTTGGGTAAAAATACAGATTCAGTGATATTCATGATCTTCATTTGAATGATCACGCTAGAGTCTTAAAAATCCCAAGATCGATATTTTAATCATGTGCAACCCTCAGTGTGAGTAATTCGCTGGCATATGCAACAATGTTTGGCAATGCAACTAAAAAATGTGTGTGATTAGCCACTGGCTGGTATATTTGCAGTAAATTTGTATAGTGGTGAAGAAGTCAGCAATGAGATCCTTTCACTGTGTTGAGAGAAAGTTTAGTTAAAATTGTTTCATGTCATATGTGTCCAAAGACAAGATCCTCACAATCCATTTGTCACTGAATAATGTTTCTTTTAATATTTTTTCTGTTCTTTACACTCCGTTGTTGATTAAAACAACAAAAATAGAAACATTTAATTCCTTTCACACTGCATGAATTCAATAAATAACCTGTGCAACTTCCTTCTTTTTTAAAATGTGCTCTGCCAAAATAATTCTGTAAGATGCTCAATGAACTGCCGTTATTCTTAAAGAGATGGCATCTTTTTAGTACTTGCTCTACAGATCACTGGAAGTACTAGTATGGACAATTCCATGGCAATGTCAACCATACCATGAAAAACGTTCATTTCAAGCAAAGGAAAAAAGCACTGCTTGTCCACTTTTTAAAGGGTTAGTTCACCCAAAACTTTTAATTATCCCATAATTTACTCATTCTCAAGCCATCCTAGGTATATATGACTTTCTTCTTTCAGCCAAACATCAGAGTTATATTAAAACATATCCTGGCTTGTCCAAGCTTTATAATGGGAGTGAATGGTACCTTAGATTTTGAAGCCCAAAAAAGTGCATCCATCCATCACAAAAGTAATCCATACAGCTCCAGGGTGTTAATAAAGGCCTTCTGAAGCGAAGTGATGCATTTTGTAAAATAATATCCATATTTATAACTTTATAAACTATAATCATCACTGGCTTCCGGTAACGACTGTCCGCATGTTCACAAGAGAATCGAGTTCCGGCGTATGACGTAGTTGTCAATGTCAAAGTATGATGAACACACGGTCTCCTTTAATTTATTAATTTTTTTTACACCTTGTAATGTGTTACGGACATGACAGTTACGGATGCTTCATATCAAATCATATGGATATCAATGAGAGAATCAAACATCATTCTTTCACCACGATGATTATGATAGATAGCTGACCATTGCTTTGATCTGTGATGTGTTTCAAGCTTTCTGCATCTATAGCCAACATTTGAGAAGAAATAATTTTGACAAACATTGCGATTTAAATTGTAACATCATCTATTATTGCTCGCTGCTCAGCATGTGCCATATACACATGCTAGAGGGCGCCGTTCGCTCACGCAGTGCTGACTGAAGCAGTGAATGCTGACTATATTTTAGAATGCAGCCTTTTGCGGTTATGTAATTGTGCAAGGCCATGTGGTGATTTCATTGCATTTCGATTCATCATGCAGCCTTGATGAATATCATACTGATATCTCAGATGTCAAAGTCTGCAAGTTTCAAAGTGTTTTGGATGGTTTTCCCACAACATGTATTTGCTGCTTATATGTCACATCGATAACTCCATTTTGTCCCCCATTTATATGAAAACAATAAATAAAATTAAATATGATTTGTTCTTAGCAGTGCCAACCCTTCTACATTCTGTGAAGATAATTATTTTTTGACTGTGAATTAAAAAAATTACAGGATTTTTACATTGTGCAGTATCCCAAAAATATGTGCATTTACATCACGTCCTTAATACCAGTTCCCCTTCTGTTACTCACTCGACGTTGTGTCGAATGAAGTGACACAAGGGGTCTTCCTGGATGTACCTCTGAACCTGAGAAAAAGCCAATGTCAAGTTGGCAGACAGAATTTGCCAATCAGAATTTTTCTTCGGAGCCGAACGGTTGGGCAACAGCAAGCTGAGTTCACCACTGTTTCACTCACCTCTGTTGGCAAGAAGCACTGCTGTTGGATCAATCTGCTGCTGTAACCTCTGTTCCCCGAGGAAGGAACGAGACATTGTGTCCCTCCTGCCACAGCACTAGACCTACCATTGTAAACGGCCGTACCTTATTTTCAGCTCCACAGTTCAAAATCCTGACTGGCACTCGCTGCCCCACTTCCCTTTATACCCGTATGCAAATTCTGTCTGCCAACTTGACATTGGCCTTTTTTTCAGGTTCAGATGTACATCCAGGAAGACCCCTTGTGTCACTTCATACAACAGTAACCATGACGTTCATGTCCTGATCAAAAGTGGAAAACCTTGTCTAGACATAACATTTTCTGAAGCCTGGGCTCTATTTGCAGGGATTAATGAAAATACATACAAATGGTTTGATGTACTGTTGTAGTGGATGAGGCAGCGAAGGCAGACGAGGAGGTGCGGATCCAAACGCAGTTATCTTTATTGACTAAGTAGACAGGCAAAACACAAAGGAAAACCCACAATGGAGAAACAAAACATAAGCTAGAAAACTCAGGCAGGAGGACACATACCAGGCTAACAACATACAACGACAGACAAGGAGAGAACAAGAAGCAGGGCTTAAATACACAGGGAGTGATGACTAAATGGGACACAGGTGAGAACAATGAACAAAATGGCAGTGATGATGACAGGTGGATACTGGGAAGTGTAGTTCTTTTAACAACAGACTAGTGAGACAGTGGAGCTAAACAAGGGACAAAAGTGAACCTATGGAGTGCAAAAGTGACAAAAATGGTAAACAAAAAGGGCAACAGTGAAACAAGACAAGGTAAACATAACAACTGTCAATGAGCACTTCAGATTTGAAGTTAAATTTCATATTTTTACTGCAGATGTCATATCCGTAACACTGGAATTTCCCATATGTAAAAAGTCCATATTGTGCATGTAAACAATATATATATATATATATTTTTTTTGTTGTTGTAACAAAACATACACTCACCTAAAGGATTATTAGGAACACCTGTTCAATTTCTCATTAATGCAATTATCTAATCAACCAATCACATGGCAGTTGCTTCAATGCATTTAGGGGTGTGGTCCTGGTCAAGACAATCTCCTGAACTCCAAACTGAATGTCAGAATGGGAAAGAAAGGTGATTTAAGCCATTTTGAGCGTGGCATGGTTGTTGGTGCCAGACGGGCCGGTCTTGAGTATTTCACAATCTGCTCAGTTACTGGGATTTTCACGCACAACCATTACTAGGGTTTAAAAAGAATGGTGTGAAAAGGGAAAAACATCCAGTATGTGGCAGTCCTGTGGGCGAAAATGCCTTGTTGATGCTAGAGGTCAGAGGAGAATGGGCCGACTGATTCAAGCTGATAGAAGAGCAACTTTGCCTGAAATAAACACTCGTTACAACCGAGGTATGCAGCAAAGCATTTGTGAAGCCACAACACGCACAACCTTGAGGCGGATGGGCTACAACAGCAGAAGACCCCACCGTGTACCACTCATCTCCACTACAAATAGGAAAAAGAGGCTACAATTTGCAAGAGCTCACCAAAATTGGACAGTTGAAGACTGGAAAAATGTTGCCTGGTCTGATGAGTCTCGATTTCTGACTCGATGAGTCAGAATTTGGCGTAAACAGAATGAGAACATGGATCCATCATGCCTTGTTACCACTGTGCAGGCTGGTGGTGGTAGTGTAATGGTGTGGGGGATGTTTTCTTGGCACACTTTAGGCCCCTTAGTGCCAATTGGGCATCGGTTAAATGCCACGGCCTACCTGAGCATTGTTTCTGACCATGTCCATCCCTTTATGGCCACCATGTACCCATCCTCTGATGGCTACTTCCAGCAGGATAATGCACCATGTCACAAAGCTTGAATCATTTCAAATTGGTTTCTTGAACATGACAATGAGTTCACTGTACTAAAATGGCCCCCACAGTCACCAGATCTCAACCCAATAGAGCATCTTTGGGATGTGGTGGAACGGGAGCTTCGTGCCCTGGATGTGCATCCCAAAATTTCCATCAACTGCAAGATGCTATCCTATCAATATGGGCCAACATTTCTAAAGAATGCTTTCAGCACCTTGTTGAATCAATGCCACGTAGAATTAAGGCAGTTCTGAAGGCGAAAGGGGGTCATACACAGTATTAGTATGGTGTTCCTAATAATCCTTTAGGTGAGTGTATACTGCATGCAAACACACATCAGGGGAAGAACCGCTGGAAAGCGCCGTAGATCCAACAGCGTGTAGAGATGAATGGAGGCGGCAGAGGAATTCAGCTCTTTGACTTGCTAGCTCGGCTCCAGAGAAGATATCTGATGTGTGTTTGCAGCGTCACTCCTTATACACCCGTATGTCCGGGGGAGTGGCATGCAAATTCCACAAACCAATTTCCATTGGCCTTTTCTCAAGATCAGAGATATCTGGGCTCTGCAGGAGTGATCATCGACACAACGTCGATTGAGTGACAGAAAGGGAAAGATTATTATTTTTCCAACGGAAAATACATAGTTTGACTTGGTTTTAATCTACTTGTGTCAACAGTATATCATAATAAAAACAGAACTGCAGCCTTGAAATATTCATCCAATCTATTGATATATATAGAATCACTGATTTCACTGCTATTATGTACACAGCAGTAGGTTGTAGTTGTTGTTGCAGCATTCTTTAAGCACTTGCTATTAGACTCCCCCATCAGTTCAACCAATTTGAAAGTGCCATCAAACGCTCCAAACCTCCCTTATGTCAGTTCATAAAAGTGGGTAACAAAGCCTTCTTTAAATCACATACAGAACGTCATGGTGAAATTAATAATGGCATTCATGTTTCGGCAAATGCTGCTTTTACCCAGCTGGAAACTGTGAGATGCAGAAAACCTCCCCACCTCTTACAGCTAATGACAGTTTCCAACTGACATTATTTCAGCCCGCTGAGAGGAATTCTTTGGAACTGAACAGCACCAAGTCTTCAAGCGTTCTGACATTTCAAATTTGTAGATATTTGAGCCGTGTCAAAAAGAGCTGGAAGACTACTTAAAAGTCCTTACCTTCTAAACTTGGGGTCTGATGCCAAATATCAAGGTCACTGATTTCAATCGCCTTCTACAAGGAATCAGCTGTCAGTCTTAAATGAGAACTTTGCTCACAGAAGAAAACAATGGGGAAAAAAGTACAAGAATGCAAGGAAAGCCCAACCACTTAAAAAATACTTTTTTGTTAGGGCTGTGTAAAAGTACAGATCTCCAGATTAATCTTCATTTCACCGATCCAATATTGGTTCTTAAAATCCCAAGATCGATCTTTTACTATGCGGCAACCCTCTACAATGCGAGTAAATAACTTGCATATGTGGCCAAATTTAGTGATATATCAACTAAACCTATCTGTGATTAGCCACTGGCTAGTTAAATTTCAGAATTCACTCACCAGTGTCAGAGTAGTTTAATGGATAAGAAGCTCAACACTTCACTGTGTGTTAGGAGTAAAAATTTGGTCTGATTTGTTTCATGTAATGTGTCTGGTATATATATGTGTATATATATATATATATATATATATATATATATATATATATATATATATATATATATATATATATATATATATATATTTCAATCTGAATCTAATAAAAATCTGAATCAAATCGGAAAACCTGTATCAATTGTACCCAGTCCTATTCTTTGTTCTTGTGTGAACATAGACGAACATATTTGAACTTCTAATATGTTGACAGTAAGAGCAATGGATTATTATACTTCCAATATATGAAATAGAATAATTTTTCTTATTAAATAATGACAAGTACATCGGTGACCTTTAGAAGTCATTAAAAGTGGAATTTCCCACCTCATTTAATCTATCATTAGGCGAATGAAGTTTTCAAAACAAATGGGCTTAAGCTATACAACACTGGCATACACATCATTCTTTTTCTTCTAATCATTGTGTTGAAAGCATCATCAGGCCAACCAACTTCTCATAATAGTCAACCAGAATAATTTCCAACAGTTCAATAATGCATTATCCAGTCCCATTATGGACTCTTTTATGATAGCTACCTTCCCAGTGAAACTGTGCCATTGTTGCTCAGGCTTCTGTTTTTGTCTCTGTCCATTCCTGCCTCTTAGCAATCCATGTAACACTACACCTTTAGACACTGGCAGTTGAATGGTGACCCAGTCTCTGTCTGAATACCAATACTAGCACACATAAAAGAGCTATTGAGCATGTATCAGCACATCCCCCATCATTTAAAGCGCTTTGATCTGTGTGCTACATCACCACGCGTCTAATCTCCGATGTCACTGCTGTGTCACTACATCATTCAACGATCTGAGGAGTGTTTGGCATTCAAATTCAAAGAGCACAGGAAATAAGACACCATTGTCTGACAGGTGCTTGTGTGTGGGTCTGCACATGTGTGTGTACATTTATGAATGTTTGGTGAACATGCTTTTGGAGAAAAGGTTAGCACCTGCCACTGAGTTTTAAAGACCCCATGAAATCAAAATATGAGGTTTGTGGCTTTTAGTCCTTGTGTGTTAGCTTTGAGGACATATATTTGCTAGTGTACTTCTAAACAGATATAGGAATCAGCTGGCATATTGCTATTGAAAGCTGTGATATTATGTTTTACTCTAGTTTCTCATTCACATTCATTAGACTTTGGTGCTTTCTGCAACAAGTGCTGAAATGTCAGCTTTATTGTATCATAAAGCTATAGAATTTAAGCATAGACACATCTGTGTTAGTAAAAAACAATAAAAATAAAAATATGATGATGTTTGTTTATCATTACACATAAAACTTTCATTCTAACTCTATAAAGAATCCATAAGGGTATCATTACAAATGTTAAAGGCTTATAGAATTTAAAGTTATAGAAATAATTTAGTGTTTGTTGCATCATGATCACATAGGAAATGCGTGATATGTCTACCGAATGTTTTGGTATGCTGAAGTCAAAGCCACTCTGCTGAATTACTATCAAGATCAATATTCCATCAGACATATTTACACCAATTCAAATCTGTTTACCTTTCCCTCTGGTGCTACTGACAGTGGACTGCACAAGTAGACTCAGACACAGGTTATGGTCCCACCAAAAATAGAAAGCATTCACGTTCACATAATCAACAGTGGCCGTGATTCTGAGGTTGCATTTCTATCTAATATAACATTTCTACTCCTTTGGTGGTTAGGTTTAGGGTTGGGGATTGAGTTAGGGAGTTAATAAAATATGCATTCCTGTATTACATCATTTACAACTTTAAAAACTTGTTCTACGATTCGCTAGAAGTAATACAATATATAGATTTTCTTCCCCCACTTCTACTCTTTTTCCTTGATAAAATTAACTTTCAGCAGATTCATTTGTATTTCTCTTCCAGTAAAATGGAACAAAATAATTGATGGCACATCATAGATTTTTGTCCAGTCAAATGCTCTCTAGAATGAGAACTCATGGATGTGACATAACTAAAGATTATTATTATTATTATTATTATTTAAATAGAGGCGTGCTCTTGAATATGTCCAACCCAAACTTTCTATTTAAATAGGAAATATTTCAACACAAGAAATAAATCTGCACTCGTCAGTTGATTTCATGGGGTCATGTTGTGGGGGGCTTTGGTGGAAAGTGTCTGAGGTAATCTCTAGCACACAGACGAGTGGTCCTTCAGCAGACTGACTCAATTTTATCAGTCATGACCACACCATGTGCTAAAAGTTATTCTGTGAGGAATACCAGGACACATCAATTCCTCTCTGAAGCTCCAATCGGAACAGTCTGTCTCTCAGGTGTTTCTGATGTGATATGCAGTGAAGAACTGTGCACCAAAGCTCCATGAAATTTCATAGATGCAGCACTGATGGACGCAGATATTTTCTTTTGAGGTGCAATCATTAGAATTTAATAGGAACAGCTCTGTTGAAGCATTGCTTTTTGAACTGCATACCGTTGCATGGATCCCAGGTTCTCAGTGATTTCAGTGGTACCTGGCTCAGATCAGGCTTCTAAAAGAAACAGTGGGCTGTATTTCAGGCTAGGTGAGCCAATCATTAGAGGAGCCTGCCTCTCTATGGCTTCAGTGGTTTGCATTGGAGATGGGACGCTTTTGGGTAGTAGGTACACCACCACTAAATAGTTTGGACACACCTACTTATTATTTATTATTACTATTTTCCACATTGGAGAATAATAATGTAAATAATAATAAAGTCATCAAAACATTAAATGGACAAATGGATGTATGGAAATATTAACCTCAATATGTTAGCTTTTTTAAAGAAGCCACCCTTTGTCAAAGTTACAGCTCTGCACTCTCTTCTCTTAACCAGTTTCAGATGACACCTTGGATGCTTTTTAAACAGCAGCCACTTTTCCTTCACTATCTGGTCGATCTCATCCATTTAAAAAAAACATTTAGCTTTAAGAAATCCATAAGTAGACAATGTGTTTTTGACATCAAAACTAATTCCAAGCATTTAAACATAAGACTTAAAATGAAAAGGCTGTCACATTTACTTTTGCACAGTGAAATTCTGTGGGCGAAATACAGTCATCTCAATGCAATCTTTGTAATTGTTAATTTTGCGAAATGGACTTCCTGTGGCAAAGAATTTCCCCCTGTGCATTTCACTTAGAGTTCAAGTTTGGTGAATTTTGACAGGTGAATTTACCACGTAGACCAATAGAAAGTTGCTTAGCAGTGACATTTGTGTGGGCGGTGCTTTGTGAGAGAACAGTGAACCTTGGTACCAGTTTGTTTTTCATTAAACATAAATCCTTGCATTCTTGCTGTATAGAGTACAAGTTAAATACTTATAGAATTTAAAATTATAGAAATAATTGATATCTGGTCGGTATTGTCCATTTAAAAAAAATATTTTAAATAAAACTTTTAGCTTTACGAAATCCATAGGTTGAATGAATTGCGGCCAGTAAAAGCGCTGGGGTTTTTTTGCACGCTGGTTTAGCAACCCATTCACTAATGAATTTATGCAGATAAGGCAATGGCCCAAATGTACCCACAAAACCATTGCTGCGGTCCGATTCTGAGGGTGCCACAGACAACCGTATTTGACACACCCTGCCGGGACTGTACAGCATCACTTTGATCCAGACACCTGGATCATCTTTTAAATATGCAGAACGTGTGCTTGATAACAATGCGAAACTGGATATTTGCCAGGTTATAATGCTGTTTTTCAACATTTAATAATTATTCATCATTTAATAATTAATAAAATTAATTTTACTACTTTCATTTGGTGGTGGTAGCATGATCTTAACTGCACCAGGCAATTTTTTTTGAATGAAGAGCAATCTACAATGAGCCTAATTTACACAGAATGGAGGCGTGTTTGCATGGAAAGGAATGACAATTTCTGTGGTGCTAAAATAGACAAGATTTGAGCTGGAGTTCAAGTCAGGAGAACTTGGACGATTGAACTTTGAAAGGTGAATTTGTCGCAAAGACCAATAGGAAGTTGCTTGGTTTGACAGTGACCTCTTTGTGGATGGTGCTTTGTACACAACACTGAATATTCACAGTGGACAAGGATATCGTTTTAGTGGCAGGTTTCTTTTTGACTTCACTCTCACAAAGTATAAAGTGCAGCATTAAAAAGAGGCTGCTTGCTTGGCAATTCGTTTTTGCTGGCAGAAATTGCACAGGTGCAAAAAAAAATATTGTGAGCCTTTAATTGTATTTACAGAAAATACAAATTAATAGTAAATAGTAATAGGAAAGGAAATAGTTTAGCAGTTGCAGAAAAGGATATGAGAGCAATAAAGCTAGAAAGTAATAAAAATATTAGATTTGTGCTGAGCTACTTACAAAGACATTTTGTAATGATATCCAGAATCATTTACAACATCTGTGAAATGTCAAGGACTTGTTCTCCACCTAATTAAACTGTCAGCTGCCAGATTGTTGTATGCGATAAAGATAATACTAACCTAATCAACAGTTCATGTACGCTATAAAGGAAACTGATGGGCAAAATGTAACTTTAACATCTAAAACTAAGCAGTAGAGTACAACCTTGTACTTGGATGAGGAGATATGCCCACTTTATTACATTTTAAAGTACCAGATTTCAGAAATTAGACACTAAGTGCTGCAATTAGTAACCATTGGCCACAGTGGAACATTCTCTACATTAAATTTGTAAAAGGAGATATCTTCTTACAATCCCTGAGCATACAGAGCTAAGACTTTAAGATCACACCATATGAGCGAATCTCACATCATCTCCACATATGGAAGATTATTTATTGTACAAACTCCAAAAGAAGATGCCATTAACTTGCTTATTAAAATCTTTGGAATTTACCAAACCAGCGCTTCCAATACATATAGTAGGGTCCAAATGAAGAGTCCACAATGAAAATCTGGGATTCACAATTTAATTTAAACCTTGAAAATGTTAGGTTTTTGGATTTTGATATACATTTTTTTTATAATAATACATTAATTCAATCAAATAAATTTGCACAAATTGTTTAGGTCACTAATCAAACAAATATGGATATTCTGCTTAGTCTCAGTTCCAAAATCCTCAAACAGCCTTTCAATGTATAGTGCAAATGTTCCAATATTTAGTGTAAGTATAAAAGTTAATATAAGTAATAATTTATATAGCTAGCAATTTTGTCCACAACTAATTTGCAAATAAATTATATTATATGCATGGCGTTATATTGTCCATTGGCCACCCTGCAATCTAGAAATCTCTATCAGAATTATCCATTTAAAAACTATTATTGGATTACCACTAATCCCGTTATTAATGCAAAATTAAATACAATTTGTGTACAGTTTTCAATTAAACTTTTTGCACAAATTGCAAATACTGTTAAATAGAGCCATTTAATTAACTGGAAGTCACTTCACCATGTGAAGCCGACAATTAGTCACCTTTCCCCTTTCCCTGAGGTTATGTGCAACGTGTAGCAGGAACATTCAGCTGAGATGTTTTCATGTATGTGCAAATCATTTACATGTAAGTGATTGCCCTGCTCATGGAAGCATATCTAAAAGCCCAGCTATTAAATCCATGACACTGACTGAAACAGAGTCTAGCGATGACTCCAGATAGTCAGTACATGTTAATGAGAATTAAGATACAAGTGAGAGAGAACAATGGGGATCTTATCTTAATCCTGATCCTCTCTCGGGTAGATCACGGAGGGCCACGAATGGAGAAGAATTAAAAACAGATGCCCTGCTACACCGAGGTCCGGTGGTCCTAGCAAAAATACGCCATACATTCAAAGGAGAATTGGTGGCAGACTGCTCCGCATGAGAAACTCATTTGAAAAAACACACTGGTGCTTAATGTTTAATGTACTTTAAAGCATGATTGTGTAACTCAAGACCAGTTAAAGGCCTCAACCAGGACATATCCTAAAGATCACACCCACCAAGAACAAATATATCAATCTGATTGGCTGATGAATCTGACAATCTGACTTTAGTTGACCATTCATTTGCACTGTTGAGGGATTCTGTGGAAATTCTGAAGGCCTGAGGGATGGAGCTCAGATTCACACGCTGCTTCGGGCATGTGATTTGTGAAACAGTTGTCACACTTTGCTTGCAAGCATCAAGGAATAAATTCTGACTGGATAAAATTTTGTTTTTCTCTATATGTTTGTAGATTAATTAAGAATGTAACGTGATTAAAAATACATAAGCAAAAAGGTGATTGAGAATGAAATGATGAAAAATATGTATTTATTTGGCATGTTAGGCCAGCAGAGAAGGCTTTGCTGGCCCTGAGAATTCGCCACTGCACACCCGACTTATCTGAGCTGGTCCATTCAGAATGTATTAAATGCAGCTGGTTTATCAAAGGAACCATTCTCAGGAAAAAGAAGGACCGGTTTACTTGAAGGAAATGTTCACCCAAAAATGAAAATTCTGTCATCATTTACTCTCCAAAATGTTGTTACTAGGGATGCAACGGAATGATGGTGTGATGCCGAGTTCCGTCCGCCAGGGGCTGGAGAACTGCCTCCGATCCGCCCATGGAGGCGCAGCTGTCATTTGTTAGAGGGTGGAGGAGTGGCCGAGGACCAAGCTACGGTGTATTGGAGAACCAGCGAGTAAGTGTTTTTTTTTCTTTCTCTCTCTCTCTCGCTCTCCTTCTCTCTCTCTCTCTCTCTATCTCTCTCCCACTGCAGCACCGCATTGGTTTTCCCTCTTTTAAATTGTACTGTTTTTTTGTTGGGGGCTACTGCACTGTTACAGGGAGTACCCCCCTATTTTTCATTATCGTTGAAGGCGGGGATGACCTGCCGGCAGATGGGGCGTAAGGCACGCCCACAACCAGGGAAGGGGGTATATCTTGCCGGGGCTACCCAGCCTGAGAGAACAAGGGAGGAATGTGACAGGGCGGAGGGTGGGGCCGGGTCGTGATTTTACACTACTTTACGTTGTATACTGTATCTTTTAAAATCTCTGATATTTTCCATGTATGTACTTATAATAATGTACATACAATGATACACCCGTGGGCCTCGAGTGTTGCTCAGTGACGCTACTCGAACTTTAATCACAAAATCAGTGATTCGTGGTCATGGCAAAGACTCTCATGTGATTAAGAAAGTGTTCTAAAGAAATACAAATAAAGCGAAAAATGTCATACCATTACATTCCTAGTTGTTACAAACCCATATGACTGTCTTTTGTGGAACGTTGTGGAAATTTTGAAGACTGTGCTTCAGTGTGTTCTGTCAATGTGCGTCGATGTCGGCATTGGGATATCTGTCCGATATAGCTGATATCCGATTACATCGTCCTATCGCCCAGACCTAGTGAAGTAGAGATGTCCGATTTGTGATTGAGGCATTGTTTTGAGTCAGATCTTTTCTATTAATCAGTCTATCCTGTTCACAAAACCAATCAAAAAGATGTGTTCACAAGTCGGACTGAGCCAGTTCTTCTGACTAGAAGCTAAGTTATAAATGACTTTATGATACTTTCATGGTTCTTTTGTGAGCATTTCTAACCTCCTGAGACACCGCCAGACTGCTGTGTGCATTTTCCATTTCCCTTTGTGATGTGTAACTAGTAGCACCTAATAAACAAGCAAAAATAATAATAATAATAATAATAATAATAATAATACAATTCTAGAGCAAATAGTTTTCCTAAAAAATAGACGTCCACGTGTAAAGCCTCTGAAAGCAAAATTTTTGAGCTTTTAGATGAATACCTTTATTCTCATTGTGAAAATACATAGTAAATATAGGAATACATTTATTAACGTTAATGAACAGAACCATATTTTACAGTGATAACAAAATAAATTATAACAAAATGAATATAAAATGAAGCAAATGATCCACCGATGTGTTATAGTGATGTTTTTTCAATTTTGAAGGAATGTGGTCCTAATTTCTACATATTTGGACTTCATCTTTATTAGCTTTCTTAAGGATTTATTTTTTAATGCAGTTTATCAACGAAACTAGAGATGGTACTCTTTACAATCAAGCAGGTTTTAATAAAAACAACTTAGAGGCTTCTTACCAGAGACGCATTTGTTGGCGCTGCACTGTTGTGTCACGTGAAGCTGTGTTCCAGAAGTTTAGCCCTTAAATGACAGTGTAGAGTCAAGTGAATAGTATTCAGTCGGCTTTAATTCATTTAAATTATGCGTTGCGTATACCAAAGCCAAAATACAATGTCCAATGTTGGACAAGGTTAAGCTTAAATGCACCAGTTCATATTCTTTGTAATTTCATTTTTGTAAACTATAAAAGGAACTATTCCTTTAAGACAAAGAATGTCTGCTTTTATGTTGTTTTCTGTGGAATTATTACCACTGACCTCTTGGCACCCCAGACCAGAACGTATAGATAATTGTGTGCAATCCTGAACATTAGATGATTTTCTTGAGTCAGTGATATCGCAAAAGAAATTGAAAAAGAATTGTGTCTGCTATGCTCTTTGCCAACCAGACACATACAAATCTGGGGAGTAAGGGAGAGAGGGGTCTAATCAAAGAGCGATCAATGTATTCAACATCTGGATACAGTTGTATCATTATCTACATAACAGATATTCCACAATATCGTGTGATATCCTAAAATAATCTGTGTTGTAAAATATTTTACAAAATATTTACACTAATTCATGTTCATATTAACTTAAAAATGTGTTATTTCAATGTGGGTCTTTTATTTTGAAATATTATGTCACTGGCATCTCGTCTCAGTATTTACACACACACACACCAACACAAAGTGAAAGCACAGGACAGCGCCGTTGTAGCTACAGGTGCACAAATTTTGTCACTCTCCATTTGAGTCAGATGTAATTTTTGGGAGAAACAAGAATTTTGTTTAAGATTTTAAATGATGTAACTATTAAACTGTTCGAAATTCAAACAATAAATGTTGTATTTATACTCTTTAATGGTCTGTGTGACATTCAAACAGAGCAGGAAACAACGCTCTTTCTCTCCAACTTATAGCACAAAAAACATGAATGAACCTCTGAGGATATGTTAAAAGATACGGTACAATTACTGAAATGTGTCTTCTCTCATGTAATCGCCCAGTCTGTTAATGTTGAAATGACAATGAATAAAATGAATTGGGAATATCTCGAGCCCCAGCGCAGCACTCACGTGACCAGCGCATATGTACACTGAACATGCACGTGAAAACAGCGCGCCCACTCTATTCTCTGCTATCTGCGAGCCGTGAAAGGTTTTCATTCGTAAGGTTTTCAATCAACCTTACGACCCAAGGAGGGAAATGTTCAAACCAAAAAAAATTATACCCCCGGGTATTGTAGTTAAAGACATTTTAACACTTTTTAATGGCTTTATTTTTCACCAAATTGATTTCGTACCTTTTAATACTTTTTAATGACCCGCGGATAACTTGTAAGAGTTGCAGACAGACTGGTGATTATCAGACATTCCTTTTTCAAATTATTGTTTAGACCCTTTTAAATGGAAAGAGAAGAGAAAAGCATTGATCTTTCAAGATGCCTCTGTAAATAGAAAGCCACGACTTCATGGATTGATTGGTGCGCTGTCAGGCATCTGTTGATTCATGTACTATATGCCAGAATGCCTGAGCAACAGTGCACAGACATACCGGTTTAGAGGGGGTGGGAAACAGTGCCGATTTTCCAGGAAAAATACCTTCAATGAGGCAAAATGGCAAGAAATATAGAGGTCTGAAGAGGCTTATATTCTGAGGTACTTCTGACAAGCTGAACGTTGACAAACAGTGTAGGGAACGAAATGACATTTTTACTGCCATTTGGGTTTGCGCTTATTGGCACATTATGCTGGTGAGACACTTTGGCATAATAAGGCAGAAACGGAGGGCCATATTTTTAACTGACAGCAAAAATATTTGCATGTTCTCAAGATGTGCAGGGCAGGCTAGCACAAGAGTAGACTAAGAAAGTCTGAATAATCCTCAAATTATTCTTTAACCCCTCAACTATTGATATACAAAAGACAAAGAGTAAGCTTAATAGTCCGGATGGGACAGCAAAGTCAACTTGTGAGGCGGACCAGCTTTGTCATTTGTTTTTGCTTTAATATTAAAGACTACGTGTAGATAATGTTGACATTATGGTACATTTAATACATCGTAAAGACCGATTAATCATTCGATTTTCTGACTTTTTTAAATTATTGCATCGGCCGATACATTTTCCAGTTTGGGCAATTTTTTTTTTTCTTGAGGGCAGCAAATATGATAAAAGGTAAATATCAATAAAACTAATATCATATACCGTATGCAAATATCCGCACATCTTGTTTAAACAGATGTAATAAACCAACTTCGCAAAACTTGAGCTGATCCAGCATCCTGTTGAACGCTCATAAATCTTCCTCTGAAGCACGTATTCAAACAGTCACTCCTCAACAGTTCCCTGTAACTTTTCAAATGATAAAAAAAACGTATTATATACCATTTGCAAATATGCAGATATCTCATTTAAACAGATGTAATTCATGAACCTCACGAAAATCCAATGTGTTTTCCCGTCAAGCACTCATCTAATATCTTCCTCTGAAGCGCGTATTCTATCAGCCAGAATCAAAACATCAAGATCAGGATCAAAAGTTCCTCTCAATCACAAATCATGATGGTCACCCCTTAACAATCCAAGCAGGTGATCCAGGCCGTTTAAAATGTCAGGAGATTGCTGCTCCTGGTCGACTCGCACGAGCACGTGAGTGCAACTTCAAGGCTACATCCGAAACAAGGAAAATGTTGCCTCTAGAGGCTGTAAACGGAGATACGATGACTGTTCGGAGACCAGTTTCCATTCATTCAAAACAGTCATTAACTGATTAGGCAGCAAAGTAGCAAGTCAGCTGCCTATGTTTTCAGATGCAGCCCAAGGTCTTATTCACTATGCACTGTACAGTATGTACAATTGGTATGATTCAGTCAGACTCTTAATGATTTTGGAATCCAAACCAGTCCAGTTTGTTTCCTAATATCAAACATCAAGACAGGAAATATTCAGAATGTCAGTACTGTAGCCGTGTAAAATGGTTGAATTGCTCTATTGCGCTAAAATTCTCATGAATAATTCCAATGGGTCGCATAAGTTTTGACATCTGAGCCATGATATTGAGAGAAGCCCAGTTTAATGATACAGTCATGTGATCCGCTCTGCGCTATCCTGTCAAAGGAGCTCACATATCGAGGGAAGCCTGGTTGACGTGCGTCGCGTGACCTGCGTGCTTGCACATTTTGGGAACCACTGATCTAGAATAACACAAAATCCTTTAATCAAAGGACTGTTCGAAAGCTGCATGGCTCCAAAAATCTCTTCTTCTTTTTTTTTTTTAAGTTTGTTGATATGAAAGATTGTGATTCAAGCAACTATCTTCCCCCATTGTAACATCAATTATGAGATATGGTGTACACTCCAGTCTCTTGTTAATTAAACTCAGCTGCCAGTTGTGTAATATTGGGACTGCAGCGACAAGAGTTACCATGATCTGCTCATTACACTCTGTCTGAAACAAATAGGTTTTTGGTCAAGATAACCAAAGAACATCTTGTGTACTGATGACGTGTCCATGGAGAGCACAACTCAAGAGTTGTAACCTGAGATACTTGTAGGAGGTCAAAGTGTCCACCAACTGCAAATTCCCCATATATGGGTACAATGAAAACACTGAACATTAGTTTTAATATTAATAATGTTCTTTTGATTGCAGACAACACGACCAGACAACTTTAGCTAGTACATTTGAAAATAGCCAATGTTGTTGGAGCAGTGGCCTAGTAGTTATTGCTCATGCAGGTGATGACTTGTTTCATTTCATGATCTCTTCTCCCCATCATTTCCAGTTCTCTATATTCAATCTGATCATTCATTTAAGACATTTTTCACATTCAATAGAAGTTAAGCTCAATTAGCAGCATTTGGTGATTATGACAAAAAATTATATTGACTGTATATGTATATATTTAAATAATTTGAGCTGTAAAGTTGTTTAAATCGCCATTTTTAGGGTTTTCGGCGTTGCACTGATATGTCAACTAAATTGTAAATTCTGATATACCTTTACAAAGAAAAGGTTTGTTCTAAATTTTCTCACAATAAAATCATGGAAACACGCATATTGTTCATGACTTATAGCCTTACTTTTTAATTTACAGAGTAGCCCTACTCACTATCAGTGTAACTGCCAAACTGTAATTCAGATGTTTTGCTTTTTTAATACAAAGGAGGGACAAACGTAAATACATTTCTAACTTAACAATATACCACAAATGCTGTCAGTTTCATTTTATGTTAATGCATGATTTTCTGTAAAGCTGCTTTGAAACGATGTATGTTGCGCTATACAAATAAAAATGACATGACTTAATACGTTTCTGCAGCAATTTCTTATATTTCAGGCATCTAGCTTTTATTTTGAATCATGCTTTTATTTTGACATGTGTTTTTGAAAGAAGCTTTCTTCTTCCTCAGTTTAAACAGTTTGCTGCATAGCCCAGTGTGATTGTTTAAGCGCAAAAGCTGTGATTTAATAATGTAAATATATAGTCCACATGTAATATGTGCTTCACAGTGGATTAGCGCTCTGCTTTGTCATCTCATGCAATGCGAATGACTCTCGATGTCTGTGGAGTTTCCAGTGTATGAGCTTCACACAGTCATTTAAAGCATGCAGCCTTTCGCGGTTTAATAAACACAATAAGACATATCTCGATTTCAATTTAATTAATTGTCCATTTCAGTGTAAAAAGAATTATAAAAGAATTAGCAAAATGCTGTTTAAAATACTGTAGTTTTAGATTGATTATAGCATGTAACACCGTAGGACATGTCAACTTTGCAAATATGTTTTTAAGTCAGCTACCCATAAGCAAAATTATAAGTGGCATAATATAAAAATCTTCTAATAAGGAACAATTAAATCCCTTTGCAGAGGTTTCCAAAAACGTTTTATCGGTCATCTAACTTCATTAAGAAAAAAATGCTCTTAAAAGAATAAGATGTCATTCTTAAGTGAACACTACAGTTCAAACCTCATTGTCATCAAGAAGAAAAAGATCTTTCTCTGATGTGAGACACGTATCGATCAGAAGTGTGTGACAGTGCCAATGATTAATGACTTAGACCAATTATGAACATCTTCACAGCACCAACGTGAGCAATGGCACGTAAGGTGATCCTAACTTGTCCTAACCTGAAGCCATGCAAGACCATTATCTGCTTGTCCTGACTCTTATTTCCTGAATAATCATAATGAATTTATCTAATTCTAAAATAATTTGGCTAGTTTCCAGAGGGTCTTTGTTTTTCAAATTGGCTGACGCATATTGGCATCATTAGAGATAATCTACACGACAAACAACACATGTAATGAAGCGTATGACTGAACTCTCTCCACGCTGCTAAAAATGGACAACACACTGAAATGTTTGAATTCTAGGGCTGATCTCATGAACGCCCATCTAAAATCAGACTAGGGGTGGGTGAAATGACCAAAATCTTATATTACGATATGAGTAATTTTATATCAGGATAATGATATATATCACAATATAGTAACTGTCTTTGGAAAAATCAAGAAAATTGGCTTTTGAACTAAGTGGAGTTAATTAACAGGGGTTCAGGAGGAGCATGTTAATTTTAATCTCACAAATAATGGCCCGCAAATTGGAGTATATAAGCCGCTGCTTACCTGCTTCCTGAGAAAACTCTCCTGACATCCCTCCTCTATCCCATCTCCCTGTTCTCTTGATTCATCATTTATTTAAAGAAGTAAAGTCCAAGGGGGTAATCAGAACTCGAGTCGAGTCTCGAGCTCAGAGTCCTCCAGTATCTAGACAGCAAGTCAAACAAGTTTACCTCTTCTATATAAGATTACATTAACAGACAAACTACTGAAATACGTGTATTATAATGTTTGTTTTGGGGTAATTCTGTCAGTGAATTAAATACTTTTAAATATTTCCTCTTATGTAATTTTCTCTTTATTTGGAGCATAATTCAAAATTTCACATTATGCCACATTTCAGTCTGATATGTTGTTGACCAATATTATTATAAACTTTCCTCAAGAAACTCAAGATCTTCCCAGAGCAATTCAAAATAGAGAATAATACATAAGTAAAAAAGAAAGAAAATAATGCTAAAACCAAAATTATTGAAACTCTTTTGCAGAAAATAAATATCAAATAAATATTAACACTTCTTGCAAAAAAAAAAAAACATTATATATATATATATATATACATCCATACATTTTAGTGGAGCGCATCTTTTGGCTTTCATAATATTGATTTAAAACAAACGAGTGATTATCACCGTGCGACACAGTTTACTTATTTACATTACATATTTATATATTTTTCTGCTCCGTGTTGGGTTTTGTGAACCTACACCATAGATGTCTCACCTGTTTTAATAATAAGCTCTTTTGTTTGGGAGTCGTCCCATTCTGTGGAGATGTTTTTCTCAGGGTATTTCCTGGGTCAAAAATATCAGGAATCCAGCTGGATTTGCGCACACTTGCATGCTTCTGAGAAGCTCACAATACACAGATGCGCACGTCAGATGAGAAGCATATTAAGCACTTCTGATGCGCCGAACGTGAGATGAATGTAAATGAATTTGCTTGGACGGATGCCGAATTTTTTTAACCCTGTCCATGTTTCTTAAATTCTCTCAGTCTCATGTGGAGATCTACCCACTGATAGACAAGCCCATGCTGAGCACATGGATATTTGCATATAGCAATATACACAATATAGCAAAATCTCTATCGATTGACACTTTATATCTTCGCCACAATATATATTGTCATATCGCCAGGCCCTAAATCAGATCATACTTTATTTTGCAAAATACAAATCAGAGGTTTCCCTTACACTGTACAAGAAGACCACACAAATATATAATGTTGTAGTAAGAACACTGGCTTAATTAAAATATGTAACTTTGTCGATGAAGTGCACACTTAGCGTACTTAGTAAAATTATGTGAATTGGGATTCCGTGACTGTTTCCTTAATCAGTATTTTTGTATCGTTTTCCAGTAAAAATATCTAAACATCCTTACAAAAACATTTACTGAAACGTATAAGCAAAATTGCATAAGATATTTAGGCTAGTTTTCAGAGCATTTATAAATTAAGTTTATTTTTCTTATTCCATCAGCAAAAAGTTATTTTAATTGTTGTTTTAAGCATAAATGTACAAAATGTTGAAGATTTTAAACCAGGAAAACCAGACAAAAATAAGAAAATTGTCTTGAAGACAAAAAGTTTATTATTAACATAATCAGAATAAAATCAGCTGAAAAATACCGATGTATTACAAAAAAAAGCGAATATTTCAAATGAACAACAAACGGCGTTGTAAAACATGTTGAAGGTTTGGATGGAACGCAGCATCCATGGATAATTATGAACAAGCAATCACAAAGGGATTGACATTATTTTAATAGACTATCACAGCTGTTGAACATCTGCAGTCAGTCCACTGGGTATCTTCCTTCATAAATCGAAGACATGTAGGAACATCATTTGCTGCTGCACTCTCAACATTATAAAGTGCCTCACAATCATTCACGTTAACTGGTGGCATCCAGAACAAATGACATTTTTTAAATTGCTAATTTAAATGGGCACGAATCTGGAAAAAAAGCAGCCTAAATAAAAAAAACAATCTGAAAGGTCAGAGTCACCTTATTGCATGTTATTTTTTGTGTAGGGTAATCCGGTATCCATTAGTGCATTTTAATAAGTTTCTCTCTCAGTATCTGCACATTGTAATGATGGACCAACAAAAAAAGCCCGGTGTTGTAATCTTTGGTACCAATGAATGGATATGTATCTGCTTCGAGTAATGAGGAGCCAAGTGAAGAGTGAACACAAAGCCATGAGTGGAACTGCAAACAGCTGCGGCAGGCTGCTCACCAGGGTGCTCAAGGCTCTAGAGAACATTTGCCTGACATCTGATTGAGTATAGATGGATGGATGAATGAATGGATGAATGCAACAAGGAGAAAATGGATGGGGGAAATATTGTGTAGCTTAATGACCATGTCACCAGCCAAAGCAATGTTACACAACAGTGTAATGCTCCACAAGAATGCCATAAACACTAACATTTTGCTATATGTTTATTGGTCATATGTATACATGATTTGTAATATTGACAAGTTTTTATGGTGAGTTTACATTGATCTTTACAACAAGCTGTGAAAGGATCTTTGTGATAAACTAAGCTACTTCACCAGAATGCAACTCAATCATTGGGGTGTGAAATTTAAACATTTACTAGCCAGTGGCTTTTGATGAATAATTTTCAGTCACATATGCAAATGATTTACTTGCACTGAAGAGTACTAGCATGTACTATGCTAATAACTAACTGTGGGCACACCCTCTTTCATTTAGAATAATCCATATTCATCATTACAAGGAGGGCAAAAACAAATCTACAAACTCACTTCTTGTGAATCCAGCAGAAATTTTGTGTGATTTTTTTTCCGAACACTTGTATGCAATTATTAGTGAATTCCACCCAGTGTGAGATGACGCAAGCACAGATAGGCCTACATAAAGAATCCCTACAGCAGCTGCTGACCAGCACAAAACCTTTCCGATAAAATGCAGAATTGTTCAAAACATGTATAAATAAAAACAGCACAAACAATGAATTATTTTGACTGCCTTGCATTTCTGTTCATGCCTGCAGGCCCTTTCAGCAAGATGTTTGCAATCTGCACTGCATCCTCCCAGACAATATGACTATATCCGTGTTCTCGGCCTCATCTCTTTTAATTTCTTTCGAAGCCATGATATCACTTGCCGCACTGTGAATTCCTTACTCAGCATGTTTGGACTCATTCCTCTTGAATGATCAACAGAAAATTGAAAAGTGTAGAGGAAGTAATCTAGTGGCTGACAGGTAACTCTAGGGTCATAGTATATATATATTCACAAAGAGTGCAGCATCCAATAAAGCTTTATCACAGTGCTGTATACAAAGAAAAAAGAATAAAGAAAAAATTGTCAGCTTATGAGTTCACTATTGATAGACTGAAGGATTAAAAATCAGTACTATATACAATAATAAATATTGTATTGATTCGTTCTGAAATCAAGTATTACTAAGACATTAAAGGTGATACATATAAAAACCTTTTTTGTTAAAATCCTTAATCCTATTGTGCAGAGACAATTATATATATAATTTTAGAGAACGAAGCTCTTAAAAACACACAAGAGCATCCACAATAAGCAGTACAAATACAGTAGATGGACATAAAAGTATGCATGATGGTATGATGAGGATTATTTATCACTCATAGCCTTTTCTGATCAATGTAAATGGAGCTGCTTGATCGTTTGCAATTTAATGAGTTGATCAGCATTAGTTTCAGCAGTTTCTCTTCACAGCATTCAACCAAACTTACGTAAAGTTGAATGTTGTAAAACAGGATGAAGCGATGAGGAGCCATGGTTTCACTGCCATTATTGTAGTTTTTCATGAATGAGAATTGTAGTTCTGAATAGGGATGCACCAATCCGATACCTGGATCGGTATCGGCTCCAATACTGAAGCTTTTAGAAGGATCGGGTATCAGTCCGACGAGCCTAATCTAAATCCAATACTGTGTGTTAGTCATGTTCATTACTGTCAAGCTCAAAAAATGAAAAAATTAAAGAACCATAAAAACACAATTAAAGTAGTTCATATGACTCATGTATTTTATTCAAATTCACTTGAAGACGTGCGATAGCGCAGTGAATCACAAAAGGCTGTGTTTAATAATTAAATATATAAAATGCACACCCAGCTCCAGTGCGGAAGTGAATGGCGCTGCTACACATTTATTTTTACACACTATGCTAACTATTTTTAGCCTTCACAGCAGTGTGCAATACTACTCACGAACAACATCTCAGATCTAGATGCTCAGCAGTTCGGTTAACTTATAATATGCATTGAGATTTTTTAACCAGAATTTGAATAAGAAGCGAATTAATTATAATGTGAACTTGCCTAAAAACAGACACACTTTCAGGACTTCCTGGAGAGTTCAGAATGTCAAAATGAAAGCATAAGGGTTTAAAAGATAAAGGTGCACGATTTATATATATTACAATATATTACTATTATAATATATTATTATGTGTTTACAAATTAGTTGGATGAGTCCCAAACATAACTGTGTGAATGAAAAGTGGACTGATGTCTTACAACTAAATTGACCACAAAGGAGATCTGAATAATTTAAGTCCAGATACAAGTTGAAAAATTACTGCAAAAAAGCGGCTTCTTTTCTACTGATGATTTATACTGGAATTACTGTTAATTTTGCGGCTACATTATCCAGTATACTAGTTAATAATAAAGTGTTTCTTTATAAGCTATACAATATACATATTATATTGAAATAATGTGTAGTTAGAGGTTTGTTTCTTTACATATTAAAGAGTAGTACCAATTATTTCCACTCAATAATGTAAAGATATTCTAATATGATTATGCAAAAAAAAAAAAAAAAACACTGATATCGGATCGGGATCGGTATCGGCCGATACTGAGATTTCCGATATCGCAATCGGAAGAGAAAAAGTGGTATCGGTGCATCCCTAGTTCTGAAGCAACCGGCCAACTCCTCTTCTGTCGAGCAAAGGATTGTGAGCAATATTAGACAAAAAAGTGTTCGCGGATCGACACTTTGAAAATCTGCTGGATATAGTGGACCACCTGTGCAATTTTGGGACACTCATTTACACAAATGATTTGGGACACCCTAATTCTGTTTAGGGCAGACTGACCAGTCAGACACAGCAACATTGGCTCAACAAATGGTGTGAGATTGGGACGGGACTTTATGTTGGTTTGACCAATCAGAGATGGTGGGAGTATTCAGGTCATAATTTGTATTTAGTTTGGTGAATAAGATTTTATTGACAAACTGATTGCCTAATTAGTGGCAATGTAGAACTGTAAAAGACAGCTCTACATAAATAAATTAAGCAACTTTCTTAGAAGGCCTAAATACTTTTTTCTCCTTTTATAATGAGAAGGCAAGATGCGTGTAATAAACAAACTTCTAGATAAGTAGATTAATTACCCCATTCAGAATGGTTGCAGACTTCCACAAGGTGCACTTGAGCTGGCCAAAGGCAAGGTTGTAGACATCCCTGTCAATTAGTTTCTACTTTTAGACCAGGTGCCTTCAGGACAAACAAGTAATGTCACTGCAGTACGATCCCCAGAGTTGTAGTATGGCTGTGGGCTATGCACTGTCCTGTGGTTCTATGAAGTATCTGAGCCTCACAAGCATTTGATTTAATCACAGGGAACATTAAACATTGTGATTACAACTATGAACCCAAAGTCTTTAAAGTCATTTGTGTCTGCACTGGGAAATAGCAAGGGTATCCGCATAGATTTTTAGAGAATATTTTGGTACTTACAAATACTGCTTTATAAAAATGTACTTTGCAATAAATTACACCCAATATCAAGTGGGAATCCAGCCTTCCAAATGCCAAACATTAGGCCTATTTCTTAAAAATGCATGGGATACAGTGAAAGATGCATTGATATGCACTTGGCACAGCAACTGGGACTATGGTTGCCACAATGTACAGTGTTACCAGTTTTACTTGGTACAAGGGACAACACCGGTGTAAAAGTGGGAAACATTATGAATGGAACTTCCAATATCAATACAATAGCCTAACAAATAGAATAGCCTTAAATAAAGAATAGTAGCCTAATGAAGAGTTTGCAACCCATGATAAATGAACCTAAATAAACCTGATGTTGTTTACCAACGTATCAAATTACACAGGCAGCAAAGTGCATGCACTGACAGAAAACATTTAATTGCAAGTAGCGAATATAATGTGCATGGTGTGCATATAATGTGCATGGTAAGTTGTCTCCGATTCAGAATGACACAAGAAATGCTGTTAGAGGGCCTGAGTAGCTCAGTGAGAATTGATGCTAACTACCGCCCCCTGGAGTCGAATCCAGGGTGTGCTGAGTGATTCCAGCCATGTCTCCTAAGAAACCAAATTGGCACCATTGCTAGGAAGGGTAGAGTCACATGGGTTAACCTCCTCGTGGTCATGATTAGTGGTTCTCCATCTCAATGGAGTGTGTGGTAAGTTGTGCATGGATCGCGGAGAATAGCATGAGCCTCCACACGCTGTGAGTATCCACGGTGTCATGCACAACGAGCCACATGATAAGATGCACAGATTGACGTCTCAATGGCCTTCGCCACCCGGTTTGAGGTGAGTAAACACACCACCACGAGGACCTGGTAAGCAGTGGGAACTGGGCATGCCAAATTGGGGAGAAAAGGAGATAAAAGAAAGAAATGCTGTTAGGCACACAGACACGCAATTGAAGAAACACACTTTATTATATTTTTAGGAACAGATGACAGAAAAGCTGTCTATACGCATGTCTGACATACTGTTTATTCTGAGGCATGTAGTCTCGTGGAACACACGTATGTAAAATGTTCTCACTTTATATTTGTTTCAGTCTTCTGAAAAAAATGTGCAAGAATAGTATCGTCTATGAGAATGCTGCAAATGGCCTCAGACCATCTCAGCTCAGGAGGTGCTCTGAGTTCAGTTTGCTTTATTTCCACAGAGCAGTTCGTTGTGAGCGCAACTCTGCGTGGTCACTTTATATCCAGCATATACATCTGTGATTAAATCATAAAATAATACAAAAACACATTCACCTCAAACCATGATTTATATTTCAGTGTAGGGCTGGGCGATATGGCAAAATATTTTAACACAATATACTTTTTTATATTATTTGATATCGATATTTATCATGAAACACATACACATTTTCACATTGCACATTATTTTATTAATGTCCAAGTTGGCAGAAGAAAAGGAGAAAAAAGTCTATACAAAACTACATTGGGGGCCCAGAGACAGCCAAAGCAGTGGTGTCTGAGGTGCCTTCTACTAAAATATTACATTATTTTATAGAGTTTATTAATCGAGTGCAGTTGGATATGAATGACAGTATTTATATTTTTTACATTCAAATTATTTTCATATTTCTTTACATTCAGATACCGAAGAATGGGGACATAGAAGCCCTTGTGACTGGGGAATGATACTATGTTCAGGGGTATCTCCTGAGAGAACATTTTGAAAATGTAAAAGTCTGAATGGACCATTTTTATATTATCATTAAAGTGAGAGACTTTTATTGTCTTTCATACTTGTCAGAATTAATGACATCTGAATAATTTCACAAAATTAGAACAAAAATCTATTTGTTTATTAAATGGTAAAATGGTCTGCACTTATATAGCACCTTTTTAACCTTAGAGGTTACCAAAGCGCTTTACACTGGGTCCAATTCACCAATTCACACACACATTCACACACCAATGACGGCAGAGCTACCATGCAAGACGCTAGCCTGCCATTGGGAGCAACTTGGGGTTCAGTGTCTTGCCCAAGGACACTTCGACATGTGGAGTCATGTGGGCCGGGAATCGCCAATCCTGTGATTAGTGGTCAACCCGCTCTACCACCTGAGCCACAGCCGCCCCTAATTAAAGGCTTGCAACAATGCAACATGTTGTTGCATGTTGCAACAACATGCTGATTAATAAAACTAAATTTAGAAAGAAAACACTTTATGATCTAAAGACGCTCTGGAACCAGGACAACTTATGCGAGCCCTCTCAGCAAGATGTTTGCAATCTGCACTGCTTCCTACCAGACAATATGACCGTGTTCTCGACCCTTTTAATTTCTTTCGAAGCCATGATATCAGTTGCCATACTGTGAAATCCTTACTCAGCATTTTTGGATTAATTCCTGAATGAATGCCTATTAATAGCACCTCATGTCTAGTCACATTCAGAGCTGGGACATAAGCAATTTCTTACAGTCTGAAGCTGCATTTCCACTGACTCTGAAGTCTCTGAAAGCTACTCCCAACACTAGGGAACATCTTGCCCCGTGCTGCTGTCAATTCTACAATCCACCTTGTGTGTCATGTTTAGATGTGTTTTTGTTCATGTTTTGATTTCTTGTCTTTAATTTTGGCATTCGAGTTCCCGTTTCCCTTGTCATGTGATTTCATGTTTCCCTCCATGTTCATGTGTCTTATTTTCATTGGATTATTGTCTTATAAATTCTAATCTGTCATTGGTTTTAGGTTATAAGTCTTGTTATCTTGTTTAGTTCTGTTTGATCATTGGTTTATGTTTCCCCATGTCATGTATTTAAGCCCTCATGTTTACCACTGGCCTTTTTCTAGTATTGATGTGTGTTTGTGTAGCAACCAACCCCCCATGCCATAGACACTTCTCGAAAACCAGTAGGGGCGTAACCCTGGTGACCTGGCCAAATTCCCCCAATTGGCCCTTATCAATCATGGCCTCCTAATAATTCACATACATTAATTGGTTGTATCACTCTACTCTCTCCCCTCCACCAATAGCTGGTGTGTGGTGAGTGTACTGGTGCACTATGGCTGCCGTCGCATCATCCAGGTGGATGCTGCACACTAGTGATGGTTGAGAAATGTTTGTTCACTGTGTAAAGCGCTTTGAGTGTAGTGTCAGAAAAGCACTATATAAATGTAACGTTCATTCATTCAACATTCATTGAAAAGCCATATTTCTGTCATCTGTTCCTAACAACACACATTTTAATTGCACTCAGTTTAATTAGAATTTTTAGGTAAAATAAATAAAAAATACATTTACAATTTTGAAATCATGCTGCCTTGCATTATTGTATAGGCTATTACTTAACAAAAATTACCCCATAGTACCACTTAGTGTCCAACAAGAGGTAATACCAATGTTAACACTGCACCGGTGTGAAAATTATGATATTGTGGCAAGTCTACCTTGGACACATCATTTATGTCTATATTTTCTCTTAAAAGGGTAGCAGTATCTGTAACAGCTCAGGGCTGCCTACACTTTCAAAAGAAAGGAAAAATACCCAAAGCAAACATTTCTGTGCCCTTCTCTTATACCATTCCAACACTCAGTTGAGTGTATAAAGTTGCCCGCAGTGTTCACACGGGACTTCAATGACCTTTTCATTCTGGCTTTTGGGAAAGAGCAAGTGAAGAAAACAAATATAACACACATGATATAGTCCCATAGTGTGAAGTACAAATTCAGTGATGATCCAAGTGAAGTTTTTAATATATATATATATATATATATATATATATATATACAGGAATAATACAATTCCTGTGACTGTTGAGAAGGCACATTAAGAAACCTGTGATAAAATATGCACTGAAAAGTTTTTATTAAACATTTGTTAGCTCAACAACCATAATAAATAGCTTCTCCACTGAAATCTACATACAGTATTAATAAAATGTTTTGCTTTCCTTAAGTTTCATTAGTACAACCCAAAATATAAATTTTAAAGTGAACGTCTTTCACTTACAAATCCAAAACATTAAGATTTTAAGCACTACTAACTCAAATTATCAAGTACAGAACTGAGGTTGTGAGGAATATCCATAAGCCTTGCGCTCGAATAATTCAAGCTTTGTTTGTTTGGTCAAAAGGAACTTATGTGGGCATTTCATTAGTTGTTATTAAGAATTCATAGATATTTGAGTTATTTTTAGCATTATTGATGTTGTTTTACTGTGAATAGCTGTTCTGTGTAAAGTCACCATTAAGGTGATTAGTGTTCCATTAGTGGTCAACTTGGATCCTGTTCAATCCATGAAATCTTTCCTTTAGCATGTGAATATGCACAGCTTCATGTGCACTTCTTAGAGGAATCAAGTTTAATACCTGACCTCAGCTAATATTTTCATTAGACCCAAGTAAATTAAGCAGAAACAGAAATAGAAATTGTGTAAAATATTATTTGTGTAAAATAAATTTTTAAGTAAATAAAGCTGAATTAACAAAAATGTGTGTATATCTAAAAAAGGTGTTCTAGTTGTGCTGACATAAAATGACCATAAGTGGAATTTAGCATGACGCAAAAATCCTACATAAATATTTTAAGTAAATCCAACACATATTTTTTTCATTGTGGTTAGCCTCTGGTGTGCTTTCACACTGCACTTTTGGTGCACACCTGGGTTCGAATGACATCAAAAGTTTGTTTTGTTTGGATGATGCAAATGCTTTTTTTCTGAACTCCAGTTGAAAAGGTGGTCAGTGGTACGATTCATGTGAACTCCAGTATGGTTCTCTGATGATATGAACGCAATCGTACCAAATCGCGGAAGTGAACCGCTATTGATGATGTATAATTTGTGTCTTTGCAGGCTTCCAGTCGCAATACTAATGGTTTAATGCATTTCACATACCTTCTTGTGTGTAAATAATTCGCATCCTAAGAGCAGCTAAGAGCTAAAATTCTTTACATCTTTGCACATTTAAAGGGATAGTTCACCCAAAAATGAAAATTCTCTCTGTGGGGATGGGGGCGTGGTCATGTGTTTGTCTGAGAGGGAGAGGGAGAGCGGTAAGGCTCGTCACCAGGGCTGTCATTATCTCTAACACCTGTCTCTTTGTTAAAGTGATGGCAGAGGGAGACCTGAAAAGGCCACAAGACACATCAGTAAGGGGAGAGAGAGAGCAGAATCACGAATTCAAGTGCCAGTGTGTCAGTTGGCAAGCTGTCATGTTTTGTGCATTTTATTATCAGTTTATTTTTTGTTATTGTTTGTCTTCATTTTCTCAGGCTTTTGTATATGATTGGCAAACACTTATGAACATTCGGACAACTGTGGATTCATTGCACTTGCGCAACTTCAGAGACCAGAATTTCACGTATCCATAGTTACTCACTACAATACTGACTGATCTACGTTACCTTCGATGCTGTTACAAGCGAAAAAAGAAGCGTAGAAGGAGAGGTAAACGCGCTGGTCTGATGGTGAGGATAAAACAAAATTGAATATGCTTGCGGCCTGTGCTTATCCGGTGTTTCATCGGACCTGGCTCCTGTCTGTGTGCCCCCCTCTGCCTCCTTCAGATCTCTGGCAAATGTCAAGAAAATTACACAGGCGGAGAGATGGAGTAAATCACAGCTACCTCAAGGCGCTGGGAATGCTCGGATCTGTTGTCACTGACACTGCCGCCAGGTCCCACTTCAGTTAAGGCTGCACTTTTAAATGTGAGTTCTCACTCAAATAAGACTTTCCTAATTCATGACTTTTGTTTATTACACAAACTGGACTTTTCATTTTTAACCGAGACATGGCTGGACTCTGCCGGCTCCTGCCATCTGTCTGAACTGCTGCCTGAGGACTTTGATGTCTTCAATACCTCTAGAATGACTGGTCGAGCCGGAGGTTTAGCTACAATGTTTAAAAATGTTTTAAATGCCACTTACTTTCATGGGAAAATTATAGTAGCTTTGAGCTGCAAATGTTTATGATGGAACTGGTTAATCCTGTTATATGTGCTCTTATTTACTGTCCTCCTAAATATAACAAGGAGTTCTCAGATTTGTATCCTGCATTGTTCCCACAACTGATAACTTTTTGATTATTGATGATATTAAAAATAATGTCTGCTGCCTGTCTATGACTTTGGCAAAGGAGTTCTGTGAACTTGTTGATTTCATTAAATCTAATACAGTCAGTAAATGTTTCCACACACAGTCATGATCACACACTAGACCTTGTGTTGTCATTAGGCCTTTCTGTTAATAATGTGTCAACTGAGGGTATTTATTTATCTGATCACAAAGCTGTGCTTTTTAATGCTGTCTTTCCAAAAAGTCCCATGGCAGAGTGTTATTTTCGACCTGTTAGTGAGTCCACAGTCCATCTTTTTGCTGAAGCTTATGCTGCCTCCCCTCTCATTAATGTCATTCAAACTCCAACACCCTCTTTAAGTACAGGGGAGCTGTTTACTTTAACACTCTATGCCTCAAAATTATGGATGACATTTCTCCACCCAGGCCTAGAAGCTCCAGGTCTCAACCATGGCCTTGGATCAATGAAAACATCCGTGCCCTTAGACAGGTCTGCAGAAAAGTGGAGCGAAAATGTAAAAAGGACGAGATTCAGATCTCCCAAGAGATCTAGCTATTTTCTAGCTATTTTTGTAATTCAAAGAAATGCTCACAACCCTAGACTTTTATTTAGTAGTGTAAGAAAATTGCTACAACCATAAAGTACATCCTATATTGATGCAACTCCTGAAGTTTGTGAAGACTTCCTGAATTCTTTCTTACATAAAATTTAGTTTATTAAATCACCGATTGTATCTACACAAAACCTGGTATGGTATTGCTCTGCCTCCGCTATTTTTACTCAATTTGAGCCTATAACCCTGTCATCTCTAGACACTATAGTAGAGCATGTAAATCCTTCAACTTCCCCACCTGATCCTGTCGACCCATGTACGTTGATTGATATCATGGGACCTAGTGTGCAATCTATGATTAACAGCTCTTTATCGAATGGTATTGTTCCTATCTGTCTTAAGCAGGAAGTGGTTCAACCTTTTATTTAAAAATCTAATCTTGATCCCGCTATATTAAATAATTATCATCCTATTTCTAAATGATCATTTTTATCGAGGATTTTAGAGAAAAGCTTTCTTCATATTTAGTAGAGAATGACATTTTGACAGATTCCAGTCGAGATTTAGAGCTTATCACGGCACAGAGTCTGCTCTTTTGAAAGTTTTTAATTCTATTATATTAGCCGTCAACTCCGGTCTCTCTGCTATTTTAATTCTGTTAGACCTTAGCGCTGCTTTCGACACTATTGACCATGCTATCCTTCTAGATTGTTTGAAGTGTGAGGTTGGCATTCAGGGGAATGCGCTAAAATGGTTTTGCATTATTTAGCAGATAGAATATTTTGTTAAATTTGGAAATTCAGCATCATCTTCAGCTCCTTCAAAATATGGTCTTCCTCAAGGCTCTGTACTAGACCCCATGTTATTCACATTATATGTGCACCCTCTAGGATCTATCTGCCACCAACATGGAATTTCTTATAATTTGTATGCCGATGACACACAGCTTCCCACTAAAAATGTCAGACAGTCAATCCCTAATGTCGCTCATGAATTGTTTGAAGGATGTTAAATGTTGCTATCTAATAACTTTTTGGATAAATGACAATAAATCAGAAGTTGTTATTTTTGCCTCTCTAAATCTAAAGAGGCATTAGCCCATACACTTGCATCACTAGCAATTAGTTTATAGGACAATGTGACCAATGTTGGTGTAATACTAAATTCAGCTCTTACTTTAAATAAGCAGATACATTCTATAGTTAAAAGCAGCTACTATCATCTTAAGAGTTATTTCTCAAATAAAGCCTTTTCTTGGATTTAAAGATCTGGAGGTGATAATTCATGCTTTTATTTAATCCCGCCTCGACTACTGTAATTCCCTCTACACAGGAATTGGTCATGAGCAGTTATTCCATCTACAACTTGTGCAGAATGCAGCAGCCAGGTTACTGACTGGCACCAGGAAAAGGGAACATATTACTCCCATCTTGTCTTCCCTTCAGTGGTTGCCAGTTAACTACAGAGTTGACTTTAGAATAAAATTTTAGTCTTGAAAGCACTAGATGGCCAGTATCCACAGTACATAAATTACCTTCTTAGGCCCTATAATTCTTCTAGACTATTGAGATCTTGCAACCAAATGCTGTTAGCATTTCCAAGATCCAAACAGAAATCTAAAGATGATTGAGCCTTATGGAATGATCTCTCTATTCACATCTGGTCCTCCCCTTCAACTGAGATTTTTTAAATCAAAGTTTATCTTTTTGAATTAGCTTTTAATAATAAGTCATTGAAGACATTTTCATGTGTGTTGTAAAGGTGTTCTGTTGTTTTCTTCCTTATTATTGTTTGTTTCTCAAATATTGTGAAGCAATTTGGATAACCTACATGTTTAAAAAGTGCTATATAAATAAAGATGATTTGAGAGTATATATTTGACCACTAAGAGCCCTTTTGTTTATGTTTTTGTTTGACGCTGAAGAAGTAATACAAACATTCACATTGACTGTTCTGCTGCCTCCTGACTCCTCTATTTGCCCCGATGATACAAACATTGTTACAGTGGTGCTGAAATTGGGGAATTGGAGGATAACGTCATCATGGAAGCCTCACCACTGGACAAAGTGGACATCATCGACCTGGTGACATCTCCCAAATCCCTTGGGGGATGCCACCACCGCCCGGCATCGCTGGAAAAGGCCATCCAGCTGGCAGAAGACTACATGATGGCATTTCCAAGAGGCAGCGTTCCAGAGGCTCTTTCTTCTCTCTCTCCTACTTCTCAACCCCCCCGCAACCCTTCTATTTCTGTCTGGTTCCAGCTCCCTTCCCCTTATCTGTCTATCTCTAAAACTTCCCCTGTCTTCCTACAGTCTCCCCCTGCAGGTTGAGGAGACCGCCCCCATGGGCACGGTAGGGAAGCCTGGGCTGGTCTGTGTGAGCTTAGAGGAAGCCGGGCACTGCCAGGATCGATGTCCAGTGATGGAGGTGAGGATGCTGATCCAGATCCCTGATGCTCTGCATGCCACCCCCGATCGGGCAGGGATGTATCGGATTCCAGTTAGTTTAAAAGGGGATACATATCCAGCTTTGGTGGATTGGAGTTGTACCCAAATCTCTATCCACCAACGTTTGATGCAAGGTGAGTCATTGGGTATGAATAAACTGGTGAGGGTGCGGTGTGTGCACGGGGATATTCACATGTATCCGGTGGTTACATTAAGATACTATTCAGGGGGAAAGCATAGAGTAGAGGTCGTGGTCAATTCCCGCCTCACCCATCCACTGATTTTGGGAACAAATTGGCCTGATTTTAAGAATTTATTAAGGTATATATGTGTCAATGGTTTCTGTAAAATGCTGTCTAAGTGTGATGTGCAATGCTATGGCTGGAGAGGCGGTTCCAGGGCAGTTCACATCTGCTCTGCATCAACATGATGCAAGAGAGGGAATTCCTGAAGTGGATTTCCCTCTAGAGCAGTCAAGT
Source organism: Xyrauchen texanus (assembly GCF_025860055.1). Classification (NCBI taxonomy): domain Eukaryota; kingdom Metazoa; phylum Chordata; class Actinopteri; order Cypriniformes; family Catostomidae; genus Xyrauchen; species Xyrauchen texanus. The sequence goes on along the minus strand of NC_068283.1, from coordinate 17,889,560 downwards.
GATGAGTCCCTCCAACATGTATTTGACCAAGTGAGAGTCATCGATGGTCAACAGCTCCAGCCAAACGTCACACCCACATACCCATATTTAAAAATTATTAAAGATCGGTTGTATCGGGTGATGCAGGACACTCAAAGAAAAGAAAATACAATTATTAGTACCGAAGAGCCGTTGGGAAACCCTCTTCATTATCCAGCCAATGGATAATGGTGAGCCGCCTTCATCATTATCCAATGGCTGGCCATTTAGGTCACGAAAATATTTAACCGAATAATGACCATTTTGTTTGGTCAGGCATTCACAAGGATGTTCGCAAGTGGTATGCAGCGTGCCGTGAATGTCAGTTGGTAAATCCACCAGCCACCCCAAAACCGCCACTGCGCCCTCTACAGCTAATCGAGGTCCCCTTCCAAAGAACTGGCGTGGAACTTATCAGGCCATTAGAACGGCCCGCACGTGGGCATCTCTTTATATTAGTTCTGGTGGACTATGCAACGCAATATCCGGAAGCTGTGCCATTGACCAACATCTCAGGACGTAGTATTGTGGAGGCACTCTTCAGAATTATCTCCCGAGTGGGGATTCCAAAAGAAATCCTCACTGATCAAGGCACTACATTTATGTCATGGACACCATGTGAATTGTGTGAACTGTACGAATTGTTAGATATTAAATCGATTTGCACCAGTGTTTACCACCCACAATTGGATGGGTTGGTGGAACGATTTAATAAAACCTTAAAAAATATGTTTGTACGTCCGTACATGAGGATGCAAGAAATTGAGATAAGTGGCTCGAACCCCTGTAATTTGCAGAACGAGTGGTCCCACAAGACTCCACAGGGTTTTCCCCTTTTGAGCTGCTGTATGGGCATTGGCCGCGCAGGCCTGCTCAACGCCATACAGGAAGCTTCGTAGGAGGGACTTTCAAACAATAAAAAATGAAATTCAGAACATTCTTGATCTTAGAGCAAACCTCTACACTTTGGGTCAACTAACACAGGAGAATTTGCTCCAAGCTCAGGAGCGTCAAAGCCAACTGTATGACAGAGGCACTCGACTACAGGAAAATTGCACAGGGAGATAAAGTGCTTGTATTACTGCCCACCTCTAGCTCTAAATTACTCGCCAAGTGGCAGCGGCCCTTTGAGGTCACACAGCGAGTTGGAGAACTCGATTATGAGGTTAAGCAAACGGATAGGGTTAGAGCACATCAAATTTACCTTCTCAACTTCCTAAAATCGTGGAGGAATGCGGTCCCTGTGCTCTTGGCAATGGTAGTCCCAGAGAGGGAGGAGTTTGGGAAATCTAATTAATTCACACCGGTCCTATGTAAAGACCACCTCTCACCGTCACATCTCACAGAGCCAAGTTGCGAGCGGAATTCGCAGATGTGTTCTCACCTATCCCAGGTCGCATGAACCTCATAGATGGTGGTTTGAAGCTGCCCCTATTGCCTTCCTAAACACAAAAAAATGGTTGTTCGGGAAGGTCCGGTTATTATTATACAGTTATTATTCTGTGACAATAACCCTTAAAGGAGTGAAAACAGATGGGTATTATTAAAAACATTTTGGGTTGAAAAAATGAATTAAACGAAATAAATAAGAAAGCCTTCAGAATTATAATAATAAACCGAATTATAAATGATAGAAAAATAACAAGCAACTATAACATGTTTTATAACAAAAGCATGTTTCCATGTTAGCATAGCATGTTAAATTAACTGCTAAATGAAAAATAACATCAGCTGTCTGAGCTTTAAAGTAATGTCCTATGATTATTAATAATTAACTTATACTGCTCCCCTCTGTACCTTTAACTCAGTGCTTCTCAACTGGTTTTGCTTCAGGACAGATTTTACATTGGAAATCAAGTGTCGACCGCCATAGATTAAACATAACCTGTATTTAATGTATCCTGGGTCACATTTTCTTTTATGTTGCATAGTTTGGTTCATGGTTTTCAAGTATAAGGACATGCATCAAGTAACATTATTTTTGCTGTTGACATCAACAACAAAAGCGACAGGAAGTTTTCTCTCCCCCCTCCTTTTAAGTATTGAAGAGCATATTTACTTTTATGAGCCCATTATTATCCCGTTTGTTTCCTAATTTCAAACATATTTCAAACAGAACATACATATTACACAGGAGGAAAGGCTCCTCATTACCATGGTCAGGTTAGTGTAGCTAGTCTTAAATCATTGTAATAATAATAACAAATTATAGTATTTTTGAAAAAATAAATACTAGCTGAAAACACATCTTGAAACTTTAACTACAACTGCCACTGTTGATATAAAAGGAGGTCTAATAGATTCTACCTTTAGATTATTTCATATGAAACTGTAACATTGTCAAAATATAAGTTACTTTTACTCATGTAAAATCGTGAAACAATTTTGTAAAGGTGATGATGTATAACGATCGTTTCCTCCTCAGTGCTGTTTGGCATGTCAGGGCTGTCTACTGTTTGAGAGGTTCAACTTGACTTCCTCCGTAACTCTTTAAACTAGAAACGTCTCACTAGAATTGAAATCGGTCACATCAGTTTTGAGGTCTGTGCTCCGCAATATCGAGGGAAGCCCGGTTGTTGCACGCGTGTCAGAGAAAAGAGCAGAGCATTGTCGCGAGCTGGTTTCATTTTACTCATGCGAATGTGCAGATGAGAAGCATTTAGCTGATTGCAAGATTATCATAAAATCTGCCTCGGCAGTCCTAAATAGTCTATCACTTGGTTCTCCCATTGAAGATATTTTGGCGGCCGTCCATGTAATTGTTCTTTCCCTGCTGTCTGCGACCCAGTACGAATAGACCTGCGACCCACCAGTTGAGAAACACTGCTTTAATTTGCGCACACACACTCACACACAGACCCCCTCGCCTCGCTTCACTGACATTTGCTCCACTGCATGTGTATGTGTGGCAGTCGAGGAGGAAAGGAGGAAAGGAGATGCGCACGCGCAGGTGAGATTATCCGTCCGGTTGCATTTTTTTTCTCAATATAATAGATACGCAAATGTACATGGTATGATAACCATACATTTTCAGACCGTGGTAAACCACTGCAACCCTAGTGTAGACAATCGTGAAGCGAACGTGGTGTCCAAATTTGACATGTACCCATGCCCCAGATTGAGAAATTTCTCAATCGGCTGGGAGCCGCTCAATTTTAATTGACACTGGACTTCACAAAGGGGTTATTGGCAGATCCCTTTAATGCAAATCTCCTGAGAAAACAGTTCCAGTTTCCACACAGTTTGGCCAATTTGTGACTCTTCCATTCGGTTTGTTCAGGGCCACTGTCACGTTTCAGCGTCTCATGGACTAAATTCTCAGACCACATACAGCATACGCTGCTACGTATTTAGATGATATTATTATTATTATTATTATTATATTAATGACTGGCAGCATCATATGCAACATCAGAGAACTGTCCTGAGGTCACTGCGACAGGCGGGGCTCATGGCCAACCTGAAGATGTGTGCAATTGGGCAGGTGGAAATTCAGTATCTGGGGTTCCACTTGGGTCCTGGGTAGGTGTGACCCCAGGTTAACAAAACTGCAGCGATCGCATACTGCTCAAGGTCCAAGACCATAAAGGAGGTAAGACCCAGAAGTTTCTGGGGCTGGCTGGCTACTAGGTCAAGGTCAATTTATTTATATAGCACATTTAAGAACACTAGTGTATACCAAAGTGCTGCACATATGCAAATGAAACAATAACAGGACACAGAGGAATAAAAGGACCAATAACAAATATAACACAAAACAAGAAATTACCCATAAAGTCTACAGGTGTAAAAGCCAAGGAATAAAGATACGTCTTCAGGCGTGATTTAAAAACAGGAAAAGAAGGGGCAGACCTAATGTCCTGCGATATACTGTTCCATATTCTAGGGCCAGCAATACAAAAAGCACGATCCCCTTTAAACTTTAGGCGAGAGCGAGGTATCTGCAGGAGAAATTTGTCCGAAGATCTGAGGGAAGTTACCAAAGCTACCGAAGTTTTGTGTCTAGTTAGTCTGACGTCACCAGCCCGCTGACTGATCTTACTAGAAAGAGGGCCCCTGATCCCATCCAGGCAGAGACATACCAAAAAAGTAAAGTCTGTGCTTTGTAGGGGGCTGCTTTTATATGCGCCTAATTTCTCTCTCCCCATTATTTTGAAGATGAATGCATCCGACAGGGGGCTGTGTGCGATGCTCTCACAGAAGGTAGGGGGGAGGAATGGCTGGTGCTGTTCATAAGTTGTAAGCTCTCCTTGAGGGAGACGAAGTACAGTACCATCAAAAAGGATGGTCTTGCCATCAAGTGGGCTGTTCACACCCTCTGCTACTACCTACCTACTGGGGTGGGCCTTCACCCTCTGCTCAGATCATGGTCCACTCCAATGACTCAACCTCATGAAAGATACCAATGCGTGGATCACCTATTGGTATCTGGCACTTCAGCTGTTTATGTATGAGGTGATCCACAGACCTGGGGTAAAGGGGTTGGGGGGGGGGGGGGTGTTGTTGGCAGACTGGATGTTGCGCTGGCCTGAGTAGGGCGGTGGGGGTATGTGGGGATGGGGGCGTGGTCATCTGTCTGAGAGGGAGAGGGAGAGCGGTAAAGCTTATCCCCTGGTCTGTAATTATCTCTAACATCTGTCTCTTGTTATAGTGATTGCGGAGGGAGACCTGAAAAGGCCGACGGACACATCAGTTAGGGCAGAGAGATGGCAGAGAAAGTTGGCTGTGTGTGTCCGCTACTGTTAATGTGCACTCTCATTGACCTTGTTTGTGTATATATTTGGCCACTAAGAGCCCTCTTGATTATGTTTTTGTTTGACGCTGAAGAAGAAATAAAAATACTCACATTGACTGACTGTTCTGCTGCCTCCTGAGTCCTCCATTTGCCCCGAAGATACAAACATTGTTACACATTCATTTTATTTCTGGGGGATATGTGGACACTAAGGGCAGCCCTACAATAAGAAAACTGATAAATACACAATAAATAAATAGGAGGTATATAATAACAGACGCTCCAATCTAGGGCACAACACTGTTAATGTGCATCCCGAGCACAGTGATGTGCTTCAATTTAACCACAGTGCTTAAAAATTGTGTAAATGCAAGATTACTGTGGGTGTGCAACATGAAGCATAGTTCAAGGAATCCAACAGTTTTTTGTTCTGCAGTTTAATAAAACAATCCATTATCCAACAAAATAAAGAATCGGCAACAGACTCAAGTCTATTTACCTGTATATAAACCTGTGGACTATGCAAAATAATGGGAACTAGGGTTGTGCCGATGGACGATATCATCGTCCATCGTGATGGCTGACCAACATCACGATGTAGAGCCACCATCGTGATGCCACGCCCCCTTTTGCGAGTCTTGCTAGTGTGACTCACTAATCCTAGTCTCTTCTATAGTTAACCTAAAAACTTTGCAGGGATTGCTCTGTAAATTAAATTGAGAATATAACTAATGCATATGCTATTTTAAATACTGTAGTATATGCCAGAGACGTGACGTGTTAGTCTTTGAAAATACCGTGTCAGGCAGGCTACACAAATATTGATTGTTAGCTTCTTGTCTTTTTTTTACATGTCTTACACTGTACATTTAGATTAAAATATTTTATGTTGTAGGCTACAAGAAAATAGCCTTTATTAATTAATTATTAGTAGGCCTAGTTGTAGTGTCTCAGAAAATCTTGCTCATTGTCACATAGCTCTTGTATACACTGAAGCGGCAGTGATAAACCCAGACCAGCGAACGTCAAATAACTTTTGTCTGGTTAATACTTTTAAAGAAAAATTTCCTTGGCCATAAATCCATAATGTCAAATCAAATGAAAGACACAAGGTGAATATGAATAACACACATTTATTAAAACATAGAAGAACAACAAATAAAACAAGACAACGTGTACAACACTCAGACCGAAACTCAGCATTAACATTTCACTTATAATTAGCAGCACAAATAACTTCAGCACAGGCTACAAAATAAATGATGTTATTGAAATATTGTAAAGTGGTGATATGAACTACACAAATGAACGTTTAAAAAATAATATGCAAAATCGAATAGCTCCGCAACGGATGGCGAAAAATGCGTAAAGAAGTCTAATATCTTTCACCATAGACCATGTTTAAATTTCGATGTTTCTGGCCAGAAATACCAACATATTCACTTAATCTGGTTTTAATAAGCTACGGATTGGAGTAACTACACTACCCGCTGTGCTGAAGACCCGCTCTGATGGAGTACTGGTAGCACATATGCACAGATATTTCCGTGCTAATCTTGCCATGAACGGAAACCTTTTGTCGTTCGTTTTCCACCAAGTCAGCGGGTCCTCTTCCCCATCAATGGCCATTTCCTGCAGGTACATGGTCATTTCTGCCTCGACCTTTTGCTCATCAGTGAGCGTGGCTGTGGCTGCTCTCTTCGCAAGAAGGCTGCCCAAAGACGACTTTTTTTCTTAGGCGCAATATATTAAAAAGCCCGGATGAGTAGGCTACTAATTAGTTGGGCTAGTAAAATAACGAAATTATAGTTTTTCAGTAGAAAAAAATATCTATGTAAAGAGATATATTAAAATAAAAAGTGCTTAAAAGTGCACAACTCTTCTTAAGTGGAAGAAATATTTTTCCCCTTACGTGCAACCTATTGGAAAGCGCGGATGAGTCAGTTGGGATAGTAAAATAACGAAATTATAGTTTTTAAGTGGAAAATAGTATTTATGTAAAGAGATTAAAATAAAAAGTGCACAACTCTTCTTAAGTGAAAGCTAAAAAAATGCTTCACGTGTCGGTGCAACCTACTGATAAAGCGCCGACGAGTCATTAGTTGGGTTAGTAAAATAACGAAATTATAATTTGTCATATAATTTTTGAAAATTATATGAAATTATATAACGCCCCGCCCCACCCCACCGACGATATCATCGTCCATCGCGATGTTTTACTGTCAACATCGTCAACTGCCAATTTAGGGGACATCGCCCAACCCTAATGGGAACATTTCTCATAGCAATGACTAAATGACAAAAATTTACATTTATTGTTGAATGCAATTAATTTGTACAGAAGCAATGTTTTAAATAATGAGGATGAAAAGACGCAACTTTTCAAAGTTTACTCACTGATATTAACAACACGCAATGCGTGCTGTCTTTTAATTCATCACTTAAAAATCACCACAGGCAAAAATATTGAAGGGGTGGGTTTACCTCCATCTCTTCAGCCTATTGATGAGTTGAACTGCCTCTTTTTTTGGTGGATATGAGTCTGGTAGATTGACTTGCTCTATTATATTTTGGAGTTTGTGTGTCAAGTTTCACTTGAAATGAAAGTTCATGTTCAGTCTGCGACACCTAATTAAGCACCACGCAGCCACAGTCCATAACCATAGCAACAGCTCCAGTACCCACACAGGCACAAGAGTTGTCACATTTAGGCTTACAAAATCTTATAATTAACTATTTTATATTAGATATTTATACATTATATATATATTATTTTTGCCACATCTAAATAAAGTATTTCACATCTTTTAACCATAGAATCTAAATTCCTGTGGTTAAATTAACTGTGACATTTTTAATCGCGGTTAATAGTGAAACCGTATAATTGCAGTTGAAGATCTTACTTGCATCTTGTTGTTTCCATCTAGCACTTATACGCGATATCCTAAGATTTGCCAGCTTGTTAGATGAGAAATCACATTCACATAATCTACAGTAGGGGTTTAGGGTTATGGTGTATGGTTAATAAAATACGCATTCCTGTTGACTGTACTACACCAGTGAACAACTCGCTTTAGGCTCCAATCTGTGGACATTTCACATGAAAATTGGAACTCACGTGTGCTCATACTTTTAACAACACTTCGAGCTTCAGACAGATTTCAGCAGCAGAACTTTTGACCTACTGTCGCCGAATTCACGGTGAGATCAGCCTGCATTAAAACAGAAAAGTGATGTGACTTTGGTTATTCGTTCATACAACTCCTTTTCAGAAGACAATTCGAGAGTCACAACTGTTAGCCAATACAGTTGTCAATGCCAAACACTGACTGTGTGAAGGCAGCCTTAGTGGTTTGGCCTCTAATGAGCTTCTGAGAGTGAGTGTTGATTGAGACAAATGTGACAAGAATGAGAAAAGCCCATCCCTATTTTTTACCCTCTGTTTGTGTCTCTCTTCAAGATACTCTCACCTTAGCATGTGGCTGCTAGCATGTGCTCTCAGACATACTATTTATAGATTATCAGATGTGTCACCTCTCACATTCTGCATGTTCTGTGCTTTTCATCACTCACTTCTCACCAGGCAAGATCACACCAACAGCCTCACCGACATCCATGGGTGAAAAGTGAAATGGAGACGCCAAAGCTAACAGACAGCTGCAACCTCTGCTCAAGAGCTGTTGAATTTATGACACGAGAGGTTAAGGAGAGATGGAAGTCATATCCTTGTCTGAATTTAATCTCGAATGAAAGCAATGTTGCTCTAGTAAAAACACGTGACTGGGGTCAGTGGCAACATCTGAGAAGAACAATTTACAAACATGCTATAAGACAATGAAGACATTTCTTGATTTAATCAAATTAAACAATAGTCCATTTAACGCTGCCTCCATTGAGCTGTAGATATTCATTTCAGTGAACACGTTGAGGAGCAAGGGAGAGACAATTTGCTTATTGTTCTCACTTTTATTCTTCTGCTGTTCTAGAAACCTGGCAAAGCCATGGCTGAGGAGCTGAAATACTCCTTATTATGAAATTAATTAAAAGGTTTAGATTTTGTTCATGATGCATTCTGTGCCCAATCACAACACCAAATTATCTTTGTTTCCATGTACAATTAAGACAGATGTATTCAAAAAACAGTTGGAGTGCTGCCATTTAACTACTGCTTATTATTCATTCTGAAAAGAGCTGGCAGAACTTTCAAAATCTTACACAGGTCTACTATTGTCACGTTCCCCTGTTGTCTGCCCCTGTGTTCTGTGTCTCACCAGTCTATTGTTTAGAACTACATTTCCCACAATCCACCTGCCGTCATCACTGCCATTTTGTGTCATTGTTCACACCTGTTTATCATTTGTAATCATCCTGTCCTTGTGTATTTATACCCTGGTTTTTTGTTCTGTCTTTGTCAATCGTTGTATTTTGTCAAGCCTGGAATGTTTCCCCTGCCCGAGTTTACTTGTTTATGTTTTGTTTCCCCATCGAGGGTTTTTCCTTTGTGTTTTGCCTGTTTACCTTTTTAATAAAAGTCTGCATTTAGATCCGCGTCTCCTCGCTGCCTCATTCGTTACAACTATCCACAGTCATCGCTTTCTCCCAATCTAAATGCTTGTCAGATTCCGAATCTAAGGCCACATCCACACAAATAATTTTTAGTTTGCACCATTTACACCTCTCACAACCACATACTTTGGAAAATGATAACCTTAGGAAACTGAAAACAGAAGTTTCAAGCTTATTCGTATTAGTGTGGAAGTGGATGTGGCCTACACCCATGAATAGAACTGGTTAAACATCTATAATTCTATGATAGAATGCAAAATGTAATGGACAGATTTAAATATACTCGCATTTATCCACCATTAATATGTAGAAAATTATATAATGGAATTAGCCAAGTTCGATCATACTTATAAGAAGGATAAATGACAAATGATCAGATTAGAAATCGGAATAAGAATTCCCCACCATTAAATATGTAATACAACTGGCTCATTGTATCCACTCACAATTTATATGTAAGGAATTAGCTTAATAAGGGAATTATGAAAGAATAGAGTGGTACGTCAGATCACTCGGCAACGCTGAGTTCATATGACACATCTGTTAACTCTTCAGAGTAATTCAATTCTCATGGCCATTGAAAATAATATCACAAATATGTTGAAATATTGTTTGAGCTCGGTGTGCAGATCTTTAAGATATAAATTGGAAAGATTACTTATCAAAATATACCACAGTCAAGTTTTCTTTGAATACAAATAAGACTTTATTTCTAATTTAAAACATATAACTAATTAACACAGACAAGCATGAAAAACAGATTGTTGAGTGAACTGTAACAGAGTAAATTTAACTTTATGGATCTGTAGACAATGCCTTGAGAACCATCGATACTTCATTTAGTATACTTCAGTTTGCCATCGGGTTACCCAAAGTATTTAAATAAAATACCAGCACTTTCTAGAAAAAGTCTCAGTGTCAGTAAAAAGTTCTGGTTGTTCCGTCTATGTTTTGGACCTTCGTTAATATCGTGGATGCGGGAGTTCCATGCTGGAATGATGAGGCAGGCTTTGAAGTGAGGCCTCCCACAAGGGTCACGTGTGTGTCATAGTAAAGAGAAGAGAACTCTTTTCAGAATTTTGTGTTCTGAGTTTTCCTGAATTCTACATTGTGCTGAAATAAAGAGAGGAAGAAGCAAAAGCACAGAGAAGGAACAAGCGAGAAGACAAAATATATGATCATCCTTGGCAGGGAGGTTTTGTTGAGTTGAGGTTGGCTGCACCTCAAAGGTGTCTTAAGCCAATCAGAAGTGTCTTTTCAGATCCTATGTGATCATCTCTCTGTCCCTCCTTCTTAAGGTGATTAATCATCCTCTGCGTGAAGACCTTTTAAAATTCCAGCTATAAAAATTCTGTGTTTTAATCATGACCTTTTATATCTCGGATACAACTGAATATATAAAAAAAAGAATTAACACGAACATTAACATTCCTGAAATGCAGAAAGAATCTCAACGGTAGTTAACATGATGTGCTTATCATGAATGGTTACCATTCTAGTAATATGACATAAATAAAACAAGATTAAAGATTATAATCATCAATTTGTCAGTTATAACAGGTATAACAGGTCATAACAACATTGTGGCAGGGCGGAGGACGGGGTCGGGTCGTGATTCTACACACCCGGCCCCTTAACAGGCTAATCCGCCCCGCCCTCTGCCCTGCCACAAACATGATTTTCAGAATTATCTAGCAAGACTAGGTATTGTGTAGAGATGCACCAATACCACTTTTTCTCTTCCGATCCGATTCCGATATCAGAAATCTCAGTATCAGCTGATACCAATCCTGATCCGATACCAGTGTTGTTTTTTTAGCATAATCAGTTTAGAATATCTTTACATTATTGTGTGGAACTAATTGGGAGTACTATTTAATATGTAAAGAAACACAAACCTCTAACTACACATTATTTCAATATAATATGTATAGGTTATTAAGAAACACTTTATAATTAACTAGTATACTGGATAATGTAGCAGCAAATTAACAGTAATTCCAGTATAAATCATCAGTAGAAAAGAAGCAGTTTTTATTTTTATTTTCTTATTTATTTTTGGCAAAAATTGTAAACTTGTATCTGGACTTTAAAGATCAGGTCACTATTTTGTTCAATTTAGTTGTAAGACATCAGTCCACTTTTCATTCACACAGTTATTTTTTGGAACCCATTCAACTTAAATATTATTATCATTTGTAACAAATAATAATACATTATAATAGTAATAATAATACATCTCAATCGTGCACCTTTAACTTTTAAACCTTTATGCTTTTATTTTTCAGGAAGTCCTGTATGTGTCTGTTAGTAGGCAAGCTCACAGTAGTTTAATTTGCTTCTTATTCAAATTCTGGTAAAAAATGTAGCTGAACGTGGAGCAAGGACTTGTTAAAAAAGGGTGTAAAAATTAACAGTTTTGTTATTTACAGTTGAAAAACAACGTCACAGCAGAATTCAAATGATGTGTGGTCACAGTTGTGCATATATATCGGCTATTTTTCAACAGCTTCAAATGAGGCTAATCAAATCAGAATCAGGACTAGGCCTATCTGATTCATAATGTTAAAGTATTTGGAGCCTTTGATTTGAACTGAAATGTTACATGATGTGAAGCTGTTTTTGCACTGATGCCAGACTTATCTTTCATTTGTTATGAAGATAAACTAATCAAATAAATTGAAGTGCCTATAATCTCTGAAGGCTCATTCACATTTACCTTTGCACTGCAAAATTCTGTGGAGGAAAATTTAGTTTATTGTGTTGTATTCAAGTTTGCCAATAATTGCAGTATATTGTGATATAAAATTTTGGTAATATCGCCCACCCCTACCTGTGAATGTAGACCACCAGCTCCAAGATTGTAAACTGATGCTTGACCCTCCCACACACATGTACTAACATCAGACACCAGTGAACCAAAGAGAACATGAAACATGCAAATTCAATCTCATCTCCCAAGATCCATTGCCCCTGACAACACAAACATCATTAAGGCTGCATAATGGGCAATTTCTTTTGTTTGAATCATCATTCCATGCAGGCATGTTAGTTGTGTCAGTAGAGAAGTACAGACTAAGAGGTTTCCACTTAAGACTAGCTCGAAGCTCTTATCACAAGCACAAGTTCTCCAACAATGCACCTGGGTGCTGTACAGACCAAACCACCTGACCTCAGATTATATTCAATTACTTTCCCAGCAACAATCAGTTTGTCTACTGGGTTTAATTGACCTTGTAATTTTTCACAAACGCAGCAGCAAACAGTTTACCATGATATAGGATAATGGGTGGCAAGAATATTTTGCAGCTGGACTGTAATGAACTGTGTATCAATATTTTTACCCACCCCTACATTACAGGGATTTCGTTTTTCTTACACACAATTACTGAGCTCCATGTGGATTAAATTCTTGGCTGAGAACTGCATAAACTAATTCAAATGCAAGAAGACTTTTTTTTTTTAAGGATTTTATAATGCAAATTTCACCTAAATTGCTCTATTGTCCACAACTGGTATCACAACTACCCTGCTTTTAAGAATGTATATCTATCAATAGTGTTGCCAAAAGTACAGGTATTTTGGTACCAAGTTGGTACTAAAATAAAAAAGATGTAACGATAACAGTGTTTCTGCAGTACTAGTAGTGAGCACTGATTTAATTCGGTACCCTCACAATGTCTGACAGACACAAAACTGCTTTCAAATGCTCACACGTTTACCTGAGAATGTGCTCTGTTACTCTTTTTACACTGAAATGGACAATTAATCAAATTAAAATCATGATATGTCCTAGTGTGATTATTAAACCGTGAAAGGATGCAATCTTAGTCTACATTCGAGCTGTGTGCTTTAAATGACTGTGTGAAGCTCATACACTGGAACTCCACAGACATTGAGAATCAATCATGTTGTATGAGATGACAGAGCAGAGCACTAAACTACTGTGAATGCATATGTGGCAGGGCAGAGGGCGGGCCGGGTGGTGATTCTAATCAAGCCTCCGAGAGGGATAAAGGCCAACTGCGGAGGATGGTGCAGGAGAGAGAGATTGTTTACGGGCATGTCCGTTATGTGTGTGTTTGTGTCTCATTAAACTATTATTTATATCGTCAAGCCGGTTCTCGCCTCCTCCTTTCCTTATTTTTATTTTTTTATAAAACAGATTCTAGAAGGTCCCTGTTTAAAACACTTAAGCAATATATGCTTAATTGAGAAACAATTTAAGGAAACATGCACAACATACTGTGGTATCAAAATTGGTATTGAAAATCATGAAATTTTACTGGTATCAGTATTGACTACTGAAATTTAGGTTTTGTGACAACACTATCCATCATATATAGTTTTTAGTTTTTTGTCAAGGTTTTGTCATTGCTGCTTGCATTGTGCAGATTATTGTGAAACAAACTTGTATTACACTGGGAAAGTGGTGCCTCAATGTGTCAAGAGTGGAAATGTTCTTAGTAAAAATGGTCCAGAGTGCAGATTTGCATTTGATTTGTTTAATAATGCATCTCAATAGGCACTTTATCTCTGTGGCTTTGTTTGATTTGTATAAAATGTATGTAATCTGCACAAACTCCAACCACTTATAGGGGTATGAGCACAAACAGCATAGAACATGCTGATTGCGTCTGAACAGCAATCATACCACTGCTGAACAACTATACACATCCATTCAACCATTGTCATCCCTGTGCATTTGTTGCAGAAATTATAACAATAAATGTAAACAGTTTACCATCTATACATGTGGTTAACATACAGTGATGTCTAGACCACACAATTATTTGGATGAATGTCACCCATTTGCACCCACTATTATTGAAGATCAATTAATGGGGCCACTGCAACAATGTGCATTAATCTATAGTACTATTTAAGGGACATAAATGTTAACATTTAAATTATGTTGACCCGACAGCCTCTGGCAATATCAGTGAGTACAATACCCAAGAACGGAGCCACAAGAACAAGCAATCACTAGCTATTTCTCCACATTACAAGAACAATTACATCTTCCACAGGCATGATTAACCTGATTATCATAGCCTGGCCAATAACTGTGTGTGTATAGTGGGAACTCTGAATTAGAAATTGTACATCAAGTGATGTCTCACAATCCTCCCACATAGCACACATACATCAGAGATAGAGACGCATGGAGACGATTATGACCACATTGTATACCTATATGTCCACCGAAGTAATACGCTCAATTAACACTAGGAGTGGAATACATTGTTAGGCCCTATATCGTTTTGTGGTTCAAGACCATAGTGACCATAGTGTCAAGACCATAATTTAAAAAAATAATAGAATTTTGTATATGTATAATTCCACATCCTGGGAAAATCTCACCTAGAGTAAGTCAGCATATATATTAGCAGGCTTCTAAAACCTTTACAATATGAAAATAATAATATCTTGTCCTAAAATGATTTAACACTGTACTAAAGACTGTACATGCTGTCTTTAAATGCCGAAAGTGAGCCATCAGGCTAGCAGTCTGCTGCAACCTTTAGATTAAGAAAATGCTTTTTTAATAACAGTGTTTATTATGTTAGAATATGCAAGTCAATTGAATGAACTCTTGGACACCGGCGTTTTAGCGCAGGCTGTGGAATTTTACAGTCCCTTACACACCATAACAGTACACTTTTAAAATTATGTTCCCCAACTCTGTAAATTATTAAATAGAACAAGTTGACAAAATGTTGACAATATCGAGACAAAATCAAATGTACTACATTGTGGCAAGGAGGAGGGTGGGGCCGGGCCATGATGACGCAAGCCCAACCCCTAATCAGGCTAATCAAGCCGACGAGACGGATAAAGGCAGCTGGAGACGGCAGTTCAAGAGAGAGAGAGAGAGAGAGAGAGAGAGAGAGAGAGAGAGAGAGAGAGAGAGAGAGAGAGAGTTTGTGTTGAATGTCTTTTGCTTTGAGTTGATCGTTAAATTATTATTTATATTGGGGATTAAGTTTTGAGTTCTGGAATTTACAGTATGTTTTTATAGTAGAATGACCTCTTATATGTCAAAATATCAAGAAACATTTTATTCCTCATGACATTACCCCTTTAATAAATCACAGGTCATGTAAAAGTCATGATGTGTACTCACTTATGCTTATTCACGGTACAACAGAAAAAAAGTGCATTTACCAACGTTTTTAATGTATTTGTTTTGAATTGTTTTGTTCTGTATTTTGTTTCCAAATTGAATGCATGATATATTGTAATAAAGAATGCCCAACTTTGATGTAGGAGCTTAACAGGTGCACTTGGAGGCTGCAAAAGATCACAATATATCTCAGTTTTGAATTGCAATACACTAAACATTGGAATAAAGAATGCAATATTACAGTATTGCAACCCACAGATAGACAATATTGCATCAGCAAGTCCCATTCCTAGTCTAAATTGGGCATAATACTTTAGTGGATGTGTGTTGTGGTCATTCTCAATGTTTTTATGCCTTTATAACTTATGCTTCTGGATTCATGTTTTGAAGTGATGCATCAGTATGAGATTGCTGGCCAAAATATCAGAGGAAAACAAATAAAGATAAATGTTTAATTTACCTTTTGTAGCTTCAGTAATATAATGTGATATGTGATGTATAATTTAAATGGCATGCATTTAACTGTATTTTAATGGTTATGATGATGCTTATTAACAAATTATATTGTACGTTTTCTAATCAGATACTGAATAGAGTACACAAAAGAAAAAAAAATTCAAGCAATGGAATTGCTTTGGGTTCAAAAGTTTTTTTGATGGTTTTGATGTGATATGGCTCAACTCTAACTGAAAACGAATGACTTTCAATTACTATGATGCTGGAGATTAACAAATCTGTTAAGAATCAGATTAACAAATGAGTTAACAAATCATTCTGTCTGGTCCGCTAGGTTTGGTCATATGTGATTCTGAGGTGTGCCAGGGTGGAACGCTGGCAGAGAGCTCATTTAAACATGCGTAAGTAAATATGCGCATACTCCCTCGCAGTCTAGATTTGGGAGCATGATGTCACAGGGTTCAGGTCAGATTGTTAGCAACCAGCACACTGGCAGCCAATCAGGCGTGTCCCCCAGTAGCCATCACAGCTGGCAAAGTCACATGCCCTCCTCACCCCCCACATCCTGCCATGCTCATTTCCATACCGCACCGCCACAACAGAGAACACGAGCAGCCGTTTAACTAAGGGTTCATTTCTACAGCTATCAGCACTCACCATCTGTCACTGCGCTCGTTCACACACACACACACACACACACCAGAGTTTCCGCTAGAAAAAAATGGTGCCGGTCACAGAGGTTTCGTTTTACGGACATTTTGATGATATGCCGGTCAAATATATCGCCTCTTAATTAGTCAAGTTGAGGAAAACTGGAGGCAGTCTATGTAACTTAAAAAATGACATAATCAGGCCGTATAGAATGCAACATATTATTATTAGCTTAACTTTCAAATAGACGAAAAAAAAACATGAACGTCCGATTGGCGTCAATCAACGCCAATTGTTTTTTACTGTGGTTTCACACACATTCACTTTTTGAAACATTGAGGCACGGATGTACCTAATACAAATAAATAAAACATCTCCAGTTAACTAGCAGATCGTTCATTTAGTCCGTTATTAAATAAGAGATCTAGCGCTAAAATCTGTTGTTTTTGAAATCAAGCTGAGCGCTCGTGTCCGCTGCTATCAGTTGCATGGACGACGCGCTGCGCGAGTTGCGCAATCTTCACTAGGACGCGCGTTTCAATCTATCGCCGTTGCGGAGACTCTCTATTAATTCCGGTGAAATCACAAAATAAAATGCACACAAACGTGTCCCTGCTTGATATAGACTGTAACCATGCACTGATGAACATAGGCTATTCAGTTTTGATGATAGAGAAAAAAACTGCACGAATGCGCGGATTAGAAGCACTGATCTATCTATAATGAGATGTTCCTGATTCACCATCGTCTGGCCTCTGAAAAAAGCTTTTAAAGCTAGTCTGCCTGGGCCTGGCCATATTTGAAACGTCTCACTCAATCGTTCGTTGTTTAGGTCTATATTGCAGCCGTTTTAGGCGTGCGCTTTATTTGAAATGCAGCATGCGATGTTGTTTCATAACTTTCAAACGATAGAGCCTGTTCCTTTATAACATAGCAAGAGATCAGTGTATTTTTGCTTTATACATTTTAGGCTTATTCTCAAATTCAGACTGTGTTAGGGGGACGGGATTATTAGGCAATTTCAATCGGACAATTTGACCGGAGAGATTTAATTTTGTCGGACATTGAATTTTTTTACCGGCCAATGTCCGGTAATTACCGGACAACGGAAACCCTGACACACCCACATAATGGAAGTAGAGGAATTTCATGGATCACATGCTTGGTAAAATGTTTGTTTCCTCTCAGAATTATTACACAAGATGGGGCATGTGGAAATCAAATATACAATCTCAGGGGCACAGACTGTTTAAGACTTTACTGACATTTTATTCAGCTTTCAGTGGAGAAATCTCAGTGCAAACCCAAGGATCTTTTCAAGTATACATTTGAATGTCTTAAAGAACAAACTGCTACAGTGGCCCTAAAAAGTGTTTTGACACTTTTTGACACTTGAGTTAGACTTACAAATGTCTGAACGTCATTACATTAAAAACAAAATATCAAACAAACTAGTTAGTTTCTCAGAACTAATTGGACATTTATTAACCAATTATGGCTCTCGAGAGAATTGGTAAATAAAAAATAAAAAACCTAAGTGCAGCTTTAATGGTAAACACAAGCTGTCCAGAAGAAAAAGGTGAAAATTGTGATTATTGAAAATAATACTAGGGCTGCCCCCTAATAGTCGACCAAACATTAGTCATAAGAAGTTTTGATTGTTCGGTTGGTCCCAGTATAAAAACAACAACACAGTAAACCAACAAAAATTATTACTGCTGGTTGGACACTAGGTGGTACTATGGGTTAAATTTAATTAAGCAGGGTTAGGGTTAAGCCTACACAAAAGCTATTTTATCTATTTTAACTAAAAATTCTAATGAAACTGGAAAAAAAATAAAGTGCAATTTAAATGTGTGTTGTTCAACTTTTTGAAAGATGGCATTACAACAGTTGTGAAGGGCAACATCTCTTTGGAAACTAACCTACTGTGCATTCTCGACTGGTGGTATTTCGTTGTCCAGGAAAACACATCATGTGTGTGAATACATTTGTTTGCTGCAGATTTGCACTCACAATAAACTGCTCTGAGGAAATAAAGTGAACTGAACTCAAAGCACTTCCTGAGCTGAGATGTCTGAGGTCATTTGCAGAACTCATAGATGATACTGTTCTTGCAACAACAAAAAAATTCAGAAGACAGAAACAAAGAGTGAGAACCTTTTACATACGTGTGTTCCACGAGGCTGCACGCCTCCGAACAAACACGTGTCATACATGTGCATAGACAGCTTTTCTGTCATCTGTTGTTAATAATATAATAAAGTGTTTCTTCAAGCGCATGACTGTGTGTCTACTGGTATTTTTAATATTAATTTGATAATAATACTAGCCTAATAATAATAGTAATAATGAAATACATTAATGGGAAAACAAGCCCTTCAAAGGCATCTCATATTGGCAATCACTCTGACCATCATCAATCCTTGAGATCATTGTCTATCCGCACAATCCAAATGTGCATTTCTCTTGATAAATAAAAAAACAATTTCAGACAGACTCCTTGCTGGATTTTCCGACACATTCAGCATCATTACCACTTTTGCCGGTGTCGCTGTGGCTTACTTCGTGCATGCACTGGTAAAATTTATATTTTAAAGGCTCATTATTATGGTTAAGTATTTCTCTGTGATGTAGAACAGTGTTAGCAATGTTACTGATAACATTCTTTCTCAGCCCTGGAACTCAAACCATATTCTGATGCCCCCTAATATATACATATTTAAGTAATTCAATTAATATCATGAATTTGCGACAACTAGTCGACTAATGGCTTAAACTAACTAGGAAAATCTTTGGTCGGGGGCAGCCCTCGGTAATACACTAAAGAGAATAGAGTTGCGCACATACAGTAAGTGTAGTGAGCAGTGCGTGTGTTTTTGCCTTTTTCTTCAAAGTAAATGGCACTTGGTTTGATATTTGTTATATATTGAAAACATATGAATACATTTTACATGTGAAATACTTTTGGGGCCACAGTATTGTATATGAGCCTTGATATTTTTATTTAAAAACTACAATAAGCCAGGTGAAGTAAAATAAAATAAAAGTACATTGGAAACGCGCATCAAGATTTGTTTATCCAAGGCCTGAATTTCACTAAAGAAGCATAAAAGCATAGTGGAGGTACTGTCTAAATTTGATATCCAATGCTTCTGAGAGATGGCCATCCCATGGCAGATGCATAATACTGACAGAGCGTGCCAAATTATGTAAAATGCCTTGCATAAGAAGGGACAACAAATGTACCAAATCTGCTGGCAGTCTCAGTCACCATTCACCTGTGTCTCATATTCAAAAAAAGGAAGACCATCGTGCATGTTTGGAATAGCATGATGGTAAATAAATGATGACAGAATTGTAATATTTGTGTGAACTAACCTTAAGTTGGAGTTGAAGAGCTCCAGTGGTTTCAGTTTCAAAACACATGGCGGCGGTGATGCATGTGTTTACATAGATCATCTGTGCAAATCGTAGGCAAATCATTCATGTTGGCATTCAAGGCATGCCTCATGTTTGCATAGAAGGAATGAAGAAATGTAAATGACCTCATCATTTTGCTGGATTCAGATGACAGATTGCCTATGGAGTCCAGGGGTTATATATTAAAGAGGGACGTAAAGATTACGGTGACAATGATCTAGCAGTGGGGGGAAATGCTGAGTGTGTCAAAATCTTTTTCAACTCCATAGAAAAGCATTTGGCAGGAGGTTGAGCCCAGTATTCACAGCCTTTCTTTGCAAATCAGAATTTGAAAGCTTGGGCGAATAGGCAGCTGCAATTTTATGATTCCAGTGATTGAAGTGGCTTTCAGCATCAATTCACTTTTGAATGTCACCGTGCCAATCTCTGCATGGTGGCAGTACGGCTCACTTCAACAGGTGTTTCCTGCCTTGGTGCAATTGAACCTTGCCCCTTTGCTCTTTTACCCCACAGAGAAACTTCCACTGATAACAATTGTGTTATTGTGAAACCAAAGCCTGGATCCCATGCTGCTCTTCACATGTGTCTAGTGTCAAAAAACATTTAATGTGACCTACTTATCAGCAATACTGCATAAAATGGGTTCTTTCAAGAGGGAAAACTGCTCCAATTCAGTATCAGAAAGAAAACATTGAAGCGTAAGAAAATATTTGCTCTTGTTAATATTCAACAAATGTTCTTCTGTTAAGTGAAGGTTTTTGATAAAATCTGTGAACATTAGAGCGAGAGAGTTAGCGAGAGCTTTTAAAGAACATGAGGGATTTGTTTTCTGTAATCAATAATTGTGTGGGAAAGCATACTGTATCAAGAAACATAAAAAACTTATAGGCCTAATTCATATCCCTGTTCTCTATTTTAGATGAAATACATTTGTATAAAAGCATGTTTCAATCTAACCAGGACGAAGGATCATCCCAGTCAATATTCCATCCAATTCTCAACAAGATTCTCAGCCATGTTTGCATTGGCCTATTTACATGTTGTTTTTTGTTTGTATTATTTTGCTAAATAGGGTTGATTTCACGGTACATGAACATTTGGAAGCAATGTCAATGTCAATTTCCTTTATAATTATGCTGCCCAAACTCATGCTATTGGTTGAACCAAAGTTATGATGTCCGTTTTTTGCTAGAACCAAAAAAATGTGTGTTGATAGCAACAATGTTTCCATTTATTGGGGAAAATCAACCTACACTATTAAGCTGGAATACCAGAAAGTAGTTTAACATGGAAAGAACCCTTAACAAATGTACAAAACAAGAGTGACAATTCAATTTGGTCCCCACCAGGGGTGAAAATTTCATCAAAATGTTGGGGGGGACAATAAACATAACAATTCTCAAGAGCAAAATATTTAAAACGTTTTTTTTTTGTTGTTGCCCCGTTTGCATTTGTATTATTTTAGTTCTTAAACAATTATTTTAAGAATATATCATTATATTATTTACAATACACATATTTTAATGATATTTTAGGGGGGGGGGGCAACCCTCAGATGGGGGGGGGGGTCCTGACCCCCCGCGATTTCCGCATATGTTCCCCACACAACAAGTCTAGGGCTGTTTAGGTTTTAAAGATCATTGCGAGCAAATTTTTAAACTGCTATGTTAGCAAACCCCCATTATCTAACAAAAACCAAAGCCATCTTGTGTATATAATACACAACAACAGCTGAACGTGTGCCAGCTGAACTGGCAGAATTAGCTTATTAGCTTACATATGGGAGTCATTATAATCAGGATAACTGTTATTGTTCAAATAATTTTATTGTTGCTGTACATTATCAGCCTGCCAGCCAACTATCACATCAGGTGAATGCACTCTTTAAAATGGTCTCTAATTTGAGTTAAAATGACTGAAAATCAAAAATCCCTTCTTGAATCTGATTTTAACTGACAGTCAGACATAGGCTGAGCTGGTGTTATCATTTAATAAATTATTCACCATCTACGTAACTGCTATCTCAAATGTATCAGATGAACCAGAGTTGTTCAAACACTGTCTAAAAGACTGCATGACTCTGTATTTTACAGGGATGTCAGAACTGACACAATTTATACTGGTGTAAATCAACAGGTATTGACAGATTTCTACACAGCAGTTTTGCCCAATGGGTCAAATTTAATTATTATTTCTTTCCAGATTCAAAGACATATGAATCTCTGAAACAAATGTCAGATATGATTTAGAGATCAGCCAATCAGTTTTTCTTACACCTATCAATTTTTGGAGAAGTTTGTCTCCATTCATCTCCTTTTGTTCATTCAACACGTTCGATGAAAGATTCAGAATCTTAAATATCTCTGTAAATGTCCTCAAATAAAAAAGAAACCATTTAAATAACCTTATGCTGCTATAAAGATATGAAATCAATAAAGGCTGGGTCCCTGTAACTTTGCAACTTAAGATTTCACAATAATCTTAACTGACATTCCTCATTATTTTCCAAAAGAGTAACACCTGTTTCCTAAACCAGCACGTACTGTATATCGCTCGTTATAAAGCTGAACTTAAGTGCTTTGTTACAGTTGCTGTCCAGTCTAAAGGTGCTGTTCACTTTGGCCAGTATACGTCCATGGGTTTGTCTTCTCAACATGAAGATAATGTGGAAATCCTAACAAACATGGAAGTTGTTTGTAACCTTGTCGAAGCGACAAAGTTTATTATCAGTTGGTTTCAGATGGATTGATGCACAAATTCATGAGATAAATAAAAGTAAAGCAATAAATTTTCACTGATGAGCCCAAACATTATGACTACTCACAGGTGAAGCTAATAACGTTGATCATCTCCTAACAAGGGCACGTCAAGGTCTTGGTAGATGGTAAGCGAACAATCAGTTCTCATAGTCAATGAGATGAATGCAGCAGAAATGGGCAGGAGTAAATACCTGAGCGACTTTGACAAGGGCCAAATTGTTATTGCCAGATGACTTGGACAGAACATCTCTGAAACAACAAGGCTTGTAGGGTGCTCCCAGTCAGCAGTGATGAGTACCTACCAACAGTGGTCCGAGGAGGGACAAACCACAAACCGGCCACAAGGTCTTGGCCACCCACGGCTCATTGATGTGCGAGGGCAAAAAAGGCTATCCTGTATGGTCCGATGATTCACTTTTTTTTTACACCATGTGGATGGCCGTGTATATGTGCGCCATTTACCTGGGGAAGTGATGGCTGCAAGATGCACAGTGGGAAGATGACAAGCCGATGGAGAGAGTGTGATGCCACTGGGCAATGTTCTGCTGGGAAACCCTGGGTCCGGCCATTCATGTGGACATCAATTTGACATGTGATTGTGATGGCTAGTAAAAAAACTACCAGCCCGACCAGGTAAGCCGGAATAAAAAATGCTTAATGGATAGTTCACCCAAACATTTACTCACCCTTATGTCATCCCACATGTGTAAGACTTCCTTTCATCTGCTGAGATTTTTGAATAATTTCTCAGCTCTTTTGGTCCATACAATGCAAGTGAATGGGTGGCAAAATTTTGAAGTTCAAAAAATATATATATATTAATTCAGTAAAACATTCAATGCCAAAAAATCCTATTGTTATCAAGTGTTTTTGTCTTGTTTTCCATTTAAAAATATACAGTCAGGCTTCCTAAGCTACCAATTGGCCCAGTTGCTAGGGTGGGAGAGACCCAAGACTCGAGCTGCAGTGCTGCTCTTGCGTGCCATAATTTGAGTTTAATGTGATCTTGTAAAGTTACGTTAAATGAGATCAAATGACTATTCGACAATGAACATTTTTGTCAATTTTTTTATTGTCTACGTTGTCGATAACATCAATTAATTGTTTCAGCCCTCTTCAGAAGTAATATGATAGGTGTGGGTGAGAAACAATTCAATATTTAAGTCTCAGTCAATCTCCACTTTAACTTTCACTTTCTTCTTATTGTGTTTTGGTGATTCACATTCTTCATGCGTATCACCTCCTAATGGGCAGGGAGAAGAATATCTAGCAAAAAAGGACTTCGCCTATCATATCACTTCTGAAGATATGGACTAAAACACTGGAGTTGTATGGACTACTTTCATGCTGCCTTTATGTGCTTTTTGGAGCATCAAACTTTTGGCACCCATTAACTTGCATTGTATGAGCTGAAATATCCTTTTAAATATCTAAATTTGTGTTCTACTGAAGAAAGAAAGTCAAACACATCTGGGATGGCATGAGGGTGAGTAACTGATGAGAGAATTTTCATTTTTGGGTGAACTATCCCTTTAAGCCCTGTTTTAGATTAATTTGGCTAAGTGCATGTTTAGTCTGCTGAATGTTTTCCCATGAGATGTTTGTGTAAATTAGTTCTAATCTGAAGTGTCAAATCCAGTCACATCAATTAATTCACTTCGCAATTAGCTGGAAACGCAATCAAAGTTTTGAGCAATACAATCAAGGAGGGAACGTAATGCCTAATTTTGCCTCACCTAACTCCAAGAAAAACAATTCACAGTTTCATTAACCTTCACGGAATCATTGTATGTAATTATTAACTTTCTTTATAGAAGGATGAGAAAAGGAATTTAAAATTATAATTTTGTTAAGCAGCACTGACAGAAATCCTCATTCCGGAGAGCTGTACTCATCATTTTAATTTAGAGGAAAGGAGGCAATTTTTCAACTCTGACGTGAATTACTATGTGGTATCCTTCACCTGGATGAGCTGGCAGCATTGCACAACTGTGGAATCAATGGCTTGTGTACAAATCAATAATCAAAATGATGGCATTCAAGAAATCATATGGAGCTGCACTGCCACAGTCTATGCCATTGCTTCTTTGTTTTCTGATTCAAACTTATTTTTTTTTAAAGCAGATTCTGATACAGGAGGATCCTGCGGAAAAAGAAACCTTTTGCACAGATTGCACAAATGTTGAGAAAGTGAAATATAATAGTTTACAGCCATAAATGAGTAGTGTGGATTTGTCTGCTGGCACAGCTAGCAGATGATTTAAAGCACATGAAGCTCGTGCTCGTAGAAGAAACTACATTTACCTACACAATGCTCTGGCACAAACATCATTAGCCCAGAGACCTTTCTAGAAGCACAACAGAGGATTGTGCAACTGCTACTACTTGACAAACTCCCTCTCTGCCTGGATGTTTGGTTTTAAGGGCACCGTAGTTTTCTGCCAGACCCAAGCAGCTAGAAAATCAACTGCAAAAATAAGTTTATGATTTGAGACAAACATAAACACCTGCAAAAGGCCAAGTGCAATTTTAGGGTATAATTAGGAAAAACTGAGTATGTTCATAAAAACGCATTTGTGCATGGAACGTTTGGTTACGTATGTAACCTCTGTTCCCCGAGGGAGGGAACGACACGTTGGGGTCTCTCTTGAGCGCCGATATCCACCTCTGATCTATGAAAAAAGGCCAATGAGAGTTGACAGCCGGTATTTGCATGTCCCGCCCCCAGACATACGGGTATTTAAGCGGCGCAAATAAGGGAGTTCATTCAGGATTTTTCTGAGGAGCCGGAAATGGTCCGGCCACAACAGTGGCTCGGTTCAGCGACATGGCGGAGGAAAGACACAACGTGTCGTTCCCTCCCTCGGGGAACGGAGGTTACATACATAACCAAACGTTCCCCTTCTGTCGCTCTCTCCACGTTGTGTCGGAGAAGCGACACTAGGGGACCCATTCCAATCTTGCCATGCGCTGACCCATGTACGTGAACCGCCGATACAGAGGCGGGCAGGAATTTCATCCAGTGCCGTGCATCGTCTGTACCTGGCTGCACGTACCCTTCTCCAATGCCCCATAAGAACATCGGAATCCTTCTAGTTACCCTGGAAGGGGAACAAGGCGATGTTTGCCAACATGGGAACGGGCCAGCCTGGCTGGGCCTCTTTTCTCTCTATGTTTCTCGCATAGAGCAATCACGGCCGGGGCCCTTACACGCATATAGGGAAGGGGGTCTTACCCAGACCCTGCGGAGACCACACCAGCCCTTTTTCTTGGGGAGGAAAAGTGGTAGACACGTCACACGGCCGTCTTAGGGCTCGTGTGGAAAGTATGGTGCGGTGGTAGATCCAGCCTCGAAAGGGGGGAGTTGCTACAGCACGGCGACCGGGGCAGCTGTAACTGCCTAAGGGAGACACGGGGGTCCGCTCGTAAGGGGACAGAACCGAGGAATTACACACAGGGGGAGTCCGAGCAGGAGGCCTTACCTGTGGAGCACCTATACCAGTACAGGGTAGCCATCAGGGTACCCGCAGTGGCTTGGGTCGGCGAGTTCCTCCGCTGAACTGCGGACCCGGAGGGCTGGGGAGGAATCGACCAGGGTCCCGACTCGGAGTGGGGCGCCCTGGGAAGAAGGCGCACTACTTTACCTTAACGTCAGGAAAAGGGCGCTGGGCGCAAGCGATCCACCCGGCTGGTCGGTCTACGTGTTACCGAGTTCTACGGGCTCGGACCTGACAAAACACGAGACGCAACCGACTCGACGCGGAGGTTGTAAAACCTTGCGAAGGTGTTGGGTGTTGCCCAACCCGCGGCTCTACAGATGTCTGCTAGGGAGGTGCCCTTGGCCAGTGCCCACGAGGACGCAACACCCCTTGTTGAGTGAGCTCGGACCCGCAAGGGTAGGGGCACGGCCTGGGTGTGATAAGCCAGTGTGATGGCGTCGACAACCCAGTGGGCGAGCCTCTGTTTGGAGACGGCATTCCCTTTCTGCCGTCCCCCAAAGCAGACAAAGAGCTGCCCAGAGCGTCTGGTGCTCTGTGTGCGGTCCAGGTAAATGCGCAGGGCGCGCACTGGACATAGCAACGAAAGGGCTGGGTCTGCCTCCTCCCGGGGCAGCGCTTGCAGGTTCACTACCTGATCTCGGAAGGGTGTGGTAGGAACCTTGGGCACATAGCCCGGTCGCGGTCTTAGGATCACAGACGTATCCGCCGGACCGAACTCCAGGCAAGTGTCGCTGACAGAGAACGCTTGCAGGTCCCCGACCCTCTTGATAGAGGCGAGCGCGATCAGCAGGGCCATCTTAAGAGAGAGGGCCCTGAGTCCAATTGATTCAAGCGGCTCGAAGGGAGGTCTCTGGAGTCCAAGACTACCGAGAGATCCCAGGAGGGAACTAGGCCTGGCCAGGAGGGATTCAACCTCCGGGCGCCTCTCAGGAACCTGAGCATCAAGTCGTGCTTACCCAAAGACTTGCTGTCTACAGGATCGTGGTGGGCGGCAATGGCGGCAACATACACCTTCAGGGTGGACGGGGACAGCCTCCTGTCCAGCCTCTCCTGTAGGAACAGGAGCACTGACTTGATCGCGCATCTCTGCGGGTCTTCAGTTCGGGAAGAACACCAATCTGCGAACAAGCACCACTTTAGGGCGTAAAGGTGCCTGGTAGAGGGGGCTCTGGCTTGGTTGATTGTATTCACAACGGTCACGGTAAGCCGGCTAGCTCTTCCGCATCCCGTCCAGGGACCAGACGTGGAGGTTCCAGAGGTCTGGGCGCGGGTGCCAGAGCGTTCCCCGTCCCTGAGAGAGGAGGTCCTTTCTCAGGGGAATTCGCCAGGGAGGAGCTGTCGCGAGAAGTCTGAGTTCCGAGAACCAAGTCCGAGTGGGCCAGTAGGGGGCCACTAACGTGACTTGCTCCTCGTCCTCCCTGACCTTGCACAGCACCGGTGCAAGAAGGCTCACTGGGGGAAATGCGTACTTGCGCAGCCCCGAGGGCCAGCTGTGTGCCAGCGCGTCTGTCCTGAGGGGAGCCTCTGTTAGGGCGTACCAGAGCGGGCAGTGGGAGGTTTCCTGGGAGGCAAACAGGTCTACCTGGGCCTTGCCAAACCTTTCCCAAATCAGCTGGACCGACTGGGGGTGAAGCCTCCACTCCCCACCGGGCAGGCGTTGTCGTAATAGCGTGTCCGCTACGACGTTGAGCTTGCCGGGGATGTGAGTGGCACGCAGCGTCTTGAGTCGCTGCTGGCTCCATAGGAAGAGACGGCGGGCGAGTTGTGACATGTGGCGGGAGCGTACGCCGCCTTGGCGATTTATGTACGCCACCACTGTGGTGCTGTCCGATCTCACGAGGACATGTTTGTCCCGAACTAATGGGAGGAACTTCCTGAGAGCAAGAAGGACGGTCAGCAACTCCAGGCAATTGATGTGCCAACGCAGCGGGGCCCCTTTCCAACGGCCCGCTTCTGCGTGCCCGCTGGACCGGGAGGCGTCGGTTGTGACCAGAACGCGTCGGGACACTTGCTGCAGGGGCACTCCTGCCCGTAAAAAGCAGAGGTCTGTCAGGCGGGGGTGATCCTTACCCGATGCGTGCCGTGGTGCCATGCTTGTCTCGGGACTCGAGTCTGGAGCCAGTGCTGGAGTGGTCTCATATGCATCAACCCCAGCGGCACGACCGCCGCGGAGGACGCCATATGTCCCAGGAGCCTCTGGAAAAGTTTTAGAGGGACCTCTGTGCCTGGCTTGAAGGAAGCGAGGCAGTCCAGCACCGACTGAGCACACTCGCTCGTGAGACGTGCTGTCATTGAGACTGAGTCTAACTCCAACCCGAGAAAAAGAGATGCTCTGAACCGGAGTGAGCTTGCTCTTTTCCCAGTTGACCTGAAGCCCCAAGCGGCTGGTCTCTGTGCGGATGCCGGCAACTCGTAGCGGGGCAAGGGCCGCCTCTGCGACCTTGGTGAAGACGCGAGGGGACAGAGACAGGCCGAAGGGGAAGACTTTGTACTGAAACGCCTGGCCGTCGAACGCGAACCATAAGAAGGGTCGGTGTCGTGGCAGAATTGAGACGTGGAAGTACGCGTCCTTCAGGTCTACCGCTGCGAACCAATCTAGATGCTGAACACCAGCCAGAATATTTCTCTGCGTGAGCATTTTGAACGGGAGTTTTAACAAGGCCCGATTGAAAACTCGCAGGTCCAGGATTGGTCGTAAGCCGCCGCCTTTCTTGGGTACAATGAAGTAAGGGCTGTAGAAACCCTTCCTCATTTCGGTTGGAGGGACGGGCTCTACCGCGCCCTTGGCTAAGAGGGTCGCGATTTCCGTGCGCAGGGAACTGGCATGCTCGCCGTGTACTGCGGAAAAGCGGACGCCCCTGAAGGGGGGCGGGAGCCGGGCAAACTGAATTGCGTAACCGAGTCGAATGGTCCGATGCAGCCAGTGTGATGCGTTGGGAAGCGAAAGCTTCACACCCAGCCCAGAACTACACGGGAGGAGCTGGTCAATGACCTGAAAAGAGCTGGGACCACCGTTTCCAAGGTTACTGTTGGTAAAACACTAAGACGTCATGGTTTGAAATCATGCATGGCACGGAAGGTTCCCCTGCTTAAACCAGCACATGTCAAGGCCCGTCTTAAGTTTGCCAATGACCATTTGGATGATCCAGAGGAGTCATGGGAGAAAGTCATGTGGTCAGATGAGACCAAAATAGAACTTTTTGGTCATAATTCCACTAACCGTGTTTGGAGGAAGAAGAATGATGAGTACCATCCCAAGAACACCATCCCTACTGTGAAGCATGGGGGTGGTAGCATCATGCTTTGGGGGTGTTTTTCTGCACATGGGACAGGGCTGACTGCACTGTATTAAGGAGAGGATGACCGGGGCCATGTATTGCGAGATTTTGGGGAACAACCTCCTTCCCTCAGTTAGAGCATTGAAGATGGGTCGAGGCTGGGTCTTCCAACATGACAATGACCCGAAGCACACAGCCAGGATAACCAAGGAGTGGCTCTGTAAGAAGCATATCAAGGTTCTGGCGTGGCCTAGCCAGTCTCCAGACCTAAACCCAATAGAGAATCTTTGGAGGGAGCTCAAACTCCGTGTTTCTCAGCGACAGCCCAGAAACCTGACTGATCTAGAGAAGATCTGTGTGGAGGAGTGGGCCAAAATCCCTCCTGCAGTGTGTGCAAACCTGGTGAAAAACTACAGGAAACGCTTGACCTCTGTAATTGCAAACAAACGCTACTGTACCAAATATTAACATTGATTTTCTCAGGTGTTCAAATACTTATTTGCAGCTGTATCATACAAATAAATAGTTAAAAAATCATACATTGTGATTTCTGGATTTTTTTTTTTAGATTATGTCTCTCACACTGGACAAGCACCTACGATGACAATTTCAGACCGCTCCATGATTTCCAGGTGGGAGAACTTGCAAAATAGCAGGGTGTTCAAATACTTATTTTCCTCACTGTATATATAAGTGGCAGCCACAATTTAGGAATAATGTACAGATTTTGCACTTATGGAAAGAAATTGGTACTTTTATTAACCAAAGTGGCATTCAACTCATCACAATATATAGTCAGAACATTAGTAACGTGAAAATGTACTAATACAATTTGAACAAAAATGTTCAGAACATCTTAAACTACTTCAAGTTCTCATAAAAAAATCTTCCACGTGCAGCAATGACAACTTTGAAGATCCTTGTCATTCTAGCTGTCAGTTTGTCAAAATACTCAGGTTACATTTCACCCCACAATTCCTGTAGCACTTGCCATAGATGTGGCTGTCTTGCCGGGCACTTCTCACACACCTTACAGTCTAGCTGATCCCACAAAAGCTCAATGGGGTTAAGATCCAAAACACTCTTTTCCAATTATCTGTTGTCCAATGTCTGTGTTTCTTTGCCCTCTCTAACCTTTTATTTTTTTTTTTCTGTTTCAAAAGTGGCTTTTTCTTTGCAATTCTTCCCATAAGGCCTGCACCCCTGAGTCTTCTCTTTACTGTTGTACATGAAAGTGGTGTTGAGCAGGTAGAATTCAATGAAGCTGTCATCTGAGGACATGTCAGGCATCTATTTCTCAAACTAGAGACTCTGATGTACTTCTCTTGTTTAGTTGTACATCTGGCCTTCCACATCTCTTTCTGTCCTTGTTAGAGCCAGTTGTCCTTTGTCTTTGAAGACTGTAGTGTACACCTTTGTATACACTACAAAGGTGTACACTACCTTTTTGCCAATTGCATGCAGTGTATAGCCTTCATTCCTCAAAACAATTAATGACTGACAAGTTTCTAGTTTGCTATTTTTTTATCTAATATTGATCTTAAGACATGCTGGTCTATTGCATACTCAAAAACAAAAAGCCAATGTAAAGCTTAATTTAATGAACCAAATAGCGTTCAACTGTGTTTGATAAAAAGGCAAGTGATTTCTAGTACCAAATGATCAATTTAGCATGATTTTTCAAGGATAAGGTGTTTGAGTGACTGCTGCTGGAAATGGGGCCTGTCTAGATTTGATCAAAAATGACTTTTTTCAAATAGTGATGGTGCTGTTTTTTTACATCAGTAATGCACTGAAAAAAGGGCAATGGGGAGATTGTTGAATTTGCAAATATGCAGTTCGTATTTCCTACATGATAAATTTGTATTTGTCATCTAAACATATTTGAGTCTTGCACCATTCATTTATTGTTGAAGGATGTTCAATCTTTTAGAATTAGTCATGTTGAAACGTAAGAAAGTAACGTTTTCTCTGGAAAACTCCGCCCCCTGGAAATATACATGTATGCTTTGCGAGGGAAAACCAACTGCACCACAGTCCGCTATTTGGCCTCTCGCTTCGAAAAGGTTATTGTGGGTCCAGAGTAGGTAATTTAAACTAAAATGCCAGTGAGAAACAGAGAGTAGCCCCTTTGAATGTGTACATTTTCATGGAGGTAATGTTTTTATGTACTGGTTATATCGAGCAACATGATGGAAAGTTAGTGCTAAAGCTTAGTTAGCTAACGATAACACTAGCTTTAGCCACCGTTGAATATTATGATGTGTATTCAAGTTTTTAGAATTTTGTGCAATCTCTCAGGCATATATTTTTTTGTGTATGTCGACTAACTAAGAGAGAGACTAATGTTAACTGGTGGCGCCAACAGTGTCTTAAACCAACTAATGCGGGGTGGGAGAGGGGAGGGGATGAAAAGTTAGCGTTGACTTGTCGAAACATGCCTGCTGCCACAAAACAAAGAAACTTCAATCAGGGGTAGGCTGGACTACTGTATAGCTTTGAATCTGAAAAAATAAATACTGATATTTATCTGTAGACTGTGTTTATAGTCAATTTTACTATTGAAAAGGCCAGTATATGGCTTGCTTTTTAATGTCTTTTCTTATATATTTTTATATGTAAAAGTAACATTTTATTTTTCCTCCTGTCAAGAAACACCTCGTTCCTCCAGACTGACTTCTGCTTTGCTTTGAATGCTGTTTGGTAGTAGCAGTATTATTCAGATCTTTTAATTGCATTATTTTATTTTTAACTTAATTTTAGGTGTTTCAGTGAACATTTTTATGTGCTCTCTCAGAGGGAAATTCAGGTATATAATTCAGGTAAATCACCTAACAAATCATCTTTCTCTAATGCTTCGCCAACCAGTTGGAAAAATAAATGTAAAATTAATAATACGTTTTATATCAATTTATTTTTAAAATTATGAAGAAAATATGCTGAATTCTCTGAAGCTTTACCTATCTCTTGAAAAAATGTAATTACATTAAAAGTTAGCTACTGCTTTATGCCATTCCTCTCTGGATGAATCCTCAGCCCTGTCTAGTGGTTGTGCTGACACTGACATACTCTCTTCAACAGAGTCAGAGACATCCAGCTCTAGGCAATTTTGGCCCAGCAACTCCCTTGCTCCTCAGTTTTGCTTTGATGCAGAGCTGAAACTTGAGCGAGGCAATGCAGCATACAAAGAGGAGGGTACATTGCTTACTCCAGATCCTAAACTGAAGTCGAACATTATTGAAAGCCTGGTTCAAGAAATTGTCCGATACAACGTTTATTTCACTGATAAAGAGTTTAACACAGATGGAAAGGCCCTCACCTCTAAACATCCTTGACTCACTGAGAAAGGCTCCCTGACAGGATATGCTGGTTGGAAAACTAGCTTAAAGAATACACTTGCAATTTACCACACTCACTTGAGAAAACTTGTACATCCTGAGGTGATTGTAAACTCTGTTAAGCACAAACCGGAGGGCAAATCAAGTGCTGCTTCTGCCATCAAAAGACCACGGCAGCCTGAAGTAAACTACCCCCCTCCCTCCCCCATCCCACCGGAGAATCTGATGAGAGCCTTGAGAGTGGCACTTCTTTCAGATGTGAAGAACAACAACAACAACAGGGAAGTGGTTATGATGAAAATGAAAAGACATTTGCTTATAGGAGATATGAAGTGGTTTGTGACATCCCCATGATCCAAGACTTCAGGGCAAGATGGCCAGCACTCTTTGACGTAAGCAAGGTATGTCATTAATTACACTTTTTGTAGGCCACTGTTTCCATGGAGGAATTTTGTAATTTAATATGTTAACAGTGTAGCTTTGGCAGCTTTGATGAAACTCTTAATTGTGAATTGTTTAACATTTTCTCGATTTGGATGTTTTTTTTATCACCATCTGGGGCTTGTCTAATAACCCAAGTTTAACTTGATCATTTGACTATTTTACCTTTTTGGAAATTACTGACATTTTTTTCACAGGAAGCTTATAAGCGTATAAGCTGGACCTGTTGACACAGGATTTTAATTCAGTTTAACATGAACTCTATGAGTGAGCAGTTTTCCACTGAAAACAAGCTAGTTGTAGCAGCAAAACAAAATGTGGGGCGAATAAATTATATTAAAACTAGGACAATCATAATATTATAAGAAAAGTTTTATGACAAAAACATTTTAGGTTTTTAAATTTAATTGACTAATTTAATGGTAATAGTTGTTAACCCTTTTTGAATGTGTGCCTTTCAGAATTGTGTTTCAACAGTATTTTTATATGCGATCAATCTTGTTTTCAGATAAATGCAGAATTTAAGCACATTACCACCATGCCCCTACAGTCCACATTTCTGTCGCAGATAGATGTGCTGTCTGACAAATTTCTAAAGCTATTTCAAAAGTGAGGAGGACAGATAAGAAGAAGACTGCAGACCATCATGGAACCCAAGGCTAAAGTAAGGCAGAATTTTGTTTTTGGTGTACACATTTGATTGGGGAAAAATGTATTCTAAAAATAACTTGCTCTGCTTGACACCCTTGGCCAGGATGATGATGTTGATATTGGATGAGAATGTATTATCAAGGGGCTCTATTATTGAGAGAATATGCGGCGAGTACAATTATAAAGGTTCAGTACTTTCAAACTTTATCTTTCTCATTCTCATTATATACAAGTTTACGTTTCTCATGATATCTACATTATTAAATTATTGAAATTACATTTGTTATAATATTCCCAGAGCAGTGCCCAGTGTTCGGTTGAATCTAATATTGTGAATGTGCATTCTCCAGGCTGCAGACAAAGCCTTCATCCCAGGATCCATTGAGGAGACCAGAGTATGGGAATCTACGTTCTCAAACACAAAGGTACCATGACAGACCAGAGGACATCGAGGTTGTCCTTGAGGGCCAGATGGTCTTACAAGATTTGGATAACTTTGCATTCGCTGCTGCGATGTTATTTGGACAGATGTTATTCTGAACTGATGTATACCTTTGAGGTACTGCAGAAAATGGTCATGGAGCTGGAAGGCAGCACACTTTCAAAGAAAGCACAAGTTCTCAGAAGCAGACTCTATGAGTGAGCTGTTTTCATGTTATGGCAGGGTATGACAAGGTAGTTTCACATGTTTGCCTCTTGGAATAAGGATCATTATTTATTTTTCGTTTCACACACCCACACACAGAAAACTTACTTATAGAGTGCATATGGAGTGAAACTTTTAATAGAGGGTAGGTTGGCCACTGTTTATTTTTTTATTTTTTTGGTGATGTGTATGGCATGTGTACGATTTTCACGATTATCTGCAAATGTACCTATAAAAACCTCCACAAACAGTATCACAACTTAAGTTTTATAGAGCATTCATTAGGACATGCAGTTAACATATATATTCCTAATTTAAACAGAGAACAAGTTGAAAGCGAGTAGGTAAAGTACTTGTATTTAAGTAGGTGCAATTTTCTAAATTGGCTCTCTGACACCAAAACGTACTGCACCTATTCAACAAAAAAGTATGTATACCCTTTCAATAAATTAAATATAAATAAAAAATAAATATATATATATATATAAAAACTATAAACCATGTGTTTAAAAAAAACGGTGTCCGGCTAGGAGAACCTTCTTCCTTTATTCAGTAATCTAATGATCAGCCGGATAATCACCGCACTTTTACGCTCACTGAAATCTTATTAAAGTTGGAAAACTATTTGAAGGCATCGTATTCACTATTTAATCATTTAAAGGGGGAGGCTGTTACTATGGTAATGAGTTCACAAGGTGATTGTCTACGTAATGCTGAGTTTTTACTACACGATTTTAAGCCCGATTTTCACTCGCTGACAGTTTTGTGGAGACCTAAGAGACCTGGAGACTAATTTTCAGTAATTTGTTTAAAATAGACAACATGGTTGTTTGTTCCGGTTTTTAGCTGTAGCTTCCAAATTTTATGGGTTATAGCCTTACTGCTTTTAAAAATGTACAGTATTAATGTTGAAGATAGGACTACATCAAGTAGAGGGATGTACAAAATGCCTTTATTTATTGACAAAAGTCAGCTTATAGTATGCTAAAGCTTTATAAGTATAGTGTGAGATTATTTATTTTATCAGGTTATTTTTGTTTATCGGAGCACCACTGAATATACTGCATATATTTTACATATTGGTTTAGCAGATATTAAATATACTAAACATTAAAGATACACACAGCATAAAAAAGCTTTCACTTAAACATAATTAATTAATGTTAAATTAACAGGAGGTAACTATAAATACTTGAAATGAATGAAAAGCATAAAACAACACATAAAAATTATGTTCGTTTAACAAACATAAATTAGGCAACTTGAACATAGATAAACAATGTTGAGTAAACACAACAGGAATATGTGCAACCGATGTACATATATTTTTATGTTAATCCAACATATATATATATACATATATATATATATATATATATATATATATATATATATATATATATACATATATTTATTTTTTATTTTTTTTCCCAGCATGTCCTGACTATATTTTGTGATCAGTTGAATGCCACTTTGGTGAACTAATCTTAAGGGGGAAGTGTGGAATTTCTCTTCCACTAGTGGCAACAAACAGATTTGCAAAAATACAGATTTTTCATGAAACATTTCTCCTAATGCAATTGGCCAGTAAAACAGTCCCAAACTCAACCCATTGGTTGAGCGAATGTTGCTATGTTGGGCTAATGCTGAAATTGCTTATTTATGGTCAGAATCACTTATTTATGGTTGTCTCTGCATATTAATATTAATTAAGACAACATATTTAATAGGTTTAGGATTTATGTATTTTTTATGCATCGATAATCTGAAAATGTTCCCAAAGTTTATTGATATACTGTATATCTGCATTTTTTTTTTCAGATATACAGTAAATAGGGATAATCATTGCACAATTTTGTATGCACATGCAAATTTCTCAACACAACTTTGGTAAAGTGTGAGTGGCAAGGTAACTTAAATGGGGTGACACAACGGATGCGTCTGGCGGATGACATGGCACATTCTGAAATTTTTGGCATGTATTGTGGAGCCCAGCTACTAGTTCAGAGGCTGCTCAAAATTCTGCAATCAACCTCACTTTGTTCCTTCTTGAAGAAGTACAAAAACCTTTGTAACTTTTCTGTGTATGTTGACTAGATTCACAACTTTGGACTGCAATCTGCACCGAATCGACTTGTCCTTCAGCAGGGCCGCCGATAAGGGGGGTCAACTGGACCTTTTGTCCTGGGCCCAAGCTTTGAGAGGGGCCCGGACTGGAAGGGGCCCCACGGAAAGGCTGTTCTATAATGTAGAGAGCATGTAAACACGTTCAGCAGGAGATGCGGATATAAACATGGAGACAGTGCGCAGCAGCAAAAACCATCAGGGTAGCGCACATTGATGGAATAACTGTACGCAATCCCCTATTTGTAACTGCAGCCCTGTCCTATATTATTAAGTACAGTAAATTTTATATCACCTCCTTGTGATCTCCCAAAGCTCCAGACTACAATAAATGGAAGGCCAACTCACAGTGAATAGGAAAGCACAACAATTAGGCTTCAATTTAAATGTCGGACAAATTTTTATATATCAATGCCTCAAAAATGTGTAGCAAAAATAACGTCTAATCAATGATCAATTTATCGATTTTATGAAATAGCTAATATTTATTATCGAAGAATTCCACACTTCTCCTTTATAATTCCAAGTTGAATTCTATATGCTTGCTCTGATAATGCTGTTGGCTCCTCAATTCAGATCAATAATATCTAACCCATTCCCAGATCAGTGCTGGGAGCTCTCCAAACATCAAAGACCTTGACACAGGACTTGGGAACTGGCTGAAACTGCATGCACCTCTTCAACTTTGCTGAAACTTTCAAATTTAAATAAAGTACATAAAGTTTGAAGCATGCAATAAAAAACTCTAACTGTGAGTTTCATTAACTACATGATGACTGTGTCTGCATTACCATTTCTCGGTTTGTATATGGTCTATGCATCTCTTACAGTGATAGTTCACCCAAATATATATATTTTGGTTAGATCAGTGGTTAAATCAATGTCTTCTGAATTTATCCATCTGGATTTTGGGAGAGAACAGACCAAAATGTAACACCTTCCTCAATGTACATCTAGACGATACTGATTTCAAGCTTGATTACACAACCAACATTAAACCACCAGAGCCTTATGGGTTTCTTTTATGCTGACTTTATCTCCTTTTTGGAACTTCAAAGACCTGGCCACCGTTCACTTGCATTGTATGGACCTACAGAGTGGAAAAAATTTTCTAAAAATCTTTGTTTGTGTTCTGTAGAAGAAAGAAAGTCATACACATCTGGGATGACATGAGGGTGAGTAAATGATGAGAGAATTTTTATTTTTGGGTGAACTATACCTCTAAGGGAGCCTTCAAAGCATTATTTCCTATGCTCAAGGTTAATCAGAAATCCCAGCTGTGGATAGTGTAGACTTTGCAGCATAGCTTTGACACCATTCATGATACGTACAAATTCAATTGCCATCAATTTCCTGACTCTTTCAACAGGGCATTAAGATATGAGGTATTTAGATTTAGATTTGAGAGGAATACCAATATGAGAGGAATACATACAACTGTATAGTTTGAATGAACACAGTTTATCTGCCCAATGACAGGGCTTTATCTCAATTGAGTCTTTATCTTAAGCAAGCTGTGTGGAAGGGACATAAAACTCCATACGCTAAACAGAACCTCACACTTGAGTATCTTCGAGATAGTGATATAGCAGAGTGAAAATGATATGAAGCGTTATCTTAAGTAGGCATGTTTTTGTGTTGATTTGACAAAGCACAGAATCTTAGTTACAAAAACCAAACACCATTTTATTTGTATCTGAATGCAGGTTTTAAGCTTTTTTATATTTATGCCTGAGAAGCTTTTTTGAAAAGAAAATCATTGCCACTAATTTTCCAGTGCCTTCAGGAAAGCAAATGGAACATTTCAAGTGACTAAACTACATATTGTGGGTGGAAAGAGCTTACAGAGGGATAAGGCTTTCTATTCACGAGCATCATAGTAGCTTTTGATTGCAGCGCAATGGTGCAAAATGACACTAATCTGAGTAATTATAAATGTCCCTTTTAATGAACCATACAGTTTTTAGTATGTCTAAACAAAATAATTTGACAGGGGGAAAAAATAGCCCATTAATAATAATCATGCATGGCTGACCATTTCTATTATATCCTACAATGTCTAAAATAACTAAATCCATAATAAAAAATAAAAAAAGGAGGTAAAATATGGAAAAGTAGATCTGTGAGAACATAATGTTTTGTGCTCACCTCCATCATCACATTAGAAGTAACTCTGCACAGGCACATTAAGAAACATGCTCATTACAAAAGCTCTTTTTAAACTACATCAGCACTTTTCTCAGCGTACCAACTGTTACACTTGTCCACAAGCGCCTCACCATACGTATGCATACATCATGATCCATCTATGAGAAAAATAATAGAGGGAACAGCGCCCAAATCCTGCATATACACCATCTGTGGCCATGCATGCAGTCTGACCTAATGACTCCACTTTTGTTCACATCTAGAGATCTCAGCTCATCTGTCTGTTGCATGGACAGGCACATATTTCCAATCGCCATTATCATTGAAATCAAGTCTGGAAGCCCCATGACAACAGTGCAGCGGTAAAAATCATGCAAATGCATTTTATGCACCATTCATAATCTTCAATATGGCAGCATTAGGTTAATTTATAGAATTCAAACCATGCATATAAGCTAATATACTTTTTATGCATGATCTGAATGGAGCTCATCATATTCTTAGAGCACATAAGGTGTGTTTTTACTCTTACCTTGTGCAACTGCTCTCAACACGTGCACGTGCATGAAGAAAAACGCCCACCAAATCCAAGCGCACAACGTAAACTTTCTCTTTCCATTCCAGCTGAAGTTTCCATCGGAGAAACTTGTTAAAATCTTTGAAGAAGTGGTCTTATTCTCAAACATGATGGCATTCTTGTCCACACACGTGAAAGCAGGAGTTAAGGAAGTGAGGGCTCGTGCTTCACAGGTTTTCCAGAGAGAACGAGAGGAGCTGTCGTCTCCTGAGTAAAACCTGTCCTCCTCCACGCGATCCACGCTCCTGTTCTGTCTGCCTTTTATGTGTGATATAGGCAGACCTGTGAATTTTCGCTCAATGGATTTGGGATCAGAACCCCTCGCGCCCATCACGGTGTCTCGAGCTGTGATATTACGCCGCTTCTGCGCTGTCCATGTATCGCGTGCGCTCCGTTCAGCAGGTTCCAACTTATTCACGTGCACTTATATCAAAACTGTTAGCTAGATGAAAACATACATTTCGTCCGGTGGTAAAGTCCCAGTGATATCTGTGAAAAAATATGTTAAATACCGTTCTTTGCGTGATGCCCGCGTAGTCGCGCAATCAGTGTAGACACGTCATAATTGGTTTATAAATGCGTTTAAAGCCTATCTGTAATAATATTTGCACATTATACGGATAACAACACTTTACAGAATCACGTTAGCCTTTCTTGCAAGGCAAAGTCGATATAAAGTTATGTAGTCTCAAAAATAGTATTTAGCTCACTTTAAAAGCGATGAGCACTCACTGCATCCCCAAAGTCTCGTGCAAATGCGTTAATATTCGCAGGATCCTCTCATAAGAGTTTGCAGATCCAGTCGCATGCAGCCCTGGTCCTCCGGTTTGCTGTTACTTCAACATGTTGAAGGGAATGAATCCAAACATGCAGTCAAAACCAACTATCAACCACTATTGTACAATAATACTCCAGACAGCTGCAGTACGTACAAGCAGCCACGTAAACAAACAAATTGTATGCGTACTTCAAGCAGTTCCTAATGAAACGAATCGCAGCGAACGCAATATTAATTTGAGTCTAGAAATAAATAAATTGCACTCATGTGTAGTGATCCCAGGTGTTCAGGATTTATTTTCAAATGCCCTGTAAGCTAATGCAACAAGCGGCTGTTCATTGTGAACGTCTGAGCAGAGCTCCGGCTGAAAGCGAGTGAAATGTAGTATACAGGTCCAGCGCACTTACAGCAACTTCCATTGAGAGCAGCATTCGCTGTCTTTCACTGACTCACCTCCGCCCCACTGAAGAATCATTGGCTGCTGCTGCTGCTGCTGCTGCTGCTGCTGGATCCTTCGGAGAGATTCTCTCTAGTTTTGCAGAAATTACATTATATTTGTTAATATATACATTTAAAAAATATATATAATATCAGACATTATTTGTATCTCTTATTTCACTTTTAGTAGTCTTTATTCATCTGGAGTCATATTTATATGCAGTACGCTAATTGAACAACATGTTATTAATGCAGTTTTGTAGATATGCTTGTAAATATGCGTTGCTATATTATTAGCCTACTATTATAATTAATTAATTATTCGAACTATATGATTATATATATATATATATATATATATATATATATATATATATATATATATATATATATATATATATATATATATATATATTTATTAGGGCTGTCAATCGATTAAAAATTTTAATCGAATTAATTACATGGTGTTCGATTAATTAATCGCGATTAATCACATATACA
This sequence comes from Xyrauchen texanus, assembly GCF_025860055.1. Taxonomy (NCBI): domain Eukaryota; kingdom Metazoa; phylum Chordata; class Actinopteri; order Cypriniformes; family Catostomidae; genus Xyrauchen; species Xyrauchen texanus. The sequence continues at coordinate 17,848,405 of NC_068283.1, read as the reverse complement.
AAAATTTGCTGAGAAAGCCCCTAATATAACAATAACTCAATATATAATGATAAAATAATGATACATAGTTATCTTTAAATATAAAAACAATTATAATATATATATATATATATATATATATATATATATATATATATATATATATATATATATATATATATATAAAAAATATTCAGATAATTAAAATGCTTTACATTCTTGTGGCAGAAGAGTTAATCATTGATAAAACAATATAAAAGTGGCTTTAGAATACAATGTATTGTTTATTACCATATTATTGATCATAAGTCAATCATTGGCATACAGTTCACAGCAATCCATTTCACAAGTGAATTTGTCAATCAGTTGGAGATTTATTATGAGAACCTGTCAATTTACATCTGCGTCATATTTTTTTTTTTTTTTTTTTTTAACAAGCCAGGGGTATACATAGTACACAATACTACAGATGTATCTTACAATAATGCCAAGACATTATATTCATTACATAGTGCAATGGTTTTCAATGCTTTGGAGTTGTTGGAGGTACAAAGAGTATTTAAATAATATATATAAAAAAAAATCTCCAAAATACTATGCGTGGGCACATTCCCAAAAAAGGAGAGGGGCAGGGACACGAGGGAGAGATAACTTACTATTATTGTAAGTTATTGGTGAATAAATATTGATTTTAGATTAGATGTATTTTTGCAGTGATGTTAAATGTTAATGATGGCACTGTGAACGTCACTCAGTTTGGCATAAGGTCTGATACAAACTAATTTTAACAGCTCAGACCTACTCAGTGTAAATATAATGAAGTGAAAATAATAATGTATCGTTAAAAAGCACATTTCCAAATAAGCACATAAATTTCATTATTAAAGACTAGAAAGATTAAATGCGTTCTTACCGGGTTTAGTGAATCTTGAATTTAATTGTTTTGTCTGATCTGGCTGCTTCGAGTAGGGCCTTCTCATTCATTATGACTGTAGAACTCCTGGCAGGTGTAGCTGTAGTTCACTTTCACCAGGAGTTCACTTTTGATGAGGTCCACAGATGCTCAGTTCCTTGTCTCTGTCCACGCAGCGGTCATCAGTGAAAACACCCTCTCCACGAATGCGTTGGTGACAGGAATGCTCAAAGCTGATATCAGAGCTGTCATGTTTGGGGCACTGAACTGCTTCAGCAGAGCTGTCTGTGAAACTTCGGTGGCATACCCTGCACTCTCCTTTTTTAGGGTCACCTGTAACTGGTTTTAACGATGTGTATATTTTCTCCAATTCTTTATTATACGAACAAAGACACTTTTTTCTTCACGGGAGCACTTTTTTCCAGTGTTTTCCCGCTCTGGCAAGAAAAAAGTCTGCTCTGCGCATGTTCAGTGTTTTCTTATTAACTTTTTTTTATAGTGATTTTGTAATTAAATGGACGATGAAATAAAATGATGCCGAAATAATAATAAAGATAAAAATTATACAGACAAAATTGAAATGCGGGACGAGGGGCAAAGCTTCCAATTTCAGGACCATAGGACCTGCGTCAGACATGCTTGTGTTGCGTCTTGGGTGTGTTGCGTCATAAAAATAAAATGTTTAGGTCACTGTGTCAAGTTAAATATAGTTTAATACTCAATCTTTAAACACATATTGAGCTACACATAAGCTACACATGTATTTCCTCAGGCACTTTTTGAGTCTAAACAAACACAAAATTTACATCATTTCAGTAGTAGCCTACTGTACACCCAAATGATGACAATTGCCAAATCATTCTGTTCATGTATTGCACTTGCTATAGTTTACTTCCCTATTGCTTTTTCATCAAATAGCAATGTCACATGCAAATCAAGTCATTCACTGAAACAACAGCGCCACCTTGAGTAAGAAGTAGTACGTATAACATGTATGTGTTCACACATATAGGACTCTGATAATTCACAATTGTCACACTGAAAATCATCATGAGAGTAGTCATTTGTATAAGTATATTTCTAATTTGTTTTGTAATTAACAGAGAAATATACAGTATATCCTGTGATAGTAAAGTTACATAGATATTAAATAATCATAAACATATTATTTATGAACACTATTACATATCTCTGATCCTTATTGACCCTATACACTCTGATTAATTAGACAGTTATAAATTAATTTAAAGAAAGGTTGAGAAATACTAAATAGGTGTGGGCACAACTCCAAAAAATGGATAAGGTACAAGGGCTGGAATGAGGTCCTGGGTCACTAAAGAGCCGAGGTATGCAATAAAGTGTTACTATACTGTACCCGAATTAACCTGTATAAATCAGTTTGGACCCAACTAAGTCAGTTTTAAGGTTCAGTTAACATAAAACTTGCTCTCAGAGGTAACAACTGTGAGTTTCACTTTTTACAGTGTAATTTGGTATAAGCCACCACTGTCATAAATAAAAGGAAATTAAGCAAAATCATAGAACGATTCTGATTTTGATACTCTACACTGGAAAAAAATATGATAACTTAAAAAATGTGCCTCATGTGGTCACATGTAAATAAACCAGTTTGATTCAAGTAAAAAATATTGTTTTACACCAATAAATCTAATTTGAAGGGTTTGATCAGGGAGGGAAAGCTATTTAAGATAACAATTGTAGATTACTACCTATTTTGGGCATTTTGATTATAAAGGTTTTAATGTAAAGTGTTGCCTAAACTGACTATAGTTCATTAAGTTTTACCTCAGATAGTAGTTTACCTCATACCTCCCCATTCACAGACTATTGTGTTGTTATTGCGCCTTAGACTTCCATTCAAAATGGTTCAGAGGGATATCTTCAGAACAGAAAGTCATAGAGACTTGGGGATTGTCTCTTTTCAGTCAGGTTATTAAGCAGCCAGTTAATGGCTAGTTACTGGGTAGCCATGCCCTAACAACCATTTAGAGCACCCTAGCAACCAGCCCTATTTACTTTCTTTATTAATGGCTGAGAGTGATATCTTCTGATCAGAATGTCCTAGAGACATGAGAGTTGGCTTGTTTTACTTGGGTGAGCAATCCGCCTTCAATTACCATCAAACCCCATTGACTTCCATTCAAAATAACTTAGATGGGTATTTCAGGATCAGAATGTTGTAGAGGCTTCATTGTTGGCTTGTATGACTCAGGACAGCAAGTAGCCTGCTTAGTATCACCCTGGCAACTGCCTAGCAACCAGATGGGGTTACCCTAGCAACCAAGTAACAAAACTCATCTCTGCACCAGAACATCGTAGACACATCCAGATTGGCTCATTTGACTCAGGTTAGCAGGGAGCCTTTTAAGTATCACCCTAGTAGCTGCCTGGAAACCAGACTGGGCTACCCTAGCAACTGATTAGAAAAACACATATCTCTGCACAAAAACATCATAGAGACTTCCAGGTTGGTTCATTTGACTCAGGATATCATGGAACCTTTTTAGTATCACCTTGGTAACTGCCTAGCAACCAGATGGGGTTGCCCTAGCAACTGATTAGAAAACACATATATCAGTATATCGTAGAGACTTCTGGGTTAGGTAATTTACTCAGGCTAGTAAGGTACCTTTTGAATATCACCCTAGTAACTGCCTAGAAACCAAATGATCTAACCCTAGCAACCAAATAGAAAAGGACATCTTTCTTTCTATCTATCTATCTATCTGTTTATCTATAAACATTCAGACTAGGCTTTTTCAAGCCAATCTAAAGTTTGTCCACAAAATTTCAATCTAGTTTGCTCTGTTATCTGATCAAGTCATCTCACACACTTCCTGGTTGTTTATGTTAATTTACATGGTTCATGCTGTGTAAATATGTTTGAATCAGCTCGAATGTTCTGCATCGATAAATAACTTGTCTTTGCCTCAATGTGGGTAACAAGAAAAATGTGTTTTCAGAGAGTTTTCAAAGAATGAACTGTTTGAGTTCACAATGTGACACTTAAACTAGGCAGAATCAGGCAGTAGTGTAATATTTTTAATGGATAAAGCAGATTTTCTGCATCCCCATTGAAGTCCTGACAAGACTAACGGTCTAAACCTGTAAAATTATATTCAAATATATTCTCTTCAGTTATTCACTACTGAAGCGTTAAACTGTATGTAACACTGTTAAAAAGCCATTCATAAAACCTGAAACATAAGTCAAATGTGCAATACAGTTATGACATTATACTATTATGTATGATTTACCTCAGCGCTACTCTTAGAAAATGTAATATTTGTAAGAATAGATACCAAGCATACTGTTTTAGGAAAATAACAATGTTAAAGACATGTTCAAATTGTTTGGATTGTGGCATATCTCTTATTATGTGTAGGTGGCTGTTCTTTGTATTATTCTGTACTGTCAAGTATTCATTTAACTGTGCTATGCTTGTGCTTTATTAGTACTTGCTGAGGCAAGCAAGGAAAGTATCACCATTGCTATTGCTCATACTTAGTTAAGGATTTGATCAAGCCGCAAACCTAATATCTAGGGACCAAAACAGATATTAAGAGATATACAGCTATTTTGACTTGTACAAGTAAGCACCTAGCATATACTCAGAACAGCCTAGCAAGGCCCTAGCAACCACCCAGAACATGCTAGCAACCAAAGAGTAACCTGCTAAAAGCCAATTAGAACACCTGAGCTATACCCACAACAGCATTGAGGATTATTTTGAATGGGGAAGTACCTCTTATATTTTCTTCTGAAAATCTCAAGTCTAATTACAGAGTAAAATCATCAAAACCCTTTAGCATTAAGTTCAAACCTTTAGCTTACGGCTTTGTAATTAAGACTTTAAATACCACATATAATCCACCTGAAATGTCTCATTGTGTCTAGACGTTTCCTGGGGGTCTTTAATTGCTTGGGTCAGTGTAATAATTCATTCTGTGACTGATATTTACGTGCGAAAGAAAAAAAGCAAAAGAATTGTCTTGAAAGTTCCTTTGACATCACTGCAGGAAATAAATTCTGTTTAGTGAATACTGATTGTGTTCCATTAATGCAACACAAATATTCAGCACCAGCTCCTTCATTTCAAACAAGCTTTGCTTTCATCTCCAGTGTGTTAACAAATATGAGTAAGAGCATTTATGTCAATGCATCTTTGTAAATTAAGCTCTCAGTGTTTACCTGAGCTGTAACTGTCAAACTCAGAAATGCTGGGAGGATGTTTGATGAGGCTGTGTAGTCAGGGTTATTCATCAGCTTGCTGTGGTGATCCATGTGATTCATTTCCTTGAGAGATTTTTCATAATCAAAGAGGTCTGTGATGGATTTTAGACAGCAGGCATGAATTTGCGTGTTAGTTGCTGCACCCGACTGGAGATGTACTGTACGTTATTTTACGGTCATCTGTTTTGGCTTTTCTGTTAAGTGATGATGCATATGGCGAGCTGCTCAGCATAAATGCCTCTGCATCTGTTTATTTCTTAGCCCTGTCAGCATGGAAAACGACATTGAGACAAAACCGGTTTACTTCATACTTTTCAAATCCATGTGTTCAGACACAATATGATAAGTGTGGTGAGAAACAGATCAATATTGAAGACATTTTTTATCATGAATTCTCCTCCCTGCAATATGCATGACAAATGTGAATCACCAAAAACAGAAGAAGGAGAATGTAAAAGGTAAAGTGGAGATTGACTGAGCAGGAAGGAGAATTCATAGTAAAAAAGGACAAAAAGATTGATCTGTTTCTCTCCCATGACTATCATATCGTTTCTGAAGAAATGGCTTTAACCACCATCTGGATTACATTTATGTTGACCTTATGTGAAATTTTCCTTTAACTTTGAGGCCATCTACAAGTATACTGCTAAACATTGACAAAATTCACTTTTAGCAGATATGTGCATTTAAAATATACATCTCTTTCTGCTAGGAATATAGGACAAAAATATTTATGCTCATATTGCACTCACTTATTGTGTCTAATCAAATGCTCTTCAGAATAAGAATATCCCTCCTCATAATAACACTTGCCACTGATTTGCAACAGCAAGTAGCAAACCATGCTAATGGCTGTGACCCATCGATACGTCCCGCCTTAACTTCCTGTTTTCAATAGTAAATATGCACGCAGGACAACTGTGCTCATCATGTCAGTTAATGGGGACTTAAACAAGACACAGTGTCGTCGTGGTTACAGCTGTGACCTCTGTTCCCTGATGGAGGGAATGAGACATTTTGTCGATGTAGTTACACAATCTATGACTAGATTATTGTAATGCATTACTGGGAGGATGTCCAGCAAGATCAATAAATAAACTTCAATTGGTTCAAAATGCAGCAGCCAGAGTGCTGACGAGAACCAAGAAATATGATCATATTAGCCCCATTTTATCATCGTTACATTGGCTACCTGTTAAATTCCGTATTGATTTTAAAATTCTGTTAACTACGTACAAAGCTTTGAATGGTCTAGCTCCGCAGTACTTAAGTGATCTTCTACCACGCTATATTCCAACACGTTCATTAAGATCGCAAAATTCTGGCCTATTAATAGTTCCTAGAATATCAAAATCCACTAAAGGAGGAAGATCCTTTTCATATTTGTCTCCTAAACTATGGAATAGTCTCCCAAACACTGTTCGAGATGCAGAAACACCTCCCTCAGTTTAAGTCTAGACTAAAGACTCTGAAATTTAGCCAGGCATACACCTAATTTATCCTCCAACCCACAATTAGGCTGCTTTAGTTGGGTCTGCCGGAACCAGAAACCAGAAACATTGATCATGATTTATAACTCTGCAATAAATTAAATGGCATCTACGCTTACATCTTTTTATTTGTTTCCCTGTCTCAACCTCGGGACTCCTATCCTGAGGTCACCAGAACCGGCTGGATCCAGCACCATTCCTGCTTCATGTTGGACTCCACTGCTACATGTCGCAGAATGATGATGACTAAATGCAGCCGGTGCCAGCCAAACATCACTTCAGTCTATTATGATGGACTTCAGAGGATGAAATGATGCCAACTCCAACCTGCATCACCTCGGTCTATTTATGGACTACGATCTTGAAATGAAATGCTTAGACTAACTATTGCCAACAAAAGCCTTCAACAGCCAATTAACAAGGACAATTGCATCTATGTGAACTTCTGCAATTAATCAAGATGGACTTCAAAGACTTTGGTCATTAATCTTACAGTTCAAACACAATCAATGTTTAATCACTGACCCTTAACACTTAGTTTAATCATTTTAAACCATGATTTTACCTATACATAATTAATATTTACATTACATTCATAATGTTAGCCAGAGGGGAACTGGCCCCCACAGTGAGTCTGGTTTCTCCCAAGGTTATTTTTCTCCATTAATCTACATCTTATGGAGTTTTGTGTTCCTTGCCACAGTCACCTACAGCTTGCTCACTGGGGTTATTAATACAGTTATCATTTAATTCTTTTTAAACACTATTAAAAATTGTATTTTATCTAAATTACACAATGATGATTAATCGACTTTATAGACATTACAGTTTTATCGTCTGTTAATGCTGATATTCTGTAAAGCTGCTTTGAAACGATGTGTGTTGTGAAAGGCGCTATACAAATAAAATTGACTTTACTTGACTTGACAAGGGGTCGCCCTGGGGAGCCCCAAACACCTCTGATACATCGAACTTGCCTGCCTTAGGGCTGAGGAGGAAAGACATCCAGGGTTCACTGGTCTCGGGAACTCACATGGGGGAAAAGAACACGTCTTCCTCTCGGGGAGGGGAAAGGCACTATTTACATGCTGTACACCTGGCCAGCTGCCCGCAAACGTACCTGTTTGTACCTGCCAACACATGGGACGAAACTGGCTCAACTCGGAGTTTATAAAATCTCGCAAAGGTATTGGGTGTCACCCAGCCCACTGCTCTACAGATGTCTGCTAGAGAGGAGCCGTTCGCCAAAGCCCAGGAGGTTGCCACACTCCTAGTGGAGTGTGCTCGCACTCCCAGGTGGTACGGCACGCCCTGGGCCTGATATGCCAAGGTGATGGCATCCACGATCCAATGGGCCATCCACTGTTTGGAGACAGCCTTCCCCTTTTGCTGTCCCTCAAAACAGACAAAGAGCTGCTCGGAACGTCTAAAGCTCTCTGTGCGGTCCAAGTAGACACGCTTGCATGCTCACCACCTGGTCCCTATAAGGGGTAGTGGTAACCTTGGGCACCTAGCCCGGTCGGGGTCTCAAGACAATGTGAGAGTATACCGGACCAAATTTTAGGCACGTATCACTTACAAAGAATGCCTGCAGGTCCCCAACCCTCTTGAAGTGAGCGCAGTCAGGAGGGCCATCTTCAGGGAGAAGGCTGTTAGCTCGACTGACTCCAAAGGCTCAAACAGGGCTCTCCGCAGTCCCAACAGGACCCCAGAGAGATCCCACAAGGGCACGAGGCATAGGATGATTCAACCTTCTTGCGCCTCTACGGAACCTGATGATCAGGTCATCTTCCCTAAGGACTTACCGTGGACAGCGTCGTGGTGTGCTGCTATAGAGGCCACAGACACTTTCAAGGTGGAGGGGGACCACCACTCCCCAACCTCTTCTGCAGGAAGGAAAGCACCAACCAGACTGCGCATCTCTGGGGGTCTTCACCTCGGGAAGAACACCAACTGGTGAACAGACGCCACTTCAAGGATATAGCTTCCTCTTAGAGGGAGCCTTGGCCTGAGTGATAGTGTCTACCACTGCCGGTGGTAGTCCACATAGGTGTTCCACATCTCGTCCAGGGGTCAGATGTGGAGATTCCAGAAGTCTGGGTGTGGGTGCCAAATCATGTCCCGTCCCCGAGAAAGGAGGTCCTAACTCAGAGGAACTCACCAGTGAGGGGCTGTCGAGAGGAGCGTGAGCTCCAAGAACCATGTCTGGGTGGGCCAGTACGGTGCCACCAACACGACCCATTCTTTGTCCTTCCTGACCTTGCACAAATCTGTGCAAGCAGGCTCATTGGGGGAAACACATATGTGAGCCAGCGCATCTGTGCCGAGGGGGGCCTCAGTCAGAGAGTACAACAGCGGGCAGAAGGAGGACTACGGGGAAGCAAACAGGTCTACCTGAGCTTCGTCGAATCGACTCCAATTGACTCCAATTCACTCTCAAATCAATCTCGACTCCAGACCAATACATGCTTGCCCTAGATCAATGGTTGAAACCTCAAGGGCCAGCAATACTGCCAGCAACTCGAGGTAGTTGATATGCCAATGCAGTCGAGGTCCTGTCCAGGAACCTGAGGCTGCATGCCCATTGCAAATAGCGAAAGAAAACATCTGCGTTTGAAACAAGATGAGGAAAGTGTCATTTGTATTGCAAAAATAAATTTGTTGTGAGTACCATATTTGTTCACAAACAAAACATGTTGGAAAGAAGGGTCGCTAAACTGTTATGCCATTAATGTACCCATTTGAAATTCTGTTTGCTGATTGGTTGGTCTCTATAGAAGTCTTACTTTGTCATACAAGCCAAGTCGTGTAATATTTTTTGATTTCGCCATCTCATAAGAATTTTAATTAGTTGTAATGAGACTGTTTATTAAAAAACACTGCAGATGTACACAAGAATGCATGCTGTAAACGACCCTTTATTGAGGTCAGCACTCTGCCGCTCTGCCCAATCCCACGTTTCCTCGGGCCTATCATAGCCCATCCCTGCTGATCACACTCATGCTTATATCTCAATGAGCAGGGATTTTAAAAAAAACTGGCCTACCTCTCTTCACGACAGCCAATAAATCATGTTCCCCTCTTATCCAAGGCCCAGCCATGAGGGGGCACAATCAGATAAAAGGAGACATCAACCATGTAGTGCATGTGTGGCAATGGGGGTTTGTTGTCACCATGCTGGGGGCAGAGTTTTTGGATATCAGAGAAATTAGAAAATAATGACCCACCTTAAGAAGTCATGCTCCATCTGTGTGGTATCTCAACCCCTGTCAGATATAGATCAATTCTGAAAACTGAAAATCAGTGCAAATGTGTCTTTTGTCAGGATGATAAATGACACATTGTCATTTCAGTCAATAATCTAGTTTGATAAACTTTCATGATATGGCTCTGAGAGATCCCAATGAAAGATAATTCTTTTTGTATTCAAATTTCAATATAAACATCCATTTATAACATGCATCAACCATACTCCATGAGTAAAATGTTACATGATTTATGTTTGGTGTCTCAGAGACCTCCGCTTCATAAACATTAATAAATAATTTGTTCACATCCCAAGATTCTATGATTGGTGTAATCACTATGGAGATACACTGATGACAATTGTTTATTTGGATTTCTATTTTTCTACAAGTACAATGTGTTTTGGCTAGGGTCACATTTGTAAAAAAATAAAAATAAATTCCATGCCTACTTTGTGGCAAAACAGGAAAACGTACAAATTAAGCTCAAACGACAACATGTATGGCATATTATAGATTACCACAAAAATACTATTGACTTGTCCCTACTTTACTTTTTCTAAATAAAAACTGGCCTACATGTTGAGGCACTTATAATGGAAGTGAAAGGGGGCCAATTCTTAAAACCCTAAAACAACTGTAAAAATGACAATTTTAACAATTTTAAAGTTTAAATAATATATTAGTTTTAATAAAATTAATGTAAGTGCTTTTATAAAATGATATGCTTCACATTTCTGCCCTTAAATCCTCCAAAAATAGTCCATATTCACTTCCGTGGTATTCCTCATGTAAGTTGATGTAAGTAGAAGTTGATGTTTTTTTTATTTTTTTGTGATAATCAATATTATGCCACAAATGCTGTCGATTGAGTAATTATGCATACTGGATTTTAAAAGGTCAGATGAACTTAAAACATAAACTTAAAATAATGGGATGATGTAAAAAGTGATACATTTCACATTTACATATTGGGGTCTTTGGAAAATATATTTTTTCCAAACCTGTATGACTTTTTTCAATGGCACAAAAGGAGATGTTAGGCAGAATGACAGCCTTTTGGGATGAACCAGCCATAGCTAGACTTTATTCATCTATTTCTGCTACATACATACAAGTGACATTTTAGATTGATTCCTGAAGCGCCGCAGGGTTGAGAAGAAAAGTATAACTTTTTGAGTAAATTATGTGCTTGCACTGTCTTGAGCTACAAAGTTACTTGCATATTGTACATTTTCCTATTTTGTCACACAATCGTAATCGCAAGAATAATGTCCTATGAGAGCAATCTTAAAAGGAATGGAAAATTGGGGGCCTGGGTACCTCAGCGAGTATTGACGCTGACTACCACCCCTGGAGTCGTGAGATCCAGCCAGGTCTCCTAAGCAACCAAATTGGCCCGGTTGCTAGGGAGAGTAGAGTCACATGGGGTAACATCCTCGTGGTCGTGATTAGTGCTTCTCACTCTCAATGGAGCGTGTGGTACATTTTGCGTGGATGGCAGAGAGTAGCATGAGCCTCCGCGTGCTGGGAGTCTCCACGGTGTCATGCACAATGAGCCATGTGATAAGATGTGCGGCTTAACAGTCTCAGAAGCAGAGGCAACTGAGACCTCCACCACCCAGAATGAGGTGAGTAAACATGACACCACGAGGACCTATTAAGTAGTGGGAATTGAGCATTCCAAATTTGCGAGAAAGGGGATTAAAAAAAAAAAAAGGAACAGAACGGAAAATGACAATGCTTTGTTGTATCTGTTTTTGTTTTTTTTAAACAAACTGGGGAACACTAAACAAGTCTGCATTTGTCTGTTGCCTTGATAAACAGCCTCTATTACTCATTATGAGGCTTCACTGAATGTCTGCTTGCCAACACTCTGTAAGGCTCATAACAAGCCAAGCTGATGCAGAGAATCCCTCATCCTACAAGGGAGGAACACAATGCTGTGAGCTACAGCATGAATAGGTTGGTGGAACAAACTTCTCTATATAAGCACCAGCAAGCCTAGCTAACGCACACTGGTTATTGAATAATTACTTTATGCAAACGTGTGTGTCTGCTACTGACACATTATATGGATGACCCTAAAAAAACGACATGTTTATTACAGTCTGACAGGACATACATGGCACTACACATCCAGAGAAGTTTAAATGTGTGGGTGCTGTTTGGTGTGTAATCATCAAGTCATGGTATACAGCATGTACAGTATGTGTGGGAGTGAATACAGCCGACTGTCGTGAGATAAAATGCTATATTAATAAAGCCTCATGCTGATGGCTTGTCAGACACATAACAACTAATGAGTCCTTATGCATCTAAGCCACATTTTAACAACTAATGAGTCCTTATGCATCTAAGCCACATTTTAACAACTAATGAGTCCTTATGCATCTAAGCCACATATTACTGGTTGACATAATATTAATGCTAATTTCATCTTTCATATGAAAGAGATATTTTATGACTTTCTTTCTTCAATGGAGCACAAAAAAAGATGTTAGCCATTGTGGTTTCTTCAGTCACCATTCACTTTCATTATATGAAAAAATATATATATGTTTTTGTACTACACTGCAGAAAAAGTCATTCATACAACATGGGGGTGAGTAAATCATGACAGAATTTCTGTCAGAATTTGTGGGTGAATTATCCCTTGGATGTACAAAACAATTACTATTCCATTAATGAGATTAAATGCTTTACATTTATGCAAAAAGGGATAGTTTCACATATAGCCACATATGTTGAGTATGATTTTGTCATAAATCCTGGCACCTTTTATAAGATAGCAAACCTGGCATTGTGCCCTAACAAGCCATAACGGTGCATTGTTTAGTAAAACACAGCTCAACAGTGCCCCCTTTGGCACGGTAAATAAACTGCAGCCACATTCTCTATGGATGCATGTCTATGGAGATCATTGCTGTGATATTCATATATATCTACTCTACGCCCTTATTCACCTTGTCAAACGTGTTGAAACTAGTCTGGGCACCAGTATGAGTAGCATTAGGTAGACTTAGTCAGGTAGTATTAAAGCCATTCTTGGCTCAAAAATGAATACAACCTCTGATGTTTTCAGAGTAGAATTCATTTCTTTGTAGAATTATTAGTCCTCTTCTATGATACAGTTGTAGTCCATTAGTGTTTACTGATTGCACAGCATTTCTTTTTATCTGTTTTTCCCTTGTGAATGCGAGAGGAAGCAGTGTGCATTTAAATTCTACTATGGGATTCGTCAGAAGCTCTCAGGGACCTCTCTGAACTCATTTTCAGTTATGAATAACCGAACAAGCGTTGAATAAAATTCTTGTTGGTTTACTCGGCTGTGGAGACTTGTTATGCCTCACCGCCCTGATGGAGGTCACACAGGATGTTTCACTATGATAAAATTAATCCACCCATTCCAATCCACGCACAATCTCCTTGTATGATTAGAAATGAACTGCTGGTTCAACAAAGGCCATAAACCAATCAGAGGGGGCAACAGGCTGGCAGCTCACTTTTCAGGCTCTGTAGAAGTGTGTATGTATTAGATGAATGTGAATCTGAGTGACCTGAATGTTGCCGTGGGGACGCACAGAAGTCACCCTGATGGTTTCATTTAACTCGGATAAAATTTATCAGACGCACATTTGAGTTCGTTGTCCTTGGGATTAGGACTTATCAGGGAAGGCACTTGAAAATGTAATTAATTCAGCAAAGAACGCCCTCAAATAACATTTGACCTGAAACTGTAGTAGGAAATGTGAGTCCCTTGCTGTCACTGCAATGTGCTTGCCTGTATTGTGTTATTGCCTGTGTGTTCAGACCTTCAAACATGAAATGCATCAACAATGCATGTGAGAGTCTATCCTGTCTCTTCACACTACAGTAAATCTTAGATGGCAGTAGAAATGGAAATATGTTCTTCATGGTCACAGTTCAAATGTCGTCTGTACACAAATCATTTATTTATTTAATTTACAGGTTTGTGCAACAGGGGTTTGAAAGAAGAAGGCCACTTCTGTTCAGCAGCTAAAGAGATGTCATTTATGATTCATATCCGGAAAGCCATTCTGATACATAATTGATTAAAGAGATTAATTGACTTAAAACCGAAAAGTCTTCATTTACTTACCCGTATGACATTTGAAATCTCTCATGACTTTTTTTCTTCTTAATTCTATGCAATACAAAAGGAGGTATTTATCAGAATGTTCAAGCTGCTCTATTTCATACAATGAATAGTGACCATGGCTATCAAGCAAGATTTTAAAGGAAATCACATACTTCTGGGAAAACCCTGCGCTAGCCGCACTAATGCTAACTCTAGGTATTTTATAGCTCCTTGGTTCACAGAAACTTTATTTTTAGTGATAAACAGTGAAATGTCTTGTGTGAACATGCAAACCACTGTGAACAATCTCTTTTCACAGTACTCATGAAAACGTAACAGACATCAAGATTTTCAATGGAAAATCTTACTTACGTTTTGGGTTTTCTCACCAAACACAATTGTATGTCATCAAAAGACTTGAAATGAGATGCATAAGCTGTATGGACTACTTTTATGGTACTTTCTCACTCTTCACTCTTCAGAATAGAAACTTGTTAAATATATTTTATCTCAATGTGTTTGTATGATGTTTAAAAGGATAGTTCACCCAAAAATGAAAATTATCTCATAATTTACTCACCCCCATGATATTCCAGGTGTGTATGACTTTCTATCTTCTGCTGATCTATTTGAAGAAAAATAAAAAAATATCTTAGCTCAGTATGTCCTTAAAATGCAAGTGAATGGTGATTTCTCTTTTTAAGCTCTAAAAATCACAGATATTCCATATAAATGTAATCTGAAGGACTCCAGCTGTTAATTTAATGTCTCAATCGAAATGATCGCTTTTGGTGCGAAAAGATAAATATTAAAGTACTTTTAACTCTAAATGATGCTTCCTTTCTGCTGTGGTATGCGCGCGTGATGTAATCGCATTGACATTTGAAACACTGACGCACTTGCGTCACAGCTGTAAGAGCAGAGCTGTTTACAAGTGAGAAGGAGGACCACTGTACAGTAGCTTGGTTGGTTTTGGTTTAGATCTGTCTTTATCTGTTTCTTTACTCACAATAGTGCATTTGGGTGCTTATCCTGGATGTCTCAACCGAGTGAAGAACATGAGTTTACCTCTGTATCAACGTCGCACGAGTGACCGCTTGGACTCCACCCTCTCCTGAAGCTTTCCTGAAGTGTTAGATTAAAGTTAAAAAGAACTCAAATATCGATACTTTTCACACCAAAAGTGATCGTGTTGTTTTAGAAGACATTAACTTAACCGCTGGAGTTGTATCGAGGATGTTTATGGTGATTGTGATTTTTGGAGCTCAAAAATAGGAATCGTCATTCACTTACTGAGGACCTACTGAGCTAGTATGAACTGATATTTTTCACATTTTCCTCAAATGTGTTCTGGTGAAGAAAGAAAGCCATTCACACCTGGGATATCATAAGGGAGAGTAAATAATTAGAGAATTTTCATTTTTGGGTGAACTATACCTTTAAATAAAGGTTACTTTAGGATTGGGCGATATTCACTAAACAATCTTGTTTTATGTTCCACAGAATAAAGAAAGTAATTTGGAATGACATTAAGGTGAGTTAATTATGACCAAATTTTCATTTTTGGGTGAACTATTTCTTTACACTGGGATAAGAGAAAGTATTTAATTTGTTTTTTACAAACTTCACTTTTAACCTTTTGAATTGGCAAATAAGAACATTAACCCAGAGTTTACAAATGTACATTTTGAAATCTCAAATTCTGACAACCAGGATTAATTACTAACCCAGGATAAATTATGAATAAAATACTGAAGATATTGTGCAAAATAACCCAGGATCACATTAACCCAGAGTTTAAAATGACACCCATTTTTTGGCGGGACTGCATGCAAACTGAGGCATAACATGGTTAATGACCTGGTAATTTTAATCCTCCTCCTCATTCAAATAAAGGCATACTTGACCCAAAAATGAAAGTTCTCTCAGTGAGACTGCTGTCAAGATTTATAGTTCAAAAGGTATTACATATTGCACTGGATTACTTTTATGATGCCTTAATGTGATATTTGGACCTTCACATTCCTGGTCACCTTTCACCTGCATTGCAAGGACATTGTAAGAGAATCAGAACTCTATTCCAAATCAGCAACCATTCCGTTTTTTTAAAAGCCCATTAAAGTCAGCCACAAATTGTTGAATAAACAATGCATAAATATGCTTGATGATGGCTCATGCTTCTCCTGGCACGAGAAACAAAAGAAGGCACACACAAGCATATAATTAGATCATAACATGTTCACTTTATTTCAAATGACATATGTTTATATGGAAGGAAACAGGCTTAATTTCAGTCCAAATTGGGAAATTATGCACCGTTTGGCTGTTTAGTTGATTTCTCATGCCAAGAAAAATGTCCTTTGTGGGAGCTGTTGTCCGTGGTGATATTACAGTACACATTTCTACTTGGTTTGGTTGTGAACAATAAAAAAATGCACTGAGATGGAGGTATGATAGACCACCAGAGTAGTCCTTCTGATGCAGGGTGAAGATAGCTTTTAAAATGAGGGAAGATAAACACATGAACCCCTGCAGAGTTCAGCGTGTGTGTCTGATGGCTTTGTTACGGCACAGATATCTTTTCCTGAGGTGAAATTAAATGTTGAGTTGCAATGTCGTGCACATTTATTGCCAGAGTTTTATATCAGACTTGAAGCATACCCGGCCTTCTTCACTCACAATTGCTTATTTTTAACATGACACTTCATTCACAAATATTTGCTTGCTTCTACTAGAACATATTACAGCAAGGACAGGTTTAAAGTCAAAGTCAGTTTTTATTGATTTACTTTATTTCTTTGCTGAGATATGAAATGTACCATATAGCTTCCCAGGAAACCTTAAGGCAAACATTTAGTTTTTAGAAACACAGTTTTTAGAAGTTACAAAACATCAGTACAATCTTACAGACAATAAAAAGACATGAGGGACATTTCATATAGACTCAATATAAAATCAATAAACAAAGCAACCATAAAACAGCAGATAATACATTAATTAGTTAGTTAGTTTACATTAACTAACATTAACTAAAGCACATAACTGTTAATCAGAATGTTGCTGGTTCGATCCTCACAGCCACCACCATAGTGTGCTAGATCAAGACATTTAACTCCAGGTTGCTCCGGGGGGATTGTCCCTGTAATAAGTGCACTGAAAGCATCTGCCAAATGCATAAATGTAAATGTAAACATTAGATAGTCACAGTATCAGAGTGGCTGGAGTGAGGGAGATTATTGAGACGACTGGTGCATTAAATATAATGCAATGTATGTGCAATATATAAGGGTGTCCATATGACCCTTGTCTAATTGGGATATGTCAGTTTGTGAGAGAATATGCTTTGAAGAATATTCCCACTTCTCTTTTCCATACAATAAAAGTATATTAACCAGGGACTTTCAAACTCCAAAAGGCCTAAAAGCACCATTATGTTGTCCATAATATCCCATGACAGCTTTCTTTGAGGAACAGACTGAAATTTGCCATTATTAACTAAAAATATTCTTGTCTGCTGTAGCTCTCAAATCTCCTTCTCGCTTCTGCATATTCAGAATTGACGAGTCTCATCTGTGACGTTTTGGAGCTTGACAGCGTCCATCCCCGTTCAGTTTGACTGTATGGAGAGAAAAAAAAAAACAGCATGAACTTTCTGCCTCACATCTCCTTTTATGTTCCATTTAAGAAAGAAAGTCACACAGGTTTGGAACAACATTAGCATGAGAAAATGATGACAGAATTTTCATTTTTAAGTGTCCTTTCCCTTGAATAAAAGCAGGATGAAAACACTCATTAAGATGCATTAAGATGTCAACAAACTACCTCTTTGATGTCTTTGATTAGCATTTACCAATGGCCCATGAATCACGTTTCAATGCTTGCTCAACTTGCATTAATGTCCAATCTGAACTAAGAATTCTAAGCCTTTGTATAGCAATATTATTAACTTGGAGACTAAGGGGTTTCTCACCTCAACTTGTGAAAACAATATGACTTCTTCAGCTGTGTCTGAATGCAAATATCGCCTATTCATCCGCACACTCATTATTATAGCTTTGACTGTGTAAATAATAAACTTGAACCTCTGCTCTTGGAAAGTTTTTATGTAGTTGTACAATTATCTATTCCATCTCACTGAGTGGTAAAGTTCTTGACAATACCAATGTGATTTTGTTGCAGGTGTGGGAGTTTTTTGGCATCAGCTGTCTGCTCAATTTTCACTCAGCTGCTTCTGAATCGCTTCTGAGAGATGAAATTTCTTAACCCATGTCGTACGGTGTAGTGGTTCCACTTCATTCGCCAGCATCAGATTTATAAAAGCAGGCCCCCTTCCTACCCAAGGGACACACTTTGTTCCACTGGTCACATTTAATACACAATGACACCTCGTGGGTAAAATGCACAATATCAGTCGGTCTGATTATCTTGGTATACATCAGAGTCTTTAGAAACGTATGGTCTTTATACATGCCTTTGGTTTCACCCTTAAGTGATGTATTAATATTAATTTCACTGCTAATCAGCCATGCCTTTGATTTAAATACAAGTGGGCCGGCTCAAACAGATACAGCTGAACGGCTGAGTGAATGGCTTCAAAAGCTACAATGATGATTCATCTACCCTCTGTTCTTCACAGAACAACGTCCAGATTAGGTTTCATATCCCCTCATGACAGCGTTAGATAAATCAATTGTATTTAACTAATGTGATAATAGAGAATGGGTCGTCCTTACCCACACGCTGTGTGAGTAGATTATTGCAATGAATGGAACGAGGATGTGTCTGTCTTTTATGAGTCTCGGATGGTATTAAGAGTGAAGGACATGACCTTCTCATAGCTCTCTCAGTCTGGTCTAATGCACTAAATGCCGGTGGAAGTATAAGAGTGGCCACTTTGACTAAATTCGAATTGACCCTTAATCACAAATCGCTCTACTAATGAACTCTCTTTTGTGAACTTTGCACATTGATTGCACATAATTGCAGAGGCACTGTTTAATTCTTTATCTGAGCAGGCCTACATTTTTATGAATTTAACAGAGCTGTTCAAACATTGAGAAGTTTTAATCTGGCCTATAACTGAAGAGAGCAACTACAGTTGATGGAAGAAGTATTAATTGTGAAACCTTGGATTTACATGGGTTCTGCATAAATTGGTGATCATATTTGTTACCCAACAATAGGCAAGCACATTTTCTGCTTCTCCAAAAGCTAATTGGAGTCTGGAGTCAAAATCAATGAGACGAGATAGGAGGTTTTGGTCAGACATGATTGTTAGAAATTATTAGAAATCAATTTAGAGATCAATTTACACAGAACTTCATGGCAAATCTAAGAGTTCATATACTTTTCCTGTCGTAATGTTCAAACAGACTTAACCTAATTAAATTGTCTCCAGCCACAAAATAGGAAAAGCACATCAATAAAGATTTTAGATTTGATTGAGTCTGATTAAGATCAAATTTGATTTGATTCTGACTCATTTGTTTATATTTTAGCTACAATGTCCATTTTCCTGACATACATTTTTTTTTTTCAAGATTTTTGCTTGTTTTGTTCTTTCAAAACAAATGTACTGAATTATATTAGAGTCTTCATCCATCTTTCATAAGCACAGCTATTATGAATGGGGGATATTTCAGAAATAGCTGGAACAGAAATAGCCTTGAAACTGGTTTTGGACAAATGAAGACATAAATGTATATAACGTAACTTTTCTTGTTGTTGCAGGGTAAGAAGTTATGTTGCATTGCCAAAGCTTGGTCATCATCAAGTTACACCGTAGTTACATATTGGTCATGTAATATTATTTGCTAGGACAGGACTATCAAATGGCACAAGGCATATTGGAGCCCACGTCACCCAGATGAGTGGATGTATCAGAGCATGTGCACTCAGCACTAGATCATGGCTTCGACATCCTGTAATTGCACGTTTAAATCACACCCAGTTATTTTTCCTGCCTAGCTAAGGTCTTAAATTATACTAATGAAAAGCAAGTGTAATTCTAAAAGGACAAATTCAAAATACCTGCCTATGTCTCCAGGCTGAATTTTTGTTAAAATGTGTGTGTGTGTGTGCACGTGTGTGTGTGTGTGTGTGTGTGTGTGTGTGTGTGTGTGTGTGTGTGTGTGTGTGTGTGTGTGTGTACCCATACAGCCACTCATCTTCGTAAGAAGGCAAACACAATGCTTTCCACTGCCATCAATAACCAGACCATTTTCAGGCTCATTGTTGCTTTTGCTCAATGGTCGGGTGCGGAAATGGATTCATGGTCAAACCACAGTTATTAATGGAAGTGACCGAACAGTGCTGGGGGATGAAAATGAGAATGAGAGATTGAACATGAAAGTTGCTTCCAGAGACTTAATGAGACCTCCCCATTGATAAGCAGCTTTATTCAAGACTGCGATTAGAAACATTTACCTAAATGTGGCGCAGGGCTGAGGGACTGACCTAATGAGATATTGAGAGAGCACAGACACATGCAGGGTCTACATAAATTTCTTTTGCCCTTGTCTGTGGCAATCTAATCGTTAGATCAGATGAGACTTTAGCTTTGATTACATTAATATATTATGATTCATCACGAGTGCTTTATAATAAAAGAAAGCGATCATAAGTTGAGTCCAAGTCGTCCAGAATGAGATTTCAAACTGATCAGTGATGCAGCTGTTCCTACATCTTTACATCCTCATTGAGATTGATGTTCATTGATTTAACCACTTCTGAGTAAATTGATGGACTCATTTAGGACCAGGGGAAATTATGTCTCTCCGTAATGGAGAGTTTTGTTTTGTTTTTCTGTCCCCTTTTTCTCTCCAATTTGGAATTCCCAATTCCCAATGCAGTCTTAAGTCCTCGTGGTTGTGTAGTGACTTGCCTCAATCCGGGTGGCGGAGGACGAATCTCAGTTGCCTCCGAATCTGAAACTGTTAACTCGGGCGTCTAATCATGTGGCTTGTTGAGCACGTTACTGTGGAGACATTATAGCTAGCACGATGAGGTTACCCCTTGTGACTCTGCCCTCCCTAGCAACCGGGCCAATTCGGTTGCTTAGGAGACCTGGGTGGTGTCACTCAGCAAAACCTGGATTGGAACTCAAGACTCCAGTGGTGATAGTTAGTGTCAATACTCGCTGAGCTACCCAGGCCCCCCTTTTTCTTTTTTTTAACAAATTGTTATCTAAGCTACAACACGTCTGTTATCTTATGATCAAAACAAATATGATTACTGCTTAATCCCTTGAAAGCAAAGCTGTCATGTGTGTAAATGTGATCTCACCATTCTGATTTATCAAGGACAGCTTTATTGGCTTATCAAAAGTTTAAGAAGAAATTTGGGGTGGCTCTGGGGGCTCGGGTTCCTGCCTCTTTGTTGAGGTGCCTGTCCTATGTAGATCCGCTCACCCTTTGCTGAGGTGGCAAAGAGTTTGCACATCTACACACGCACACCCACCCGGAGAACGTAGTCAACATAGCTCTAATATAGTTTTATTTTTTTATTATGTTTACCAAATTAATGTACTTGTTGTCTGCTTCTATCATTCATAGGCACAGCTGTTTCAAATAAAAAAGTATCAGAAATGTGGACATTTTGGGCACGTTAGGAGAGAAATACAGGATAATTAAAAACATTTTTAAGTTTGTTGCCATGACAAAATATTGTATTGTAAGTTAATAAAGAATATAATATAATAGGGCCTACATAAATTAATACTTTTACCTTCTTTTTGTTTTTTTGTTTTTTTTACAGTAAAATGAGATGTCTTGTCCTGTTAAAGCTAATATTATTGATCTCTGTGCCGTACATTGTAAGCAAACCTACAATACTACAATTAACAGATTTTTACTGTAGCACTTACTGTTCAGCATGGGTTTTGCAGGAGCATTTTCACATAGCATTTTCACATTCTTTTTCTAATTAAAACTGCAATGATATTTCACAGTTTCACAATTGTCCTTTCTGTCTAGTACCCCTATTCATACAAGTCATTGCTAGTGTTGACTTGGTAGATTTCCAGAAGAGATGTTACCCTGTCCTCCTTTCTCACATCTGATTTCTGGCTTCTACACAGCTTGTCTTGAAGAGAATGCAACAATGCAAATATATACTCTACTTGTCATATAGGAGGAGGAATTGTAGGACAGTGACAGTATTTACCTGCTTCAAGAACAGGTTTTTCATACAGCCCTGTTTTGTTGTCATTATTGCACCCAAGCAGGAAATTCTCTTTCTCTCCCTCTCTCTTGCTTTTTCTTTATGTATCCATCCATCTCCTTTCCTTTGGAACATGTATTTTCAAGTCCATTTTTTGTAAACATTTCAATCGAAAAAACATATCTCTACTTTTTGTAAAAGCAGATAACTACTTCTGAGTTGCCGAATGCTAAGAATGCCACCCTGCAAAAGGTGCCATCTAAGACAAAATAATCCAGTCAACAACAGCAGAATGACAGTCAAGACAAATGGAGAAACTGTTTCACTCATACAACAAAGTTTTTTTAATTTATTTTGCCACTGGAGGGCACACTCTATGGTAAATTGGCTGACTTCTGTATAGGTTTACTTGTTGCTGTTAAGCATCAAAAGACTATGTCTGGATTAGGGTCTCTGATATATATAGTTTAGTCATGTTTGTTGTACATTAACCTAACACGTTTAAAGTCTAAAATAGGCAATAGGTTATTTTATGACTGCAACATCATCTGAAGTAGCAATTTTAGATTGGGATCAGACAGAGTTCATTTATTTGTTTTTTGCTAATTGTATGTTAAGTTTCTATAGTTCCATTGATTATAAGGCCTATGTAAAAGTCAAAATGCATGCACAACAGTTCAAATTAAACATCTGCTTGTCAGCATTGGTCTAGTCAAACATCACTCATTGAGATACATTTAGAGTTTAAACTGAGTTGAGTTTATTGTTCTTCTTCTCATTTCAATCCAGATTAAGACAAGAATAAAACATGCTCCCTCTGGAACCACTGTGTGACATTTGAGTAACTGTTTCCATAAACAAATATTTTGCAGGATATATTTGCATGTTCTGTGCCACCGAGCTCATGTTGGAACTATTTGTCAAAACCTGGAGTAAGGAACAGTTCCCCAAAGCCAAAAAATATATACAATTTTCACACCTTAGCTAGAATGTCCCTAGTTTAGAAATTGGTGGCAGCATGATCTACAATATTGTTATGGCACTACAAGTCTTGCATAATTTAGAACAGAACTGATCACTAAGTTGATCATAACAGATCTTTTCAAAGTTATTAAAGGATGAGACATGTCATTTTCCTCCCGTCATTCATTGTGTAAGGCTTTCAGAATTGCATTAATGACTGAGATAATAAAGTCATTTTTATTGTAAATAAAAAGCACGTCACATTAATGATCATGAAATGGTCAACATTTTAGTGTTAGTCATAAGCAAATAAGGTCATTCGTTCTGTATTTCATAATAGGAAAGCAGCCACCTGTGACTTTGCCTTTAGATGACTTCAGTCTTAGAACATATGAACACATTTTTTAAGTTATTACATTGTAATATGAAAACATTAATGGTAAGTGTTAACAGATCAAGACATTATTTTATATTGTATTTATGAAATCATTATAATATGTAATTATATTTATAATTAAAAATATATATTATTATATTGTATTTATATTCCATTTTAGTTACTATATCAGTATTACTCATATATAGTAAATATAACTTATTTTCTCTTTAACCATCTCTCTCTCTCTCTCATTTACAGAGCATATAATCTACAACTTTAAACCGTTATATTGTTTCTGCAGTTTTAGCTCGTAGGAAACTACATTATAAACAAGTAGTACTGTTGCTTGCTGTGTTGTTGGCATGGTGCTTTGTGTTTATATTATGCGAATTAGCGATGTACTCAAATAACTCCGCCCACTCTCCACGGCAGCTCTCTGATTGACAGCTACAATGCAGCTGCATGTGGAATTATTCAGCGAGTCTCGCGAGCTGTTGCGACATAGTTCAGCTGTTTTAAACTGAGGATTTCATACAACCTGAATGGATCCGTCAAATTAAACACCAGAAAGTGGTCTTTAACAGGTAAGCTACTTTAAAAGAAGACAGTGTAACTTTCCCTTACATTAACTAGCTATTAAAGAAAGTTGAACATTTCTGTGTAACTTCAGAGCCGAAAAAAGTTTATCGCAAACTTTCGACGCACCTCGCGCGTCTGACACACGTATCGAATTGAGTTGTGTCCGTTCTTATTGTATACAGTAGTTGTTCCTAGTCTACGGCGGCAAAGCTCTCTGGGGCGGCAAGACAGGTTATCTGATCCATCGCCCCTGCACAGAGCTCGAAAGATCACGATGGGAGAAAGGTGCTCATACAGGCTACTCAGCCTGAAAGTCTGTATATGGTTAGGATTATGGATGTTCATAATGTATTCTTACATTATGAACAAACATAAGATAACTATGATAAAAAATTAGGCCTATAGGTAAGCTACACCATGGCACAGGATCTTATTAGTGGTCTTGCAATAATGAGTATCAACCATGTCATTGCTGATTTTGCCTCAGTGAAAACTAGGAGGGGAGGGTTACATTTTAAATTAGGGATTAGGTGTAATAGCAGTAATAACAGTAATAGCAGTAATAGCAGCAATTAAAACAAATAAAAATAAAAAGCAAAAAAAGTAAGAGTAGCAGCAGTTTGTAAAAATTCTGCCATACAATTTATTTATTGACTCTATAAATTAATTTTGCAATTTAAGTTATGTAATGTATATACAGTATAATGTCAATGTTAATAGAATGTGCCATTTATATATATATATATATAAGGGGGTGCCACATCCGATCTCGCCTAGGGCACTAAGTAAGCAAGAACAGCCACTGAATGTATAGGCAGTTAACAAAAATGTATAGTGGTAGTATTATTGCACTTGGCTATCTAAATGTGTATTCTGTACTGTATGTCAGTGTAGAAATATAGCGTGTGACAAGAATTTAGTTGTTGAACAAATTTTTGCAAGTGCAAGTGATGTAAGACAGTTAAGAAGAGTTGTTTGAGCCTATTAGCAGAAAGGCAAATAGCATATTTTGTTTAACTTACGCATAAAATCCATACTTCCATTTAGTCTTATTTGTCATTTACCCTCCATTACATGTTTAATAGCCAAATAATAGGATGTAATGAGTTTGATCTTGCAGTCTCAACACTATAAACTCAATGTCTGATGCATGCCCTATAGTAAAACGAATGGTGAGTGAAACTAATGTTTTTGCTTGCACTGAACACATTGGAAAATCTTGCATTGACGGGATCATGTACATCTTATTGCACTATACCACATTAATCTGACATCATTAAACCACTGACAAACAGGAAATTCTGATTATAGTAAAAATGCATTAAGATAGCTCCTTAGTGAAATGCAAAGTTGAGATGCTGTGCATGGCAATGTATGTTTTATATTTATTTATTAAATGTCACAATTATAAATGTTTAAACGTAGACATCAAACTAAGTCCAATTTACTAATGATAGCAAAAATGTACTTTTTCAAGCAAAACATTTCACAAAAAGAAGTTTGTTAGGCAAATGTAAATAATAAAAGTAACAGAAATCTGTTAACAATTAAGACAAGGTTTCTGTGTGTCAAACTTACTGGAACATGTAAATGGTTGTCTGCTTTGGCACCTGTGTGAACTTGAGGGGAACTGATTTCATACATCATACATCCAACAAATGATCATTTGTGGGGGCAACTGTAGAGATGCATTGTACTATAAACCTCTCTTTAAATGCAAAAGCAAAAATGCTATAAATATCAGTTTATTGCTTTAGTGGAAAGTCATGTGATTTGGTGTGTTTTTGCAGTCTGTGTTGAGTTGATATTTGTATGTGTTGTTTAACACAAACATCTTCTTTTCATAATCACTGCTGGTTTTTCTTACCAAGGCTCTACTTACATTTAAATAGTGAATACAATTACAGCCATATCATTACTGTTGCCCTTTATTGAGGCAAACCTTACCTGCATCCCCTGCTTGTGAGTGTGCATGGTGTGAGGTTGTCACATGACCAGTGGGAGATGGGTTAGACAAGGATCCACTATGTCAGTTTATCAGATGGTCTGTTTCTGACCTCAGCTTTGCCTAGCAAATTAAATAGTGTCATGGCATGCTTGCTTACTTTCCTAATTGAAATTGTCTTGCATCCTCACATAATTTGCACTGCTGCATGAAAGCAATGCTTTAAATGTACCAATTACAAATCTATCTATCTATCTATCTGTCTATCTATCTATCTATCTATAGTACTGTATTAGGGCTGTCGATTTAAATAATTAATTCTGTGCAATTAATTATTTGAAAAAATAACGTGTTAAAAAAGTATGCGGTTTATCATGTCCCCAGACCGTAATAAGGAATTCAAGATTAATGTCCCACCTGTTTTCTCCAGTGGGCAGTAAGCGAAACTCCAGCTGTATAGGTGATGCGCAGCTTATACAGAGAACAAACCACACTTAGGCTTGCTTGACACCAACAACAGCACGAGATAAGAAGAACCCGTTCTTGCATTCAAACACAGCTTTATGGAGCACAAATCGGAAACACTTGAATCTCAAGATATGTTTTTCTTAGTTTGAAACTACGAAACCGTAAACTTGACACAGCAACCTAAAAATAGGATGTTTATGGTATGACGCAACCAATGAGACGCTCCAAAAGCATCCATCTGACGCATGTTTAAATTGACGTGCCATTAGAAAATCCCTTATTATAAATCTATCGCAGTCAAATTGATGAATTCAATTGCAAAATGGATTGCAGTGGACTGTAGGCCAATGATAGACTTATGTTCAATAATATGGAAATAAACAATATATTGCCTTCTAAAGCCAATCTTTAGATTGTCTTATCAATGCTTTACTCATCTGCCACAATAATGTAATTCATTTTAATAATCTGAATTATAATTATTTTATAATGTTTATATTTATTTATAATTATTTAAATATAACAATTTACAATTATTTAATCGTTTATATTTAATTAAATATTTATATCAACATTCACTTTCATTGTGTTGTAAAAAAGATGCAATGAAAGTGAATGGTGATTGAGGCTGTCAGTCCCTAACATTCTGCCGGAAGGGATAGTTCACCAAGAAATGAAAATTCTCTCATCATTTACTCACCCTCATGCCATCCCATTTGTATGACTTACTTTATTCTGTCAAATATAAACCAACATCTTTAGAAGAATATTTCATCTCTGTAGGTCTAAAAAATTAAAGTGAATGGTGACCAAAACTTTGAAGCTCCAAAAAGCTTATAAAGGCAACATAAATGCAATCCATACGACTCCAGTGGTTTAATCCATGTCTGCAGAGGTGATAAGTGAGAAACAGATCAATATTGAAGTCCTTTTTTACTATAAGTTTCCACTTTCAAACAGCCCTCCTAAGTGTACTTTTCTATTAAGAGTTTGTGGTATGGGGGGCATGGTCATGTTTTGTGCTTTCCGGTAACTCTATCTCCCACACTGACGCTCTGGCATGCCTTTTCAGGTAGCCCTCTGCCATCACTATAATTAGAGACAGGTGTTAAAGTACTCACAACCCAGGTGATGAGCCTTACCTCTCTCCTCTCTTGCAGATGACACATGACCCCCCAAGAAAGTTTTTTCTTTCTTTTTTTTGCCGATTCACAATCTCTGTGCATATCGCCATGTACTGGGCAGAGAGAATTTATAGCAAAAAAGGACTTAAATATTGATCTGTTTTTTACTGTGTATTTAACCAGAATTACTTTTATGCTGCTTTTATGTGCTTTTTGAGCTTCAAAGTTTTTGATGCTGTTGACCTGCATTGTATGAACCTACAGAGCTGAAATATTCTTCAAAAAATATTTGTTTATGTTCAGCAGAAGAAATAAAGTCATACACATCTGGGAAAGAATTAGGGTGAGTAAATGATGAGCGAATTTTCATTTTTGGGTGAACTGTCTCATAATATCTCCTTTTGTGTTCCATGGAAGAAAGCCATACTGGTTTTGATCAATATGAGTGTGAGTCAATTATGAACAAATTTTCAAATAAAAATAAACTATTTTAATTTATATACAGTATGAACAGAGAAATTGTCCTGGACCGTATGAGTGTAATAGATGTTCATCTCAAAATTCTATCTAACCTAGAAATGTTTTAGCAAAGATTTACATTCGTTTAGTCTTCACAAACACACATGAATAAGCAAGCCATGTCAAGCATGCTACACCTGACTGTGGAAAGCAGAAGAAAGGTTCATGCGCCATCCTTTTTACCAAAGTTGGAATTGTTTGTGTTTGCTGGAATTGGTGTCCGATTCCAAGCGATTGCATCACAGCTGGAATGTACTAACTCGATTTTCAACTCAAAACAATGGATACATTAGGGTTTATTTGAAAAAGAGCGACATATTTCAGTCATTGATCTTGAGCGATTATAATTTTTAGAATATCTAATTTTACATCTGGACAATGCATCGTCAAGTTTTCATAAATGTGGTTTGTAATCTAAGCCTGCTATTTGTGTCAGCCACCAAGAGTCAATCCCAAAATACACCAATACCATGTTTGATCAATGCCAAATTTCAGCAATATTCAGACAATATTGCAGTCAATATTTTACCAACGAAATGTCTAATGGGGATCTTCGACAAAGGTCTGTTTCATTATGGGTCAGCTAATTCATTTTGACCTTTTTGAAGTTTGTTAAAAGTGTTAAAATATTTCCTAATATAGTATTGTGCAGAGATAAATGTAAGTAATCTATGTTTATGTTGATTTCCCTGAAACGATAAAACACTGTACCTCTGTGGTGCTATCAAAATTGCTCTGTTTGTTTGAGATTGACATTGCAATATTGACTCAACCAATGGTGTCAGTTTGAGATGGAGTTACCTGTTTTCTGAACAACTGAAGAAAGGTCCATTTGGATTTCGTGTATCACAGTGGAACAAGGTGGTTTAGTTTGAAAAAGCAAATACCTTTTCGACAATAAAAAACTTTTCCATGCTCTCGCTCTACAATTACTATCTTTTAGCCTGGCATTGAAAAATAATAAAGGACAAGGAATTCATACACCGCATGTTTGTGTTTTTCCGCCATGTTTTTTTTTTCCCCGATTTTACAGAGCAACTAGTCTTTCTGAGATTGTTATTGGTCAATGTATGCCTACGTCAAACTGTGATGCTGTAAAAATTTAAAAGCCCTCAACTTTTGGTCGCATGACAAAGCGTCACTATTGCAAACCCTCCGTTTCCCTCTCCGTCCTTCCGACGCACCATCCCCATTGAAATCAGTGCATTGCAGCATTCTCTAATGCACCATATGCTCTAGTGTAGTGGTGCCCTTATGGACAATAATAGGCGCAAGATAAAAAGTGTGAAAACCCCATAGATTAAATATGGAGAACTCAAGCTATATCTAGGGACCATAAAATCACAGAGACTTGGGGCTGAGTAAGCAACAGCAGTTAAGCTCTTCAATCTAACAATCCTATAGCAACACCCTAGCATTGTGCAACACCCTAGCATTGTGGCGTTAACTTTTAACCACACCACTTGTTTTAGTTTGGTGTCGCTAGTGGTGCAGAAGTTATGAAGCACTATAGCGTTAAATATGCATATTTCTGATTTTGTATGAGCTTTAAAACAATTAGGTCCTAAAGTCGGTTAATAGTTTAAAACCGTCCAAATCTTTGCAGTTATGTAAAGATTCTGTCATAATGTTTAATCATCATATTCTGTTATCATTTACTACTGTTTCAAGCCCTGTATGACTTTCTTGAGTAGAACACAAAAGGAGATATTAGACAGAATGATAGGGACTGGGACAGCCTCAGTCACCATTCAGTTTCATTGTGATGCAATCATAGTAAATGGTGCCTAAAGGAACATCTTTTGTGTTCCACTGAAGAAAGTCTTACGGCTTTAAAACAACATGAAGGTGAGTAAATAATGACATATTTTTCATTTTTAGGTGAAGTATCCCTTTAAGCATGTAATGCCGTGTTTATGAATCTGGACTAGAATACAAATAGTCCATTTTTTGTTGCATCAGTACAAAAATATCTTGCAGAAAATTTTCCTGCTTACTAAAGGCTATTTTTAGTTTTCTAATCAGCACTTTCTTAATTTAGTTTACATTGTATTCTGGTGTTTAGAGTTTTATATCGCAATCAGGGAAAGAGGGTTGGTCAGGGCCTCATATCAGATCTGCTTCACCGTGTTTCACTTTTACACAAAACATCTTGGTGCAGTTCCACTGAACTGGTAGCTTGGAGGAGCAGGGCTGCAGCCCATTGGCTGATGAGGTACTTTTGGTTTGTGGTTTTTTCTAAAATCGGACGGAGCCAGGGGAGCACGTGGTAAGGGCTTCCGCTAGCTCAGGTTTACACTGCTCTCCAACATCACTGAAAAACACTATAGCAGGGTCCCACAGGGACAGACAAACCTGTAGATGTGATGCAGACTTTCGTCGCTTTTCTGCAAGAGAAAACGATAGAATTGATTTGGATGCTGCTCAGTGAACGTTTAACATGATTTTAAAATCGTGTCTTTGTGATATTTTGTGTATGCTGAAGAATAAATTTAGAATACAGTAGTTAAAGACACCTAAATAAAGTGGGATTGAAAAAGTAGCTCAGCACATTATATTTTAAATTCTTCTAATCAAATTACAGTTCCTGACTTGTAATTATGTTAATTACTTTTCATTTCTTTACTAAGGTACACACATTTCTAAAATAATATTATATATGTAGAATACATTTAAAACATGAATTATGTTAATATGTACACTGTAAAAAAATCCTGTTGTTTTTAAAAAAAAATCTGGCAGCTGTGGTTGCCAGAATAATTATGTAGAAAATACAGTTAAATGTAAACCACTTTAAAGAACAACCTGTACATTTTACAGTTTAAAATGGTTGTAATTTACACGCTGGCACTGTAAAACAATTAATAAAAAATTTGGTTAAATTTACAGTAAAACAAATTCATAAACATGCCTTCTGAAACTGTAAAAATCTGTTGTTTACTTTTGTAAGATATTTGTTAATCACCGTAGTAACTACAGGAAGGGCACATGATGACGTGAAGTTCATCAGAAGTGGCTCTTCCAGGAGCAATGACTATTAAACGTATAGAGACATTGCTCAATATCACTCACACAAACACTAAACACCATCATGGCAACACATGTGAGATTTAAATAATGCAGTAAACATGAACTAAATTACATCAAATATAACACAGAACACCCCAGTGTACGTAACTGATATTAAAAATATGATGAAACGACTATTCCCATAAAATATTATGAAATGTAATGGGTCACGCAGGGAATTGTGGGAATGCCCGATTACTGATTTGTACTGTAATTTTAACAATAATTTACTGTAAAAAAGTACATGTACTCTCTTGTTCTTTTTACCATTAATTATACAGGAAAATCTTATTTAAATAATTACATTTTTACATAATTTTATTGTAAAAACTACTGTATATTTTACAGTTAATATTTGTTAATCAATTAACATTTTATTTCTGTAGCATTTTTACAGTATTTTACTGTTAAAATTACTGACATTTTTTACAGTGTATACATCTGTTTGTGTTTTGTGACAGCTGAAGGGTGTGTGCCCCCTAACGAGTCAATGTACAAGGCAGAAATTTATTTTTTAAACTTTATTCATTTAGCAGACAAACAAAAGCTTTTCTGTGAAAAGTGTTTTAGAAAGTAGCTTAAAAGTAATTAGTTAGGTGAAAATGTATCAGTAATCAGTAAAGTTAGTAATTAAAGAGTAGTAATTAGTAGTTTGTAATTAATTACTTTTTTTTGTGGCTTACCCAGTGCTGTTGGGCTCACATGTCGATTTGCATGCTCTTCAGTACTCTTACTCCGGCCGTTTGCATTGCAAGCGCAGCGTCATTCAGTTGAGCTACTGCACAATTTGATTGCATCTGAACAAAATTGTTAATCTAGTTGGTTTGTAATGCAAACTTTAAAATGTATAGCCTTAAATGTAAAAGTCTTTAGATGTCATAAGATAGCATTGTGTGAGGAACAAGGTGAAAAGTATGTTTATAAACTGATAAACTGCTGTTTTACCAGTGATCTGTGTAAAAGTTAATAAAAGTTGTTGTAGCGCCTCTAGTGTTCATTTCACTAGTAAAGTGATGCAATACAGTATGTACAATGAGCCATGTAAAATTTTGCAAAAATGTAGGCATAGTAGAATGATTCAATGAGACCAGCATGGTTTCAAATGCCTTTCTTGTCTCTGCATGTTAAACTGGAAAAGAAATATCTCAATAAAGCAAAAAATGACGCACTTAACATTTACAATACTTTGCCAAACACACAGTCTACACATAGTGTAAATGTATTGCAAAACAAGTATCACTTCTGTTGTGCAACTTTAAATGTGCACAACAGAAACACAACTTCTCCCATCATTTCTTATTTTAAGAGGCAGAGTTAAACACCTGCTAATGAAATGAGGAAGTAGAGTGTGCAGTCTTACTCACTTACTTCAAAATAAATTATAGAGGAAATCTGGTGGAGGTATAAGGTGGGTGGGGGTGGATTGTGTGTTTGTGTATGTGAATATGAATATGAAACTCTGCGTGTGATGCTGAATTGTGACTCGGCTTAGTCACCTCCTGACTCGAACACAAAGCCAATTGTGATGAATGACAGAATAATGTAGTAACTCTGTTAGTCAGCCAGTGTGCTGAAATCTGAGGGGAGAAAACTTAAGTGTGTTTCCAGTAGTCATTCAAACAAGAGCGTTGTCAGCGTCGAGGCTCGTGTTGGCCGCAGGAGTGTGTGCCTACTCCCACAGCTTTCAAAGCTTTACTTTGACACTCTCTCCTACTCGTTTCTCTGATTTCCAAAGATGAGTAAGTGTTTTTGCTTTTTTAAACAACATGAGAGGGTGCTGATGCCTAATATTATTAAAGTGCAGCCCACACAAAGGTTATGACCCTGTGTGGGGTCATAACAAATCTATCATCAGGCTGGACAGCTTAATGTCTCCTGTCTTCCCACCTTTGAGCTTATTCTGGCCAAGAACCACCTACCTAGACAGGAAGAGACCGTCTGATATGTTTTGTGACTATAGGGTTGCCACTTTGGTCCTGTAAAATTCCTGGACACCCGGTCAATGACCAAAATAAGTACTTTTGACCTAATTATAAAACATATTGTTATGACTGTTTAGTCATTTGATATGGAAATGACCCACTAAACAGCATTTTTTTATTAATTCGAACAATAACATAAACTCTTTTGTGTGTGTAAGTTTCTGATATGTGATAACAAAAGCAAGATTTTTGACTGTTTTGGGCTTTCTGTTGTTTTTGATAAATCTGTTGATTGTAGAGCATGATCATCGTGTGAAAACGTTCCACTAGGGGCCCAAATAAACTAATCACTAACAGGTCCCAGGACCACCTTAATGCGGCCCTGCCAGTGATTAGTTCATCTTTAAAAGCACTCATTGTACCTACCCGCAACTTTGTACCTACTCGCAACTTTGTTTCCATGTAGTTTACTAAAACTTTTTACTCCTGGAATAAGCTGTTAGTCATAGAAGTTGAAGTTTGTGCAATATGCCTCAGACGGTCAGTGAATTGACTGTTGGCAATCTGTGGGTGTGCTGCTGTCTGAGGTTTAGACTAAATTAGCCCTGTCCAGAAACTGTCCTCCCATGTCACCCACCCTCTGATATCGGATCATATGACTCCTGTCTTGTTGGGATGGGGAAGTGATGCCATTGCGGCAAGTTTGCGCTCGCATACGCAGCTCTTCCTAAGCCTGCGGGCCAAAAGCGAAAGGGCAAATGTCATGAGCTTCATCGCATTCGCAGTAGTGCAGAGCGAGGGATGATAGAGATGCAGGAAAATGCAAAAGTTTGTGTGGGCATATCAGTAGAATGGTTTGATTTAATTTGCAAAGACACATGGAGCACTGGAAAACAATGCTGTTATTATACAGCCGAAGGGGTTCAATTGCACCTTCATCACACCTCATTACAAAATATATGCAAAGAAACCTGACGCACAGAGCCAAGCATTAACACATTACTGCACATAAAAATTTTCTTCCCACAGAAAATCAAGAAAAATATGAAACATCATGAGTATACTGCGAAATTATTTTTGTTTAGGCAGGATAGTTACCAAAATGACTCACAGGCCAGACAAAAACACAAAGACTTCGAAATGTTGGCATAGCGAGGCCGATGCTAGGGTACCGGAAGTTGATCATGGTACAACAGCACTCTTGCTTGTGTGATATTGCTTAATTTTATTCAGAAATATTAGTAAAATGACGGACTTTCCCCAGCATGACGCACTCCCCTCCCTTCCTGCAGGGGGGGCTGTTGCCCTTACGGCCGTGCCTGCCGTTAGTTCCCCCGCCTTTTGGAGCCCTGGGAGAGACGAGGGGAGGGAAAGGGGAGAGAGAGAGCAGAGAGTGAGAAAAACGTTCTCGTCGGCACGCTAATCCTCCGGCTCTCGGCGGCCGGCAGCAACCCCTCCGTCCCCAGGTAGATGGCCGTGGCTACTCCCCTGGCAGCGGCGATGACTTCGCGACAGCGCATCCCTACTCCCTCCCGGGTATCGGCACCAATGTAACCAAAAACCAGCTGAACAGTAAACATAAAGTTTTAATAAGAAACTCAACTTAAAACAAACGTAAACCTACACAGACACATATGCAACGCGGCCACATTTGTCGCTCTCTTTATCCCACTCCCAGCTGATTAGCCCGATTCAGGGCCGGCCATTGAGGACACATGGCTGGCCCTGAATCGGGCTAATCAGCTGGGAGTGGGATAAAGAGAGCCCACCCTCCTCCTCGTCACACTGACATAAACTGATAGAAAGGAAAATGTGCCTACCAGAGTTATGTGTGATTGCAAAATTAACAAAAGAAATAATGTACCCACATTTGGAGCTTGGCTGGTGTTAATTTGGCTGGTGTTAATTAGAGCCCACAGTTCAGCTATTCAGAAGTCTATCAGTGGTGTGCTCTGACAACTTCACAGCCACCTTCCGCAAGGTTTTAAAAAAACGATATGGTTTGTTACACTTTGTCTAAAATGAGGTTGTGATACCACAGAAGAAAAAAAATATTCTCGCGGTCAGGCACAAATGTGTCATGATGAAGTACAGAACCACTGCAGCAGCAGGTCATCCATGCTGCATGCATGAAATAAAGTGCTGCCTATAGTGGTGAAGCACTAACTTACGAATTAAAGCATATTTATGCCTAGACACTCTTTGTGTTGCATTTAAAAAAACAATTTAATCTTGATGTGCTGTCAATGCTGTGGGTGTGAGAGAAGTGATGAAATTTCGTCTCTAACACCATTCTCATCTCACAAAGGCCTCTGTAGGTATGGACAACGGAGGCTCAATGATGAACTTGATAGACTACGGAGAGACATTATGGGAGAACGCAGAGAAAAACAGGTACATCCTGTGTCGTTTCATCAACCCCAACAAACTGACTTCGTACCTGCGGCAATGCAAAGTCATCGATGAGCAGGACGAAGATGAAGTGCTGAACTCTCGCCTGTTGGAGTCAAAAGCCAACCGAGCAGGTACGATACTGTGTGTGTGTTGAGTGATTTTGTGTGTTTATTGGCTTAAGCATATTGCAGGGTTCCCACTGTCGTGGAAAACCTGGAAATATTAGGGAATTTTGAAATTGTGATTTCCAGGCCTGGAAAAGTCATGGAAATAAGCAAAGTCTTGGAAAAGTCATTGGAATTTAGTTGTGCTGGTGATATTTTTAGTGCTTGTGTAGAATATAATGTACTCACTAGCAAGCGTGATAATATACGTCTCTATGTTTAGAGTCTTATTAGAGACTTCTGTACACTGATAAGTGTAATCATTTAAATCAGTTCATTCCAAAGACTGGTACCTGACATACCATTGGAAAGGAATCGGCTATGCAATCTCTTATTTAGTAACCATGAACGACTGGAAAGTTCATGGAAAAGTCATGTAGATTCATTCGTCAAGAAGTGGGGGAACTCTGATATTCTATATTTGATGTTGTTATACGGATCTGTCCAAGGTTGTTTTTTTTTGTCATATTGCCAGGACATCAACATTCATACATGCCGGTGACAAAAATACTAAAAACGATGGAATATGAAAATGCTAATTCCAAGCCGAAAACATTTACATGCAAATCACACCATCAATCAGTTACTCGGTCAGCCATCTTTCACTGTATTTTTCCAGTGCTGTAATGTGATGATGAATGGACGCTTTTAATCCCGAGCTGCTGCTGTAGCTTTACTTTTTCCAACGACTCCTTCCTGAACCCCCGGATCATTTTTCAACTTCTCAATGGCCAACGGCGAAATGGATGACAAGGATTTCACCCAAGCAGCTTGCTAAAGTCTGCGCTGTTTGTTTGTCACAAAGCAGCAAATGAAAGAGCTTGTTTACCACGGCAGAGATTTTCACAGCCCCCTAATGACTCTCGATTCCATCTGGGACTGGCAGTCTGGTACATAATACAGAAGATCTTTCAAGTGTTTTTGTGCTATGAGTTTGTCTTATGAGTTAAAATACAATGCACTGCTTCAAAGACAGATCAGGAAATTCAGATTATAGTACATTAACACCACACACACACACACACACACACACACACACACACACACACACACACACACACACACACACACACACACAAACATTTTGTCAGATAACATGAAATATGTGCTTCATAAATGTGACTAATTAACTGGTTTTATTCTGTAAATTGTTTAATATGACTGAATCAACCTGACTGCTTTGTATGACACCAGTGAAAGGAATTTTTTGGAGTCAAAAGATTTTACATTGTAGAAATTGTGTCTTTAAGTAACCCAGAAGTGAAAATTGTCATCATTTACTCACCTTCTCAAGCCATTCAATGGCTTTCTTTCATTTGCAGAACATAAAAGGATAAATATTAAAGAATGTGGCAATCACTGATTTTCATATAATAGTACTTGAGAGTGACTCACTTTAAAGGGTAAAAAATGGTCATAACCTCATCAGTGCTATAAAAACTCATAGTTAGCGTTTTCCGTGAAACACAAATGGAGAATATACTGGTAGATTTTTTTCCATGCAGTTACAAAGAATGGGTACTGAACATTTTATCCTTCTGAAAGTTCACAAAATCACTGTAAAATATAATTTAAATAGTTCATATGACTTGTGTGCTATATTCAAAGTTGTCATATGATAGCTTTGGGAAAGAAACAGATTGAGATTTAAGTCATTATTCACTGATAATCTTTTCTTCTAGTGATCTGTTAACTGGATTGCTGAGAATTTAACTTGAGAATTGCATCAGTCTGGTTTGTGAATGATTCATTTATTCAGACCAGTTTTGAGAACTACATCAACTGATTCATTGGGAAGATTCAACTCAACAGAACATTTCATTAACAAATCGAGCCATGGAAAGCTTGAGTGGATGTGAAAACTTTTCAGTGAATAGTGACTTAAATTTTGGTCTGTTCCTCACACAAAGCTATCATATGCCTTCAGAAGGCTTGGAATATGGCACACATGTCATATGGACCACTTACTTTACTGACCATACTTTTCTGGTGCTTTTGCATCTTTTTTGAAGCTTGAAAGCTCAATCATTGTAATTGTGTGGAAAAGAGGGACCAGTACATTCTTTAAAATCTCCTTTTGTATAAATTCATACAGGTTTGGAACAAGATGCGAGTGAGTAAATAATGACAGAATTTAAATTTGAGTGTGAACCTTTCCTTTAAGGTAACAACTGCACTTTTTACAATGCAACAAAAGCAATGTTTAACTGTTTTTGCTTTTAGGTCGGCTACTAGATATCCTACACACAAAGGGAGAGCGGGGCTATGTGGTGTTTTTGGAGAGTCTGGAGTTGTACTACCCTGACCTCTACAAAAT
This sequence comes from Xyrauchen texanus, assembly GCF_025860055.1. NCBI lineage: Eukaryota > Metazoa > Chordata > Actinopteri > Cypriniformes > Catostomidae > Xyrauchen > Xyrauchen texanus. The sequence continues at coordinate 17,810,419 of NC_068283.1, read as the reverse complement.
CGTTACTGGGAAGGAGCCTACTCGCAGATGCTCCACTATTGTTGGTGAGCTAATTAAAAATGGAAAAGGCAGACATATAAATGACTTGTAATCATCCCTTTAAAATATTTGTTACCGTCTTCCAGCTGCTTCCCCTGTTCACCCTTTCAGATTTATGCAATACCCTTACAAAAAGTTCTGTGGTACATGTAATGTTATTAGATGGTTATACAGTATCATGGTACTTTGAAATATATCGTGTAATTACACTACCAGTCAAAAATGTTGACAAACTTCACTGAATTTACGTTTATTTTGATCTCAAGGCTTGGGCTTACTGTAAATGCTTGAAATTAGTTTTGTAGACATATTAACATTTTAATTGTTCTTATTTTTAATTGGATGAGTTAGACTGGATTGTGAAAGCCAACATGTGCATGTTCTACTATTTATGTAAATATGCTCTAAATACCATATACTACTATGGTACAGTACATAGTACTCCAAAGTACTTTAGTATTAGTAACATAGTATTACTGTGCTAAATATCCCAAAAACGTGGTGAAACCATGGTACAGTGTCCTAAAACCATTGTATTACCATGGATCTTATTTGTGCAGTAGTGTTGGGTTGACAGTAATTCATCTTTTACCTACAGTGGAAGAGGGGCAGGAAGGGCTCATCCAGTTTTTAATGAATGAGGTCATGAAGCTGCAGCAGCAATCCAAGGCTAAAGATGTGCAGCGGGTTGACTTCATGACCAAATGCCGCACGCTAGAAGACGAGCACAAGAAGCTTCGGCTTGCAAACCAGGAGTTGCTTACATTCCAGGAGCGCTACAATAAGATGAAAGAAGAACGCAATAACTATAACGATGAACTCATTAAGGTGAAGGATGACAACTATCAGCTGGCCATGCGGTATGCCCAGCTCAGCGAGGAGAAGAACATGGCCGTTATGAGGAGCCGGGACCTGCAGCTAGAGGTCAGAGGCCATCCAAGGGTGGTGATTTTTTAATGAATAGAGCTGTTAAGTTAATTCGCCAAGTAGTAACCTGCAATTAATACCTCAAAGATCTTTTTCTGCTTGATGTAACCCATAAAAATTACTTAACCTAATTTGTCAGGTAAATTTAGTCAGATTAAATTAAATATGAATTTAATAAAACCAGTTAATTTTCTTAGTTAGTTAGTTACCACACAAAGCATATTTTTAGGTTACTTAAAGATTCGATGTTTTTATGGTGCCCAACTCCACCTTTAGATTTTTAGATTTTTAATGCTTACACCAGATATTATTCAAAATTACCTTAGTGCGTTCCAGGACTTTGAACCAGTGAACACGTGAAATTAAATATTGTTTTAAGTTTTAGAGACTTGACAAATCAAGCCTGGTCTCTCGTACATTACGTGACCGTGGCAACATTTTTGAAAAACAAAATTTCATGCCTTATTACACAATTGCCTGCAGGTTCCCAGTGAAATGTCCAGTGGGGGGCGCCAAAAGTCTGGGGAAATGGTGTAGTAATCAGACAAGGTTTTTAAGGTGAATATTAGATGGAGGTTTTAATGATTAAAACGTACCTCCCTAACCTAAAACTTTAACCTAAATATTATAAATAGTGATCTAAAATCAAATGAGATGTGAACAAACAGACATCCTTACCCTTAACCAACACCTAAACCTAACCAGTAGTGTCCTAAAACAAAACAAAGCAATCACGTCATCTCGTGTCGCTTCTATGACACTTTCGTCTCACATGTTAGCTTGAATGCTTGACTAGTCTCGAAACGTGTACTTCTGAGTCCAAAGTCTAACACTCGATGAGGTGAGCCACCATGAAAGCTATTCACATAGGTATAAATGTAAATGTTGGTGAGTCTGTAACACAAGCATTAAAATGTATTGTTTTTCAAATGATGCATTACAGTATAAGTGTTTCAATATCATAACAATGCAGTGTGTGAGTAATTGTGCAAAAATAAGTGTTTATATAAGACAGAATCAGACGTTGTGCTCGTGATTTGTGTGATAGTGAATAAAACGCACGTTTGTTGTAGCGCCTCTAGTGTTAATATCACCAAAAAACTGCAATGAAATGTAGAATTAAGCACGTAAAAGTCAGTATAGATACATTCATTCTGCAAGACGGTTGGACAAATAAGACAACTGTTGTCCTTAAGTTACTACATAAAAACATTTTTAAAGCACTTGGCAATTTCAAAATAGCATGAGAAAGACACATGTAATGTTGATTGTATAGTTCACTCTCATTATTTACTCACCCACATGATATCCCAGGTGTGTATGACTTTCTTTCTTCTATAGAACACTTTTCAAGAAAAATATCAAGCTCAGTAGGTCCTTAAAATAAAAAGAATGGAGATTTCCCTTTTGAAGCTCCAAAAACCACAGACAGTCAGCATAAACGTCATCCATACAACACCAAATGTTAAATTATTGTCTTCTAAAGCAACAGGATCACTTTTGGTGTGAAAAAGATCAATATTTCATTACTTTTTAACTATAATCCAATGATTCAGGTGAGGTTGAAGTCCAAGCGGTCTCTCAGAAGAGTGACGTATTCGAGTTGCAATGATATAACAGAGGTAATCTCATGTTCTTCACTCGGTTGAGACATCCAGGATGAGCACACAAATGCACCATTGCGAGTAAAGAAACAGATAAAGACAGATCTAAACCAAAACAACCAAGCTATTGTACAGTGTTCCTCCTCCAGCTGCTCTTCCAGCTGTGACGCAAGTGCGTCAGTTCTTGTGTGTTCAAATGTCAATGCGATTACATCACGCGCGCGTACCACAGCTGAAAGGAAGAATAATTTAGAGTTAAAAGTACTTAAATATTTATCTTTTCGCACCAAAAATGATGGTATCACTTTATAAGACATTACCTTAACCGCTGATGTAGTATGGATGACATATATGCTGACTGTCTGTGATTTTTGGACCTTCAAAAGAGAAATCCCCATTCACTTGCATTTTAAGGACCTACTGAGCACAGTTTTCTTCAAATGTGTTCTGGTGAAGAAAGAAAGTCATACACACCTGGGATATCATGAGGGTTGAGTAAATAATGAGAGAATTAAAATTTTTGGTGAACTCTCCCTTTAACCACAGACCCTATTTCAATAATAAATTGAGAACAACTCTTCTGAAAACCCACAGGGAACCCATGGTCTGAAAATGCTTGGGACACAAATGTTGCTTGTTATCTCAATATTTCCTTCAGATTGACCAGCTTAAGCACAAACTCAACAAGTTGGATGAGGAGTGTAAAATGGAGAGGAGGCAATCTCTGAAATTGAAGAATGACATTGAGAACCGACCCCGGAAGGAGCAGATATTTGAGCTGGAGCGCGAGAATGAAGTCTTGAAGATCAAAATCCAGGAGTTGCAGTCCATCATACAGGTGAAGATACTTTTTACATCACAGTATTTGGAAGACAGTGAAAAGAAAACATTTTCCGATGTTTTTCTTTTGTATTCTTTTTTTTATTTCTTTCATGCATAGCCGGGACCCCTGCCTGATTCAGACAAGGCCATCCTGGATATCCTGGAGCATGATCGACAGGAGGCTCTGGAGGATCGTCAGGAGCTTGTCAACAGACTCTATAACCTGCATGAGGAGGTCCGACAGGCTGAGGAGCTCAGGGACAAGGTCAGGAGGACCAGCCTTACTCCATTTATTACCATTTCCATTCATTTCAGATGAACACTCAAGCTCTGTCCTAAAACCTATTGAGCTGCCTTTCTGTACTGTCTTCCTGACAAATGACAGATTTTAAATTCTTCAGACACAAATAGTGCTCATCATATGTAGCAAATCGGAGTCTCAACTCACAAACAGTATTCTAATAAAGCGCAACACTGCATGCCCACTTTTTCAGCCATCTTGGTTCTGGAAATATTTTTCCCATTCATTTTTCATACTTGATTTCATAAAGTTCTCCATAAAGACTTCTAAGCAGTGACAGCTGGTGCTAGGAAAGCACTGACTATTGTTTGTAGTATCTGCAATGTTGCTACTGCTACTCAAGCAGTTACATTTTTAAACAGAAATAATTAACTAAGCTCAAAACTGTTTTTGCAACACATTTGCCAAAATATCCAATTCTAAAAGTTTAAATGAATTAGTCAGTTTGCAAATAATTGCATGTATATCTCTGAGCTGCCTATTGCGATATTGTCAATCATGTACATAACTGTTTCTGTTACGTATAAGACATGATTTCCGTGTAGTCTTGAAGCAATTGCCACCAAACCAACCAGCTCTGTGGGGAATCAGATCATTACAAACTTTGAATCGATGCTAAACAGTATTTCACAATCAAACAAAAAGACAAAGGTAAAAGACTGTTTAATTAATGTTATTCATTAAGGGAATGAACTACAATCCCACAAAGCATTGCCAATTAGTTAATTGAGTTACAAATGATGGAAAAATAATCAATATTTTTTAGGTTTATTGCAAAATGTTTACATATACGCAAATACAAATTAGTGCATTGTGTCACTGAGTTGGTCACTGCATAGCTCTTTAGGTGCACTTTGTCATGAAATATCTGATTGGTGGATATTTCTTTGTAGGATCATGGGTAGTGTAGTATTTCACCACAAATTCCACTATTAAAAATGTTTTAATTAAAGAAGTTGAAATAACACAAACTGATGGCTTCAAAAGAAGCATATTCCATCAATTATAGGGATAGTTCATACAAAAATAAAAATTCTCTCATCATTTACTCACCCTCATGCCAACCTAGATGTGAATGGATTTCTTTCTTCTGTTGAACACAAATGAAGATTTTTAGAAAAATATTTCAGCTCTGTAGGTCCATAAAATGCATGTAAATGGTGACCAGACCTTTGTAGCTCCAAAAATCACATAAAGGAAACATAGAAATCCATAAGACTCAAAAATAAGATTTTTGATGAAGAATATTTTAGCTCTGTAGGTCCATACAATGCAAGTGAATGGTGATCAGACTTTTGTCGCTCAAACAAATCAAATAAAGGAAACATCCATAAGACTCCAGTGGTTAAATCCATATCTTCAGAAGTGATATAATAGGTGTGAGTGACAAACAGATCAATATTAGGTCCTTTTATTTACTCTAAATCTCAACTTTCACTTTTACATCTGCAAGTCAGATAAAAAAGTGAAAGTGGAGATTTAGAGTGGAAAAGGACTTAACTATTGATCTGTTTCTCACCAATATCTTATTATCATGCAATGCTACCTTAATGTATGGCTAAAATTATGTGTCTTAGAAGGCAGAATAGTTATACTGCTTACTCTTTGGAACAGGCTTCATCAGAATCAGAATGAGCTTTATTGCCAAGTGTGCTCACGTACACAAGGTGATAGGAGAATCAATCAAGTGCACACAGAACATTACTGTGAGACACAGAATTTATAACAAGATTAGAGTATAAATAGACATACCAAAAAAAAAAAATAGGACATATAACATAGAATGGCATATGCACATGTATTTATGCAAGGTAGGTGTATGTACAGTTATTGAATTAAATAGGAGTGAATTTACATATGTACATGAGATATTTATTTACATTACTGCACTATGGGGAGTCCTGAAGGCAGTTTAATTGTTCATGTGATAAATGGCCTGAGGGTAAAAACTGTTCTTGTGCTTGGTTGTCCGTGCGTTGAGTGCTCTGTAGAGCCAGCCAGAGGGCAACAGTTCAGAAAGCGAGTGGGCAAGGTGTGTGGGATCCAGAGTGATTCTACCTGCACGTTTCCTCACTCTGGAGATGTACAGGTATTGGAGGGTGGGCAGGGGGGAACCAGTAATCCTCGGTAAATCTGTGGTAGTTTCTTTCTGTTTGAGTTGGTGGCTGAACCAAACCAGAGAGTTATAGATGTACACAGGACAGACTCTATTACGGCTAAGTAGAACTGTCAGCAGCTCCTGTGGTAGGTTGAACTTCCGAAGCTGGTGAAGGAAGTACAACCTCTGCTGAGCCTTCTTCATTGAAGTCTATGGAGTATATATGGGTGTCCCACTTCAGGTCCTGTGATAGAGCCCAGGAACCTTAATGACTTCACTACTGCCACAATTCTGTTCAGTATGGTGGTGGAGGTGGGGGGGTCTCCTGAAGTCCACTATCATCTCCACTATTTTCAGTGTGTTCAGCTCAAGGTTGTTGTGACCGCACCAGAAAGACAGCTGTTCAACCTCCTGTCTGTATGTAGACTCATCACCATCGTGGATAAGGCCAATGACCGTGGTGTTGTATGCAAACTTCAGGAGCTTGTCAGAGGGTCCTTTGCAGTGTAGTCATTCGTGTACAGTGAGAAAAGCAGTGGAGAGAGAATGCATTCCTTAGGAGCACCAGTGCTAATAGTGAGGGTCCCGGATGTGACGTTCCCCTGTCTCACTAGCTGCTGCCTATCTGTCAGAAAGCTGTTGATACACCGACAGATTGTGGTTGGCATAGAGAGCTGGGTCAGTTTGGTTGAGAGAAGATTAGGCATGATGGAATTGAAGGCTGAACTGAAGTCCACAAATAGGATCCTTGCATAAGTCCCAGGTATGTCAAGGTGTTGCAGGATATAATGCAGTACCATGTTGAAAGCATCATCCACAGACCTGTTTGCTCAGTCTAGCAGGGGACCAGTGATGTCCTTGAGGTAGGCCAAAACCAGTTTCTCAAATGACTTCATGACCACAGACATGAGAGCGACAGGTCTGTAGTGATTAAGTCCTGTGGTTGTGAGGTTTTTGGGGACCAGAATGATGGTGGAGCATTTGATGCAGCAGGGAAATTCACACTGCTCCAGTGATCTATTGAAGATTTGTGTAAAGATGGGGTTCAGTTGGTCAGCACAGAGTTTCAGACAGGCACCGTCTGGGCCTGAAGCTTTCCTAGTCTTTTTTCTTAATAGAAAATATCTTGCCTTCAAATGCCATCTAGGTTGGCAGCTCGCTTCAGTGTGAGCAGAACTGAGCTTCTAAGTATCATGGGATATTAAGTGTATTTAATATGATCTCTGCATGAGAGTTTTTAGTTGACACCTAGAAATAATGAAGTGTAGGCAAAGGGTTTTTCACTTGTCACACGTGAATGAGAAGTGACAGAGGCTGATGAGGACTTGCTGCTCTAAAATGCCCCTTCTGCAATGTGCTGCATCTCATCTGCATAGCATAGCAACGCATCTGAAGTGGCGTGTGAAAAGTGTCAGAATTCAGGGTGAGACAGGAAGAGGAGGGGGGGCCGCAAAGACTTCTTATCACAGTCAGACCTCTTTTCGAGCTTCTCTAATGTGCCACTTGAATAAAATGTGTATTTTAGAATGTTAAAAGACTAATTTAGGCCAAAAATATTTAAATTTAATTTTGTTTCATCTTGCTAGCTTCCAACATCTCTCTTTTGTCATCAGTGTTATAATTTTTAACAAAGACTAAAATAAAAACTAGATTTTTCTTAAAAATAAAATAGAACAATTTAAACTAAATTAATATACATTGTAATTTCTCTAAAATTAAATTAAACTTAAATTATTTTAGTTTAAATTATTTTTAAATATATTTTGATACACAGTATATGATCACATTTGAAACATTTACCTCTACAAATTTTTGCTGCATTAAAGGGGTCACATCATGTGAAACCAAATTTTCATAACTAAAAATATCTTCTCCGTTCAAAAAGAGCATTTATTGTTTTCACCCTGAAATCGCCCCCTTGTGAAGTAGAAAATAGTACACTTTTGCATAGTCCCCGCCTCCACTACATACATAATCGTCACGGCTGGTGAGTTGACAGAGTGAGAAGGTGGCTGGGAAACTGCCACACTGAAAGTGGTACTATTGTAAGTAGTTTGCTTTTGCCAGCAAAAAGAATAAAGTTAGGCCCCCGGACACTGTGTTACTGGTTGTGAAAAAACTCTGCATAGCCTTCTAAAGGAACCCAACATTAGGAATGAGTGAATAATTCAAATGAAGTTCCTGAACACATCAATTTGGGAATAAATATTTGGATTCATGAATGTATTCTTCTGAGATCCATGGATTCAGGTTTTGCAAAGAAACTTGTATTGAAAGATAGAGCAGTGCAAACAATATACACTTCAGACTTCAATTGGCTATAAATCTATTATGTGCTGTCGTAGACATGTAAATAATATTGCATGTGATTCTTCATGATTTGTGAGTTCGGTTGACATCATCCTCTGCTCTGCAGTCGGTCATTTAAATTTTACGACTCTTCGTTTTCTAATCCAAATAGCTTCAAAAGTTGAAAACCTAGAAGATTGAACTCACTCTCATCTTGACCAGTCTGATTTAGAAATTTATTCACAGTAGTTTGTTTTCCTGCTAACTCTTTTTAAGTCCATGAGTCGGGATGATGAAAATAAGTGCTCTTCACTTTTAATGGCTATTTCAAGTAAACGCAATCTGGGTTCATGCTAATTCTCTTGTATTAGATAGATCCTGATTTGTGAAACCTTTCACAATCACATTTGGTTGTTTGATTGCATCTTACTGCTCAACCCCCATTGCCTTGAGTAATAATTACAGCATAGGCTGTGTCAATGGATAAAGCCATCAGAGAAATCAGCTTATAATTATAAAAACTGAGCACATAGATGGGTCATAGTAATAGACCTTCTTGATTTGGGAATTTTTTTGTCATTTAACCATTTTTGAGTTCTGGATTGAACAGTTTTCCTGAAAAAATCAGTGTTATAGGCTTTGAGAGGTACATTTCTGGAAACACATGATTATTATAATGGAAAAACAAAAATTTTTCACAAAACTGGATTTATGAAAACCTTCACTGATTGATTTTAATAATTTGCATTGCTTCATGCATATTGGTATTGTGAAATATTAAGGATGCATGCCAAAAAAGTAATAATAGGCCTAAAACTCTAAAAACTGAGCACATAGATGAATCATAGACATTTTTGTCATTTAACCAATTTGAGTTCTGGAATCAACAGTTTTCCTGAAAAATCAGTGTTATCGCTTTATCCATTGACACTGCCTATATTATTATTATCAGAAGCAGATCCTGGCAAAGGCGATACAGTCAGGCAATGTATTCTTACATTATGAACAAACATAAGATAACTATGATAAACAGTAGGCCTATAGGTAAGCGACACAGGATCTTATTAGTGGGCTTGCAATAATTAGTATCAACCATGTCACTGCTAATTGCTGATTTTGCCTCAGTGAAAACTAGGTTTAAATTTTAAATTAGGGATTAGGTGTTATTGCATAGAGTAGCAGCAATTCATAAGAATTCTGCCATATATTTTATTTATTGACTCTATAATTTAATTGTGCAATTTAAGGTATGTACTGTATAATGTCATAATAGAATGTGCCATTTATGTATATATATATATATATATATATATATATATATATATATATATATATATATATATATATATATATATATGGCGTTAAGTGGGTTGCCACGTCCAATCTCAACTAGGGCACCAAGTAAGCCAGAAACGCCACTGGTTATTATTACTCAAGGCAATGGAGGTTGAGCAGTAAGACGCAATCAAACAACCAAATGTGATTGTGAAAGGTTTCACAAATCAGGATCTATCTAGTACAAGAGAATTTGCATGAACCCAGATTACTTGTTTACTTGAAATAGCCATTAAAAGTGAAGAGCACTTATTTTCACCATCCCGACTCATGGACTTAAAAAGAGTTGACAGGAAAAAAAAACAGCTGTGAAAAAATGCACAAATCAGACTGGTCAAGATGAGAGTGAGTTCAGTCTTCTAAGTGTTCAACATTTTAAGCTATTTGGATTTGAAAAAATTTCATTTACCGATTGCAGAGCAGAGGATGATGTCATCTGAATTAACAAATCATGAAGAATCACATGCAACATTATTTACATGTCTACGACAGCGCATAATAGATTTATAGCCAATTTAAGTCTGAATTTCAAACCGCAATCTTTACTGTGGTGAACAGTATTGGACACAACATTAATACCGGTGAGTAACAAGTGTAATTCTAATGTTTCATCAGCCTGTATTTGTTTGAGATGTAAGGAATTGTATAGTCAGATGTTTTTTAACACAAAATAAACTTTAAAAAAAAATACTCAAAAGTATTACTCCAAAGGGGATTGTGACTTTGTGACTTACCAAACAAATACATAATTCCTCATGAAATACTGATTTGAAGTGAAATTATTTAAATATAGCAGCAGAACGCGGAGTGTAACAGAAAACGATTGCGACGTTTATGGTAGGAAGTCTGCCTGCTTTCTCATCTGTCTCATATTAGCCATGATGTCCTACATTTTGGGCATCACCGGTCGATCGGCAAATCATTCGAGCATGATTCCCCAACCGGTGAACATCACATATTTCCTGACACCGGATGCGTATTGAAGCTGGAAGATTAAAGAGGGTAAACCCCAGGCCAACCGTTCCTTATAACACTCTCCCTACAGCGCGATACACATTTATTAACCCGTTACATTTGCAGCTTGTGTTTGATTTTTGAGTTTAAATAGCATTATCTTTTCACCAAATCTTGTATACCTGCTAAATATTGGAGAGAAACATTCTTGTAAAATACAGTTCCACACTTGTAATTGCCGTAGGACGTCTGCTTTTCAATTAAGTTAGCCAATCATAACAGTGGGCATGTCTTAAAGCTGTAGTACTGGTTAGATGGAGTGTTTGAGACAGGGCTAAACACAGGGTAGAAAAGGTCATGTAATACTACATTATGACTGTTTGTTTTTTGTGCCAATTTTTTACTTGCATTATAAGTGAACCTCAAGAAAGAAAAAAAAAATATGCATGATACGATCCCTTTAAACATATTTAAAAAATGTCTGTTAACACATTAACTATGGCAGCAAAAATGAAAAACTAAATGTGCTGATAAACTAAACTAATACATAGAGCAAAAACTAACAAAAATGAAAATTATAAACAATGAAATCAAAATAAAAACTAAATTCAAAATTGAAAACTATAATAACCCTGGATGTTATATCATTCACACAAACCAAACACTCTACAGACTTTGATACTTGCAGAATGCTTGTTAAAGCAAATTGGACATTTTTGATGTGCCATATGGAAGCTATGCAACAGCAAAATGGAGATTTATGCCATAGCAGAGCATTTTCTCAGTAATGATGGAGATTTGCCTCTGTGACATGCAGTCAGCAGGGTTTGAGCTACATGAAACTGCTAAGTGTGAAATGATGGTCTGACGGGGAAGTATTACTAATGTGCTGAAAGGAAGCATACAAAATGTAGCCTTTTAAACATTTCAACAGTTCAGAAGGTTGCCACTCATTGTTGATCTATACAATACTGAGTGATGCCACTTTACACTAGTCTACCTTACTCATTCAAAATTCTCAATAATCTCATTCACAGTACCTAGAAGAGAAGGAAGACCTTGAACTGAAGTGCTCCACTTTGGTGAAGGACTGTGAAATGTACAAGAACCGCATGAATACCATCATGGTTCAGCTGGAAGAGGTGGAACGTGAGCGAGACCAGGTTGAGTGCAAACATTCCTAGTGTTGTCAGATCAGTTCACTTCCTTTTAGTCAAAATGGCTACTGATTTAGTGCTCTTTCTGTATCCGACAGGCTTTCAAGTCAAGAGATGATGCCCAACATCTTGTGTCTCAGTGTTTGATTGATAAAGACAAGTACCGCAAGCAAATACGGGAGTTGGAGGAAAAGAGCGATGAACTTCAAATTGAGATTGTGCGCAAAGAAGCCAAGATTGTCAACGTGGAGTGCAAACTTAGACGTATATCTAAGGAAAATGGTTTGGATCAGGTGAGAATATTATTTGTCATGTTAAACAATTCAGGGGGGAAATTCACATGCATTCAAATTGTGTTTGCTGATAGCATCATTAATGTGCACACGCTGTCTGCGTTATGTAATGATACAAATCAGGTAAGGACAAAAACATGAAACCAAACATGTTTTGTTTGTTTGTTGATCTGTTGAACACAATTTGCACAGAGCAAAGAATAAGATGCAGGTTTTGGCTCTGAAAAATGTGCACAGCAGTGGCGCAGCTATTTAGTCAATTTGTTCTTCATTGTTATTTGTGGTCCCTCTCTATCTCAGAGTTTGCCACGAGACATTACTCCACAAATTATAGCTCAGCACTTTGGCCCGCCTGACCCAAATAATGGAGGACATTCTGAAGACTCTGGAGAAGACACTGTTGAGGATCAAGAGCAGAGGTTCAAACGTAGACATAACCTCAAGGCCAGGGTAAGCAGAATTATAAACAACAGCATCTCTTATTTTATTTATTTTTTTAGACAATTCTTTCTATATCTGAACTTTTTCACAATCCTTATTTAATAGGTTGCCAGACCAAAATCTCCAGCAAGTGGACTTAAAAGTCTGCAGTTACAAGGTAAAATGTGCTCTGACAGTGCTCTGTGCAAAACATATTTGCAACAAACTTGACGTTAATATGTGTTCAATTTGCAGCAATTTATGCGAAACATTTGCCACAAGCGGTTTACTTAAAAACAGTATTTTTGTGACACCAAGTAGAAAGCAAGCAATCAAGATCAAAATGTTAGCTGGTTAGGACTAAAACTCTTCCATTTTCATTTGATTGCTTTTATCACTTGTTGCCTTTTTGCATTATATATGGTTAGAACCAGTGGCGATTTCTTTAGAGACTACACAGGAAGCACAGCTTCACCAACATTTTCATAAAAGAATAGTACCAAAAAATCTATATAACTTGAATATCAGTCTTTGTTAATTAAAACAAACGTCCAATAATAGAAAAGGTGATGAAAAGTTATGCTCATCTGGGATGGTATGAGGGTGAGTAAATGATAAGTGATTTTTGGGTAAATTTGCTTAGACCTGCCCCAGCAACGTTACTCAACCAATGGCATGATTTGGGGGTGGGACTATCTCTTTGTTTGATACAGGGTTACGGCATACGGGGAGTGTATTCAGAAAACTGATAATACATCAGCTTTAAGAAATGCCACTGTTTGAGTAGCACTTTGAGCAGCTTTTGGCAGCAACATTGCAGATAACAAAAACAATAGTCTGTGCTTCCCCACATTTAATAAGCACCAGTCACCACTGGTTAGGACACAATTTAAGGGTCTCTTACCTTGGTTTTCTTTTATTTCATCTCTCATTTTTTAGCCTTGACATTCACCAATGGAGATCTCTCAGAACCTGCAGCCACTGAAGGCATAAGTCCAGCCAATGCCAACTTAATGAATTCTCCTATCACACCCACCCCTAATGTTGGAGATATCTACTGTAAAAATGTATGCTTCAGTTCATTTTCAGCTAATTGGTTTATCTCTCCAAGTAGCTTGAATTTGAAGACAAGCATTTTGTTTGTGCTTGTGTCTCTTTAGCTGCGCTACCGTAATGACAGCATCTTGTCCACTGCGCCCGAGCCTCCAGACCAGCATTCCATTGTCAGGAGGATAAAAGAGAACCCAAACTCGCAGTTCAAGTGGTAATCAAAAACACTGCTCTCTAGAACAGACACGCAGATCAAAGAGAAAGCGTAGATACTGTTAGGAATGGAACAAAATACCCTTACATTCATATACATTTATATATTCTAGATACATTCAATTCTTTATATCTTATGCTTACTTTTTTCAGTGAAACCATGGGTAAAACCATGGATAGCCAGTTACCATGTTTAGATCACTGTAACTAGTTTCTGGAAGAGTAGTAGCCTAACGGCATTTTAAAGCTATATACTAAAATGGGACAAAAATTAATTAGAGGTTATAATTAGATTACTGAAGATTATTTAGAAAGCATCAAACATTTCCAACAAGTACTATAGCAAATATATATATTTGCGTAATTGCTGTTGCCGTGCCACTATTGTTAAATACATTGTAATTTGTTGTATCCTTCTTTCAGTATTCCCTTTTCAGACACTGCAGATACTGACAGTGGAGACAATGCAGATATGGGTATGAAAGCTTATTAATCATTAAATTTGCCCACTCACCATCTGAATCATACAATTAAGTGACTCGACTTAATGAAAAATTTCTAATTCTTTGCTGTAGATGACCATGACGTAGACATTTCCTCCTACGGGCCTTCGTCCATTCACTCGTCTTCATCTTCCCACCAGTCTGAGACAATGGACTCCTATGATCTGGAGCAAGTCAATAACATCTTCAGGAAATTCTCTTTGGAAAGGTTTTTGACATTTTTTGTTTTACTTTGACAGTGCATTATTTAATTGGTATTCATTATCATAATTTTAGCTTTAAATTGATTCTCTTGATTGATGACATTGCATTTCAACCCCTTAGTACAGTATTGTACATCTATTTTATCACTCCTCTTTGATCAGTGAATGTGTCTGTTTTCTATCTCCAGACCATTCCGTCCTTCGTTTAATTCAGACCCTCCTCGCAGCTCGTTGCGGCCAGTGCAGAGCCTTTCTCTGTCAGGAGAAAATCTTTTATCAGACATCGCTCTGATTGGTGGAAATGATAGTGGCATCTTTGTTTTCTCGGTCCAGTCCGGTTCTAATGCAGAGCGAGCCGGAGTTAAAGTTGGACACCATCTCTTAATGGTGAGGCTGGATCCTTTATGTGTTCCACAATCAGAAATCCCAAGCTAGTGCAATCTTTACTCTTTGGTTTCATTTTCCCCTAGCTGGAGGGCAATGTCCGTGGAGAAGCCCAGAGCGTGGCTTTGGACACATGCACCAAGGAGGAAGCCCACTGGACACTGCAGAGATGTTCTGGACAGGTGCATCTCCACTACAAGTCCAACTATGATGGTGAGTCCAAACTTCTCTGGAAGGAGCGTGTTTCTTTTACGAGATCAAGGTGGATGGTGGAGGTTAGAGGGTCCAACACTTCAAAAAAGACTTGTGACACCCCAAGAGGAGCCGCATTACATATGCAGACTCCATATGCAAAGAAAAGACTGGGCTTTGGTCTTTTAGCCCACGGCTCTTTTTGAATCAGTGTGCTGCACCTCTGTTTGGTGCAAATGTCTAGTGGGAGTCCATTACACAGACCTTAGAGCATGTCATTCCATCAAAGATTTCACTCAGTTGGATTGCATCCGGCACCACTCTATGCTCCGGGCCACTTACACTAGCTCTTCAGACATGCCATTGATGTCTCAGCTGTGAAAAGGGCTGCTATTTACTGGGCCACATAAGGTCCATGTTTTGACCATGCTCTCTTGTTTCTAGGCTATAGACGGCTGCTGAAAGAAATTGAAGAGGGCACGGTGGTGTCGGGAGACTCCTTCTACATACGTCTCAATCTAAACATCTCCAGCCAGTCAGATAGTTGCTCATTGAATGTAAGATGTGATGAGGTTCTCCACGTGCTGGACACCATGCATCAGAGCAAGTGCGAATGGCTGTGTGCTCGTGTGGACGCTTTTACCGACAAGGACCTGGAGAGAGGCACTATACCGAGCTACTCCAGGTAAGGATGCTGAAAAAAGAAGGAAAAGCCATTAAACTACTCTGCAAAAGAAAAACGCAGTAACCACACATTTTGTCCAAATTGAGTAATGAGTGAAATCTGGTCCCTTAGACAAAGAAATCTCAAGCTTTTTGATGCCAAAGATCTCCATATATGATGACCCCCTTGTGAAAATATACAGGCAGCTATATATATTTTTTTGTATAATTAACCATTTATATTGTTTAAGAAAAATAGTATAAAATAAATTAAGTTTAACCTCATGATTTCTGAGCAGAATAAAACTGAAATAATGTGAAATTCTGTAAATGTTAACTTTTTATCTTTTAACTTATTTTACACTTTTCTTCCTCTTAAATAAAAAAATTAATAAAAACGTGTCTTAGATTGTGATCTGCTCAACGTTTCTCAGATTCAGAGAAATTAGATTGAGACTTTAAAATTTGGCTAGACAATCAGAAATCTTCAAACCCATTTTTTTCAGTTTCAGTGTTGGCATAGTTATAGTATGGTGGCAGTATAATGTCCCAGTTTCGAATAAAGAGCAAACCGGCAGAACTCTGCATCGACCAAACTTTGTCTGTCGTCTGTTACTTATTATCTTATTATTGTCTGTCAGTTTGTAGGTGAGTATGTATGTGTGTATATTTTTCTATGTGATAAGACTGTGTTAAGAAGCTGTTTAGTGAACTTGGCTGTCACCTCATCCCCAGAGCCCAGCAGCTCCTCTTGGTGAAAATTCAGAAGCTGATGTGTCGAGGAGGTCGAGAGGAAGCAGACACTCTGCGGGGGCTCCGGGTCAGTTCCTTCAGGATTGTTTGTGAAACTCACTCACTTTGGGCTTTTGCATATGCAGATTTGTTATATGTCTTACAAGACACACTTTGTCAGTTCTAGGGCTGGGTATTGATAGAGCTTTCCCGATTTGATTTGATTTCAATGCACAACTTCTCGATTCGGTTTGCTTCCGATTTCAATTAGATTAAATTCAGATTCTCTCTCAGCAATAGTGTGATCCTCCACATGCGCTAGGCCTCCGCGGTAACCTGCACAACAAACCACATGATAAGTCGCTCTGATTGACGGTCTCAGGCGAGGAGGCAACTGAGATTCGTCCTCTGCCACCCGGATTGAGGCGAGTCACTAAGCCACCATGAGGACATAGAGCGCATTGAGAATTGGACATTCAAAATTGGAGGGGAAAAAAAAATGTCTCTCTCAGCTGTTTTAATGCTGTAAATTATAGAAAATATAAAGTAGATTTTACCATTTTTATTTAATCATTAGTTTTTAATTATTTTGGTCACATTTTAGCTTTTTTTTAAAAAGGACAAATTCTATATATTACAATGTCTTGAAATTAAATGTTTTGTACAAATTTTCATTTACATACATAAGTATTTACATACACGCAAACATGGTACTGTCTCTTTAAGGATAGCGTCAGTTAAGTGAGTGTCTCGCAGAAGTGTTTTGGTTGAGCGTATATTAACTTATATATTGCGTATATTGCTTTCCCCATTCGTGCTGTGTGATTAGAATTACATTTTTACGATTTTAATTAACGAGTCCATATTCAACACTATTGTGGTATTTCCCCACTGAATCTACTAATAAGGTTTCTTGCACCAAAAACATTTAGTTTTACATGGCCATTTCCACCTTGTATGAACTGTAGAATTCAACAAGTTATTTTTTCTAAAGTATGTAACTATGTAAATGGTAAATATTTTGGCTGACTAACTTCTGCATACTGGCATAGTTCATACTGTCGTTTATCATGATAGGCCAAGTACTACTAAATACTAAATATCCGCTGATATATTTATTAATGAATCTCACTTTGATGAAGTGTGTGAGAGAACATGTCTAAGTCATATATCACCCAGACATATTCATTATAACCTTTGTGAAATTCACCTATAAACATGAGTAGCCAAATGGGTAGAGTTATTGTTAATTGTTGTGATCAATGTTCCCTCCAAGCAAACATGCGTGCAGATGGCAGACTCAGTTGTGTGGGAATCAGTTCCTGAATCAGAGCTAAATGCACGCTCAGTGTTTCAACTGGAGTCCATAAGAATTTTTTCCCTGTATGGAGCTGAAGCTTTGAGTGAAATCTTGTGAGAACTAGGTGGAAATACACATTACTGAGTCGTGAAACAACATACTGCATTTACTGTGAGGCGCGAGCGCTATTGATGAATGTGGATATGTGGCTGTGTCCCCGAACAATTAAATGTGCTTCATGGTCAATGTCCATCCTAAAAGTGATTAACATAAACAGTCGCTTATGTTTTGTCCATAGTTTTTATTTATTATCTTTACATTAATAATAATATTTATTATTTAACTTTTCAAATAAAGGAGTGTGTTTAATAGCATAATATCCATTTTTACTGTGGTGTTGAGTTTCAGATATCAAGAATTGTGAAACTTCACAGGTATTGGAACCAACAAAATATTAGTTTTTGTTTTATACATATACACTGGCGGCCAAATGTTTGGAATAATGTACATATTTTGCTCTTATGGAATGAAATTGTTACTTTTATTCACCAAAGTGGCATTCAACTCATCACAATGTATAGTCGGGACATTAATAACATGAAACATTACTATTACAATTAAAAAAAAAAATCTGAACTTCTTAAACTACTTCAAAATGTTCTCTTTAAAAAATCCTCCACGTGCAGCAATGACAGCTTTGCAGATCCTTGTCATTCTAGCTGTCAGTTTGTCCAGCCATAGATGTGTCTGTCTTGTTGGGCATTTCTCGAGCACTTTACAGTCTAGCTGATCCCACAAAAGCTCACTGGGGTTAAGATCCAAAACACTCTTTTCCAATTATCTGTTGTCCAATGTCTGTGTTTCTTTGCCCACTCTAACCTTTTCTTTTTGTTTTTCTGTTTCAAAAGTGGCTTTTTCTTTGCAATTCTTCCCATAAGGCCTGCACCCCTGAGTCTTCTCTACTGTTGTACCTGAAACTTTCCACATCTCTTTCTGTCCTTGTTAGAGCCAGTTGTCCTTTGTCTTTGAAGACTGTAGTGTACACCTTTGTATGAAATCTTCAATATTTGGCAATTTCAAGCATTGTATAGCCTTCATTGCTCAAAAACATTATTGACTGACAAGTTTCTAGAGTTCTTTCTTTTTGTAATATTTGACCTTATATTGACCTTAAGACATGCAGTCTATTGCAGACTGTGGCAACTCAAAAACAAACACAAAGACATTGTTAAGCTTCATTTAATGAACCAAATAGCTTTCAACTGTGTTTGATATAATAACAAGTGATTTTCTATCAAATTATCAATTTAGCATGATTACTCAAGGATAAGGTGTTGGAGTGATGGCTGCAAATTTCTAGATTTGATAAAAAATGACTTTTTTCAAATAGTGATGGTGCTGTTTGTTTGTCTTGACTATACTTTGTGATCAGCTGAATGCCACTTTGGTGAATTAAAGTAACAATTTCCTTCCGAAACAGCAAAATCTGTACATTACTCCAAACTTTTGGCTGCCAGTGTGTGTGTGTATATATATATATACTTGGCAATAAGTATTTATTGAGCTTTATTGCCAAGTATGCTTACACATATAAGGAATTTGTCTTGGTGACAGACACTTCCAGTGCACAAACAATAGAAGACAATAATAATAAGAAGATAATAATAAAAAACAAAATGGAATAAAAATAAAAAGTGAAAAGAAAGTATAAGTATATATGGAAATACACAATAAGACAAATATATATATATACAGGGTTGGGAGGGTAAATGTTTTTCACTTTTTTTGATTATAAAATTTCTGCCAGTACAGTAAGACAAAATACGCATGTTAAAAATACATTCTCTGAAAAACCTATATATCTTATGCAGTGTTGTTTCTAAAACAAGATTAATCTAACTGATTTGTTTTAAGGATTTTTAGATATTTTTACAGGAAAACTAAACTAAAATTATTATCAAGAATATGATTTTTAAATTGTAACTGTAGTGGAATATAGTTACATATATTTTGTATTTTAAACATGTAATCCCGTTACATGTATTTTGTTATTCCCCAATCCTGTATATATATATATATATATATATATATATATATATATATATATATATATGTGTGTGCGTGTACAAATACTGAATCTGTTATACAGATGCAAGGGAATGTATGGCAGAAGAGGTTGGGTATGTTAGACAATACAGTATATATATATATATATATATATATAATAAAATATTCCACTCAGGTGGATGAAGGTTCTGCCCAATAGAGAAATGGGATTTGCAAGAACAAATGTTAGTGGGAACATTGGTTGTGATATCATAAAAATGACAATTTCTAATAGACCCATTTTTGCAACTTTATTTTCTGAATTGGACTGAAGACTGAATGAAGCATTATACTAACATTTCAGAGTCTAAATAATAAAACTCCTGCTTTTCATATTCCCTGTCCAATGAATTCTTACTTCCATCTGTCCACTCAGAACACTCTACAACCTGAGGAACCCACACCATCTCCAGACCCCAAATCCAGCCCACGCCTGTCCAGAGCCAGTATCTTCATCTGTCAGATATTACAGGTAACAGGTCCTCCTGAGTTTGCTTTCCATGGCACAGTAGAGGTATAGCTGTAAACAGAAGAAGAGAAGTGTCTTGCTGAGATTAAAAGAGATCTCTGGTGTCAGTTTGTCAGCAGGACGGATAACAAGTACAAGAGGATGAACAGCAATGAGCGTGTCCGCATTGTCAATGGAGGGAATCCATCTAGACCAGGCTTTGAAACGTTGAGGCCTGAGGGTAAGAATGACCACCCTCTTTTTTTTTTACTCGTCTGTTTCAGGGAATCTTTGAGGTGGGTGTCGTACTTCATTAATCACAGGTCCTCCCGTGCCTCTCTTTATTATTTAGAGCAGTAAATACAGTATATTCTGGTCTGTCCTCACACAAAGTTATTGTATGACATGTAATAGAATCATATGGACCACTTTTATGGTCCTTTTTTGTCATTATGGACATAGCAGCCCCAGTCCAAATTCACTTTCATTAAATGAAAAAAAAAAAAAACAATGTGACCAGGATGTTCTTCATAAATTCACCTTTTGTGTTCTAACAACATGAGGGTGTTTAAGTAATGATATTTAAAATTTTGGGTGAACCTATTGTTAAGGCTAACCCATGAATTATCTCCATTCTTCCAGATTCGTCTGACCCAGAGAGTGACTTAAATAAGAGCTTGAACCTCATTCCATATAGTCTGGTGACTCCACACCAATGTCAGCGCAAAAGGCCTGTCCTCTTCACCCCCAACATCCTGGCCAAGACCATCGTCCAGAAGTTCCTCAATCTTGGAGGCGCTATGGAATTCAATATCTGCAAACCAGGTAAAACTTGGTTGTGAGGGTTTGTCCCATGATTTATAATGCACAGCGGTGATGATGTTCCAAAACCTAATAAGCTGCCTTGCAGTCTAGTGCCTAAATAGGCAGCATCCTAACTGAAATTGAACCTCAAAAGTGAATAATTTGGGAAATAAAAATGTATTACGATGCAATACTCTAATAAGCTGAAACAAAAAATAGCACTCTTAAATATTGGTTCAATTTAGATCAATTTAGACTGAACTATTGTTCAATTTTGTGAATTATGTTTGTTGTCGACATTCCTATCAACTCATCTGCCATCTTCAGAGCTTGTCACAATACATTCTGTATTTGACCCTTCACTAAGCCCCGCCTTAAAAGTGTTTCTGACCAATCCTGTCTTAGCAACTGTTGCCCCGCCTCCATTACTCTGATACACGTTTGCCTTTTTACAATGAGAGCCTAGGGAAGTAATGTGTATTTGAGTCATTTTGAGCGGGAATTTATCGAAATTATCTAAAAAAAAAATTAAAACTGTTGTTGCTGGTTCACGTGTAACAGTGACACGAGTTTCCCAGAGAGGATACACGCAGTATTTATTTCTTTAAAAAAAACTTTCAATAAATATTGAGAAGAGCATGCTATGGATTAAAGTGTATCATTCCTCATTCCCAAATGTGCATGTAAAACATCAGCAAAGACACCTACATTTCCTCCAAGGTAAATTAAAGCTAACAATTTAACATTAATTCATGAACGTATTGATTTAGGCCTTAGCAAAGGTGATAGTAATTAAACAGTTCACATCATCAAAATGTGTCACTTACACTAATGTTGTGAGGTTTGTAATTGCTATCAAGTGATACTTTTCTCTTTTTATGTGATTGATAATCATTTGCCTCAATTCTGATTCACAGTCTGCATAGTTTTCAATCAAATTACTGTGTATTTTAACAATTTCTTTTACATAAAACGTCAGATAAATATGCTTTACAATGCCACTATTCATTCCAGTTCACATAAGAATATTATCCATTCCGTTTATGAGAATATTTAGCCAAAAACTGCGCTGTTCACCGCAATCACCCATTCATTCCTATGGGGAGTTTTGCAGAGCTTGTCAGAGCGAGCGGCTTAGTGAAGGGTCAATTGTTTCCTCTGCAAAGGATTCATGAAATAATGCCCTAAAATATGGCCAAATTGAGGTATCTTATAAGTCAGCATATTACTGCCTTCCTTTTGGAATAGCCTTTGCGTTTGGTTTCTTGCCTTCAAATGATGCCTTAACGCAATGATCCTGGTTCAGTACAAGTTAAGCTCAATCGACACCATTTGTGGCATAGTATTGATTACCTCAAAAATGTATTTTGACTTGCCCCACCTTTTGTTTAAAGAAAGCAAAAATCTGGGTTACCGTGAGGCACTTACTATGGAAGTGAATGGGGATAATATTTTTAACTTTATAATACTCCACAAGACATAACCACTATGCATGTAAACATGATTTTAGTGTGAAAAAATCACTATGTAGTTATAGCAAATTTTACAACTTTGTTTCCATGGCGATGTTATGTCAATAAAACCTAAAACCCTAAAATGGTTGTAGAAATTACAATTTAATCAACTTTACAGCAAATAATACACAAGTTTTAACAGAAACACTTATATAAGTGCTTTTATAAAATTATAAGCTTTACATTTATGCCTTTAAACCCTCCAAACATTGTCCACATTCACTTCCATTGTAAGTACCTCACTGCAATCTCGATTTGTGCTTTTATTTTGAAGAAGAGGAGAAACGAGTCTAAGTGAATTTGTACTGTGAAAAAAATTAACAAATCCTGTCGATTGAGCTTAACATGTATTGAACCCAAAATATTCCTTTAAAATGCATTCCAGGTTTTTGGAACAGAGCCATACTGTTCACTGAACAGAAACCGCAAAAAGATTGTTGACTGTGGATCATATGTCCAATATTTTAATCTTGGTAAAAGGATCTTATGTTATTTTTATCTCTTTTCCATGAGTTCAGCCGTTATGTCACTGGCATAACGTTCCATAACGTTCCCACTCATTCTATATTTAGTACAATCTCATGAAATATATGTAAAATACCTCAAAAAGATTTAGATGAATACAGCTGTTACAAGTAGAACATTAACATAATTTTAATCAATTATTATTTAAAGGGAATGTCAGCATTGTTTTCCTTGAAACAACATTTTGCGCTGAAGCACTATTAATTCATCTTCCTTTCAGACATTCTGACAAAAGATGAATTCCTCATGAAACAGAAGATAGAGCCCATCATTTATTCCAAAGAAAAGCAGGGAGGCACATATGAATGCATCACCCCAGAAAATATCGAAGCAGTTGCCTCCAAGGTACAGTAATGAATGCTCTTTTCAGGACAATTTAAAAATAGCTGAATTATGTTTTCGCTTTTATGTGCTGTCATTTCTTCTGCTAACTCAAAGTTGTCAGATCTTTATATATTTGCTGCTTTGCCAAGCAAGTCTTACGACTCATTTCGAAGTGCTTTCTCTGGTGAGAGCTTAACCCTTTTCTAGAAGACTCATACCCCCTTTCCACCAATCTGGCACTGTTCCATGCATAACAAAACTATATTGTTCCAATTATAATCAATGAAGCTGTCTACACTGCAAATGCACAATGCAGCAAAGTAACATTCATTCAGTGTGCAGACATTAATTTTGTCATGCTACAGAGGCACTCCAGCCATTTTATTTTCCCCATCTGTTATTAAAAAAAGCTTTTGCTCACAAATATAATGTGGAATTGATAGCTGTAAATTGTATTTATACTTTTGATGGTAACATATGTTGATAAACTAGATTTTTTATTATAATTTTAATTTAAAAAATGTTTGTGGGTGGGTGGGTTGGTTATGTAATGTATTCAGCTGCATCAATGTTTGGCTCTGAAATCAGTGGAAATGGGAGCGAGTATTATGTGACACAACACCACTTAAGGAACAGTGACACAGGATCGACTGGGGACTATGGAAGACTATGAAAGTGCTAAAAAATGAAATATAGCAATCAATTACACATTTTTGGTTTGGAAAAATAAATATATAAATAATAAACCATTTTTAAATTGATGAATAAATACCCATATTTAAAAAAACATTTATTCAATTCATGTTTAAAACTGTAGTCAAATGTAACCGTAATATAATTGATTATTAAATGGTTTTAAATGGTTTTGAAATTGCATTTAAAAAGGCATTTGCTAAAATCTTTTCTTTATCCGTTTGCCAATTGAGATGCTATGCATTGGAAAGTTCACACATGGGAGCACCCAATTAACTTTCAACTGAAATTGAAGACACGCCCCTTAGATGCTCAATGATTTCCTGCCTGATAATTATATTTTGGGGGGCAGGGGGGGATTATAGACATTAACAAACATTTAATAATTGATTATAAGACATTTTTATTTTGGAATGAAGTGATAATTGATTCATTCATTATATTTTTTGGTGGGACTCCAAGTCCTCAAATGGTGACAGGTGTTCAGATCAATGAACTCCCATGCTCTCTGCTTGTGAATGGATCCTGTCCCACCTTTACACAGAAACTAGAAGTTGAACCATTTTAAGAACTGGCAGTCACAAGAAGAGCTCCATAAAACACTTCTTTTTTATTATTATTAAAAAGGGAACTAAACAGCAGCATGTAGGAGATTTCTGAAGCCTTCTGTAGATGCAGTCTGCTTGTTGGGGTTTTATCAGGTGGTTAGACAAGAGGCAGCATTTTTCACATACTAATCTGTCAGGAGATGAGTCAAACTTTCCACTGCAAATCTCATTCATTTGAGAGTTGTGGCAAAAACTGGACAAAGAAATGAGAACAGAAGCCTCACTAGATGTATTCTCAACAGTCACATTTTAAATTGTAACAAAATGTGCGCTTATCATTGTTCATAATGATCTTTAAATGTGTCACTTTTCATGTGAACTATAAGGTATTTAGTCAAATACACTCTAATTCTTCTCTTTGTTTATTACAGCACTGGAGTAAAAGTCCACTTTTTAAATATTTTTCTTAAAAACACTCTGCCATTAATTCAGACTGTACATACTCCATTCAAACTTTGTTTTGTAGATGATTTCAGCCTTAGTTTATAATGTAAAGTTGATAAGTTTTAGATTTTTTTTTAAACCTTATAGTTTTTAAGAAAAGTAAGATTAAAGGTTTAAAATCTCCAAATTATTTACACTGTTAGAATGTTGAGGATTCGAAATCTAATCAACAACGATTACGTCATTATTATATTTGCATAATGAATTGCGATTGGTCATTCTTAATTATATATTCATGCATCCGTTGAAACATGTTACAATCAACGTCTTTCACTTTATCTGCATTTGCGTTTTTTAACTTTTCGAACTATCATTTTATATCAAACTTTAACATTCTATTCTTTTGCTGTTTTGTAAGCACTGGTATTTCTTTCAGGAGAATGTTTATTTAGTCTTCATTTATTTCTTAGAATAAGCACTGTCTACTGGAAGCTGATCTGAGTTGTGTGAAAGACCTGTTAAGAAGAGAGATCTACCCCATCGTGATATTCATCAAAATCTGTGAAAGGAACATAAAAAAATTAAGGCAAGCAGTCTTCGGAGATCTTTTTACATCTAGCTTGCAAAGATTACACAAATCAGAAATGGCTTGTTTCTCTTATTTTATCTGTTTTGTACTAATTTCTAATTCCAATTAGATATTCATCACTCATCAAGGTCAACTAGTAATAGTTTATTATGTTTTCCTCTAAGCAGAAGACTGCCTCTGAAGGTGGACTCTGAGGATGAGTTTTTAAAGATGTGCCGCTCCAAAGAGAAGGAGCTGGAGACTCTGCCATGCTTGTATGCCAGCGTGGAGTCAGACTTTTGGGGTGGGGTGGAGGACCTCCTTAAAATCATCAAGGACAAGATTTTTGAGGAGCAAAAGAAGACGGTTTGGGTGGAGCAGGATCTACTTTAAATGACCTGCTTTAACCTTATCAGGAGAGCAGATAAGGATACGGCTCTCATGCGGCTTATGGCATGTCTGCACACCGAAACTCTTGTCTGTTTCCAGTTCGGGGGTGGAATGTATGCAGCACAGGCGCGTGAACAGGAAGTGACTCTGTTAAAGGCCGCAGACTGGTGTAGTGTGTTTCTCTCACTGTAAAAAAAAAAATGTGGACCGGGAATCCTCTGACAACACTGAGGTATTCATTAAAAGCATTGGAAATGTTCTCACCCCAAAGCTTCTTATTTATTATTCTCCTGTAGCCAAGCCGTTGTCAATAAAACATTATCCAGTCCACTCTCTGCCTGTAATACTCAACAGAGCGCTGCCCAATGCATTGTGCTTCAGTTGTGACCACAAATTAGATTTATATGTATAGCTGTACATTAAATCTGATGCCTTTATCAATGCAGTAACCACATTTGTTTTCTTTGAAGGCATATTTTTGTATTAATTTGTTACTTGTATATTTATTTTAATATGAGCCCTCCGTATGTCATTTTTGGTTGTTGTGGTAAGCTTTAATATGGATAACACAAGTGTGGCTCATCTCTTTGCCTGTTTTAGCTGCTACCTTTGTACTTGCCAAGCTTTTGAACATTGCATACTCTAGTTAAATGGCATTAACTTTGTTTGATCTACATTTTGGGCACAAGACTGTGACTGGCATCTTGTGAAGCTTTGATTTATGTTGGCATTATCTTGTAATGCTTTGGTGGTTTCTGTTTAAGCTGTCATTGATTGTTCTAAAAACTACCACCAGAAGTTCTTGATATGGTCTGCCATAAAGTGGGCACTCATTTCATCTAGATGTTATAATACAGATGGTCTTTATGTGTGAGAGCTATTTCTGATGCATAACAATGTTCGTATTATATTCTGTATATATCTGTTATATATCTGTTGTAGGCCTACTGCTTGGCATTCAGACCTGAGACAAATGGTTTATAGATGACTACATGGACATACATTTTTATTGCAGCATCAGGACTTTTGGTTAAAAGAAGGGAAGTATTGGAGATTCTCACAAAACTAGTCAAGAAAATATTCTGGTCCTATTTTACTCCAAAATCAACGTAAACAAATAAGACATTATATTTTACATATACAGTAGGAAATTAAGCCTATTTCAGGGTCATTAAGATGTATTACATTGTGATATTGTTTTCATTACAGTTAAAGACATTTTACCTCTAATTCTCATTACCGTAATGTGAAAAAAGATCAGTCATTATGATATACTTATTACTGCAATGTGAACAAATGAATTATTTAATTTAAATTGCCAATTATTTATATCATATAGTTGTACTTTTTCTTTTGAGTTTGGAGATTAAAATGACCAGGACAGGTTTAGTGAGAATCACCCGTATAAGGGAAAGTGCATATTTTAAGTGTGGTGTGCTTATTTACATAAATAGTTTACATAATGGTGTGACAATTGCATTTTTAAAAATTCTAATATTTCATGTTGAATTTTTGTTAAAGAGTTTTAGTTTTAGAGGTATCGCATGTGGCGCTGCAGGATACTGCCATTACTTTTTAACATGTCAATTATACTTCCTATCTTGCCTATCTGATTTAAACACACTGTATGCAGAGGTGACTATAATATATTTATTGTTTAGATTAATACTGTTCATAAAGAAACTTTCTATACCACAAAGCTCCATATTAGCACCAATTAAATGAAAATGTATAGCAATTTCTGTTGCAGAAGATGGCAAAGACAGGGTAGGACATTTCCTGAGGTATTATGTTTGTAAATGTGTTATTATTATTATTATTGTTCATTATCCAGGGGCATAGATGCTGTGGGAGGGTCATTAAATTGTAAATGTTATATTCAATATAGTAAAGAAACTTTACTGTTTGTGGTCCTTCTCTCAGCTGTAATGAGATATATACATGCCCCTTGATCCTACTTTCTTTTTTTTTTTTTACATTGTTTGGAAAAAGACACAAGAATGTACTTTATGCAGCTGACACAATGCATGGTGTGTTTTATATTAAATGGTTTTGAAAAGCAGAGTTTATGTTTTCTGTAATTTGATGTGTACATCCAGCTGAGAATGCATACAGCGATCAGGGTTAAAACTCACTAGATGCTTCGATTGCAGATCTTTTATGAGGCAAGCATGCTATGCTTCAGAAAGAATCTGACACATTTTTGTTGCTGAAATGAAAACTGAAAAACAGTTAAAGGGCTTGAAAAGAGGAGAAATCCTGGACACAGTGTGTCACGAGCGCAGCAGTGGAAATTTCTGTTGCTCCCTGGCAGCAGACATCTTGTTGCTTCATGTGGTGTTGGTGGTGGTTCTTCTCAGAGTAACGTCACTTGTACACAACAACTCTGACGGTAAACCAACTTTCCACTGTGATTGTAAATACCATTCAAGAAACTCTCAGGTCTGCCACTGTTTACTAAAACAAAGGGAAATAGGTTTCATTTAATGTAATGCCTCCTATAAGATTGTATACAACTCTGCTAAAATTTCTCAAGAATTTAGAGAGAAGGACTTCCACATTTTTAGTCATAAGCAAGTTGTTTTGCAGAACGAAATGCCCTGTTTCCTTTTTAATATGTCAGCTCATTGTTTACCGTGTTTAAGATTCCTTCATGAAAAGGGGAAGTAGAGATATGAAAATATTATTTACACATCAACGCAAACACATAATGTTGTGAATGTCTAGAGCAAACAATGCTGGTTTCTCCTTAGACCTGCTCAGTGGCTGTGCATTATACTGTTGCGACCCATGTGCTTTAGAGATAGCATTATGTAAAAATTAATTATTTGTATTTTTTACTATCACATATTCAAAACCACAATGTGAACAACCAGTTTAAACATAATGCAGCCACCAATCAAGCTTTTCAATGACGTGCTGCAATGTTCTACATGTTTTTTTCTTTTTTTTGTGCCTTTCTTATACAACTGATAGCTACAGGAAGTATTGCGCACATCACAAGAGTATCACTTTTATGTGACAGATGGCTTGCCAGTCTGTTAAATGCAGCGGTCCATGTATCCATCAGTCAAATGGAGTGCTGGAGCTGAAATGTCACAATAGACTCTCCATCTGAGTGTGTGTCTGTAACAGACATAAGAACTTTGCGCCAAGACCATCTGTAACTCCCATGCAACATGGTGATACTGAGCAGTAACACTCCCTATTTCACCCACAACTGCATAAGCATTCAGATCCCACTCATCCTTTGAGATCAACAAGGCATTTAGCCTCTGCTGTTTACCAAAACACAGATAAATATGTTTTCCACACCATTAAATATGTTAAATATAAATTTCAAATATGCAGAAAAAGGTCCTTTATTACAGTTGCTTATGAAAACACATTTTCAAGATCATTGCTCAGATTAGAAAAGAAAGAACTTTGCTCATCAGTTGCACAATTGGAAGGTGTTTAATGTGTTTTGTGGTGTCAGGACAATAAAAAGAGCTCATCCCAGTGAAGGGTCCATCAACAATGTGCTACTCTTTGCTCTCTTTTGTGTTAAACATTATTACTTTAGAATTTGATAATATTATCTGCTTAGTCAAATTCAATTACAGGCATTCTTTCTTTCATTCTTTGTAATCTCACCTGCGCATCTCCTTTCCTCCTCGACTGCCTGTCAGACTCGTCAGCTTGCACCACACATATACATGCAGCGGAGCAAATGTCAGTGAAGCGAGGCAAGGGGGTCTGACATAAGTGAGTGTGTGCGCGTGAGTTAAAGCAGTGTTTCTCAACTGGTGGGTCGCAGGTCTATTCGGACTGGGTCGCAGACAGCAGGGAAAGAACAATGCCATGGTTATCCCATTGAAGATATTTTGGCAGCCGTCCAAGTGATAGACTATTTAGGACTGCCGAGGCAGATTTAATGATAATCTCGCAATCAGCTAAAGGCTTCTCATCTGCACTTTCGCATGAGAGTAATGGAACCAGCTCGCGAATATGATATACTCTGCTCTCTGGGGCGTGCGTGCAACAACCAGGCTTCCCTCGATATTGTGTCGAGCAGACCTCATAACTCATGTGACCGATTTCAATTCTAGTGAGACGTTTCTAGTTTAAAGTGTTTCGGAGGAAGTCAAGTCGAACCTCTCAAACAGTAGACAGCCCTGACATGCCAAACAGCACTGAGGAGGAAAAGATTGTTATACATCATCACCTTTACAAAATTGTTTCACGATTTTACATGAGTAAAAGTAACTTATATTTTGACAATGTTACAGTTTCATATGAAATAATCTAACGGTAGAATCTATTAGACCTCCTTTTATATCAACAGTGGCAGTTGTAGTTAAAGTTTCAAGATGTGTTTTCAGCTAGTATTTATTTTTTTTTAAATACTATAATTTGTTATTATTATTACAATGATTTAAGACTAGCTACACTGACCTGACCATGGTAATGAGGAGCCTTTCCTCCTGTGTAATATGTATGGTCTGTTTGAATTTAGGAAACAAACGGGATAATAATGGGCTCATAAAAGTAAATATGCTCTTCAATATTTAAAAGGGGGGGGAGAAAAAACTTCCTGTTTCTTTTGTTGTTGACGTCAACAACAAAAATAATATCACTTGATGCATGTCCTTATACTTGAAAGCCATAAATAAAACTATGCAACATAAAAGGAGATGCGGCCCAGGATACATTAAATACAGGTTATGTTTAATCTATGGTGGTCGAAACTTGATTTCCAATGTAAAATCTGTCCTGAAGCAAAACCAGTTGAGAAGCACTGAGTTAAAGGTACAGAGGGGAGCAGTATAAGTTAATTATTAATAATCATAGGACATTACTTTAAAGCTTAGACAGCTGATGTTATTTTTCATTTAGTAGTTCATTTAACATGCTATGCTAACATGCTTTAGTTATAATACATGTTATAGTTACATGCTATTTTTATATCATGATTTTAATTCGGTTTATTATAACTCTGTTAGCTTTCTTATTATTCTATTTATTTTCAAAAGGGAGACATTTGTTTAAAAAAAAAAAAAGACATACTTTCATTTAAAAAAAATGGTTTAAAATTTTAATTCTAATAATGCTTTTGTTCAACCCAAAAAAAATAAAAAAAAAATTGGGTAATACCGTATACCGTGAAACCGTGATGACGGTTATCGTACCATAAATATCTCATACCATAGCAACCCTACTCAGAATCGTGTTCACCATTGTTTATGTGAGTGCCGTTAATTCCTGGTTTCCATGGGACCAGTATATCTCAGAAATGACTTGTACACAGCGCTATCGGTAGTGCCACGGGAAAAGGTGAAAACATTTGAATTGAAGAAAAAATGGTTGATGGGATATAGTGCTTGTCAGTAATTCGGGAGATGGAGAATGTCGTTTCTCAGTAATTCAGCAGAATGGGGTCAATTTCAGCACTTGGCGTCATGACACTAACCATAACCAACTTGATTGCGCTAGAGAAACACTCAAGCAACAACATTAATAACACTGGCACGCATGGAAGGCCTCCCCCAGCATGTCGATTTCCTGTGTGATCATGTTGTGAACACAAACAGACCTCCATTAATGTCACTTAAACTTGTTTGTGTAAGAGTAATTTTGCTGGAATCAAAAAGTCCCATGGATTTAATTATTTGCCGTTTTATTGATATAATTAGACATTTTAATAAGAATCAGTGTTTTCAGCCATGGTCCACAGAGACCAAATGCACACTGTGTTTAGTTTATTCTTATCACACTTAATTAGGCCTGACAAAGCTTTGAATTGCATACTGATGGTTTTTGAATGTTTCACTGATTCCCTGATCAAATATTCACCAAATGTTTGTGTCTGAAAACATTATCTATCGTTCCTATTTATCATGGCTTAAACAATGTAGTCAGAGTATCTTATTATTAAAAATAAATAAATAAATTGATCAATTATCACACATTATACATACATTTCTGCATATACATGGTGAAATTATTTATTTTTCACATATCCCAGCTAAGCTGGGGTCAGAGTGCAGGGTCAGCCATGATACGGCGCCCCTGGAGCAGATAGGTTCAAGGGCCTTGCTCAAGGGCCCAACAGTGGTGTCTTGGTGGTGTTGGGGCTTGAACCCCTGACCTTCTGGTCAGTAACCCAGAGCCTTAACCGCTTAACTGCCTAAGGGGCAGCCACCAGTTATTACAGTAACTATTATGTCTATTTCTATGCAGCACTGGTTGAATAGTAATACCCGTGCTCTTAGGCAGGAGTGCAGGAAGGCTGAGCGAAAGTGGCTTAAAGATAAACTACAAGTGTCCTATGAAATTTTGAGAGACTGTTTGACTAAATTTCAAAGAGCAGTTAAATTAGCCAGATCAAGCTATTTTTCTAATATCATTTCAAAGAACTGTCATAATGCTAAAGTTCTCTTTTCTACTATTACATCATTTCTTCATCCAGTTGCCCTTACTCCCATCTCCCCTTCGGTGGACACATGTGAGCATTTTTAACATTTTTTACTGTTAAAATTTCTGGTATACGCTCACAGATCTTACCTACTAGTAATGATCCTGTTACCTATCCTGTTCCGCAAAATCTATTGACCTGTTTTGTACCTGTGTCCCTGTCTCAACTCAAACATATAATTGCACATATGAAGCCTACTGGTTCTACTTGTGATGTTATTCCATCCACTTTGTTTAAAGAGGTGGTGGAATCAATTGGTCCAAGTGTGTTATCGATTATTAACAGTAGCCTGACCACTGGTATTGTTCCCAACTGCTTTAAGCATGCTGTTATTCAGCCTCTTCTTAATAAAGCAAACCTTGATTCATCTGATATGAACAGCTTTAGACCTATATCAAAATTGTCCTTTATGTCAAAAATATTAGAGAAGACGGTGCTTGCAAAATTAAATGATTTTTTAGCCATCAATAATTTGCTCGATCAATTTCAGTCAGGCTTCAGAGCTGGTCATAGCACAGAGTCAGCTCTGTTGAGAGTTTTAAATTATATTTTATTAGGTGTGGATTCTGGTAGTCCTGTTGGTCTTCTGCTGCTGGATCTTAGTGCCGCTTCGATCACGGTTGATCATGACATACTTATCAATCGCCTAAGAGACCAGGTTGGTATTCAGGGGTTAGCCTTGGATTGGGTCTCCTCATATCTCAAGGGTAGAACGATTTCAGTCTGTTTAGAGAACTGTTATTCATCAGTTGTTCCTTTAACATGTGGGGTTCCTCATGGCTCCATTTTGGGACCCGTTTTATTCTCCCTCTACATGCTTCCGTTAGGAAAAGATCTTTGAGAGGCATGGCATACACTATCATCTGTATGCTGATGACTCTCAAATTTACTTTCCTATTAAACATGGGAATCACCACTCTTTTGAGTCTCTGCATAAATGCATGGCCGATGTGAAGTGTTGGCTGGCAAACAACTTTCTTCAATTAAATGAGGATAAGTCAGAGTTTATTGTTTTTGGTCAAAGGGGATGTGACTTAAATTTAGAAAGAAATTTGTCACTGCTTCCAGGAAAAAACTTCCCTATGTAAAAAACCTGGGTGTTATATTCGACTCTGAGCTCAGGTTTGATCGACAAATAAATGCTGTGGTTAAAAATAGTTTTTTTCCATCTTAGAACTATGGCAAGGTTGAAGCCCATCCTTTCTTTTGATGATTTGGAGAAGGTTGTGCATGCCTTTGTGTCCTCTCGATTGGACTATTGTAATGCTTTGTATCTGGGTGTGAGTCAGGCCTCTCTCTCTCGCCTGCAGCTGGTCCAAAATTCAGCTGCTAGGCTTTTAACTGGAACCAGGAAAAGAGACCAGATCACCCCAGTTTTGATTTCACTACATTGGTTACCGATCCAATACAGAATCAAGTACAAAGTGTTGATGTATGTGTTTAAGGCTCTTCATGGTCTTGCACCTGAGTACATCTCTGCCTTAATAAGTTTGAATCAACCTTCAAGGTCTCTCCGCTCTAGTGATCAGCTGTGTCTGTCAGTTCCTCGATCTCACCTACAAACTAAAGGTGATAGAGCTTTAGCGGTGGCAGCCCCTAGACTTTGGAATGAGCTTCCATTGGTCATAAAATCATCTCCGTCTCTATTCTCTTTCCAGGGTGCCTTAAAAACGTATTTATTTTCCCTAGCTTTTAATTAATTGCATTATAATTTGTACTAGGTAGATTTTATCTTATTCTTGTTTTATAGGTTTTAAATGTTTTTTTGCATTCTTAAGCTGTATTAATGTGATTTTATTTATTTTTTATTACTCCATGTACAGCACTTTGGTACCCAGTGTGGTTTTTGAAAGTGCTTTATAAATAAAATTGAGTTGAGTTGAGTTGAGTTGAGTTCTGAATTTCTTATGCAAAATAAAATAGTCAGTGGTTTCTTTATGCTGGCAGACACAAAAATATGCAAAAGACTTACAGTAAGACAATAACTTTGACCACTACACCCCAAACCAGAGAAATACAATTTGCATTTAAGGCAGTTAGCAGAAGTTATTGTCTATAAAAACGAAGTGGAAAATTGTGGTAATAACTATGTATATTAAAATATCTCCAATTAGACAATTTTTTTTAACAGTCTGATCCAAAGTTACAGGCTCTTTCTTCGCCATCATGTGCATTGCTGCCACTGCTCGAAAGTATGGTTGGCAGCATGAATGATGATGATGGTTCTTTCAACTTTAGCTTGCATCAACACACTCTCCACAAGAATACTCTCAAGTTTTATCTATCCAATCAGAAGAATGGATATGTATATTTGTGTTTTGTTTTTTGATTTGGTGATCAAAATGTGTAGTCATGGCCATGTTGCTCTCTGAATGCCTCTTCAGCTGCGTCTCGTGTGCATGCTGATTTCATCTTTCCTCCAAAAACCCAGTCCAATTAAACTCCTGCTTGAAAATCAACTTGAAAGCTTTTCCATTAAATGTTTTCCTTGTGCACATCAACTCGACAAATAGGTTTAAGACCTCTGCATCAGGCCACAGTAATCAGTTTTTTTTCCTAAGCTATGAATGGCACTGAATAATCTACTTCGAGGAGGAGTGAAAAAAGGTGACTATTTATATGCTAATGTCGGAAGTCTATTTTTTATTTTTTTACATGTAGTCAGTAGCACGAAATTAGCCCGTTCTACTTTTACTTTCTGCACCTGTGGTTTTTAATAAGGAAATGTATTTGAAGTGCCCAGCCATTGTGCTGGGAATACATTTAAATATTAAAAGATTTTATGATGTTGTTGCCAGTATATGTATTATGATTTGGCATGTTATAAAGAGGTCTAAATGTAGCCATGAGCAAAAAGCCAGACTAATGATCACAAATGTCCTATTTAACAAGTTATGTTTCGATACATGTGCTTATTGTATGATTTCTTTACCTGTTGGTGGAGCCATACATTTATTCTTTTTTCATTTTTTATTCTTTGGTTTACACTACTACATCTAACTGACATATGTTCATTTTCATAATAGCAAGTGATGTATGTGCATGTGGAAAATGATTCAGATGTAAGCATAGGTTAACACTGCCCTCTGCTGAATGAACAGTTCTTTGAAATATTTTGATTATGCAAAAAAAGAGACTACATTACATGAATAAAGATATCCTAGCTCTGTCCCTCCTGTTTATTATTATTGATATTCATACAAAATAAATAAATAAAAATGAATAAAGTGTAGAAATTTAAACCTGTCAAGAAAATGCCCTGGTCATATTTAACCTCAAATCAATACAATTAAAATAAAAAATTATAAAATACATTAAAAAATGTATGACTTATATACACTACCGGTCCCAACATTTGAAACACTTGCCTGAAATATTTCTTATGATCTTGAAAATCTTTTGATCTGAAGGTGTATGCTTAAATGCTTGAAATTAGTTTTGTAGACAAAATATAATTGTGCCACCATATTAATTTATTTAATTATAAAACTAAAATGTTATTTAAAAAAAAAAGTTTTGAAATGGATGACTTGTACCAAATAATAAAAAAAGCAGCTTCAACATAGAGGGGAATTCCTTCAATACTGTTTAAAAAGCATCCCAGGGTGATACCTCAAGAAATTGGTTGAGAAAATGTCAAGAGTACATGTTTGCAAATCCTAGGCAAAGGGCAACTTTATATATATATAGAGAGAGAGAGAGAGAGAGAGAGAGAGAGAGAGAGAGAGAGAGAGAGAGAGAGAGAGAGAGAGAGAGAGAGAGAGAGAGAGAGAGAGAGAGAGAGAAGTCTATAGGCCATTAAGATGACACTTGAGCCCATTTTACCCCCCAATTCTCATCACTAGCACTTGTGGACGTTTCACTCGTACTTTTCCCATTGTCTTCAATGATGATTATAATTACGTAACAGTATATATTTATTATTTATATATACATATATATATATATATATATATATATATATATATATATATATATATATATATATATATATATATACAAGGAACCACCTTGTTGAGATCACATGTAAATCACATGTATATATATATATATATATATATATATATATATATATATTTACATGTGATTTACATGTGATCTCAACAAGGTGGTTTCACCAATGAGTTACTCCAGCAAAAATAATAGAAATAAGTACAAGCAGTTCTAAAAAAAACAGTTACACAGCAATTACAGGTGGTTCATTAATATTACTCAGTAATAACTTATGCATATGCCCAATAACTTTAACCCTATAAAATAAAGTGTGATCGTAGTATTCACTTCATTAGGTTTAAAACATTTTTAAGGTGCAATAATTACCTAGTGTACATTTAACTATGTGTGTTACGCATACGTTACAAAACATATTGTTTACATAATAATAGATATTTGTAAAACTTTATTCTAATATATATATATATATATATATACAGTGAGGAAAATAAGTATTTGAACACCCTGCTATTTTGCAAGTTCTCCCACTTGGAAATCATGGAGGGTCTGAAATTGTCATCGTAGGTGCATGTCCACTGTGAGAGACATAATCTAAAAAAAAAATCCAGAAATCACAATATATGATTTTTTAACTATTTATTTGTATGATACAGCTGCAAATAAGTATTTGAACATCTGTCTATCAGCTAGAATTCTGACCCTCAAAGACCTGTTAGTCTGCCTTTAAAATGTCCACCTCCACTCCATTTATTATCCTAAATTAGATGCACCTGTTTGAGGTCGTTAGCTGCATAAAGACACCTGTCCACCCCATACAATCAGTAAGAATCCAACTACTAACATGGCCAAGACCAAAGAGCTGTCCAAAGTCTCTAGAGACAAAATTGTACACCTCCACAAGGCTGGAAAGGGCTACGGGAAATTGCCAAGCAGCTTGGTGAAAAAAGGTCCACTGTTGGAGCAATCATTAGAAAATGGAAGAAGCTAAACATGACTGTCAATCTCCCTCGGACTGGGGCTCCATGCAAGATCTCACCTCGTGGGGTCTCAATGATCCTAAGAAAGGTGAGAAATCAGCCCAGAACTACATGGGAGGAGCTGGTCAATGACCTGAAAAGAGCTGGGACCACCGTTTCCAAGGTTACTGTTGGTAATACACTAAGACGTCATGGTTTGAAATCATGCATGGCACGGAAGGTTCCCCTACTTAAACCAGCACATGTCAAGGCCCGTCTTAAGTTTGCCAATGACCATTTGGATGATCCAGAGGAGTCATGGGAGAAAGTCATGTGGTCAGATGAGACCAAAATAGAACTTTTTGGTCATAATTCCACTAACCGTGTTTGGAGGAAGAAGAATGATGAGTACCATCCCAAGAACACCATCCCTACTGTGAAGCATGGGGGTGGTAGCATCATGCTTTGGGGCTGTTTTTCTGCACATGGGACAGGGCTGACTGCACTGTATTAAGGAGAGGATGACCGGGGCCATGTATTGCGAGATTTTGGGGAACAACCTCCTTCCCTCAGTTAGAGCATTGAAGATTGGTCGAGGCTGGGTCTTCCAACATGACAATGACCCGAAGCACACAGCCAGGATAACCAAGGAGTGGCTCTGTAAGAAGCATTTCAAGGTTCTGGCGTGGCCTAGCCAGTCTCCAGACCTAAACCCAATAGAGAATCTTTGGAGGGAGCTCAAACTCCGTGTTTCTCAGCGACAGCCCAGAAACCTGACTGATCTAGAGAAGATCTGTGTGGAGGAGTGGGCCAAAATCCCTCCTGCAGTGTGTGCAAACCTGGTGAAAAACTACAGGAAACGCTTTGACCTCTGTAATTGCAAACAAAGGCTACTGTACCAAATATTAACATTGATCTTCTCAGGTGTTCAAATACTTATTTGCAGCTGTATCATACAAATAAATAGTTAAAAAATCATACATTGTGATTTCTGGATTTTTTTTTTAGATTATGTCTCTCACAGTGGACATGCACCTACGATGACAATTTCAGACCCCTCCATGATTTCTAAGTGAAACTTGCAAAATAGCAGGGTGTTCAAATACTTATTTTCCTCACTGTATATATATATATATATATATATATATATGATATATATATATAATATATATATATAAATATGGGATAATATATATATATATATATATATATATATATATATATATATATATAATAAACGTTATATATATATAACATTGCTATGTGTGTGTGTATATATATATATATAAATGGGAATACATTTCCATATGGCAACTCTGTATCACAATGGGAAATGGTCCAAAAACATGTTTTATATAGAATGAAAATAGATTTTCATATTTTCAGAAGAAAACATTTTCTGAACAGACACCGCCATGAAATTAAGGTATTACGGGTGGGTACCGGGACATCACTATGTGATTGCTAGGGTATTCTGGCTGGTTGCTAGGGGTTGCTGATACAAATACCTCTCCCCCAAAGTCTCTATCATATCTCTAGTCGACATGGTTCTGGCCCCTTCTTCAGAGTAGGTCTAGTGGATTTTTTAACCTATTTTATTGTTCAATGTCCACCAGGTGAAAATCTACAAGTTGCACCATTTCAGTTTCTGTTCATGTAGCACAAACAAATACTTAGTTAAATACTTAGGGTTTGTTAAATAGTATGAGCAACAAGCATTACACTATGCACTGCATGCTAATGGAAGAAAATATATTCATAGGGAAAACACATGCATCTAATTACTTTGCACAAAGCAAGTCGTTTCAGCAAGTGAGATAACATTTTTCTCATTAGCTTTTGCCAGGTGTGAGATTTTAAAATGCACTGCCATTGCAAGAGAGACAGCAAAGGACCTCACTTGCCGCCTAACTGGCGCCCCTAGCGGCCGTGCAGCATAACAGCAGGAGGGGCGTCAGTGAGTCCATCAAAGAAACTTCCCAACACTGAGAAATCGTCACAAAGTCTCTCGCGCGCCTGCAGAATGAACTTTTGGGACGTTCATCGCCTTCAGTGTGTAAAGGAATACGTTTATTTGAGCTAAATAACATTTACTGACCAAATTTACCGCTTTATGTATTTCATGACCACGAACAACGGATTTGTTTAGTGGGCAGTTGCTTTTGAATACTTTTAACGGACAAAAGTGGCCGCCTTACCGAGGAAGGACCTCATCAGTGTGAACGGTTTTCCTTCAGAAATGTCTTTATAATGGTAGCAAATGCGGATCGTGGTTATGTTTGATCCATTTAGAGTTTGTTTTAACCGGTGAATGTTCGTAAATAGATGTTTGCCGGTGAAAACAGAGTCTGGTCTATGTATTCCCTGTACAAAACATAAACTGAAGTTCTCTGGCACTTGGATGAATACATCAGGTGGTAACTAACCCGTGTTGACGTTGGCTTAACCATAACATGGCTGGCGTGGTGCGCACCTTGAGCCGGTGTCTGCTGCCCGCTGAGGCCTCTCATGATGATAGGAGTAACGGGAAAGAACGAGCCCGCGAACGCGATGTCAACCAGGAGCGCGAGGCGAAGCGGCGCAGTCGCGAGATCGATGCTATGCTTGCGCGCGAGAGGCGCTCGGTGCGGCGCCTGGTGAAGATTCTGCTGCTGG
The DNA here is from genome assembly GCF_025860055.1 of Xyrauchen texanus. NCBI lineage: Eukaryota > Metazoa > Chordata > Actinopteri > Cypriniformes > Catostomidae > Xyrauchen > Xyrauchen texanus. The sequence continues at coordinate 17,770,554 of NC_068283.1, read as the reverse complement.
GCGCCGGAGAGAGCGGAAAATCCACATTTCTCAAACAAATGAGGATCATCCATGGAAAAGAGTTCGACCAGAAAGCTCTGCTCGACTTTAGAGATACAATCTTTGAGAATATCATCAAGGTAACGGTCACATGGATGACAATCTGGTTGTTGTGTATTTGAGTTTGTTGTTGCCATTAGTGCCAGTTTTGTTTGGCAGACGTTTGTGTATTTTCTAATTTTAAATATTGTATATTCAATATCTTCAATATTGTTTTAATTTATAAATAACTGAATTCAAATTATGATGTAAATGTATAACTTATTACTAGATAAATAAATAGATAAAAACACCCATTGCTGTAGACATAAGCATTTTTAATATTGTAAATTAGATTTATATTGTAAGTATTCTATTTTAATACAATATTATCTAGGGGGCATGAGTAGCTCAGTGAGTACTGACACTGACTATCCCCCCTGGAGTCTTGAGTTGGAATTCAGGGCAAGCTGAGTGACTCCAGCCAGGTCTCTTAAGCAACCAAATTGGCCCTGTTGCTAGGGAGGGTAGAGTCACATGGGGTAACCTCCTCGTTTCACTATAATGTGTCTCTCGGTGGGGCGCGTGGTGAGTTGTAAATGGATGCTGCGGAGAATAGCATGAGCCTCCAGATGCACTAGGTCTCTGCAGTAATGCGCTCAACAAGCCACGTGATAAGATGCGCGGATTGACGGTCTCAGATGTTGAGCCAACTGAGATTCATCCTCCACCACTCGGATTGAGGCGAGTCAATATGCCACCAAGAGGACCCCAGAGCGCATTCAGAATCGGACATTCCAAATTGGGGAGAGAAAAAAAACAAATACAAGGTTCAATACAAGTTAAGCTCAGCATTTGTGGCATAATATTGATTAACACACAAATATATTTTGACTCGCCCCTCCTTTTCTTTAAAAGAAAGCTAAAATCTGGGTTGCTGAGAGGCACTCACAATGGAAGTGAATGGGGGCCAATCCGTAAACATTAAAATACTCACGGTTACAAAAGTATACCCACATGCCAATATAAACCATGTCACCACGTATATAGCCACGTAAACAATATGCGTGTTAACATGGTTTTGGTGTGATAAAATCACTTACTAACCTTTTCTGTGTAAAGTTATAGCCAATTTTATAAAATTATAAGCTTCACGTTTCTGCTTTTAAACCCTACAAAAATTGGCCACACTCACTTCCATTGTAAGTGCCTCACTGTAACTGATTTTTGGTTCTTTTCTAAGAAAAGGAGGGGCGAGTCGAATTAGTGGTATGTAATCAACATTATGCCACTAATGCGATTGAGCTTAACTTATTTTTAACCTGGAATATTCTTTTAATGTAATGATAATACTGTTTTGGTCCATTAAAGCTGCTTAAAAATGATTTGAGTCAGACTATGTTTGAGTCAGTACCAAGGCCAAATCTACAAAAGTTTCATGTTTTGACATGCACTTTTGTCACAATAAAAACATGTTCCACCCAAATTTGCATGAGAAACACAAATAAATATGTGTGTAAATATATTGTGCTAAAGGTCTTCTTTTTACCAAAGTTGCCAGTTTCCTGCTGCACTTTGTCACTCACTGTTTTACAGAAACAACAAACACAAATAAATGCTGCTTTTCCACTCAATGATTTTCCCAAAGTCTGTGCATCACATGTAAATGAATCATTGCAGACAGTCAAACATATAAATCCATAAAAGATACTACTCAACATGCACTTCCTATTTATTACATCAGACTAAGTCTATGTCCATCAGGCCGTTGACTTTTCTCGTATTTATCTGACTAATTATTTTTGCCCCAGAGTGTTGTGTTAGTCATGGTTACAGTTGATTTAGGTGTCTGCTCTGCCACAAAACTAAATCCGGGGGGATTATTCTTCGGTCAATTCTCTGTAAGCAAATCTGTTTAAGATGCCTGTGTTTAATAACAGTTGCTGACTCATAGTTTGTAGTTAATGGGAAAGGGGAGAAAATTCATCTCAGAATGCGTATGTGAAATAAGGTGGGAGGCCTGGAGCAGGTAGGAGTTCGAGTACATTTAGTCTTTGTAACTGTTTACAAACCAGACATCACAAATCTTTTGTTTAGCATTCAATCTTAAAATCTACAAGCTGTCATGTGGGTATGATGTAAATAGGCTGGCAAATGTTCTCTTGTAATAATCTAAGGATTGAGCTTGAACTGGCCTTGTAATTGAGTCACTTTGTTTTGTCTATGTTCATCCCTCTCTCTCTGCTATGAACAATCCTGTTGTACAGAGGCCCTACAGCTGTCTCTAACTTATCATGTTGATCGGCTCATGTGTTTTCTGAGCTGACGTGTCTTTGGGTGTCTCAGTGTGTCAAGATAGAGAAGATTTCTGTTAGTTTTACAGAATCATCTCTTGTTTATATTACAAAAAAATGCATGTTACCAAGTGAACTTAATTTAACTGAGTTGTTTCAATGAAAAAAAGTTTACTTGAATCCATTTGTCTTGGGACAACATTAATATTTTGTTTGGTTATCTGAATCTTGCCAGAAGATTTCTAGTTCCCAGCTGGCTTTGTTTTGTTTTTGTGCAAGATGAAGATAAAGGGGGATACTTAACCGCTTTACTGCTTTATGTATTTCATGACCACGAACAACGGATTTGTTTAGTGGGCAGTCATATACTTAATGCTTGGTTATGTTGAGATTTAGAAGTGTTTCTGTTATGTTCGATTATTGGGGGTTACCATTATGGTGAAGAATGGAGCTTGAGTTTATGATGTGGACAGGCACATGTGGCACATTATATTGATTGCCGTCTTTGTTCAGCAATTGCTGTGCTAACCACAGCATAGTTACTAAGTTACACTTTGTAGTGCTTCCTACTAGCATGTATTTAGCTTGCTAACAATCCCTGTCACTAGTTGGTATATAAAGAAAACAGAGATTTATTTGAGTTATTTTGACAAGTTTAATAAGCAAAAGTGCCATTTTATTTTTTTTATTTACATTTTGTTTTAGTTAAACAAGCTGTAGTTGTAGTTACATACACTGCAGAAAAGACCAGCTTACACAAGCATTAAGTTCCATGCTGGTCCAAGTTGCAGCTGGTTTGGTGCTGGTCTAGATGGTAGACCTGCATTGCCAATCTGTTCACTGGCGAAACTTTGCGGACCAAGCTGGTTGACCTGCACAGTCTTTCTGTTTGACCATGGAAGTCTTGCTGGCAAAACCAGGGCCACAAGTATACCAGAATTCCATGCAGAAAACAAAACACTATATTTACTGGTAACCAGCTTTGCTGGTCTTTTTAGCAGAGAAAAATTACTTTACTTAAGTCTAGTCTAGTTCTTTCCAGTCAAGTCTAGTTTGACAAGTTTATTAGTCTCGTCTTGCACTTGGGTTCGTGTTTACAGCTATATCACGTTCATGTTTAGGTTTTCGTTTTGTTTTACGTTTTGGATTCACCTTTGTATTCCATGTTTGAATTTATTGGAATAAACTGCACTTGGGTTCACAGCACTTCATTATCGTCTGCATCTGCTCCTGTGTCTGTTCCTGGCTGCCTTGTCTGCCCAGCAACATTACAGATATTAAACAGATAAACAGTTATTGGTGAAACTATCAAACATCACATAGAATTGCTATACCCAGGGAAATGTTCTTGTTTAAGCTTTGTCCGCAGGTCTCAGAGAAAGAGTCTGTCCTGCAGCCTATGTTGTACAGGGACACAACTGAAGCAGAACTAAAAGATTCATTTTGTTTTGGCTGAGGCAGATTGTGATCAGATTCTCTTCTAACCCCAAGAAGGACTTGAGGAGCAAAGCAGCAGAACTGAGCTTTCTTTGTGGAGATTGTTATCTCAGTTTATTTTCAGTAAGACCCCTTCACCAAAATTATACTGCAGTTTTCATCTCCTACATAAGTGTCAAAGGCAAATGTTGAGGTCAATGTTTTGGAACATCTGTGTATGCATGAGAAGTTCTCGCAGAGCTGTGATTTATCCTGACTTTTACTAGAAGAACAGTCTTAATGTAAGTGCTGGCACAGACTACATTGTCCACTCACTGCTCCTCCAGTCAAGTGAAAAGAGTAAATGACCGTGAAGAATGTGCTCAATGTGTTTCTGAATGGTTTACCATGGCTTCTTTACACCAATCAACACTTGCTCTCTTTACATCACTGTAGTTGTCAAAAACACCTCTGAGGGGCATGAAATGCCTTGTTTAGTTTGAGAGGAAGACACTTTGACTGTATTTACACTGCAATGCACAGATCTAATATTTTGAGGTACAGGGCTGTGAAAAAGTATTTGACCCCCTTCCTGATATGTTCTATTTTTGCGTATTTTTCATACTAAATTGTTTTAGATCTTCAAACGAGATATAACATAAAACAAAGGCCACCTGAGAAACACAAAAAATACAGTTTTCAAATGTATATATATTTTTTTTATTGAAGCAAAAAGCTGATTTGCTGAAGACTGGAATGAAAGTATCATCAAATCAACGTGCAACGCAATGAAATTGCTTCTCTTCTCTGGAAACGATACCAGATACAATAGTGAGATGGACAGTGAAGAGATTTAATTTAAGATAAGAGAAATCAATGAACTTACCTTCTGAAACTGGGACATAATTAAATTTTGTAGAGAATTGTCAGGACACCGGAACACACCTCTTAAAACCAGGACTATCCTGGGTAAACCGGAACGTCTGAAGACCCTACTGTAGTTTACTGCAAAACCATAATACTCCAAAACAACAGATTTTAGAGATGACGGTGGGTCTTCAATCTCTGGTTTATTTATGTCTGACCTATTTATATTTTGTTTAGTTCAGACTCAGTTGGGAAAATAGCAAGCTAGCTAGTATAAACTTCACATGCATTTATCTGATCCACAGTTTGTAGTGTACAGTGTGGCACTCTGTTCTGTTAAGTTTTGGTTCCGTGTGGTCCTGTGTTGCTCTGCAATCTTTTTTCATATTTGTTCTATGTGATATGTGTTGTTCGTTATATGTTATTTTAATACTGGTTTCACGCATGCTAAGATATGTAATCATTCGTGTGACTGCATGTGCCATACCGAAGGCCATGTATCTGTTCGGTTCGGCACAGATAAATGTACCATTGCAGCCCTAACATGAGCACATAATATAGATTTTTTAACTAAACAAGCATCTTCTTCTGAACAACTACTGAGCAATTCTCTAATTTGGCAACTAAGAACAGCCATTTGGCTCCTAAATATTACAGAAATCTGTAGGATTGTAGAAATCTATTACCAAAAATCTCAATCAGTCAGCACAAACTTCAACGATACAACTCCAGCGGTTAAATTAATGTCTTATAAAGGGATATGATCACTTTTGTTGCACAAAAAAAAAACAACATAAGCATTGTGAGTAAAGAAACATAAATACAGAAAACCAACAGAGCTTATACAGCATTCCTCCTCTCTTGTAAACAGCGCTGCTCTTCCGGCTGTGACTTGCGTGTCTCACGTGCCAACGTGATTATTTCACACATGCATATCACTGCTGACCAGAAGCAATGATTTAGAATTAAAGTATTAAGAATTTAAATAGTGATATTTTTCACACCAAAATTACTGTCTCTTTAGAAGAGTCATATGGATGACGTTTATGCTGACTATCAGTAATTATTGTAGCTTCAAAAGTCTGATTATATCCACTTGCATTTTAAGGGCCTAATGAGTTGAGATATTTTTCAATTTTTCTTTAAATGTGTCCTGTAAAGAAAGAAAGTCATACAACCTGGGATAAGATGAGGGTGAGTAAGTGATGAGAGAATTTTCATTTATGTGTGAACTATCCCTTTAAGTGGCGTGTCATCTATTCTTAGATGGACAGATGAAGACTGTAGCCTTTTAATCAAGCTGAAGCTTGATTAAAACTGTAAGCATACTGAGTGAAGAAATTAGTATGACTTCAATTAGAAACTAATCGAATTGTTAACTGTGTAAATGTAAACTTTCAAGGTCTATTTACACCATGTTTTACTTTTCAGAGTGAAAAACATGCAAGACAAGATTTTAGATTTTTATTTGGAGCCTAATTTTAATAGCTCAAATGCTGAACAACTTTTACAGGTTACCAAACTTTTTAACGAATGACAAAAAAATCTGCATCGGGCATGATATGAATAATTTTATTTTGTCTATCAGACTTGGATTGAACAGGCCATAAAGCAATTGCTCATTACTGGCAAACAATTTTTGTTGGGCAGTGGCCAATAAGAGGAAAGCATGTGAATATACATGTATTATACAGTCTAAAAGATGTGTGAATTGGATTGAGAACTGGTCTGGTGACCTTGTTTGTCAGCAGTGAAGTCAAGGTCAGATTGGAATAGCCCCAACAATGGTAGTCTCTATGGGCTCTCAGTATCGCACAGTCCACAGAGCCAGAGGAAATGCCTCTCTTTAGTGCACAGACAGCGAATGCTGCAAACAATGGCGATTCAGTTGTCCCATCAGACCGTTTGTCATCACCCAGTAGTTCAGCCCATCCCTTTGAAGGGTTTAGGATGATGACAGCAATGCTAATGTTTGTTTCACTGATACCAATGTGGAGCAACCACAGTCCAGACTTTTCCTCAGCTGACGAATAAACTAGGTCAAACAATCCAAATTCAAGCCTACGTGCTGATCACATTATTGGTTATTTTACTGATAGCATTATCTTCATTTAAGCCACTTTACAGTGGCAAAGGTCCAGTAGATAGTCCTCTTCCAGACCTTTCAAGCAATTCCTTTTTTAGTATTTAATGCACTGTTTACCCTCAAGGAGATGGTCTGGAAAAGCTGAAAAAAAAGTAATTTTTCAAAGTTTACAACATGAAACCAACCTTACTTAGTGTACATGATTCATCTGTGTTATTTCCATATTTCTGACTTTGTTATGTGGATAATGTCATAGCCTAACATGTTTCATGTTTGATTATCCAATCAATTTCTGATAATCAAGTCTCATCCTATATTATTTCCCACTGAATAGGGAGAATACAGGTTTAAAGGGATAGGAAGAAATTCATACATGTTTGGAATGACATGAGGGTAGTAAATGGCGACAGTATCTTCATTTTTGAGCGAATTATCCCTTTAAGGGACAAGTGTTGCAAATTAGCTATAGCTAAAAACATTATGATACATGCATCAGATTACTGTCAAAGTTTATCTATGTTATTTGTATCTGTCCCTATCTAAATAAACTTAAATAATAATAATTAAGTGTCCCATTTTACCTGTAATCACCCTATCCAGTTTTAGTCAGAAATACATCTTATTGCGGAGGATATGTATCGCAAATGCTGTGTCATGTTGTTTTAAAAGTCCAGATGAATGATTTGATTCACAACAGTCCTTTTTGTATGTGCAATTGCATGTTGAATAATTTATGTACAAGAATGTATTACTTCCTAGATCAGTAACTAACCATCAATTAATTTCTGTTAGATCTTAGGGGCTCTTAAGAGAGCTATCTTTGATGGGATTGATCTAAAGAGTGACCTGAGACTGACATGGTGTGTTAGGACAGCGATAAGATCTCACCTCTGTTTGGCCCCCTGCACCCTTCACTCATCACTCTGACCCTCAAAGAGCCAGTTTCCCTATTTCAAATCTCTCTTGATATCCATCCCCTTGTACAAGGGGATGCTGCTGGCAGCAAAGCATTTCCTCTGTTTACTACAGTACATCCTTGAGAAAAATGTGTGGTATTTAGTAACTGCCGAGAATGTGGATCTGTCATCCTAAAGTGAGTGTGTATGGGAGAGAAGAAAAGAGAAGGTTACCTACCAGTTCTACCACACCAACCAAGCTACACCCTGACACACAGAAAGCAAGGATTCAGACTGTGACTAAATGGTCACATTTCTCTCTCTCTGAGAATGCACTGCCGTTTTCTGTTTCATGTGAAAAAAATCAAACAGCAAATTGTCCAAAAGTGGAACGAAACAGTGCTAACTGCTTCCGGATTAATCTTTTCGCACGTACGATTGGACCAGTTTGATTACAGTAGCCTGAGCTCAGAGGTGTATGATCAAACCGGTGTGATCCTCATTTGCACTGCTGTTTACCAGCAGAGAGGGACTGAAATAGATGTCATAATGAATCAGCTGCTCTAATAATCTTTTCAAAATCACACTATCTATATTTTTATGTTACAAACATTCAAATAAACCACCAGCACCAAATAAAAGTATAAAAAGTCCTTACCGCCGGAGCTGACTGTTTTGATGCAGCATTGCGTCAATGTTTTCTGATGTCAAACAAAGAATATTCTGTATTAACTAGTCAGTCCACTTGAGCCTTCTCCCATTCTGTCTGTCACTTATTCTCACCACTTTCAGGGCTAGTTTTTTAGAACCTTCTAAACTTGACAAACTCTGAATGGACAGAGCAGCATGAGTGCAGAGAAGGTGCAGTTCCTTGCAAACCAGTCTCAACTGTGCAGTGCAAATAATCATACACAGCACCACGAGAACCATTTAGAAGTGTGGCAGTGATTGCTAGACCCATTTGAATTTGGCCCGACCTACTGAACATCATTGAGAAGGCAAACAGGAGAAAACAGACATAAAAAAGTATTTTAAATCCACACATCATCATCATCCTTACATAAATTTACCATGGATTTACAATAGTACCTCTAACTGTGTTAACTATGGTATTTTGGCAGAAATCTATTCATACTAAATATTATTACATTACTAGTTCTAATAAATATATTAGGGGAGTGAGGAAGTATAATATATTTTTGTTACAATTTATTTATTTTTTATATATTTTGCATTTATAGTTTCTAAATGTCTTCAGGCTACTGTTTTTATGAGAAAAATATCTTTGTTTTATAAAAATCTAACATAAACATCTAAAATAACTGCCTTTGTTTGCCTTCCATGAGATTCGTGTTATTTAATCATTAACAGTCTGGTAACAGGAATGAGTTCCAACTCATTCGCACTGTCAGAATATTTAAATTTAGCCTTTTAGAAAGTAGGTGTTAATTTTTACAGATGTTACTAATGTTAATGTCAGTAAATTTACTGCATCCCAACTCAAAATCTATTCTTCACTCTCAAATGCGAGTTTCAATGTGACAAAATATGCAATATTATTTATATTTGTACTTATTTGTGCAATACAATAATATCACTATTTTTTATTAGTTTTTGTCCTTTAATTTGTCATTTTATAATCCCCAGACCCTGCCTCCTACTGGTGCTACCAAATCAGATGCTGGTGGCACCATCTGTAGAAAGGTGCCACCATTCTCAAATGTTAGTATGGAGCTCTGAAAAAGGATACAGTCCATTCGCTTTCTGCTTGCAAGATGTTTGCGGGGGAGGATACAGGAAGTGGTCGTGTGACACTGGGAGCAAGCATATATCAATATGTATCAAGCCAGTCTTCCTGTGTGATAAATTTGAGAGTTCCTCTGTGACTGGAGTCTTGGGAGGCTCCTTCACAGGCAGCTTGTTTATGGCTGAGGAGTTGTTGCTGATTAAGCTGTGGTTGCTCAGTGGTAGGGAACCCGTGAGCGTCTGCCTGGACCGCTCCTCACATCTGCTTATGCTGCGAAATTACACTGGTGTAATTACTGCGCCTGACATACAGTGCCTGTCTAATGCTAGAAGAGGCCAACAGTTGGAATTCTCTGTTAACTGTGCAGTATATCATATTTGCTCTTTGTTCAGTGGAATTTGGGAAATTCCCCCTTTGTGCGGAACAACAAAGAGAATATCGCTTATTGTCTATTGTGATATTTAAATCTTCATACCCCCCAAAAAGTCTTTTGAGGCCTTTCTAATGTCTCACGAATAACAACAGCTCAAAAGTCGCTTTGGAAGATGCCATTCAAAACAAGAACCAAAGGTTTGTTTTTTAGGAAACATTAAGAACCTTCCTTGTGGTTTGGTGAGATTTCGGTGGTTTTCAGAGCTATTTTTGGGAATTTGCCAGAACTCAGGAAGAGATTGGAAGCCCTGTAACTGACCTCTTTTCTGTGATAAAGCGGCCTTGCCGCTCTCTCTCCTCTCACGCTGACTTTGTCAATGGATCGAGCCAAAGAGGACAAGAGGATATGTCTACGCTTCTCAGCTAGTGGCGGCCAGAAGTGGGTGAAAGGTCAGAGAAGTGTGGGTGGCTTTGGGATTTGGGGCTGCTTCTTGGAGACAAAAAAAGACAGAAAGAGAGCACACAGGAAAACGTGAATAAGAAAAACAGATAAAGAAGTGGGACAGAGCATGGCCCCTTGGAAAGTACCCTGAGTGGTGGTTGACGGTCCTTGACCACAGCCCACTATTAAGAGCATAAAACAGCATAAGCATGGAGGCCTGAAGCATGAACAACTGTTTACATTTGTGAGCTGTTTGATGAGTACAGGAATCTTGGGAGTTGGATGAGACAGCCAGACTTACAGGACTGAACCACATTAATTTCCTGTCACTGCCTTGCTGTTTTATTGGTTCTACAATGCATCGGTCTTGTGTTAATGCACAGATCCCTCACACATGAGGATGAACTATAGTCTTTGGAGCCATCAAGCCTATCCCACTGACTTGTCATGAAGGAATGGCATTAAAAATACTTTTCTGGGGAAAGATCCATTGAGGCACAACCCATGAAGCACCTGTCTGAGGGACTCTTTATCTGCTGACGAAAGCTGGCTTAGCACTCTAATTACTGTAGCATACGTTTGCCCAGGGCACATTTGACTGCTAGTGTAGATGATTCATATGTAGCTGTGTACAGCAGAGGAAGTGGACCAGGACCCCCTTCTGGGACTCTGTACATCAGGATGTTATTCCAGTGCAGCTCTTAAAAGAGGGTGAAATTGTTGCAAGGGTTGATTTGCCTTAGTTGATAGCTGCACTTATTATCAAGAGAAGTCAATGGCCCTATGTTACATTTACAAAATGTCTCAGGATATTTATGCTCTTCCATAGAGCCCAACCTCACTGGTTATTGCCAGAGGCTCAGTTCAGGGTTGTGTGTATTTGATGTTATGCTTGGAAGCGAGGAGGCTCATCACGGAAGTTTAGTTTCAGTGAGTTAACTGTCCTCCTCAGAGCTTTCTGGAGACTTTTCATGTTTGGCTCAGAGCAGATTGTTTTGGTTCTGGCATTAGCACACATCTTCCCTCCTGGATATACACTGAATTGTAAATGAGCGACAACAATTATTGCTTTCCCCAAAAGTACACTTCAAGAAAAAAGAGCAACGGCAGACATGTTTTAGCTAATATTGAGAGTAGGCTGTATTTTAAAGCACAATACACTACACTTTTTAGATCTATATGTATATGACCTCTTTTAGGTTTATTATTGGTATGACTTATTGACTGATCTCTTTGTACCGGTGTAGTTCACACCATTGTTCACCATTGTACTTAAAGGGATAGTTCACCCAAAAATAAATATTCTCTCATCATTTACTCACCCTCATGATTATTAGAATGATTATTCAACTATTTGACTATTATTGCAAAGATTAATCATTAGCACTTAAACGATTATTCAACTTGTGCCCCGACTTAAAAGGTTGAATTAAACGTGCTTACAACAATAAAGAGGACAAAATCATCTTTTAAAAATACCTCTAAAAGACATTCACTGAATTAACGGGAAAGAAAATACTTTTTTATTCATTTAAGAAATTCAATGCAAAAGATCCTATTGTTATCAAGTTTTTTCTCTTGTTTTCCATTTAAAATGGTCTAAAAACAAAATACATTTACTTGAGAAGCAACATATAATATATTTAGACTTGCTTTAAGAGAATGTATCTTAAAAATAAATGTATTTTGTATACGAGTGTTTTTTTTCATTTGGTTATAATTCTGCGAGTGCAGTAGAGACAAAATATACATATATTCAAGATTTAATCTCTAAAAGCAAGTTTAAATATCTTATATGCTGCTTCTCAAGTGAATGCATCATTTTTTAAAGGATTTTTAGATATTTTCAAATATTTGTATTTTTAATATTATATACAACATTCTCAGATAACATTTTATTCTTCTGCAGTATAGTTGCTAAAGAAAATGTCTGTTGTTTTAAAGGAGTTTTTGATATTTATATTGGAAAACAAGCCAAAGAAAAACAAATCTAAAAATTATTTTGTTGCAGTGTATAATGGGGCGAAGACTTCCCTGTCTCACCTTTCTATTCACTTCCATCCATCTTTTACTCACAAAAAAACAAACTCTCTCTTATTAATAAAACTGATATTATTGAATCATAATATACCAATATGCCAATTTTCTTCACGATAAGAAATGCACAGTGACGTATACTATGATTCAATAAGTCGCGAGCCATCATGTTATAATCTAGCTGCATTAAGCATGCACGCTTGAGGGATGAGCGTCCCCGTGACAGAGTGTGCATCAGCCGGGTGCAGTTTCAATCTCCCCCCCTTAGATCGAGACATTCGCAAAACTCATAGATGCGGCGCGGACCACACAACGAAATGCAGATTCAGAGTTTGTAATTATTTACAGGATCTGCTTCTGAATTATTTGAACTTTAATAAAGCTATAACGCATTAAATATAACTGCATTTAAGATGTAACGTCGGGGTGTTTCCTTTAAAGAGCTCCAGCTCTACTTATTCCACAACGAGAGTGCTTCTGAATTTACTTATTTTTTATTTTTTTGTATAATTCCCTCGTACTTTGTGATCTACTTCACCTTAAGCTTTTTGGAAAGTTTAGAGTGCATCTGGACTGTGATCTGTGTAATTCTTCCTCTCCTCAGTCTTGTGGGAACTGCAGGGCTAATGTGATCCCATGTTACGTTAAATGAGATCAAATGATTAGTCGACAACGAAAATTTTTGATCTGATGATCAGAACTTTTTTATAGATCTTGAGGGAAATTTAAAAGCAGCTGGGATCCTTTGTGAAATGGTTTGTGGTGGAGACTTCTTATTTATAAATATTTCAAGTCTTTTTTTGTTGTAATCTTGATGATAATGGCTATATATATATATATATATATATATATATATATATATATATATATATATATATCTAAGTCACTTATTCCATCTGCCACTGACTGTCCGGTTGAGAATATTTTAGTATCAGATCATGCTTTAGTGTGTTTAGAGATGTTGCTGCATATAGAGAAAAGATATAGATGGCACTTTAATACATACCTTCTACAGGACCCAGCATTTCAACAAATGTTAAAGACAGAAGTCAATGTTTATGTAGAAACCAATTGGTCCTCTGTTTCCTCTGTGGGCATGGCATGGGAGGTGCTTAAGGCAGTTCTTTGGGGTGGATTATACAATATGCCTCGTTCATTACACAGATCAAAGCATAAGCATTAATATAATTGGAAAAGAGTATTATAAGTGCTGAAACAGAGCTGAAGCTCTGAATGTGATCCAATGGTCTTAGAGAGTTGACTCAGCTAAAGTATAGGTACAATACTATTTTGTTCACAGAAGAAAGAGTTTTGGTTATTCAGGGAAAGGCAGACATACTTTGAGTTGGGGGACAAAGCAGGGAAACTCTTCCCAGATACATAAAGTAGAAAGGTCTAAATCGGAAGCTCTTGCTCTGACAGCATATTGGCACCTTTCAATGGCCCAAACAAGGCATTAGGTATTTAGGTATTTTATTTTTAGCAAATTTGAGAGATTTAGTTAGTTAATTGAGAACCATTAATGAAAAGGTTCTCGTGTGATGTGGATAGGTGGGCTTCACTAAAATTTTATGGCAGGGAAGGTCAATGTTATAAAAATGAATTTTGTCTCCAAATTCAATTATCTACTACAGTCTCTCCCTCTAGAAGTTCCTCTTATTATAACAATTCCATAGAATATCTAAGTCTTATATTTGAAATGGTAAACGACCTTGGTTGCATTTCAGTAAGTTACATAGACCAATTGACAAAGGAGGTTTAGGCCTCCCAAAATTGTTTCATTGCTATGCTTTTAGTCTCAGACACCTTGCCCATTGGTCTCTTCCACCTGAGAGATCCCCTCCCAGGTACTACATTGAACAAGCGGTCCTTGCCCCAATCTCACCATTGCACAATTGTCTTTCTATCAAACTGCCTAGAGAAGTAAAAATGCATCCCATTATTTCACACTTACATTCAATATGGGGGAAAAAATAAATTTTAAACTGTGTTTAGTAATGCAAGGATATGCCTTACTCAATTTAAGATTTTGCATCGTTTCTACTGGACTTCCTCTAGATTGTTTAGGCTTGGTTTAAAAGACACACCTACCTGCTGGCAATGTCAGTTGGAGGATAGAGACATAGCCCATGCTCTGTGATTTTGCGCTAAGATTCACGAATTCGGGATAAGAGTCCAGGATTTTATCTGTGAGGTTTTAGATACTCAAATTTAATTCTGCCTCAGACTATATATATTGGGTGATTATTAAAGTAGGTGACAAATATACTAAAAGCTGGGTCATAAATAGTATAATGATTGGCAGATAAATAATTATTGGAGGATGGAAGTCAATTGGTGCTCTCTCATTTCAAGAATGGTTCACCATATTGGGCTGGGTGGTGGCATTTGAAAAGATGTCAGATAAGTGGATTGGCAGATTGGATGCATATGGTTAGAAATGGGACAGGTATTTGTCCTTTCTGTAAGGCTCTCAGTGAGGACCACGTGGAGAGAGACAAAATTGTCATAGTAATCTGTTCTTTGTAGATTTCTTTCTTTTCTTTTCTCTTTGTTGATTTTTATATTTTTGAGTATCTCAAATATTTTTTGTTTGTTTGTTATATGTGTGCATTGTGTAATTTAGGCTTTGACCACAGGGCTGTTTGTTGAAGGACAGGTTGGGGAGGGGGAGGGGGAAATAACGGGGGTTAAAGTTGATTCTTATATTGTTTATTCTGTTTTTTATACAAGAAAAGCAAAAGCAAAAACAAAAAAATAAACATTTTATGAAGGCATGTTAAGCATGTTCAACTGGACCGAACAATGCCAATGCTTAGGCCAAGGTCTAGCTTCTGCGTACATGTACTTGTGTGAAGTATATTTAGCGCCTTAATAGGCATTGATATGTTAACATGTGGTCAGTAAATTATAAACTTTTATTTCAAAATAGCAAGCAAAATCCCGTTTTCCATGATATTAGCAATTTACCGTTAGAACTTTAGATGTTAGATGTAAATTGATTACTGATCTAAAAACGAACATCATAAATTTACAAGGGTAGACAGGTTTTAGCAGATTTAAAGTGTGCTGCAGGTGAACATGAAAACATGAATATAAAAGCCATTATTTTATTGCATTAAGAATTCATTCATCTTCATTATAACCTCAACAGGACCCACCCTGTTAACATTGTACACCACAGACAAGCAAACATGGAATCATATCTTTTCTTTCTCTTTGTCTTTCTCAAAGGGGATGCGGGTGCTGGTGGATGCCCGGGACAAGCTCGGCCTTCCCTGGCAAAATTCAGAGAACGAGAAGCATGGCATGTTTGTTATGTCCTTCGAAAACAAAGCAGGCATGCCTGTGGAACCCTGCACCTTTCAGCTGTACGTACCAGCCCTGCAGGCACTCTGGAATGATAGCGGAATCCAGGAAGCCTATGGGCGCCGCAGTGAGTTTCAGCTGGTAAGTGCAGTCACAACACATTTCCTGAAAACCTGTGCCATCTGGATAATGCACTTCATAGGATGTGCCACTCTGCTCTTTGTGTAGTTGGTCACGAGTGTCCTCATAAAACACTAATCATTTTTTACCCTGGATAAATGCATTTCTTATGGGAACAAGAGTGATTGTTCGTGATAACGCCTTGCAAGTTTCAGACCTACTACTTTTAATTAGCAGGACAGATTGTCAACCACTAGACAATACCATCTTAAATGCGCAACCGGGGAAGCCAGACTCACTCTAATGCGGTAATGCACTCCATCTTGTGTTCTTAATGTTACAGTAAAGAGCAGAATGGTGCAGTGAATAGCATACTATTTCAATGTCAGGGAGATGAAAATGGTTGGACCAACTATTAAAGCTATACACAGGGAGGCCTTAATTAAACCTGCTAAGTGCAGAAAAGCAGAGGAAGCTTGACTTATTTATGTGCATCTTGGCTCAGTTGGTTTGTTGCCACATGACTTTAATGAGTTCAGAAGCTGTGCACAGGAGTCTCTCAAATTTTAATCACTTTGACTGTGCACTAGAGCGATGCAATTCACATGTATATCTATCTTTGTAACAATACCTCTAAATCTTTATGAATTTTTAAGCTTTGCTATGAGTCCTAAAGAACTAGGTCAGTGGAGCAGGATGGAGGACAGGATAGACAGGGTGAATGGCGCACATTTCTCTGTGCATGAGATGATTCAAAGATTTTATTCGAAAATAAATCAGCTTCTCTATATCAATAATTTGTAGTGATAGACCATTTTGGACCATTCTGAGATATCGGTATCTAAACTGTGCCAATTAACAGAAGTGGTAGTTTTGCCAATCAGTTGCTGAAATCTACAATCAGCCTTATAAAGAGATTGGAAAATTTAGTTTTTAGTGAATTGAGTAAATAACGTGTAAAGTAAGTGTTCTTTATGTTATTTCAATAAGGTCTTTTATATCCAATACTCAGAACGTCATTTAGCACTTTTATGAACAGTACTTTAAGCTCAATTTTAAAGGAAAGGATATGTTTTGCATATGTCTTTAAATTAATAATAATACAAAAAAATAAAACATTCTAAATTTTAACTTTTTGATTCTGGCTTAGTATAAAGAATCATGAAATTAGCCGAAAAGTGAGTTCAATATCATGAACTGAACTGTTATGTCGTGAGATGAGTGAATCAATACACCCTTAGATATTCTTCAGATTGGTTTAGTTTATTTTTAGCCATAAACTAAGACCAAAATATCTGACTATTACTCCTCCTAGAGCTTTCAAGCTACATCCGTCAAACTCAGCAACCCTTCTCTTTTACTCAACTCAGGCTGTTCTGAGTCGGGTTGCTTTGTCTTTTCTAACCGATCATACTAACAGTTTTCCCATAGCGGATGACCCAAAATCCTAAAAATCCCATCTATCTTTCTGACAAGGCTTTGTCAAGCCAATGTCAAAGTTTGTCTCTATATCAGTATTATACTGGCCATCAGCCATTCTGCTAGATATCTGCTATGCCGCCAATGATTTGCTCATTTCATTTGTCCTTTTCTTTATAAAGAGAAATATCTTTAATCTAGTTTAATCAGTCTTCATAAAATCTGCTTCTCCACATAAAATTGGACAGATTGAAATGTCCCCAGCATCTCTTAACTTATTTTTATGAAGTCAGACCTTAACTGTGCTACTGACCTTTTGATGCTACTGATGCTGCCATTCAAAATTTCAAAGGCTGAGAAAAGATGGCTGTAATCTGCTTAATAATACAATTTCTGGCTTTCTGGCTTTGATTTGAGGACACAGATTGTGAAGTTCATCTGTGGACAGAGCTGAAAGACTCCCTGCTTTTGTATGTCCTTAGGGTTTGCATCACCAGCCCTCGCTCCATGCTGATCGCTTCTACAGTGTAATGAGACACAGACTGTATTGTTAAAAGACATGTTTATTAGAAAGGAAATATACAGTACTTGTCATCTGCTTTGGATAAAATGTAATTTCAGACTAGCAAAAAATGGTCAGACCACCACCTCCAAACACTTGGGCAAAGTGAAAGATGCTGCTTTGTTGTATATTAAACATTGATAAACCATCACATTAATGTCACAATCGTTTTTCGTGAAACTCAAATTGAAACATAGAACGTGACTTCTAACTTTACAAACTTTTGAATAATGTTAATTTAATACAGTTTGATCAAATTATGACCTGATGCAGAACAATTTTGCTTTAATATAATCAGAGGACATTTACTCAGAAGAAGGTTTCTGATGTATATGTGTGTGTGTGTGTTTTTAACATTGCATTGCATATTAGGGTAAAGGAATTTCACATGGCTCCTTCCAAAGTGATTTGAAAATCTCCCTGCAATTAGCTTTAAAAGCCATTATTTACATATTTTTGCATTAATGAGACATGCATGACATTTGTAGAGTTTGACCCAGCTGTTTTTCCTTTCGGTCAGTGACATGATTCCATTGACCCTCTAAGGGCCATTACGTCGAACTGGGCATCTGGGCCAAAGGGTTTGAGCCCCTTTCTTGCTCAGACTCTTTTGTTCTTTCTACTCTGTGAATGCCTACTTGTTTGTGACTCTATTCAGAAGACTGCAAGCGGGTGGACATTACAGTGCTCAGCCTGTCAAACTGAGTATCTCAGCATTAGCATTAGCCCTGTCCTTCACATCCTCTTTGTTTCTACCCCAAACAAAAGTGTGCCTGTGTAAAAGCTGGTCTCTTTGCCTAAAAGATATTCTCTTTCTACTAAAGTCTCAGAAACATGCGTTGTAATGGAATACTGTAAGTTCTACATGCTAATCTTAACAAAGGCAAAACGCAAAATTACACCAGTTGAGAAAAATTTAAAAATGGCTTTAAAGTAACTTTTTTTTGGGTTATGTAGTTACTGCAATGCAGTTTTCTTTTTTTATCCCCTTTTCTCCTAATTTGGAATGCCCAATTCCCACTACTTAGTAAGTCCTCATGGTGGGGCAGTTACTCACCTCAATCCGGGAGGCAGAGGACAAGTCTCAGTTGCCTCCACGTCTGAGACAATCAATCCACGCATCTTATCATGTGGCTTGTTGTGCATGACATCGCAGAGACTTACAGCACGGGAGGATCATGCTACTCTCCGCGATCCACACACAACTTGCCACACACCCCATTGAGAGCGAAAACCATAAATCGCAACCACGAAGAGTTTACCCCATGTGAATGTACCCTCCCAATTTGGTTGAATAGGAGACCTGGCTGGAGTCACTCAGCACACCCTGGATTCGATCTCACAACCCCAGAGGTGATTGTCAGCGTCAGTACTATCTGTGCTACCCAGGCCCCCCAATGCAGGTTTCTTTGTATCTGAGCATAGATGAGCCAAAATGCAGATCGTAGTCTTTACAGACCCAATTTCGGTCATATCTCAATTTTTACATACTTGGAAGTAATGAGACCAGAAAATCTCTCTAGATCCCTCAAACCATCTCTGTAACAGTATTGTCAGTGAACAGAAGTTGTATGTAGGAAGACAGCTCTGCTTCAGGCAGCTCTTTCTAAAGAAATTGGCCCAGATTCCCACTCAGCCTCCAGTGTCTCCATCATTCCTTAAGCTCCTGGGAGGATTGTGCTGGGGCGAAGGAGGTCCGTCAGCACTTACAACATTCTGTTAAATTCCATCACTGAATCCCTTCAGGGAAAATCATTGGCACTCACCATGAGAAACAAGCAACAGATTTTTGTCATTATGCAACCTTAAATCAATGTCAGAAATCTGGATGACTATTCAATATGATAGATGTTGAGGATACTCATAGAAAAGAACCTTAGTGTATGCATCATAATTAATCTTTCTTTATTTTTTTTATAGGGCTCACATCATGAGGAATCAATTTTCCTTGATCTACTGACGTAAAAGAGTTAATTATACGATGAAAACATACTGTAACTTTCAGAACAAAAAAAGACACGTACTGAAAATAAGCTACAAAATCAAGTACTTCTAGGAGCTACAATCTCATTATTTAGGTCTGTTAGTCCGACTTGGCAAAAACCGTACTGCTACGATTTCAGTTGGATTGAAGTATTTACATGATATTAAAATAAAAAAAGACAGATTTTTGTTTTAGTCTGATTTAATTATTTATGAGGCGCATTTAAAAAAAAAAACTGGATTAAATGTGTGTGAGACCATGACATTAATATATTGGAATATTAAAAAAAAATAAATCAATCCATTGTCAGTGTGGCTGCCAAAATCATAAGACTGGCCATTAGCAGTAATGGGGCTCTGGTTATATTGTGATTGGACACAAACGATGCATTGCTTGAAGGCTGTGGAGAGTTCATAGGAAGTCTGTAATGTTTCTTTGTTGAAGGCTGACACTGCTGCCCCTAGAAAAACCACACTGGTTCTATGCCACGAACAGATCTGTCTGTGCAGTTGTCATGTTCATTGTTGTCCTTTGTTCTTTTGTGTACTTTTATTTTGAAAATTCCTGTTCAGTTCCTAGTTTTGTCACATCCTGTTTTCCCTCCATGTTTTGTATCTGGGTTTTATTGGTTCATTGTTTGATTACCTTGATTCAGTTCTTGTTTGTCATTGGTTTTAGTTAATTATCTTGTTACCCTTGTCCTTGTGTATTTAAACCCTGTTTGTTCCTTCATTCCCTTGTCGGTCGTTGAATGTTGTTGTACGTGAATGTTGTGGTTGTTTCTCCTGCCTGTGGATGTTTTTCATGTTCATGTTGTTTTCCCCTCGTGGATATTTTTTGTTCCTGTTTGTTTGCCCTCACTTTGATTTATAATAAAGAACCTGCTTTTGGATCTGCACCTCCTCGTCTGCCTTCACTCCTACATTCGTTACAGAATGACCGACCACACTATGGATCCAGCGGTTCAGCAAGCGAACTACCAGCTGCTTTGCCTAAAGCAAGAGGACCGACCGATGGAGGACCACATCCGTGACTTCCTTGAGCTGGCAAACATCTCCGACTTCCCGGACTCGGCCTTGGTGGTTTTCTTCTGGGGTAACCTGAACCCCTCACTGAAGGAGCGGTTGCCACCGGCGACACGCGGCTGGACGCTCTGTGATTTTGTGGTGGAGACGCTGCTGGTATGCGGCTCGCCACTTACTGTGGATGTTGTGGATGAGGATCCTGCCTCCCCTCCCACGGCAGTGACTCTCCAGTCGTCCCTAGCTCTCCCTGTCACGCCAGCCCCTACGGTCAGTGTGCAAACCCCCACGCCTGTTGCCGTCATTGAGCCTGCACGGTCCACTTCGACTGCTCGGAGGAGGGTGAGAAGATGGGCTTCTGCCTCCCGGTTCGCGCCTGCCCCGGTCTGCGAGCCTGCACGGTCCACTTCGACTGCCCGGAGGAGGGTGAGAAGACGGGCTTCTGCCTCCCGGTTCGCGCCTGCCCCGGTCTGCGAGCCAGAGCCCACGCATGTCACGGTGAGCGAGCCAGAGCCCACGCATGTCACGGTGAGCGAGCCAGAGCCCACGCATGTCACGGTGAGCGAGCCAGAGCCCACGCATGTCACGGTGAGCGAGCCAGAGCCCACGCATGTCACGGTGAGCGAGCCAGAGCCCACGCATGTCACTGTGAGTGATCCTGAGTCAGCCACGGTCAGTGAACCCAAGCCAGCACATGCCTCGGTCACCCAGCCAGTACCTGTCGCCTCAGAAGTCAGTGAGCCAGTGCCGATAGCCTCAAACGTCAATGAGCCAGCGCCTGTAGCCTCGACCGTCCCTGAGCCAGCGCCTGTAGCCTCGACCGTCCCTGAGCCAGCGCCTGTAGCCTCGACCGTCCCTGAGCCAGCGCCTGTAGCCTCGACCGTCCCTGAGCCAGCGCCTGTAGCCTCGACCGTCCCTGAGCCAGCGCCTGTAGCCTCGACCGTCCCAGAGCCAACGCCTGTAGCCTCGACCGTCCCAGAGCCAATGCCTGTAGCCTCGACCGTCCCAGAGCCAGCCCCAGCAGCCATGACCGTCCAAGAGCCAGTGCCTCCCGAGCCTTCCAGGGCTCCTCCTCCCAAGTCTCTCGAGTCTTCCAGGACTCCTCCTCCCGAGCCTTCCAGGGCTCCGCCTCCCAAGTCTCTCGAGTCTTCCAGGGCTCCGCCACTCGAGCCTCCCAGGGCTCCCCCTCTCAAGTCTCTCGAGTCTTCTAAGGCTCCTCCTCCCGAGCTTTCCAGAGCTCCGCCTACCGAGTTTCCCGAGCTTTCCAGAGCTCCGCCTTCCGAGTTTCCCGAGCCTCCCAGGGCTCCGCCTCTCAAGTCTCTCGAGCCTCTCGAGCCTTCCAGGGCTCCGCCTCTCAAGCCTTCCAGGGCTCCTCCTCCCAAGCCTCCTAGGGCTCCGCCTCAAGTCTCCCGAGCTTTCCAGAGCTCCTCCTCTCGAGCCTTCCAGGGATCCGCCTCTCAAGTCTCTCGAGCCTTCCAGGGCTCCACCACTCAAGCCTCTCGAGCCTTCCAGGGCTCTGCCTCCCAAGTCTCTCGAGTCTTCTAGGGCTCCGTCTGTCAAGTCTCCCGAGCTTTCCAGAGCTCCTCCTCTCGAGCCTCCTGGGGCTCCGCCTCTCAAGTCTCTCGAGCCTTCCAGGGCTCCGCCACTCAAGCCTCTCGAGCCTTCCAGGGCTCCTCCTACGGCTCTCGAGTCTTCTAGGGCTCCGTCTCTCAAGTCTCCCGAGCTTTCCAGAGCTCCTCCTCTCGAGCCTTCCAGGGCTCTGCCACTCAAGCCTCTCGAGCCTTCCAGGGCTCCGCCACTCAAGCCTCTCGAGCCTTCCAGGGCTCTGCCTCCCAAGTCTCTCGAGTCTTCTAGGGCTCCGTCTCTCAAGTCTCCCGAGCTTTCCAGAGCTCCTCCTCTCGAGCCTCCTGGGGCTCCGCCTCTCAAGTCTCCCGAGCCTTCCAGGGCTCCGCCTCTCAAGTCTCTCAAGCCTTCCAGGGCTCCGCCACTCAAGCCTCTCGAGCCTTCCAGGGCTCCGCCTCCCAAGTCTCTCGAGTCTTCTAGGGCTCCGTCTCTCAAGTCTCTCGAGCTTTCCAGAGCTCCTCCTCTCGAGCCTCCTGGGGCTCCGCCTCTCAAGTCTCTCGGGCCTTCCAGGGCTCCGCCTCTCAAGTCTCTCGAGCCTTCCAGGGCTCCACCACTCAAGCCTCTCGAGCCTTCCAGGGCTCCGCCTCTCAAGCCTTCCAGGGCTCCTCCTCCCGAGCCTCCTAGGGCTCCGCCTCAAGTCTCTCGAGTCTTCCAGGGCTCCGTCTCTCAAGTCTCCCGAGCTTTCCAGAGCTCCTCCTCTCGAGCCTCCTGGGGCTCCGCCTCTCAAGTCTCTCGAGCCTTCCAGGGCTCGCACTCAAGCCTCTCGAGCCTCCAGGGCTCCACCACTCAAGCCTCTCGAGCCTTCCAGGGCTCTGCCTCCCAAGTCTCTCGAGTCTTCTAGGGCTCCGTCTCTCAAGTCTTCTGAGCTTTCCAGAGCTCCTCCTCTCGAGCCTCCTGGGGCTCCGCCTCTCAAGTCTCTCGAGCCTTCCAGGGCTCCACCACTCAAGCCTCTCGAGCCTTCCAGGGCTCCGCCACTCAAGCCTCTCGAGCCTTCCAGGGCTCTGCCTCCCAAGTCTCTCGAGTCTTCTAGGGCTCCGCCCCTCAAGCTTCTCGAGCCTACCAGGGCACCGCCCCTCAAGCCTCTCGAGCCTTCCAGGGCTCCGCCTCCTATGGCTCAGCCTCCTACTGCTCCGCCTCCCGAGCCTCCCACGGCTCTGCCTCCCGAGCCTCCTACGGCTCCGCCTCCTATGGCTCCGCCTCCTGCGGCTCCACCTCCCGAGCCTCCTGCGGCTCCGCCCCGAGCCTCCTGCGGCTCCGCCCCCCGAGCCTCCTGCGGCTCCGCCTCCCGAGCCTCCTGCGGCTCCGCCTCCCGAGCCTCCTGCGGCTCCGCCCCCCGAGCCTCCTACGGCTCCGCCCCCGAGCCTCTTACGGCTCCGCCTCCCACGGCTCTGCCTCTCCAGTCTCCTACGGCTCAACCTTCCTCGGCTCCACCTCCAAAGCCTTCCAGCTCACCGCCTGAAGAACCTCCTACGGCGCCACCTCCCTTGGCTCCGCCTCCTAAGCCCCCCACGGTCCTGCCTACGCCTCCTTCGACGCAGCCTCCCAAGTCTTCTACGGCTCTGCCTCCGAAGTCCTCCTTGGCTCCGCCTCATGCGGCTCCACCGGTCCCTATGTGGTGGTCACCACCCAGGTCCCCCAAACCTACCCACATCCCGTGGTCAACCCCCAGGCCTCCTGAACCTATCCTTGCCCTGTGGCCCGCTCCCAGGCCCCCGGAGCCCGTCCTTGCTCTGAGGCCAGCTTCCAGACCTCCTGAACCGGTCCTTGCCCCATGGCCATCTCCTAGGCCACCTAGATCGGCCTCTATCCTGTGGCCTCCTCCTAGGCCCCCTGAGCCGGCCCTTGCCTTATTGGCAGCCCCCGGGCCATCTAAACCTGTCCCTGTCCTGAGGCTGCCTCCCAGGCCTCCTAGACCTGTTCCCGTCCTGTGGCCTCCTCCCAGGCCTCCTGACCCTGTTCCCATCCTGTGGCCGCCTCCCAGGCCTCCTGACCCGGTCCCAGTACTGTGGCCTCCTCCCAGGCCTCCTGACCCGGCCCCTATCCTGTGGCCTCCTCCCAGGCCCCCTGACCCAGTTCCCGTCCTGTGGCCTCCTCCCAGGCCTCCTGACCCGGCCCCTGTCCTTTGGCCTCCTCCCGGGCCCCCTGACCCAGTCCCTGTCCTGTGGCCTCCTCCCAGGCCTCCTGAACCTGCCCCTGTCCGGTGGCCTCCTCCCAGGGCCCCTGACCCTGTTCCTGACCTGTGGCCTCTTCCCAGGCCCCCTGACCCTGTTCCTGTCCAGTGGCCTCCTCCCCGGTCCCCCAGACCTATCCTTGCCCGGTCGATACCTCCCTGGCCCCCTAACCCTGTCCATTTGTGCCCCCGTGGACTGTCTCATTTCCCCCTTGGACTTCCTGCCTGCCCTCTGTGAGCCCTTGGACTTCCTGTCTGCCCATTGCACCTCCGTGACCTGCCTGTCTTGCCCTCTGCGCCCCCCTGGACTTCCAGCCTGCCCATTGTGCCCCCCTGGTCTGTCTGTCTGCCCATGTGCCCACTTGGACTGTCTGTTTGCCCCTGGTGCCCTTATTTCGTTTTTGTGGGTTTTTGTCTTTTGTTTTTTGTTTCAGGATCGTCTGGAATCCGATCCTTTTGAGGGGGGATTCTGTCATTTTCATTGTTGTCCTTTGTTCTTTTGTGTACTTTTATTTTGAAAATTCCTGTTCAGTTCCTAGTTTTGTCACATCCTGTTTTCCCTCCATGTTTTGTATCTGGGGTTTATTGGTTCATTGTTTGATTACCTTGATTCAGTTCTTATTTGTCATTGGTTTTAGTTAATTATCTTGTTACCCTTGTCCTTGTGTATTTAAACCCTGTTTGTTCCTTCATTCCCTTGTCGGTCGTTGAATGTTGTTGTACGTGAATGTTGTGGTTGTTTCTCCTGCCTGTGGATGTTTTTCATGTTCATGTTGTTTTCCCCTCGTGGATATTTCTTTGTTCCTGTTTGTTTGCCCTCACTTTGATTTATAATAAAGAACCTGCTTTTGGATCCGCACCTCCTCGTCTGCCTTCACTCCTGCATTCGTTACAGCAATGCAGCTTCACCACAGTTGAGTCAGAGCTATCATAAATTCCTTTCTGACAAACACACCATGATATTGGAATACATTTTATTTTTTTATTTTAAAAAATTCCGGTTTACTGGTAGTTCACTTGAATTTTAATTGACTATCTGTTACACTATTGATTAATCCTTTAATTCTTTTAAAAAAGAAGTCCACCTTTTAACTATCTATTGTTCGGTATGGAGTGGAAAATATAAAAATATGTAATTACAATTTAACTATACTTTGAAGATGCACAGCAATGTATTCCTTAATGCTACAAGCAAAGTGTGACAACTGTTTCACAAATCACATGCCCGAAGCAAGCTCATTAGCAAAGCAGCGTGTGAATCTGAGCTCCACCCCATCAGGCCTTCAGAATTTCCACAGAATCCCTAAACAGTGCAAATGAATGGGCAACTAAAGTCAGATTGTCAGATTCATCAGCCAATCAGATTGATTTATTTGTTCTTGGTGGGTGTGGTGGGTGTGACACAATCAGGCTTTAAGTGATGTACGTAATTTGAAAGCGAAGAGTGCGAGATCGTCATCACTGCTGCTATCACCATTGAGAAAGAGATCCTTACGGATTTAAAAACACGAGATGTTCTGTATGATCGTGTGATTGTTTAATTTATTAAACAGGAAAGGAGGACTGATTTTCACTTCAAGTAAATTAGTAAGTGCTTTTTGCATTGTTATAGCAACATCAGGAGTTTTCTGATGTAAATTAGACTGCTTGAAAATTCAGTGTCAGATCAAGCTTTGAAAAGTAGTGCTGCGTTCCATTCAATTCGGAAAGTTCAATGGAATGCATCTTGAAGTCAGAATTACAACTTGTAGGCTTGTGCAGATTTCTAAACTCTGATTTCGCAGAGATGCAGGGGCATGATATCACACAAAGATATAGGGAGATACTGTATATGTGATAAACATTCACTTTATTAAGTAATATTGATAAATGAGTTTGTTTCTACATTACATGATTGTAAAGGGATCAATGAAAGGAGGAGGCGAGAACAGGCTTTTCAATATAAATAATATTTTAATGAGAATCTTAAAACAGAAGACAATATAAACACACACATGTCGGACATGTCCGTAAACGATCTCTCTCTCCCACACGATCCTCTGCAGTTGACCTTTATTCCTCACAGAGGCTTAATTAGCCTAATACAGGACCGGCTGTGTAGGATCACGACCTGGCCCCGCCCTCCGCCCTGCCACAATGATATTAAAGCTTGTTTAACAAATGCCTGCAGAAACAGGTGTATAAAACATTATAATCTCTTTTGATAATCGTACACCTGAAGCACAAATGCTAGCGCTGCAGCATTGTTTATCAGTTGGGTTGCTAGGAGACTTCTCTAATGAGAGTCAAACTCATTGTAGTTTCGAATATAGGAAAACGGAATGTATTTATGGTCGGAGATATCAAGTAAGATTTTTCCACTTATAACTTGAATGGAACGCTGCATAACCGTGTACCTAGACACAAGTAAATGTATTGCAAGCAACATTTCAATCGCAAATAGGATTCCCTATCTGTCGCTCGTGTCGACGTTGTGTCGAAGAAGCGGCACTAGGAGTCTCCCTTGAGAGCCTCACGCATCTCTGAACTTGAGAAAAGGCCAATGAGAAATTGGCAGACAGAATTTACATGTTCCTCCTCCGGACATACGGGTATAAAGGGAGGGAATCTTGCATCTGTCCATTCAGATTTTTTCTTCGGAGCCGAGCGATTGTTTGATCAGCAAGCTGCAGTCAATTACTGTTCCACTCATCTCTATAGAGCGTATGCTGTTTGATCTACGGCACATATCAGCGGTTTTGCAGAGAAGGAGAAAAATTAAGAATGAATTGAAAAATTAAGAATACATTGAAAATAAAACAGAAGAAGAAATACAAGAGGATAGATGTAAAAAGGACAAACAAATCTCAACTCTCGGTTAATAAAACCAATAAGACCTTTTGTATTGTAACATATTTTTTATTACAATTAAGTGCATAATACTGTATTACACAGTCCTGTCCAGAGACAAAGAATATACAGTGCATCCAGAAAGTATTCACGGCACTTCAATTTTCATGTTACAGCCTTATTCCAAAATGGATTCAATTCATTATTTTCCTCAAAATTCTACAACAAAATACCACATAATGACAAAGTGAAAGAAGTTTGTTTGAAATCTTTGCAAATGTATTAAAAATAAAAAAATAAAAAAATCACATGTACTGTACATACTGTAAGTATTCACAGCCTTTGCTCAATACTTTTTTGAAGCACTTTTGGCTCAAATTACAGCCTCAAGTCTTTTTGAGTATGAAGCTACAAGCTTGGCACACTTATTTTTGGGCAGTTTCTCCCATTCTTCTTTGCAGGACCTCTCAAGCTCCATCAGGTTGGATGGGGAGTGTCGGTGCACAGCCATTTTCAGATCTCAATGTTCAATCAGGTTCAAGTCTGGGCTCTCGCTGGGCCACTCAAGGACATTCACAGAGTTGTCCCGTAGCCAATCCTTTGTTATCTTGGCTGTGTGCTTAAGGTTGTTGTCCTGTTGGAAGATGAACCTTCCTCCCAGTCTGAGGTCCAGAGCTCTCTGGAGCAGGTTTTCACCAAGGATGTCTCTGTACATTGCTGCATTCATCTTTCCCTCGATCCTGACTAGTTTCCCAGTTCCTGCAGCTGAAAAACATCCCCACAGCATGATGCTGCCACCACCATGCTTCACTGTAGGGATGGTATTGGCCAGGTGATGAGGGGTGCCTGGTTTCCTGCAGACATGACGCTTGCCATTCAGGCCAAAGTGTTCAATCTTTGTTTCATAAGCCCAGAGAATTTTGTTTCTCATGGTCTGAGAGTCCTTCAGGTGCCTTTTGGCAAACTCCAGGCGGGCTGTCATGTGCTTTTTACTGAGGAGTGGCTTCCGTCTACTGTTTACAAGTGCAATGAAAGCTTCTCCAAGACATGCACATGCATAGAGTTTGGGGCCATGTTTCCCAACAACTATTGATGTTAGTGGTTAAGAGCATATTCTACATGCAGTTTTACAATCGTTTGTTAATTTTTATGTGCACCCAGGGTGTGAAATAGCACCTGCCAAATGCGACAAGGCTCAATCCAGTTCGCTAGCTCCTCGTCCAAATGCAGGTATTTCATGCGCAAGTAATTTTGCTCATCTTCCCACAACAGGAGGGTGACCTGTAAAACGTCTCACAGTGACACATGACAAGAAATGTTGTTAGTCACAAAGACACATGCTTGATGAAATAAAAGCCGTCATTGCTCGTGTCTGATTCGCTGTTTGTTCAGAGGCGTGCAGCGAGACCCTGTCTTGTGGAACTCAAATGAGTTATCACTCCTTTTTCTGTGTTTCATTCATCTGAAAGCTGTTTGCAAGAATACTGTTGTCTATGAAAATGCTGCAAATGATCTACGATCATCTCAGGAGGTGCTGTGAGTTTCACTTTATTTCCACGGAGCAGTTCGCTCTTACACATTGTGAACTCTGCAAGTTTAGTAACATTTGGCAGCATTTGTTTTTGGGAACACATTATTATGATTATTATTATTATTATCTTTATATATATAGTTGTCTTTAGTTCTTAATTTGTAGGCTATTAGTATTTTTTCACCTGTTGGCATTTACGGATGCTTGCGTGATGGCAAATGGGGCTGTTGAAGATGGTAAATGTTTGGATTTGGGGAGGTGGTTATATATAATATTTTTTGATAACTTTTTTTTAATAGCTTTTTTTCATTTCTTTCATTTCAATTTGAATTTAGAAATTTATTTTGTTTAAGTTTTTCGTGTTTCAATAAGTTAATAACATTTTTAAAGCAAAATCAATAAAGTAAAAATAAAAGTCAGTTTCACTGACCCTCGGCAGGGTGGTTGACAATATTATCAGATATCGGATTTTTTAAGCCGATTATAGTTAAAATATTTTTACATATTGCCTAGCCCAAAAGGGACGTGAACCTTTTCATGAACAATTGTAAAATGAAGTAATTTTATGGAGACCCGCACAAATATGTGTACTCAATTCCATATTGCAACATGTTACCTATTAATTGTTGCATATTAGTTTTTTGTTTTTATTAGTTTGTGCTATGGCTTTTACAAAAATTGCAACAACCAAACATTTTTTTTTTAATTGTCTCCTTAGTGAAAAAAGTTTCCTGACCCCTTCCCTATGGGGACACCATCATACCAGAAACTCCACCAGCTGCCCTTACTCTCATGTTATTCATTATTCAAGGACCCGGTAGCAGTTTCGGAACACAGTCGATCACTTCGCGCATGTACTTTCTCACCACACCTTCCCAAATGCTCCTAAATAACAGATTTTAGAGTCGGCGGTGGGTCTTCAACGTCTGGTTTATTTAAGTCCAACATATTTATATTTTGTTTAGTTCCATCACAGTTGGGAAAAATAGCGAGCTTGCTTGTATAAATTTTACATGCATTTATCTGATCCACAGTTTCTAGTGTCCTGTCTGGTGCTCTGTTCTGTTAAGTTTTGGTTCTGTGCAGTCCCGTGTTGCTCCACAGTCTTTTTTCATTTTATTTCAGCGTGGTTTGTGTAGTTTGTTATACGT
This sequence comes from Xyrauchen texanus, assembly GCF_025860055.1. Lineage (NCBI taxonomy): Eukaryota > Metazoa > Chordata > Actinopteri > Cypriniformes > Catostomidae > Xyrauchen > Xyrauchen texanus. The sequence goes on along the minus strand of NC_068283.1, from coordinate 17,740,659 downwards.
TGTTTTAATTTTGGTTTCACACGTTCTAAGATATGTAATCATTCGTTTGACTGCGTGTACCATACCGAAGGACATGTACCGTTGCAGCCCTAAAATATATATTTGGTTTACATTTAATAGAAAATATTTCATGATCTGATGAATGGAGACAGTGCTTTCAAGTTTATCTGTCCCCTTATTTTGCAGCACCCAAAGAGAGCTTTTTCAGAGGACAAGAAATGTTTGTTAAATGTCAGTTTCTCAAGCAAAAGTCCAGTCATATTTCACTTCATTCCGTGAAAATCACAGCCAAGACAGGGATTCTCACTGGACCTTTGTTAGCAAAAGTATCAGCAAGGAGGAGTAATGATGCTTCTTTGTAAGACTGTCCAAGGCAGGGAGTGTCCTTCATTTGCACAGAGAACCTTCCCAAAGAGGAATATGGGGCTTATCCTCTGTGCACACTGCGGCACATATAACTAGAGTTCCATTCCATTGGCTGCCCAAATAGACCACCTTTAAATTTGCTTGGACATATCATTAGTGTGCTTGTTTTCTCAAGTACACAAAGAGCCAAAATTAAGATATTTTTTACGTTTCACCCTCCCTGGCTAGCAAGAAAGTTATTTCAATGCATGACCCAAGAAAGATACCCCCACTGCCCAAAAGTTGGGCGGCATTCAACATTCCACAGGGAGATTGATGTTGCTGGGAAGTGTCTTAAATTCCTCATGGCTGAGAATAAGATGGGTGCTGGTCAGTCCCCTGATAACCTATTTTCGTAAATATACAAGATATTTAACAAAAGTCTTGGTGTTTCTAGCATCTCACAGCAGATTAAGCAACCATGCTGTGTGTTGTTACCCAGAAACAACAATTTTAAAGAGGATCTTAAATAGTTTATGATGCCTCATGGAGTTCTCACCAGGCCTGTGCCTGATTCTCTCTATTTTTCAGTCTCCGCTCTGTAAATGTGGGTCCCATTTGAATTGTTTGATGGTCTTAGATGGGCAGTCCAAAATATATAAAGAAAATCCATACAGAGGAAGGGTGTATTTGTTTACTGAGCGGGCTAGGGGCGATGGCTTATACCAGAACATAAGCCATCCTCTGAAGAGCTTCAGATAAGCAGCCCAGCTCACATTCCAGAGCAGCTGCAGCGTAGATCTCCAGGATCAGGTCCACCTCCCCAATACCACAGCCAGCATAGACATCAGGAACACATAAACACAACAAGAAGCCAATGCATGTCCACTTCTGTCAAAAGCTTGTAGTTCTTGTTAGTGTTTAGTCAGTTTTCTAAAGGTTTATTAAAGGAGAAGTACACCCAAAAATGAAAATGCTAGCAAATTCTCACCCACGTGTTGTTCTTTGTTGTGACTTTCTTCCAAGGAAGTAAAAAAAAAACGCTCTTATAAAAAAGATGCTCTTCTATACAATGAAAATTATTTGAATTAGGGGCTGTCAAGCTCTGTAAGAATACAAGTGAATATTCCATACAACACAAATCCAAGTCGTTTGAAGCCATTTGAAAGCTTTGTGTGAGGTTCAGGCCAAAATGTTGCTTATAAAAAATAAATAAATTGCGGTTACAGTAAGGCACGTGAATGGGGCAAGTCCATAAACATTAAAATACACTACAATACACTTTGTTTCAAAACTATTACATGTTAACATGATCGAAGTGTTATAGGGATTTAGGGATGTCCCTATACCGGCGCAATCCAAAATAAAAATGTTGGTATCCGCTAACAGTGACTTACTGTTGTAACATGCTTGTTGACAGTTACGCTCTCTCCTATGTTAGAATCGCAGAGATTGTTATCTCAATAAATATAAGAATCTATGTGCGTGCTCAGTGCTCACGATGGTGTTTTCCGTGTATGAGCCAAGGAGCTCTAAATGGTACGAATAGTAGGATTCGGCACAACACTGGCTTTCTACATTCACAAGCGCTCACATTTGAAGCGCACAGCACATGCAAACTATATATTTATCTCATTAAATCACAGCCTTTGTGGTTTAATGATAACATTTCAATTTGTTCGCTGAGTGTTTACAGAATTACATTATTTCATCAGATGGTATCAGTTTTTGGTATAGGAGCATTTTGATGATGAGTACGGTATCATGTCCCCAGACCATAATAAAGAATATTCTTACCATTGCAGCAATTTAAGCTTGTTTTCTTCATGGGACAGTAAGTAAAACTCTAGTTGTAAAGGCAACGTGCAGTTTATATAACAAACCACACCAAATTTGTATCAATTGACAGCCCTAGTATTTAAAAATTTACGGACTAACCCTATTCACTTCCATTTTAAGTGCCTTACTTCAACTGTGATTTTAGCTTTTTTTATTATTAAAAGGAGGTACAAGTATTTTGATTAGTGGTGCTGTATGTACAAATTTTATTGTTGCAGATATTTTCCATTTTTGGATTGATACAGCTGTACCGCCAACTCCGTAGACTTATCACTTGTGTCAATTCACTGGCTTCTTCTGTGGCCGCGATTACTGCTCAGCATTTCTGGCTGCTGGAGCAGAGTATGCTTAGTCAATAGCAGCCTGGTTTTTACACACTCTGTAATTAAAACAAATTCACTCAAGAGTCACAAGAGTGTGCAAATAAAATGGAATAGAGGACTGCTGAGCTATGGGAGAACGCTTCTCGCTGAATCCCTGGCCACAACCAAAGTAGTGAAGGGAATTCAGTAAATAATGTCCTATTGTTTAGTAGCCTCCCAGTCAACTTGGAACACGCTCCACCCTTATTCACACAGCTGGGATATAGTAACTGTGCTGGGACATTCATAGCAGAGCTGTGTGTGAAACATATGAGAAGAGAATAAATGGAGGAAAACAAGACACAATGTCAACCATGGTTCAGAGAGAGTTCCGGTTAATTACGGCTGTTAATCGGTAGTGGCAAGATTGATGAATTCGTACTGACCAGATATTTTGTGGATTTTGGCTGAGATCTTTGCAGAGGCCATTTCCAGAAAGCATTTAATTCATTCTTCAGTTTTTTTATTTTATTTGCAGAGCAATGAAAAGACTAAAATGAGGCAGATGTAGTCATTAGATAAACAGTTTTGCTATTAAATGGCTTCACAACATTATTGCTGCTTTTAAACTTCAATTGTTCATTCACTGAATTTTAAAAATAGCTTTAAAGCAATTAGAATACTTGGTCCGGTTAGGACATCCTGAAGTGTGATGGAAATAGACATATATTTTTACTGTATTTGTATAGCTGTTATGTAATACTACATTTCCAAATAAACACTTACAGCATTTTTGATGGCAATCTTTGATGCTAATGGCTGTAGGCCTACCTCACTCTCTGGAGTCTGTTTGTGTTCGGGTCACAGATCACCTCAACATAAAAAAATGTTTTACCTAAATAAAATGAATCCTATTTTTGGGATTGACAGTATTTTCATCTAAGCACATTTTACCCTGTATTGACCATTACTGTAATGCAAAAAGAAAGAAAGAAAAAAATCTGTTATTGCTGTAATACTTTAATGATAATCCTCCTGTCTGAACACAGTGGTTTATTGTATTATTATAATGCAATCAGTATAAACTAAATTTAGTACTACAAATACTACCATTATTTATACTTTAAATATATAATATATATATATTTATATTTGTATTAAATTAATGAGAATTATATGTTTTCGTATTGCAGTAATGACAAGGGGGTGTGTGTTTCTTTAATTGTCATTAAAATAATGTCACTGTCACGTAGTGATCAGGAGAGAGGAGAAGGGAAGCGGTGGATCTATCAGCAGACTTTTAATGAAGATGTCGAAACACTGACAAATATCAAACAAAGGAAACATCACTAAATAACCAACTTGTACAACTAAGAACTGACAAGGATGGAAGGAAACTAAAGGATATTTATAAAAACTGAAGTTGATGAGGGAATGGATAACCGGTGAAGAAGTTGAGAAACAGATGGCAGTGCATAATAGGGAATGTAGTTCGGGGAGAACTGAAGACAGAGGACAAAAACCATATCAAAACAAGAGTCCTTGTAACAGAACAGTGAATAACTGACAAAATGGTGATTAACTGTGACAGTCACAATGTATTTTTAATGCAAAATATAATTTTATGTTTTATGCTTTTTATTTTTGGCATGACCTAAGACCTGGACATGTTCTTGACAGGTCTCGTGATATTCACCCTGTGAGACTTTTATATGAAATATTTAGGGGCCATCATCATCATCGTCCGTCTGAGAGGGAAGGAGTTGTCCAAAATGTTCTTGCTTGTGTTTATTTGATACCAGAATGGTATGGCATTTCACCATTCATTGTAATCTGGTCTAAGAATTCTATTTATGCATTTCAATTCTTGAATCAGTGTTTCAAAAATCGCATTTTATGCTGTAAAACAATTTTGTATTTTCATTTATTTGAATAGTAGACCATTTTAGCCACAGGAACTTACAAATGAGGAATACAACAACACAGGCAATTCTTTTTTGTCTTCAGAACATCAAACACATCAAACAGCAATAAATTCAATGTTCCCAGATTTCCAACTTGATCATCATCTATCACACAAAACAACACTCTCTGGGCTTTTTGTCATTGGTAATATTACTGTAGCCCCTCATTTCTCAGGGGGCATAATGGAAGTGACAGGGCAGAATGGCTCTTGACTCTGAGAGGTGTCACTAGTGCATTTAGCCATATTTCTCTGACTGCCCTGTCATCTGTCATTTGCTATCTGTAGACAGACTATCAGGAGCGATAAATGCACGCTCATTTTGGTCTGCTCCTCCAGTGTCCTATCTGTCTGTCTCCCCTATCTAGGCCATTATGGTACAACTTAGTCAAAGTACTCCACAGGTTGAGGTTTGATATGCTCATGACAAACACATCCATTGCCTTGACATTCCAAGGTTGGAGATTAAATGCCTAAATTGTCTATCCAGGTTATTTTATTCTTCTTTATTCTTGTTTTATTTTTCTAAAAACTTTGTGTTCTGCTGAAGAAAGAAAGTCATACACATCTGGGATGACATGAGGGTGATTAAATTATGAGAGAATTTTCATTTTTGGGTAAAATTGTATACACTACATGACTCAAGCTTATCTCCTTTGATGTTTTGAGTTGGTGACTGGTCTGCTACCAATGGTTGTGTAGTGAGCAATCTCCTGCAACTCGCCCAGAAAAGTTACAGATGCTACAACAGATTTAAACCTGTTTGAAAAGTGGCCGACAAGTCCTCAGGTATGCACATCTGATGAGCAAGACATCGACAGCAAGCAACCGCGAATGAAACAGAGAGAGCGCAAACAGACCGCAAGGCATTGGGAAGCAGGAGGCAATGTATGGAGACAATATGATGCATTATATATTTGCAAAAAAAATAAAGTATTGCAAAAGACAATGCTGTGTTTAATTGCAAAAAACAATGTATGTTGTAAACAAAACCCAAGATTCAAGATCCTTTTTTTTATCTGCAACAGACTTTTGGCATAATATTTTTTTCTAACACTTCTTTTTCTTTGAGTTTCACTTTGCGGAAAGTATTTTTTTTTTTTTGTGATGCTCCTTGTAATGTTTACGGTACCTCTTTCCCTTTGTACTTAATTTCTCTTTGCGATTCACTATGTGCCACTGTTTTGACATGGGGGGAGTTTAGAGTATGACAACATCATGTGGGGTGCAGCTTATTCGTGAGATCAAGGAGCATGTGCAGTTTACATGAACCATGATGCCTACTAACTTCAAAATAGGCGGACGTGATCAGCAGAAAAATGTCACTGTGATGTAAGGTTTGCCTAATTTTCTCACATTTCTAACCAAGAATAGTATCACTTAATGTTAAAAGCTAGAAAAAAAGCTAATTTTTAGTGTAAAAGTCCTGGTTACAGTTGTTGCTTTTTAGCTAACATCACTGGAATTGGGGGGTATGTTAGTAAGAAACATACTAAACAATGGTTTTAATTTGATGTACAAATGCTGAATGTTTTTTGTGAGGGTTAGGTTTAGCGGTAGGGTAAGGGGATGGAATCTATAGTTCGTACAGTATAAAAATCATTATGTTTATGGAGAATCATCATAAGGATAGCCACACCAAAGTGTGTGTTTTTCAACACGTGTGTGTTTGTGTGAGTGTATTTTATACAGTACGTACGAAATGTATGTTTCAAGATCATAATTATTTAATTAAAGATCCTGTAGGACTGGTTGGTTGAAGGAGACTTTGAACAAACTTCAGATTCCCTCGACTGCATCTTCATTAGAGCAAAGTGCACAGTTTAACACTGCTTTCATGTTCTCGAGAAAACTGCGAGGCTCAAGCATTAGGATTAGCAATAGATATTAAGTTATGAGCCCTTTCTGAAACAGATGGCAAGTTTCTTGTTTTGTAATGGAAAAAATACCCAAAGGGAGCACCATACTGGAAGAGGAAAAACTGACTTAACAGGCAGCCACATTATTGGATGTTTGTCTGTTGTCTCAAACGTCATACACCCACATTGTTTTTCTGGACTATTTTTTTTTTTTTTATCTCCAACTCTGTTTTTATTCCACCCATCAGTGGTTGGTTTCCAGGCCTGTTTAGGGTCAGTATCCCTGAGGGGGCCACCATTAGGTGGAGGGATAAGATAGTGAAACAGAGCAACTGATTGAGGCATGCCGCAAAAGGGAAAGAATAGGGAAATGACTATAAAACCAAAGAGTGTTGTAGGAGGAACACAACGGCCCCACTCTCAGTCTAAACTGTTTTACACATTCTCGCATTACAGAGGACTTGAATGATTGTGTCTGCCCTTGAGGTCACGGTCATGGTTGACTCAGTAAATGCTGACACTGTGTGAACGCTGGTTATCTTTCGGTTTAATGGGGCATGTCGAAAAGAGAATATCCGCATGTTATATTTTTTCTGGTCCCCAGCAGGGGAAGCTGGTGTGTTGGTGTTCCAACAAGAGCTTCTTGACAGAAGGCCCCGGCAAACAAAATCTAAGAACTAACGGGTCTGATGTAATTTAGAACAAAATCTGGTGTTTTTTGAGTTTGTTTCGGTAGTGTGTAACAGCTTACCAGCGCAAACTCTCAGGAAAACTTTGTACCGGCCACTAAACACCTTACTGCCATTTGTCACATCATTGGTAGGTGTGACCTGGAGCTTCAACTACTTTGAGTCAGATAGCTAATTCTGTTTATGTTCTTTAGTCCATTTTACAAATGTACCTACATCTGTATGATTGTTCGCGCAGAGACATTTTCCAAGACCATGTCTTGCTATTTATTTATTTTTTGTTTAATTAGTCTGCAAAATATATCAAATCTAGTTAAATACTCTTAAGTGCCCATTCACTCTGTTGTTTTATATGGTGCTCTTAAAAGCCATTCACACACACATCTGTTCAAAGTAAGATATGCTTATCATAATTATTTTGTCTGTGTCCTGTAGTATCAGTATCATCATAAATTACAATAACAGTTTAACTGTTAAACAGTTTATGCCCATGTATAGCATGTAAGCACATTAGCACCATGAATTTAGAATGTAAACATGACAAATTACACATTATCTATTGCATTTATATTACATTAAGTCTTCTTACTTTAAGGCTTCTTTTTCTTACCTTATGTGAATTCTACTCCTAGAATGAGGCATTAATAACACATTGTAATATTGCATATTTCTCAGAGTTTAACATGTAGTATTGTGCATCTTCATATTTAAATTCTGCTCTAAATTCTGCCTCTCCTAGCGGTGTGTCCGGTGTCTGAATGTTCGCAAATGGTAATGCTCAGCTGTTTCAAAATTATTTTAGGCTCTGAGCGAAGAACAAAGAAGAACTTCTTTGTGAGTATGCCTTAACTTGACCAGCAATAATACATTGGTCAACCTGTATCACCAGAAAACAAAACATGCTAGTTGACCAGCTATGCCTTGTAACATGGTTACCATGGTCATGGAAAAGCTGGAAATGCCAGTACATTTTAGAATTGTGTTTTACATGCCTAGGAAAGTCATGGAAATTGACAAAATCTTAAAAGGCATGGATATTTCTATAGTAAATATATGTTTTATAGTTTCCCTCTACGCTAAATAATTTAATCAGCTAGCTAGATATTGCTCTTGTTTAGAGTAAACTTGCTTTCAAGCCATTTTTTTTATTTTTGAGCGAAATATTCCCTTTGAGTCAGTTCTTTACATTGAATTGGTCGAAACGGTTCACAAATCGGTCTAAATGATTAATTGCTGAATCAGTCTAAATTAAATGTATTTTTTATAAATCTGTATCACGTTATTACAAATGACTGGAAAGGTCATGGAATTTCATTAGTCAAAAGGTGTGGTAACCGTGTGCTAGGTTTTGTGGGTGAACATCATAGCTATGTGGTCCAAGCTTTACCAGCATCAAACCAGCACTAAATTCAAGTTGGTCTAAGATGGTTTTCAGCAGTATGCTGTTTTTAGGTTGGCAGGGCATGTAAAAACCTTTAGCGTAGCAATGACATTTCTTGAACAGCTTATTGTTCTACAGAAGTCGGCATCTACTGCCATCAATGTGAAACATTCCAGAGACACTCGCACCGATATTTCAGCCGAAGAATCCCCCAGTCTATCCATGCGTTTGACATTTTGGTGATGTTTTTACTGAGTAAAAACTGAGTGTCTGAGTTTTTACTGAGTGTCACTGTGCTATATATATATATATAAAACAGACGGGGCTCTTGAGGTCAAGATTTCTCCATGAGTCGCATATAAATAGACAAGACAGGCTCGTCTACCAGAGCTTTTTTCAGTGACTTGAATTGTTTGTGAACAATTGAAATCAATTTTTTAGGAAATTTATGAAAAAAAATATGATTTCTGAGTTAACATCAATTATGTCTTGATATTTTGAAATGTGTGAATGTTTATGCTGTATATGTTTGCATATACACAGCTTTTCGTCTTTTGTTTCTAGGAACACAACTCATGTTATTGTTAACATACCTCTGGCATAATGTAAGTCTCCAAATTTTTTCAGAGCTCCCTGACACTCATCCATTTTCCTTCTACTGGTCTCCTCCAATTCAAAAATCATAATATGAGGCTATCCGCAAAGATGAAAGGCGAGGTGTACAGTTACAACTAGATCAACAGTGTGAGAGCGGCCTGAGGTTCTATGAAGTTCTTGAGGTGAAGGAGCTCCATGTGGGGGATTAATATGAGTTCTCTTCTCACTTCCAAACCAAACAATTAATCCCACTCCAAGGACTGGGAAATCAAGCTGTGTTTGTTTTGCATGAGGATTATTTACATAGTCTGTTATTTACGGAGGAGAGGCGGCCATTATCAGTGCAGAAGATGGCTGATTTTCTCTCTGAAATTCACCCAAACAGAATAAAAGGTTCTAAGATATTCCAATGCTTTTTGATGGGCTTAATATTTTTAATATAGCTTCATGGGAGAAACAGACTGAAATGTAAGTCTTTATTCACTGAAAATCGTTCTCTATACTGAAGCTCTTAAATCTTATTTGCATTTGCATTCTTGTTTGGAACCCTAAAACCTATTAATTTTGTTGTATTGAAAATATATTCATTTGTGTTTCATGGAAAAGGAAAGTTCTTTGTGTTTGGAAGAACATTAGGTTGAGTAAATGATGACAGAATTTTCCTTTTTTGGTAAGCCACTCCTTACCCAGCTGTACAATTTTTCTTTTAAAGATTGGGATTTATACAGTTGCATTTCACATGTACAGAGTGGCATGATTCATTTCCTTCAGAGAGTAAAATGAAAACATTTGGTGATATGTCTGTTCTCAGTCACCATGGAACCGTTATTCACCAACAAAGCACAGCTGCTGGATCTGGCAGTTTAACATCACTTAAATGGGATCTCCGTTCACTGCAGAGGAAGGTTTACTGTCAGATATAACAAAGTGTGTGGTGAAAAGGATACCGGATGGACTTGCAAAAGCTTTAGGAAATCATTTATCCCTTTAACTCGGTTTGGTCCATATAAGCTCTTTCTTAAGACAAAACCAATGCTGTTTGATCGAAACAGAGCATATGGAAAGATTTATCTCATGGCTATTTTTATGTTATGTGCCTCTCTATTTTTTTATTTTTTTTATTTTATATTTTGCCTCCAGACATTTCCCTCAAATCTGTGGCTGTGTTTCTTAGTCAATACGGTTTATGTTTGAGTCAGGGCCATGAGGCATGCCTTTAATTGGATCTCATTTCTGCAGATCTGCTGTTTATTTGGAGGAGACAGGGGCAAGCTATAGCGATAGTGATCTCCACTGGGAAGGGAGGGGTGAAGGCCTCTTTACATGGCCGTGCTCAATCATGCTTCCCTTTACTCACTGCACAAATACCCATGGGCACACTTCTCTAGATTGGACTTAAGTTGCTGGTTGTGGCATGCAAGACCTCAGCGTAGATCTTTCCCACACTCTCAGCAGGCCGTCATGAAGTGATACAGGGTAGCTTGAGGTAGGAGGGAAACTTTGCTTTACCGACCAATGACTTGCATCATGCACTTTCACGCAGAGTAAGAACCATTCAGAGAGCTCAGATAAGGGTCAGTTGACAGTCCTGTTGACTATGTGTGTAGGTTTATAGTTTTTTATCTCTGCCTGACTGGAAAATTATCAGACAGTACTGCAAAAACGGAAAAAGAAATTATACTTTGCATATAGAAAAAGAAGCCTATTAATAAAAGTATCATGTTTCTTTTTTAAAGATTATTTTCATAACATCATGAGATTCGCCTGCATGTGTAGGCAATATAAATTGTATACCGGTAATCTATTTTTAACATTTTGATCATACACATTTTTTTTTTTTTTTTTAAAGGGATTCAAAACGATATCATTTTGAATTTTTATTTGAAAATTAATTTACATTTAAACAAAATTTTCAAAAATAATTTTCTGTGTGATACAAACGAAGATATATTCCATACAATAAAAATGAATGGAGACTGGGGAGTCAATGCTAAAAACAAAACAATGCTGTAAAATTTTGACTGGTTTATCGTTTTAACCCATGATTCATGGAGGGCCAAATAACGCTCAGTGCTGTTAAGAAGGGTCCACACATAAGTTACTGTCATGTTCTGCGTTTATTTCGGCAAACATTTCCCTTACATTGTCTATACAGTTTAAAATTTAGTTTTGGTTGGCAACTTCATTAGCAAGACATCTGTTATTGTACCTAGCTCAGACTTAGTTGTGGTGTCAGACTGACCTCACAATGAATTCAGTAGGTTGAATTTAGGTTGAAACAGTAGGATTAATTTTCTTGAGATAAACTCCCTCCATCTGTGGTTTCTGAAATTCAAAGCACTGCCCCCAGTGGCCGAAGCAGGAAGGTTTTTTTGAATGTAAGGCTGTGTGTCCACAAAAGTGTTTTTTGCCAGCTGAAAATGCCAGGCACTCTTCTGAAAACGCCCAGCTGGGAGCGCTTTGGAGGCGCAGTGTTTTTTCAATTGAAATGATTTGGTTGCTATAATATGGAATGACCGTGGAATTAATGCTCTGGCCATTGCTCTGGATGAAGGGAAGGCTGAAGCATAATTTTTTTCATATTAATATTGTGGTAGTCCGGGAATGTCATCTGGTACAGATTTGAATACTCAGCGACCAGCAAACTTCTCCATTGTTGTTCAGTCATTGTACAAGTAGGATGTGACGGTTGGTGGGTGTGGTAGTTGTCCCACCCCTCCTCCACTGTGATTGGACGGCTGGGTAAAAAGTGACTGTGACTGCTGCGTCATGGAAAGTTGAACATTTTTCAACTCTCGGCGACCAGAAATAGATTGCGTGGAATAGAAGCTCAGCGCCTTGTAAAGCTGCTGGCTTTTTTAAATACACGGTGCTCCCATTGCAAACAATTGAAAAAAAATATGCTGGCCTCAGGAAAATGCTTTGGTGGACACACAGCCTAAGGGCACACTTGAGCTCCAGTTTCCGGGTGAAATACCCACAGAGCGGCACCGAAGATGAGTTGTTTTTAGCTGTAAAGGATGTAATACAGTATGAGGAATGCTTATTTAATTACCAAGTCAGATGGTGCTTATCAGTAACTCTGCATAACAGGGCCAATGTCCGGGTACTGGAACATTTGGAACATGACGTGCCGATAACCGTAACCCTAAAAATTAGATGAAGCTTTTGCTTAAATGAAATATCAACCCATTGATAATGCTAAAATGGATGCATGGATGCAAACTAATGTTCGAATAAAACACAGGGGACATTTATAAATGTATTTAGTAATTTAATGATTTATAGTTTTAAGTGTAGTTTTTTTTAGTTTCAGTATGTTTTAAATATTTATAATATTTAAACAAATATTTTTTATTTGGCCCTCCGTAATGATAAACTCATAATACTGTAGAAGATTTTATATGAAGGAATATTTTTATTGTGAGTGCATGTTTTAATGAGAGATTGATAAATCCCACAGTCAGATATCTGCGTGATTTCCTGCCTGTGTTGCATTAAAGCCTTGATGTTGGTGTGTGCGTGTGTGTGTGCGTGTGTGTGTGTGTGTGTGTGTGTGTGTGTGTGTGTGTGTGTGTGTGTGTGTGTGAAGGCTGGGGTGTTGGGCTGCAGTCTGTTATAAGGAGCAGGCGCTGTTCTACTAATCCCCTGTTTTCACACACAGCTGTTTCCTGTTGGGAACATGGGCCAGGCCAGGGGCCTTTGTGAGATACACACTCACACACAAACTAAAGGACACAATTTGCAGACAATGTTCACTGAAACGCCAAGGTCACAATGTCTGCTATTCAAAAGCCTGCGTGAAAACAACTTTGTCAGGAAATAATGCTATGCAATTTAGTTCATTCTGGGAGTCCATTTTAATAAGGCATAAGAATAAAAATTGTTTTGGGAAATGTCTCCAGATATTAGGCAACACATGTAGTTATCAGTAGATTGTGGCTTATGAAGGCACCAGACATAATTGATTCTTGGAAGAGTCCAGTGTGAACATAGTGTACTAACTCTGATCGCTCAGTGTTGCAGCCAGACATCTTATCAGTCAGCTATTTTTATGGATTGAGTTTTTCACTGACCTTTGGCCTGATTCTCCTGTAGCTGTATAGTAAATGATTGAGACAGAAAGCAGTACAACTCTCCTGCTGTAGTCGTTTGAGATATTGCCATTCATGTGCATGTTTGTTTGTAATATTTGTAGATTATACCATCCATTTATTATAGCCAATGGTCTATAAAGTAAATAGAACTTAATGCAATGTGGCCATGACTGTAAAATGCGATATGCACTTAAGCAAAAGTTGGTCCAGGCGAGCAATACTCAAGCGATTTGTCATCTCACTCCCCACAGCTTTTTATGAAGGAACCGGAGATTATTTGTGTTACGTGTAAAGCTAAAATTTTGAGGAAGCTGTTCTCGTTTGGAGTTCTGCTGACGGGTACTGTGTGGTTTGAGTGTCCTTCATAGTTCTCAGGCAAAGATAGGAACATCCTGTTACTTTAAAACTTTCCATTCCTGAAGTAGAACAGCCTATTTATTTTAATAAAAAATGCTAGGAGAGAATTTTGCAAATAAAGTACAATGTGAGAATGAGGACTATTTAGAGGCTTTTTCTATAAACTTTTATTGCGCTTCTTGAGTAAAGAACTACTTTTACTAGTCTACTAGTCTTTTAATAAAAAATAATATGTTTATTTTATAATAGTTGATGTCGACTGAAGTGGGTCAATTAAATTTTTTTGTTTAATATAATATGGTGGGTGTGGTTATAAAGTAATTCACAAAAACATATACTTGAATACACATTTACTATGAGCATATTTTCAGTATCTGAATCATAAAGTAATTTTGATATTTTGGGGGGTTAAAGTAAAAATGATGTGTAACCGTTGAGAGACAGTAGAATTAATAGAAATCATTAAAAGCTGAAATTATTGAGAAAATAAATGTTTGAATAATCTTTTATTATTATCTTAGTAAAACTTTACAATAAGGTTCCATTTGTTAACATTAGTAAACAACATAAGTTAACGTGAACTAACAATAAACAACACTTTTACAGCATTTAGTAATATTGGTTAATGTTAATTTCAGCATATATTAATACATTTTTAAAAATCAAAAGTTGTTAACATTGTTAACAAAATGTTAACATTAGTTAATGCACTATGAACTAACAATTAACAAAGATTAATAATACTGTAAAAATGTATTGATAATTGTTTGTTCATTATACCTAACGTGTTAAATAATGGCACCTTATTGTAAAATGTTACCAATATTGATATATATATATATATATATATATATATATATATATATATATATATATATATATATATATATATATATATATATATATAAACAATAAGCAGATATTTTGACATTTTTATAAAAAGGCACATTTTGTCCAGGCCAATTAAATGAAAACTTAATATTCATAAGTCAAATCAATTTTCCTTAAAAACATATGCACTTTTAAAAGCATGTACTCAAGGTGCAAGGAGAGAATTTTTATATATTTTTAACTTGATGGTTACACCAATTTACATTTTAAAGTCATTAGTTTTTATTTATTTTTTGAAGAAAATTATATGTTTGTATATACATCTTGAAAACACCATGAGCACAAAAATTGCATTTCTACAGATTACATGTTTTAAACTAGATTTTTTAACTATTTTAATTTGTATCACCTCAGACAATCATATTTGCCAATGACCCAAGTAATAAATGGATTGATATATTAAGTGCAAGTTTAAATTAAAATATTAGGAATTTGGAATAATCTGAAATGTTTTATTTTTTCAGTTCACTTCAAAAGTGTTTTTCTTTCTTTTATTAACAGAGTGAATCAGTGAAGTATTTCCTGGACAACTTGGATCGGATTGGCCAACTGGTGAGTCAGTATAACTCAGCACTATATTTAATAGTGGCAATTCTTCGTGGTATATGAACAATGTATGTGCAATGTTTTAATAATGTAACAAATAATGATCTGTTAAATAAATGAGCTTAAGTTATTATTATATAAAGAATTATAGATAATTAGTTAGAGATTTAGCATATATACTGTATATAGTTTTAGGCTATGTTTTCAGTTGAGGTGGTCAGGTTGAGGAGGCACTGAGAGCGAAAGTAAAATGGACTCTATAAGATTTTGGCCAAGGTTGCAAGAACACATATTTGGTGTCTCAGATGAGTGATTAAAAGAAAAAGACCTGGAAATGTTTTGTGTGAGCTTGGAAATCAAGGCCAATGACAAAACAGTTTCATGTTGTAGTTTGGGTGGGATGTGGGCCCTTCGGAATCTGCACCAAAGGACATTTTGTCCACCCTTTCTGTTAAAGTGGCCATTTTTATTAAGGATTGTGTATTTATGGCATCAGACTGACCAAAGGATTGCCATGGAATGCTTAAGAGACTGCTCAGGTTTTACTTATGACCATATATATTTTAAATATATTACAACGATGAAGGTTGCAAAAGGTGCTGAATATAGGTTTTAGGTTGCACACGTGTGTTTAAGTGTTGCCCTGTTTATACAAAAGGTTCAGATAAATTTGAAAGCGCTGTATGAAGAGCTAAAACCTGTTTGATTTGTGTCAGTGATTCTTATGGAAAAGAAATCTCAATTTTCAACCTGTTTTCCTACAGAATTATGTACCAAGCCGACAGGACATCCTTCTGGCCAGAAAGGCCACCAAGGGAATTGTGGAACATGATTTTGTCATCAAGAAGATCCCTTTCAAAATGGTAGATGTGGGCGGCCAGCGCTCTCAGAGACAGAAGTGGTTTCAGTGCTTTGATGGCATCACATCCATCCTCTTCATGGTGTCCTCCAGCGAATATAACCAGGTGCTAATGGAAGACCGCCGCACCAACCGACTGGTTGAATCCATGAACATCTTTGAGACCATAGTCAACAACAAGCTGTTTTCCAATGTCTCCATAATCCTCTTCCTCAACAAGATGGACCTTCTGGTGGAGAAAGTCCGCAAAGTCAGCATCTCCAAGCACTTTTCCGACTTTCGGGGAGACCCTCATCGACTGGAGGACGTGCAGGCCTATCTTGTGCAATGCTTTAACCGCAAACGTCGCAACCGCAGCAAGCCTCTTTTCCACCACTTTACCACTGCTATTGACACTGAGAACATTCGGTTTGTATTTCACGCAGTCAAAGACACGATTCTTCAGGAGAACCTTAAGGACATTATGTTGCAGTGAAGACCAAACGACTCTTTCTCTTGTTTTCAATGTTGTTTGAGATAATACCTTTTTCGCCGCATCGTCCTGTAACGTGACATGAAATGCCTACTGGACTTTATTTGAATCCTGCTTACCTTAACAAATGTGCAGGAGAGACTCATAGTGCAAAATGTGTTTTGCATCTTGTGTTACAATTTCACTAATGCTCCATTGTTTTCCATCATGCACTCTTTTGTTGAAAAAGTGAGTCATAGGAGTGCTGTGTCAGTTCCATTATTTCAAAGACATGGCATATAATCCTAAGGGAATGGCATAAATGAGTGATTTTGTTTTGTTGGGGACGTTTAGTGAACGCAATGAGTTTGGTAAAAAAAAAGATAATAAATGTGCCACTTTTTACAGCTCAATCTCATGAAAATAACGTGACTGTGGCAGCATTTTTGCAAAATAATATTGCATGGTTCATTACACATACACAGCAGTTCCGAGGTGAAATGTCCACTGAGTGGCTCTAAAAGCAAGTTAAATCCAAACAAGAGTTAAGGGCTGAGGTCAGAATGGACCTCCCCATACCATACATGTTTCTATGGCAGAAGTAGTATGGTAGTTTTTCTCAAGGATAAACTCAAACAATGCACAGTAAATTTACACTGGATTATCTTCCAGATCGCATCCGGAAAACCAAGAAGACATTTTCATGTTACTTCCTTTTTGTTAACAGTTACTTTTTGATATTGATTTTTCTTTTTTACATGTAAAATGTACCTTATTAGTAAGCAGGGTTTTTTGTACATAGAGTGAATAGTTGCTTCTGTACATTTTAACAGTCTCACCTCACCTGCTTTTGAACTATACATGTGTCTCTACGTTAAGCTACAAGCTTTGATATATATAGTAGGGTCAAATCACTGGTTTCGCCTAACACCACTAACTTCAGATGAATAAAGCATTAATGGTAGTAATTGAATGTCATTTTTGCATAGCATCTGTACTTTTTGTTGACGGTTCATACATTATACAGATTCTGACGACTATAACAAGCCTCTCAAACTTTGTAACACATCACTTTAAAATGGATATTATCGAGAAAAATAACATGGAACTTTATCCCTTGTATTATCAGCAGATATAAAGACAATAGTTTCTCCTTGGTTTCAGCCAGGAACATGTTTTGGTCTCTTGATCTTTTTGAATGGTTCGCTTTTGCTTTTAGCTGATGTGACTGCAAGAAATCCCAGTTTCAAATCCCAGATAAGGCCCCACTTTTTACACCCACATTGATGTATGAGGAGTGTTTCTTGTGGTAGGTGGCACGATTTGAGCCGTTTTACGGTTAAATGGTTTTATCATCATAGGTAGTTATTCAAGCGCTCCTCAGAAAATGAGTGGTTTCTGTTTCAGCACTAGTGTCGGCTTGTCAGAATTGTTTTAACCATTGTTTCATTTCAAAGGGTAGCTTGAGATACAGTATGTCCTCATATGTGTTATCAAATAGTTTTGGGTTTTCATGAGTGCATCTTTTCTTGCATTCTTTACTTTTTTTGTACTGTAACGGACAGCATTAGCCCTTCTTTTTTATTGTAATGATGGACTGTAAATTATTTCAAACCTTGATGTCCTCAAGAAGAAATCAGCGCATGACAATGTTGTTCAATGACCCAGAGCTGGCAGGGTTTTTGAGATTTCAGACACACCCTAAACTGTTGTCACTGAAAGCTGGAAGATCTCCGGTTCTCGTGGAGAGTAAGAAGTAGATTTAATTCTTTATTTCAAGCCTGTGTTGATGGGAGTGTTTCAAAGTTAAATAGTGGATAAACAGGCCCAATGCATATATATAAAAGGTATTAAAGGAATTTTTTGTCTTCAATACAAGTTGAGCTGAATTTACAGCATTTGTGGCATAATGTTGATTACCACAAAAAATAATTTTGACTCGTCCTTTGTTTATTTAAAATGAATTTCAGTTACAGTGACACAGTGGAAGTGAATGGGTCCAGTCCATAAACATCAAACATTTCAAAAGTGCACAAAATGTAAACATTATACATGTTAACATGGTTTTAGTGTGATAAAATCCCTTTCTAACCTTATCAGGGAAAAGTTATGTACAAAATTTCAACTTCACTTTCATGAAACGCTCGTAAACTATTTAACACAGTAATTCGGGTAAATCGATTTTATCACACTAAAATCATAAATACATGTGTAATGTTTACATTTTGTGGCAGTAATTTTGAAACAGTGTGTATTTTAACATCTATCTACTGGCACCATGTACTTCCATTGTAAGTGCCTCACTATAACCGTGATTTTTACTTTTGGTAAATAAACGAGAGACGAGTAAAAATCTTTTTTATGGTAATCAATATTATGTCATAAATGCTGTTGATTGAGTTAACTTTTATGAAAAACTGACTCTTCCTTTAAAGCTCACAATCAAGATAAGCATATGGAGTGTAATTAATTTGATATCAATTATATTTTGTGAATAATAATTTTAGAAACAATTTCCAATTAAATAATGTGATTTCAGTCTACTGATAGTGATTTAAATACTTTATAATTGCTGCTCTGCTGTTTTGTCACTCTTAGTATCTCATGACTGTCACTGTTAACAGGATGTCCACTTTAACACAGTTTTCAGTAATTTACTGTACTTCTTTAATTTTCATGTTGCTTCCCTAAAGTTTTACATTTCCAGTGATTGTAAAAAGTGTGAGATTTCAGATTAACTGCATTATGTGTGTTTTGTATATAAGAATTGTATAAATTCAATAAAATGTTAATGTTTCATTATATTTGGGGGTTGTTAAGTGTAATACTACATGTGTGTAACTCAACATGTTTACATATTTTAATGCAAGCTACTGTGAATTGTTGTATAGACCAAAATACCTTTTTGAAATTAATCCGAAGGTTATTATTTCAGATAGTTTATTGTTAAGTTCAAACATATTTTGATTAGTTTAAACCTTTTGGGTTTTAGTTCCTTATTTGTGAGATGGAGTAATGTTTAAATCTGCTGCTGTTTTTCCCAACTGAATCACTATCCCAACACTATGCATTTCCTGCACATGGCTTTGGGAGCAAGTTTAAACAGGAAAATAAACAGCGGTTGTGTAAGAGTTAAGTGGCAAAGGAAGTTTTACCCCCAACTGGGCCCTGTGTTCAGTAAGCATCATTTGAACTTGAGGCTTAGATGCATCTTTGTAGTCCGCTATTTTAGGGGTTATTGTCATATAATAGTTGCTTTGCTGACAATCTGTCATTTCCTGTGGGGGGTCTAATGTTTTCCCATGAACAAAGACGGTACGGTATTATGGTAAGACACATCTAAACAAATATTATAATGTAACCCCTGACAAATCCCATGTGCAAGAGAGGAGATCATGTCTAAACACAAAGCGTCTTTCTCTGGGCCAATCGTGGCTTATTTGTGTGAGCTAAAACTCATGACTTGTGTTATACTTATATTTCCTCTAGGCCTCCTTTCATTGTATTTCAACTCTGATATTTAGAAATTACAAGTCTATTGACCTGCTTATAATGTTTCAGTCTGCCCTTTATTTTGATCTTCCTGCTAGGCCTGTGTTATCATTACAAATATACAGTAACACAATATACATGCAACATTGTTTTTTTTTTTTTTTTTTTTTTTGTATTAAAGAATGAGGGAACATGAAAGATTTAACAATAGTTGGATAAGTGTGCCTTTGGGAATTTCACTTATAGTTATCTAATTTTGGCAGCCAAAACATTATTAGGACACTGATGCTCAATCGTGCAGATGGCAAGAGTTTGTTCATACAGAACAAATCATGTGACTGTGGAATGACTTGGAAATCTCACAAAGTGAATCAAAACCAAGGCCAATTTAAACCTTGCAACAAGAGCGTCCCCTATTGTTGGAAATCAAAATAAGTGATTTTTTTAAGCAACCCCACCTACCACAGTAAATCCTTATAAACTAAATCCCACACAGATTCCTAATAACATGAATTCAATAAAATTCAAGAGAAATATAAAGAGGACTGAAAACCCCAATGGCGCCTATATTCCTAGACTTTCACTGTTCAAGTTTTGGGGCTTTGTGGAAACATTTTGTTGTAGAAATAGCACCCTTTATCATAACAGAAAGAATTTAGTTTCTTTGCCAACGACTCTTTACTACTAATTAAACAAATTTCAATTTGGTTGTTTATCTGGCAGAACAAAATGGCCATTCTTGAGCAATATTGTGGCCGACTGTAAATATTGAGCTCAAAAGTTCAGCCTAATGGAAAAACATGATAATTTTAATCCAATCATATCTAAATCTGGGATTTTTTTTATTTTGTTAAATTGTGCAGTTACATATACAGATCTGTCCTGCTTTCACCTAAAAGTACTGGTAAAGCACACACACATTTATATGTTATCCTTTATTTTTTATTTTAGTCTTATGTGGTCAAGAATAACATGCACACAGAAATGGGAAGATATAGGGAAAATATATGTAACAGAAATAAATTCATCAGTATGAGTTTACAAATATGTTTGGTTGATATCATTAACAGAACATGTAGTGGATAAATTATCCACTTGCACTGGACCTCCACATTTTTAAACTCATTCAGCTTGTCCGGTATGACTTATAAAATCTTTAACAGTGAACAACCTTCATTGATGAAACTTAGATATTTATGCAAGTAAGCTTCATTTTTCAAACGTTTTAAAGCAGAAATGTTACAAACTTGTAGTAATGACCCTATTAATAACTTTATATATTTTAAAGTAGCACTTAATCAAGAATAAATGAATAGTACAATCATGAGCATTCACATGAGATGAAGACTCCAGTCATATCAGTAACCTTATAAAAGAGTTTTTATTCTACAGCCGTGGCCAAAAGTATTGGCAGTGACATAAATTTTGTGTTTTGCAAAGTTTGCTGCTTCAGTATATGTAGATTATTTTTTTCACATGTTTCTATGGTATACTGGAATACAATAAGCATTTCATAAGTTTTAAAGGATTTTATTGGCAAAAACATTCAATATATGCACAGAGTCAATATTTACAGTGTTGACCCTTATTCTTCATAAGCTCTGCAATTCACTCTGGTATGCTGGATATCAGCTTCTGGGCCAAATCCTGACTGATGGCAATCCATTCTTGCCTTATTAGTGCTCAGAGTTAAATCACAATTTGTGGGCTTCTGCTTGTCCACTCGAATTTTAAGGATTGACCACAGGTTCTCTATGGGATTAAGATTCGTGGAGTTGCCTGGCCACGGATCCAAAATTTCAATGTAATGATCTCCGAGCCACTTTATTATCACTCTCGCCTTGTGACATTGTGCTCCATCATGCTGGAAAATGCACGGATCACCAAATTGCTCCTGGATTGTAGGGAGAAGTTGCTCTTGCAGGAAGTTTTGATGGTCTCAGGATGCTTCACTGTTGGCATGACACAAGACTCATGGTAGCGTTCACCTTTTCTTCATCGGACTATTGATTTTCCAGATGTCCCATACAGTTGGAAAGGGACTTCATCAGAGAAAATAACTTTGCACCAGTCTAGTGCTGTCCAATCCTTGTACTTCCTGCATAATTTCAGTCTGTCATGAGGTTTTTCTTGGAGAGAAGTGGCTTCTTGCCACCCTTCTTGACACCAGGACATTGTCCAAAAGTCTTCGCATCACTGTGCGTGCAGATGCACTCACGCCAACCTGCTGCCAATATTGAGCAAGCTCTGCACTGGTGGTGACACAATCCGTAGCTGACTCCTCAGGAGGAGACGGTCCTGGCACTTGCTGGACATTCTGGGAAGTCCTGAAGCCTTCTTCACTGCAGTTGAACCTCTCTCCTTGAAGTTCTTGATGATCCGGTAAATGGTTCTTTCAGGTGCAATATTCGTTGCAGCAATTTCCTTGCATGTGAGGCCATTTTGATGCAATGCAACGATGGCTGCACGTCTTTCTTTAGAGGTAAACATTGCTAACAAGAACACGATGATTACGAGCAATTCTTCCCTCCTTTTATAGCAATCAGTCTGCTCTTATAATCCAATCAGAAAGATAGTGATTTCACCTGACTAGTACTCGTTCACACTTTCCCAGGTGCTGCTGATATGATTAGTCAAATGATGTTAGCTGGCCATTTTGTGCCAGGGCCAAAAAACAGTGAAATTTGGGTTTTTGTGATCAAGTTAATTATTTTGGCCAATGAAGCTTTTTGCAATTATTTAAAATGCATCTGATCACTCTGCACAATAATCTAGAAACAACGTGAATCCACACCACAACTGAAGCAGAAAAATTTGAAAAACACAAAATGTATGTCCCTGCCAATACAATACATGGAGAGGGTCTCCTTATGGGGGCTGCCATTTTATGATCACATGACCAGCCCGACATTTTCACTCATGGATTAAATTAATCATGGCCGACTATGAATAGTGAGTCTCTTCAAATGCATCTGTAAATTGTGTATGAATGATGCTGCATCCACGGCACTAAGTATCAGTGTAAGCCCACCATGATGCAAACAAAAATGTTACTGAGTGCACCTGAGTGTCTGATTTGTATAGCTCTTGGTGTTTGGGTCTGATTCATAGATTTGTTCTACGATATTTTGTGTTGTGATTATTGTTGTACATTTCTGCAACAAATATTGCACCACCAAAAAATTATATGCAGAGCTCATTCTGTCACATGAACAGGAAGTTGAGCGCGTTAAACCGAGGGAAAGATCAAGTTTGCCATTGAGGGGTGGATTTTGTCATTTTGGGGTACTACAAATCTGAGACATTTTAAACAACATTACTAAGATTAAAACGAAACATGACAGTAAAAATAAATCTTTCTCTCATATATACATTACACATTAATACCAACAGATGTGAAAGATCAATCAGAAGGACCCCACACACATGGTACGGTCCTTCTCTAGCTCGCAGTGCTTGGCGCCGGGTGTCTTGCACATGGCCGATAGAGTAAAATCTCTGAATCGCCGCAGTGACCATTTCCACCGCTTTTTCCACTAGCCCATATTGACAGCAGTCGATCTTTAAATGCGAGATACGGACAACATGGAGGCCGATATGGATTATGATGACGAGGAAGAGCCGTCGTTTAGTGATCCGGAGGATTTCGTTGATGACGTCAGTGATGAGGGTAAGAGAGGCCTGTGCTTTAGCTCGACTGCTAACGGTGTATCAGCCACACTAAACCCTAAAGATCAACATGTCAGCTCGGAGCCAACACTAACCCATTTCGGATAAGTTCAACTTTGTGTACTGGTTAATTTGGCTTTTTCAGAGTAAAGGTTTAACTTGCGGTAACAGGACAAAAGCATCGTAACATCTTTCGGAAAATGTACCCGCGTTTAGTGGAGCAATTGGTACTTTGAATCTTCAGCTTTTTTGATGCTCAATAAATGGCTCTTGAATCAGTATCTTTTCCCATGTACATTGTGCTGATGTAACATTTGAAGCATTTGTGGATGTGTCTGATGATATGGATCATTTATTGGATGATTTCTCCATTTGCAGAGCTACTGGGGGATGTTCTCCGGGATAAACCTCAGGAGACTGATGGCATCGACTCGGTCGTTGTGGTTGATAATGTCCCTCAAGTTGGACCAGAACGACTGGAGAAACTGAAGAACGTCATCCAGAAGATCTTCTCAAAGTTTGGCAAAATCACCAATGAATTTTACCCAGAGGCAGATGGAAAAACCAAGGGGTAAAAAATTTATAAAAAATTGGGGAAAGCTAGGGACAGCGCTGTAACTAGTGGGGTGAAAGGTGGTAACGATTCAAGGGCCCAAAGGTCCAGGGGCCGGTTGCACCAGCTATATGTAAGTTACAACTTAGCCTAGTTGTGGCGTAAATGGGCACTAATTCACAATTTACGATTTTCAAAATATTTGAGTGTTGCAGCTTTAAACCTAGGTAGAACATAACCCCACGTATAAACAAAATATTTACGGAATCCTCCAACCGGGAGTAACTGATGGAATAAAAAAGCAGACTCATTTAATGAGCTCGAGTTTTGCATGACAGGCATCAATCATTTTGACATATGTGATGTTGACATTTACACTCGCTTACATTTACGAGAGAGAAAACTTACTTTTAAACAGCTCTTCAACATGAAACCGATCAAACGGTGCAGTTTTCAGGGTGTTGCCCGGTGTGACTTTCAACACATTCAAAATATATATTAAAATTAATAAATGTCTATTTTTCAGCCTGTTGTATTATTATTTATTCATCACCCCTTGTTTATTTTAGATAAAGTTCCTATTTATTGTTATTTACACAGGGCAAAATATAGGCTACAATTTATCAAACCTACTTTTATTATGTATCGTATTTTAATGGGGATATAATTTATTACAGCTGACAGTTACGTCAGCAAACAAGGTTTGAACATCAACCGTAACAAGATCAAACTGAAATGCACAACTTTTTAACACACCTGTGTACAAACTTGAAGGCTATTTATTGGATAAATGCAGGTAAACGTCATATTATGCGATAATGCACTTTATGGAGAGCTTATGAGCTTCTAGTTAAGTCTTGCTTTAAGAACAGGCCTTAAGAATTAAGCACTGACTAAGGGTGTGTTCACACTTGTAGAAATATTCAGAATAGAAAATGATACATTTAGTCCTGGTTCGCTTAGCATTCACACTGGCATTTTTAACACCGAACCTAACGATACAAAACCAAAGGCATCAGGAAAATTCACAACCTGATTGGACAGCTTTTATGACGTATATGTTTTGACAGAACTTGCCAAACATCCAAAACAATGCTGGCTGCTGGGCGAAAGGCACTCGTTATAGTTATACATGTATTTATTGTGGTGTTTTTACCAGCTGAGAACAAACGAAGAGCAAATAAAATGTGTAAAGGAGTCAAAACAGCACCACGAATTCCTCTGTTGCATACACAAACAAAGATATGCTGCAAGGACAGCTGACAGCGGTTGCGATGCCTGTACCGAACTGTAATAGGCTAGCTCCTATGATGAGGAGAACCAGGTATGCTTGAGGTCTGTAGTTACTTACTGTTTTTGGTCCGTTTAGACGTCTTTGGTCCATGTTGCGTTCATATATCAATCAAACCTCACCAGAGTTTGTTTGGAAGCCGACCGAGACCCACTTTTTAGGCGGTCTCGGTCAGCTTGTTTGGTGCGCACCAAGGTTCAGGAGGCAGCGTTCACACTTGTTCAAATGAACCGCACTAACAGAGCAATCGCACCAGAGTTCGTTTTAATCGAACCAAACCTGCCAAGTGTGAACACACCGTTAGTTACGAACTAACTAGTAGTTATTAAGCCTTTAATATGAACTTTACGTCCCAACTTACGCGAGAACTTAAGCACAGCTGAAGCAACCCTACTAAATGTTTTCTCTATCTAATTCTGTATGTTTTAAAAGGAAAGGGCTCCAGAGCAATGTACAGTCAGAGGGCCCAGATTACCTTGCTACGGCCCTGACTAGGGATATACCAGTATATAAGTTTTGGCCAATAACAAACATTGTTTTGTTATTGTAATGTTTTGCCTGTTGTTTCAAGAACTGTTCACACTAGAGCTTCAGTTTAGAATTTTTGATGCTGCAAGCCAAATCAGGCATCAATATATTATAATGTACAGTAGAAATGACGAATAACAGTTAACAGAAAAGATCTTGTTGCCTAGCTTGGAAAAAAACGACTGTGGTTTGAATCGGCAAGAAAACGCCTTTTAGATTCTCTTTTTACTGACATGATCAACAATCAATTGTGTGTTGTAGTACTTGAATATGTTTTAGTAGTAATTAATTATCTTCGTCTACACAGGTACATTTTTCTGGAGTATTCTGCCCCAAGCCATGCTCATGAAGCAGTCAAGAACGCTGATGGCTACAAGCTGGACAAGCAGCATACTTTCCGTGTTAATCTGTTCACTGACTTTGACAAGTATGTTGTGCCAAACTATAATTTCATTTGTAACGATGGTGAAACATGGATGGTTTCATAACCTTAATATTTCTTGTCCTCTTCTTAGGTACATGTCAATCAGTGATGAGTGGGAATCTCCTGAGAAGCAGCCCTTTAAAGATTTTGTGAGTATTTAATTTTTTTTTCTCAAGAAACGTTCGGTATGGTGCATTGATTCTGCCTCATGATTTACAAAAGATAGTCATCAAGATGGTCACATTCCGTAATGTCAAGGCAGTGCTGCTGAAGTCTTAAAGGAGCTGTGTGTCTTTTTCGACATGTGTGATCAGTTTATGCGATCAGCCAAATTACTGATCGAGCCATAGGATGTGAATATCGGCCGATAACGATTGGTGGCTGATCGATCAGAACATTCCCTAGTTTTAGTCTACATTATATTTTGGTTAGTTTTGAGAAGTCGATACCTACATTGACCTGCTATATTCAAAATGTGTATGATATAATGTCTTCAGTAGTAGTATACTGTATTTTTTAGATTTTATGTTGAAATTGGGGATGTAAAAATGCATCAGTCTGACAGTGAAAATATGTATCAGTAGCCTAGTTTCTATCCACTTTTTGCACTATTTTGTTATCGACAAAGTGAAAATGCATAAAACAAATTTGTTTCCATAGTTTCTATGTGTGTGTGTGTGTGTGTGTGTGTGTGTGTGTGTGTGTGTGTGTGTGTGTGTGTGTGTGTGAAGATGTCATGCCTAAAAAAACTTTGCAAAAGTGTTGCACAAGTTTTGGTTTATCGCAAAAGAAATCTGCCCTTAAGCCGTTTCCATTCAGAAATGTGGTTTATCTCTAATTCACCTCCCAGATGTCCCAAATTTTTTTCCTCTTTAAGTTTTGGTAAAATAGGGAGAATATTGAGACAATTCATTGAAATTAAACAATTTACTGTCATTTTAATTTCACAAATAAAAGCAATCAGAAGAGGAGGAATTGCAATCAAAAGGCAGCAGTTGCCCTTCTGATAGGACTGTAATATTGGTCCTGATGTAGCGCATATCGCAGGTTGCCACCAACCGGTTCCGCCCCGAAAGCGAATCGTCATGGCCCTTTTCAAGCTGGCAACCTTCACCAAGTATGGGGGGAATCATTTGGTCTTAGGATAAGGACCATCAATCGATGTGTACATGCTGTGTGCACAGCTATTAAAGAAAACTTGATGCCGTGTAATATTAGGGTTTACATATGATACATTCAACAAGCTATTTTGAACAATCATCTCATCTAAAGCATTGCCATCACAACTACATTATGTCCCATATATTTGTCCAGCAACTTTTAATGACCAAATGAACTCGATTGTCATCTAAAATTAATTTTAATGTCATAATGCATTTTACATTTTCTGAAGAAGCTCAGCAAATGCGATCCGAGGTAAAGAGAGTCAGAGTTCAAATATTTAAACGTTTTAAAATGTACAAAAGCTCGTTTTCTGAAAGTGAACTCATTGGACAAATAGTTCTGATAGTTTATAGTCTTGAAAAAAGTGCAGAACATTCTGAGAATGTCATTCAGCTGACTTTTTTCGTCTTCAGAAAAGGGATGTCACGATGTGAATTTTTGATGGTACGATTATTGTCTGATAAAAAAAATAAATCACGATTTTTATGATTTTCTGTAGATTTACCTATTATACAACAATAAAAACCTCCACAAACAGTATCACAACTTAAGTTTTATAGAGCATTCATTAGGACATGCAGTTAACATATATATTCCTAATTTAAACAGAGAACAAGTTGAAAGCGAGTAGGTAAAGTACTTGTATTTAAGTAGGTGCAATTTTCTAAATCGGCCCTCTGACGCCAAAACGTACTGCACCTTTTCAACAAAAAAGTATGTATACCCTTTCAATAAATTAAATATATATAAAAGAAAAATAACCAAAATAATATATATATATATATATATATATATATATATATATATATATATATATATATATATATATATATATATATATATATATATATAAAAACTATAAACCATGTGTTTAAAATAAAACAGGTGTCCGGCTAGGAGAACCTTCTTCCTTCATTCTGTAATCTAATGATCAGCCGGATAATCCGAGATAAAGCAGATATATATGGAGTGGTGGTGGTGTAGTGGTCTAAACCACATAACTGGTAATTAGAAGGTCACTGGTTTGATCCCCACAGTCACCACTATTGTGTCCTTGAGCAAGGCACTTAACTCCAGGTTGCTCTGGGGGGATTGTCCCTGTAATAAGTGCACTGTAAGTCGCTTTGGATAAAAGCATCTGCCAAATGCATAAATGTTAATAATCACAGCACTTTTACGATCACTGAAATCGTATTCAAGTTGGAAAACTGTTTGAAGGCATCGTATTCACTATATAATGCTGAACCCTCTCCTCTTTTATACTTAAAATATACAAGTCTTCAGATTTCCACAGTTTCAATTCAGTGTTTGACTTTACTAAAAGGTAAGTAGAACACTACATATAATATTTGCTGTTTGTAAAATTATTACCTTCATCTGGGCATCAATCTCTGGATGGTGATCCCTCAGGTGCTGGAACATATTACATGTGTTCACCGCTTTTGATGGCACTTTTCGTCTGCACGTTTTGCATACTGGATACCCAACAACTCCTGTGTCATTTTTTAGATAGTCAAAATGCTCCCAAATAGCTGATTTTATTCACTACTTCGGCAGATACAACTCCAGGAGATTGCATTATTCGGCTATGTTTTCATTTAGAGATTTTCATATGCGCTGAAAGTTCACGTTGTGCACGCTCCCTGTCTTACCTAGACAATCACCTCGTGACCACTCGTACCAGTACCATAGTAACAGCCTCACAGACCAGTCAGACAGAGAGCAGAGCACACACGTGGCGCAAGTAGTTAAGACCCACACTGAAAGATTCATTTTCATTACATTTAAAAAAAAAATAGACAACATGTTTGTTTTTCCTGGTGTTTAAACATAGCTTCCAAATTCTTACGGTTTAATAACCGTGACCATTTTAATCATGGTTAATTGTGAAATCGTGACATCACTACTACAGAACAGGGTACGGCTAATTTAAGTTTGTGTAAAGAAAAGGCCTATATAGGCCTGACATATTTATTTTTTCGTTTGGTAATTTATTTAATTTAAGACTTTTTTGGGCTGTTTTGTTCCAAAGAATTGGGCTGTTGTGTTCCAAAAAAGTACACTGAGGCTTTTCTCCTAGTATTGTGTATTTATTTATTTTTTGTGTGTACTTTGTGCATAGAAATTCTAATTCCATGGGTAATTCCAAGACTGTCATCTATTATTTGAATTGGGTGGAAAAGGAACTTTAATAAATAAATGGATGGCAACTGCAATTAAATTAATCACAAAGAGTGACCATTTATTTGTTCTCCATGCACTTGTCGATGTGCATGATACGAGATATTTGTGTTGGCACTCCTGGAGTGTCATGTTTGAAGCATCGGATCTATATGGTGTTAAAATCAATCCATAATCACGTACAATAATTTGGCTTTCAAGGATCTATACTGTTGACATGATTAACACAGGCTAACGATTGTAGTAAAGTCTTGTCGTGTGACACTACATTTTGACATTTGAAGCATCGACATAGATTTATGTGGAAAAATATTATGTCGACTCTTGTGGAATTTTAGCGATAATTCCATCAACTTTATTTTGATGCGCTAAAACTTTTTCTGCAAAAAATCCTTGGATTGAAACATTGTTAATAACAGAATTCAATTTAACCAATTAGAATTCATTTAATAAAATCCAATGTTCATTTCTTATCCAATACACAATTTTTGAGACTGAGTTATTCATGTAAAAACCGAAGTATTGTTTTTGTCAATCTACAGTTGTGTATAATCAGCATAATTATGAATTGTACCAAAATTATAAAAATTTCCGATTTCATGACATATTACATAACTTAGTAAAGAATTGTAATCTAATGTCAAAAATGTACGTCTATTTCTTTTGTGATTAACTGACATTTGGTGTTTTTCTTTCAGGGAAATCTCCGTCACTGGTTGGAGGATCCTGACTGTCGTGATCAGTACAGTGTAATCTACGACTCTGGTGAAAGAACGGGCATATTTGCCAATGATGTCAAGGAGCCTATTGAAGTGGAGGAGAGAGCGGTGAATGTTCACCCACTCATCTTTTAAAATGATCACCATGCATACAGTAAATCCATGCATATTGGATTAAGTGTCTTTCTTTGTGCCTATTTGTTGTAGCGCTGGACTGAGACTTATGTGCGCTGGTCTCCGAAAGGCACCTATCTGGCCACATTCCATCAGAGAGGCATTGCTCTGTGGGGGGGTGAGAAGTTCAAGCAGATCCAGAGGTTCAGCCACCAAGGAGTTCAGCTTATTGATTTCTCTCCCTGTGAGAGGTATGTCATGTAAAGAAATGGGTCCATGTCAGAGTGCTCCAACATATTGGGCTGTCCTTTTCACGGGAGACCTGGGTTTGATTCCGGGCTGGGTCATATTCCCTTCCCTGTCCCCTCTCGCTCACCCCTTGATTTCCTGACTGTATTTATCAATAATAATAATAGTAACGTCAATAATCTAATTGTACATAAAAATAGAGCAAAATCAGTCTATATTAGTGATCAAGCAGTGTGGGTTTTGAATGGCTGAAATCTAGAGAGCTGGCTGACTGAAGGCTGATGTAATGCAGGTATATACTGTACATGATACAATAAAATTAGATATACATGAAATTGCTGATATTTCGTGCAATAGTGGTTTGTCAAGACTATTGGACAAATGTGGAACTGATCCTTGCAGCATGGTTGTTTGCCGATGCTCATTTCAGAATGTTTCAAATTGCATACAACTAGTTCACATAGACTAGGGAAACAGTGTAAATACTGTCTAATAGAAAAGGGACTGTCATATCATTATTTTACCTTTTTTCTATCTTGTTTAACTTTATGTAACTTCAATTTGCAGATATGTTGTCACATTCAGCCCTCTTATGGACACGAAAGATGACCCGCAGGCAATCATTATCTGGGATGTTCTCACAGGACATAAGAAAAGAGGCTTTCATTGTGAAAGTTCTGCTCACTGGCCAATTTTCAAGTAAGTGATCCGAGATTATATATTTTTTTTAAACAACTTTGTTTATAGGGCTGGGTATTGATTACGGATTTCCCAATTCAGTTCTATTCCGATTCATAAGCTCTTGATTTGATTCCTATTTCATCATGAATGACCCAAATTGTGAGAATATGTAGTTAAAGATGCTTTAGGTTTTATTATTTTCGGAAATGAACTGAATGTGTGAAGCTTGGTGAATTCTTGAAGTCAGATCTTTTACTGAGGTAGGAGCGAGCCAAAAATTTAATTAACCACAGTGAGGGTCACAAGCTGTAACTTACGACTGCTTCGCTTCCAGTTCGAGACAAGTTCTCAAAGAAACTTTGCTGAATTTACGACAGATTACCTATTTGCGAGCTGACAGAGAGGCTGCCTGTTAAGTTTAAGACATTAAAGAAATGTGTTCATGCACATTATACCTCTGTGCTGAATATTGTTTAAGATTTAACATGACTGTTTACCGGGAATAAAAATGGGACTCTTATTATGAAGTTCCCTTAAGTGCGGTTGTTGTTGTTAGTACTCGAATGAAGGGGTGTAACTTTTGGTGTTGTCGAATAAACGGATGATCGATTCTGAAGTGTATCTTTTTGTATAACATTGGTAGCAGAGGATGGTTAGCAACTACAGAGTACCACCAACATTTGATGAAGGAAAACCATATGAAAGTTGGAAGAATGAAGTCCCAATTTGGACCAGGGTTACGGAGCTCGAAAAAAAGAAACAGGCACTTGCTGTGGCTTTGGCGCTGTCGGGAAGAGCGAGAGAAACGGCGATGGAAATACCGGTAGATGATTTGAATAAGGACACTGGCATGGACACTTTACTTGTGAAACTCGATGATTTGTTTCTCAAAGAAGAAAAGGACCAAGTTTATGAGGCGTACTCGAGTTTTGACCGGATTATGAAAGATAGCGCTGTTTCCATGACAGACTATATAATTGATTTTGAACAGCGGTACTCGCGGATGCGTAAATATAAGATGGAGCTTCCCGATGCAGTGTTAGCATTCAAGCTGCTGGACACTGCGTGCTTAGAAGTGAAAGACCGACAGTTAGCTCTGACAGCATGTACAGATTTGAATTTTGCTTCAATGAAGTCAGCACTGAAGAGGATTTTCGGAGGAAAGTCTGCTTCTACAGTGGGGATTAATCAGGAAACAGCATATGTAACAGAACAAAGACGACAAAGGAGCAAGCCATGGTCGCAAAATGTTCAGCAAAAGACACCACTGCCTGGCACTAACCCTCTGGACAGGTATGGACGCAGATCAAAATGCGCTGTTTGTCAAAGCACGTTCCACTGGGCCAAAGACTGTCCACACAGAGGTGAGCAAGTCAAACTAACTGAAGATTGTAACACAGATGATATAGAGGAGTGCAACATTACTCTGTATACAAAAGAGTCGCCCACTGAAGCAGAAATATTTATGACAGAGTGTTTCGGCTCAGCAATAATAGACACTGCATGCACACGGACTGTGTGTGGACAGGAATGGATAAATAGCTACATCGCTGAACTAAGCCAAAACGAGATAAAAGACCTGAGGAAGACAGAAACACAAAGTCACAGACCTTGATGGAAAAGTGGTCTATTCCAACAGAAAGTTGAAAATTCCTGCAAAGATTGGACAAACTAAGTGTCATATTGAAACTGAAGTTGTGCCAGCGAAGATTCCATTACTCTTGAGCAAGGCATCCATGAAAAGAGCAGGGACAGTGCTGGATATGGAGAATGACAGTGCGGTGATGTTCAGTCAACCTGTAAAACTTGACTTTACAAGCTCTGGTCATTACTGTGTAAACATTATGGACAATGAAAAGAGAAACATTCAAGGTGATGACTGTGTCTTGGTAGCTGTTGAAGATGTCTCGCTAACGGAACAAAAGAATGAGGATGTACAAAGTCAGTGTGACGAGGAAATACTGACAATCTCAGAAAAAATTAGCTCCGCAGAAAAACACAAAATCCTGATGAAGCTTCACAGACAATTCGGTCATGCTTCTGCTGATAGACTGCAGAGACTTCTTACTAGCTCAGGCAATAAAGATGCAGACTGTAATGTTATTCTGGAAAAAATTGTGAGTGAATGTGAAACGTGTCAAAGATACAGTAAGACCAAACCAAAGCCTGCTGTTGGCCTACCACTGGCAACTCAGTACAATGAAACTGTTGCAGTAGATCTGCATGAACTTGAACCAGGTGTGTGGTATCTCCACATTATTGACCAGTTCACAAGGTTTAGTGCAGGCAGCATACTGACCACGAAAAGATCTTCTGAAATAGTGAAACACTTTGTCCATGTCTGGATAAGTGTACATGGTCCACCTCAGAAACTGTTTAGTGACAATGGGGGAGAATTTAACAATGATGAGGTTAGAGACATGGCAGAAAACTTCAACATAGAAATAAAGACAACAGCAGCATACAGCCTGTGGAGCAATGGACTTATAGAGCGACACAACCAAACACTTACAGAGATCATAATGAAAGTGAAGACAAGTAACTTGGCTGTGACTGGGACACTGCATTGGACTGGGCTCTTATGGCAAAGAACACCATGCAAAATGTCCATGGCTACAGTTCTCATCAGTTGGTGTTTGGACAGAATCCCAACCTGCCCTCTGTTTTAACCGACAAGCCCCCAGCTTTATAGGGCACCACGAAAAGTGAGTGGGTGGCAAAACACATTTCTGCTTTACATGCATCAAGAAAGGCGTTCACTGAAGAAGAATGCTCAGAAAGAATACGGAGAGCGCTGCGTAAACAACTGCGTAACACAGATGAAAAATATAAAATGGGTGACAAAGTGTACTACAAGAGAGTTGATTGTCCAAAGTGGAAAGGACCAGGAGTTGTCATTGGCCAGGGTGGTGCAGTGGTGTTTGTCAGACATGGAGGAACCTGCATTAGGGTACATTACCTCAGACTAAGAAAAGTAAACACAGACAGCGGAGATCAACATGTCGATAAGGATGATGCTGAAATTGACACAAACAATGTGCATAGACAGGAGATGACAGGAGATGCTGTCAACAACACAGAGGGAACAGAAGCTGTAAGTGAAATGCAGCAGAGTTCGGTGCAAATTGAGCACACAGGGGCATCCACTATGGAGCAGAATGTAGCAGCACAACACACAAGTGACGACATAGGGACACAAAGTGATACAGAGCAGGGAACTGACGTCCGTCTAAAAACAGGGCAAGTTCTAAAATACAGAGACAGAGACACTGGGGCTTTACACACAGCAAAAGTACTAGGGCGTGCAGGCAAAGCTACTGGCAAATATAAAAACTGGTACAACCTTCTGCTCATAGAACCCACTAATGTTGCAGGCAGTAAAGATTCAGTTGACATATCATGTTTAGAGTGTCTTCAAATAGAACCTGCTGTTACTGATGTTAGTGTCACAAATGTTAGTGAGGATGTATTGGTAACAAAAGATCTATCCTTTAACCAAGACAAACAAGATGAGATGAAGAGTTGGAGAGATAACAGTGTGTTTGAGGAAGTTCAGGATGAGGGACAAAAGTGCATCTCTACCAGATGGGTGTGCACTCTCAAGGAAACACTAACTGGACTAGTACCGAAAGCACGATTGGTGGCCAGAGGTTTTGAGGAGTTAAATGTGTTAGAGCTACAAAAGGATTCACCCACATGTGCTTCAGAGTCTCTTCGACTGCTGGTGGCAGTTATTTGTCAAAGACAGTGGACACTTCATTCCATGGATATAAAATCTGCATTTCTGCAGGGAATAGAACTTGCACGTGACATCTACATCAGGCCTCCCCTGAGGCTATCTGTGAGGGAGCATTATGGAAGCTCAAAAAGTGTGTATATGGTCTGGCAGATGCTTCATTGTACTGGTACAATAGAGTGAAAGACATAGTACTGAAAGCAGGAGGAAAAATGTCCAAGGTTGATCCAGCTATTTTTTATTGGCTAGATCAGGACTGCACTGTAACTGGGGTGCTTGCATGTCATGTGGATGACTTCATATGGGGGGGCACGCAAAGTTTATCCACAACTGTAATACCACACCTTCGATTTGTTTTCCAAGTTGGACGTGAGGAACATGATCACTTCTGTTATGTGGGAATAGATTTTGTGACTGTTGACAGAAAAGTACAAATACACCAGGAAAACTACATTCAACACATGCAGCCCATACATATGGATCCTTCACGAGCTGTGGAACAAGACTCATCTCTCTGTGAGGAGGAAAAGGATCAGCTCAGGTCAAAAATAGGCCAAATTCTCTGGGTGGCAAGGCAGAGCAGGCCAGATGTTATATTTGATGCTAGCAATTTGACATCAAACATAAAAAATGCAACTGTCCAGACAATCCATGAAGCAAATCGGATAGTGTGCAAACTTAAGTCCAAGAAGGTAATTCTAAACTTCCAACACTTGGGCAGAGACAGTGCTCTTAAGATAATTGTGTTCAGTGATGCTTCGTTTGGAAATCTTTCAGATGGAGGTACCCAAGGAGGGCACCTGATTCTTCTAATGGGAGAAAATGGAAAATTCTCACCCCTTTCATGGCAATCAAAGAGAGTCAAAAGGATTGTGCGGAGCACACTTGCTGGTGAAACATTGGCGATGTCTGATGGAATTGACAATTCTATCTTTCTGTCCACACTGTTCTCAGAACTAACTACTGGTGATGCTGAACATGCTCCACCAATAATCTGTGTCACAGACAATCATTCAGCTTGCTGATGCACTTAAGTCCACAAAGTCAGTCTCTGAGAAAAGACTCGCCTGGAGATAAGTAGTATCAAAGAACTTGTCCAAACACAGAGAGTTGAGCGAGTACTGTGGTACAACACAAAAGAACAACTTGCGGACTGCCTTACCAAGAAGGGGGCATCAGCTTGTCAGTTACTCAAAGCACTGAGTGAAGGACAATGGAAACTGAATTAAAACAGTCTGTCTTTGAGTTGTACTAGAGTGCTTGTTAAAATATACTTGGTCGTATTTTTGTTCAAGGAGGTTGTTGTTCAGTATGTCCTGTTAGTATGCTGAATTGAAAGATTATTGTTATTAAGTTTTTTTTTGAAGAGTGGGAGTTTAAGTTTAAGACATTAAAGAAATGTGTTCATGCACATTATACCTCTGTGCTGAATATTGTTTAAGATTTAACATGACTGTTTACCGGGAATAAAAATGGGACTCTTATTATGAAGTTCCCTTAAGTGCGGTTGTTGTTGTTAGTACTCGAACGAAGGGGTGTAACTTTTGGTGTTGTCGAATAAACGGATGATCAATTCTGAAGTGTATCTTTTTGTATAAAATGCCTGTGACAATGGCGAGATTGCGTGTGTGTGGGCAGTAGAACTGCAGCAGTCTGTGTAGGCGAGTAGGCAAAGCTCTGTGTGTAGCTGGCCTATCACAGAATGATGTGGACAGACACAGCTGGTAGTACTACCCAATGAGGATTTTTCTTCATCACGAGTACGGATATTGACACATTTCACTCGGATGATACTCAACATTATCCGTGCAGGCTACGTGTTTCAGCTGAGTACTCGCTCAACCCTGGTAGATACATTACAAAATGTATATTTTATTACTTTTTCAGAATTTGTCACATTTTGGCTTTTTAAAAATTAACAAATAAATTTTTTCTATCAATAAATAAGATATTATGTTTGTTACATATTTATTGTTAAATTGCATAATTTGTGCTATTTACAATTATTTTCATTTGATTTGTTGAACACGTCATAACTAAACTACTCTGTAACTGGTCAGTGAAATGTAAACATATATCAGCCAGTTGCCAAATATATTCCCTTTTTTCACGTAATGTGAAATTTTGTTGCAAATGCAAGTGATTTCCTTTCATTGTAGTAGAGGGTTGCGCATTGAGTGAAAGATCAACCTCGGGATTTAACAATCAAGATCATTAAAATGAAGATTACGATTCATTGGAAAAACAAAATTTGTATTCACCCCTATTTGTTTTTAACTAAATTGTTTAGTCATTAGACTCTAATCTTTATAAACTGTATTACTCTTTTCAGGTGGAGTCCAGATGGGAAATTCTTTGCTCGAATGACACTGGACACCCTGAGCATCTATGAGACACCAGTAAGTGTCTTAAAGAATTAAGAGTATGTTTCAGATGTACAGACAGCCTGGTCCAGTTGTTTAACTAAACTTTTTTTCCCCTTTTCATAGTCAATGGGTCTTTTGGAAAAGAAGAGTTTGAAGATAAATGGAATTAAGTGAGTATAACAAGAAAAATAAAAGCATAGATCTCTTCTATTAATATAATTTCTGCTGATTTTATATATCTATATCTATATATATCTATATATATATATATATATACACACACACACACACACACACACACACAGTTGAAGTCAAAAGTTTACATGCACTATGTTGAAATCATTAAAACTCGTTTTTTTTAACCACTCCACAGATTTCATATTAGCAAACTGAAGTTTTGGCAAGTCGTTTAGGCCGTCTGCTTTGTGTATGACACAAGTAATTTGTCTAACAATTGTTTACAGACAGATTGTTTCACTTTTAATTGACTATATCACAATTCCAGTGGGTCAGAAGTTTACATTCACTAAGTTAGCTGAGCCTTTAAGCAGCTTGGAAAATTCCAGAAAATTATGTCAAGACTTTAGACAATTAGCCAATTAGCTTCTGATAGGAGGTGTACTGAATTGGAGGTGTACCTGTGGATGTATTTTAAGGTCTACCTTCAAACTCAGTGCCTCTTTGCTTGACATCATGGGAAAATCAAAAGAAATTGTGAAAAAAAGAAGAAAAATAAATTGTGGACCTCCACAAGTCTGGTTCATCCTTAAGAGCAATTTCAAAATGGCTGAAGGTACCACGTTCATCTGTACAAACAATAGTAAGCAAGTATAAACACCATGGGACCATGCAGCCATCATACCGCTCAGGAAGGAGAAGCATTCAGTCTCTTAGAAATGAACGTAGTTTGGTGTAAAAAGTGCAAATCAATCCCAGAACAACAGCAAAGGTCCTTGTGAAGAATCTGGAGGAAACACGTAGACGAGTATCTATATCCACAGTAAAACGAGTCCTATATCGACATAATCTGAAAGGCTGCTCGACAAGGAAGAAGCAACTGCTCCAAAACTGCCATAATATCCCAGAATACAGTTTGCAAGTGCACATGGGGACAAAGATCTTACTTTTTGGAGAAATTTCCTCTGGTTTGATGAAACAAAAATGTAATGTTTTGAGGAAAAAGGTTGAGGCATGCAAGCTGAAGAAAATAGAAAATTTGTGGGCAGAACTGAAAAATGTTTGACCCAAGTTAAATAATTTAAAGGGAATGCTACCAAATACTTACAAATTTGATGTAAACGTATGACCCTGTGGGAATGTGATTTAAAGAAACAAAAGCTGAAATAAATAATTCTCTCTACTGTTGTTATGACATTTCACATTCTTAAAATAGTGATCATTACTGACCTAAGGCAGGGAATGTTTTCTACGATTAAATGACAGGAATTGTGAAAAACTGTGTTTAAATGTATTTGGATAAGGTGTATGTAAACTTCTGACTTCAACTGTATGTGTGTATAAAAATATATACTCCTTTTATGCCAACAGGGATTTCTCCTGGTCGCCTGGTGATAATATCATTGCATTCTGGGTTCCTGAGGATAAAGACATACCAGCAAGAGTAACTCTCATGCAGCTTCCATCCAGGAATGAGATCAGAGTCCGCAACCTGTTTAATGTTGTGGACTGCAAGCTTCACTGGCAGAAAAACGGAGACTATCTCTGTGTAAAGGTGGACAGAACACCCAAAGGAACGCAGGTACAAGTATTGTCTTTAAATTACACTTCCACGCTATTGAAACTTTCTGTTCATGGGCTAAAGTGAAACTCTGCTCTGAACTTTGTTGCTCAGGGTGTGGTTACCAACTTTGAGATCTTCCGGATGAGGGAGAAGCAGGTACCTGTGGATGTGGTGGAGATGAAAGGTAAAGAAAAAAGCATCTTGGAGATAATTTCTGTTTCTGGTTTTAGACAATCTGTTGCGTTTGTTCTGATTTCTCTGCTTATCTTACAGAGAGCATCATTGCCTTTGCTTGGGAACCAAATGGCAGCAAGTTTGCTGTGCTGCATGGTGAATCTCCCAGAATCAATGTATCGTTCTACCATGTGAAGAACAATGGCAAAATTGACTTAATAAGTAAGTGTTCTCATTGTAAAAACAAATACTCAAAGTATAAAAGAATAAAGTTCTTTGTATTGATCTAAAGATTATCCCAAAAATGTATTTCAGAAATGTTTGACAAGCAACAAGCAAACAGCATCTTCTGGAGTCCACAAGGGCAGTTTTTGGTCTTGGCTGGACTGAGAAGGTCTGTACTTGTTCCTAGAATAAAATAGTTTCATTGTGCTTGCTTTTAAAATTTGTTCAGCTATAATGATTTTTGTGTTTTTCCTCCTGTAGCATGAATGGAGCTCTTGCTTTTGTGGACACATCAGACTGCACCATGATGAACATCGCTGAGCATTACATGGCATCAGATGTGGAGTGGGATCCAACTGGACGATTTGTTGTGACATCTGTTTCCTGGTGGAGTCACAAGGTGATTTAATCCTCACATTTTCAATAATATGAAGTGTCTCTCAGAAACACTGAATAATTTGTTTTGCATTTCCTGAAGAAAATACGAGTCATTGCAAGCAGAAAGGCCTAGTGTTAAAGTTTTAGTTATATATACATACAATTCTGCATCAATACCACTTTGCCATTTTCGGTGACGCCCAGCTTAGCACTTTTTTATTTTTATTTTTTGTATGTATGAAAATAAACACATCATAAATTTGCATTTTAAATACAATTATAAGTGGTTAAATTGGTGAAAATCTGAAAACACCAATCACAAACCAGTATGCAAATATTATAATGACATCATTATGCTTTGGAATGTTTGCTATGCAAATGTGTCATGCAGATATTTCCAAATTTTTATCTTAATTTCTTGGTGTAAAGCTTATAAATCCAAAATGGGACACCAAAGACTCAAATTAGCCATATAACAGATTCACAATTTTTTTTTTTATTTAGTATTTTTATACGTGTGTGTGTATATGTATGTATGAATGTATGAATGTATGAATGAATGAATGAATGAAGAGTCTAGGGTTGGGGGATATATTGAATATTAACAATATAATTTTGCTAATGATGTGAAATTGACCAGTATGGTGAATATCGCGTAAAGATAACATAACAGAGTGTATCAGTAGACTAATTTCACAATCATTCAGGGCTGCACAATTAAATAATAATACAATAAATGTCTAAATCATCAGTATTGTATGTATAGTATCAGTCAAATGCTGACTATTTTAGTTAGGTTGTAAAACACGAAGCAATTTACACCTCCCGAGTCGAGAGATAAACAGCAGCAGCGGTGTTACACCGTATTCTGCTATACAAGTTCAGTGGAAGCTTTTAACGGTGGAAAACCAGACAAATGCAAAGACTGGAATTGTTTGGTTGAAGGGGGTACCAAACTGTGAATCCTGAACAGAACAGTTTGGTGAATACATGTTTACACATTAGCTTCCACTCAGCTGACAATGTATGGAAGTAGCTACGTAGTTAGCTATAAGCACGTTGCCACAGAGAGTAAAAGATGGACTTTATTTACTTTCCAGCATTGCATCTCACCAACTAACAACATAGTGTGAAATCAACACTCAGTAGACACTATCCACCACCGCACCATTGTCTTCTGAGCTGCAAAAAGGTGCTCTGATGTTTACCTTTCAATCTGCTATGTTACGGAATGCACTGACAAACTAAAGCTGGCTAACATAGCAAACAGATGTGATAAACATGAGTGACATTGTTGTCAGGGACAGGGTTAACGTTATATTAGTGATATTGAAAAGAGAATATTATTGTGTCATTGCTTATTAACTTTCCAGTATGTAATGCACAAACTAGTTAGCAAATTACCGTGAAGACACCGCTTAACTCCGCACTGCAAAACCACTGTCAGCTCAGCTCTGTAAACAATGTTGGAGTATGCTCTGCTGGAGAAACTACGCTTTGACACCAATTCAAGCATTGTTTTCTACATTATGTTCTGAAAAATATCTGCGCATATCGGAAAACATATACGCCGATACGATATATATAGGTGAAAGGCTCAAATCGGCTGACCGTTATCGGTCAGGCACGAATACTATAATACTGATTACTACAGTGTCTTTCATTCAAACAGATCTCATTCATGCACCTGTCTTCTCCATACAATAGTCCTACTGTATCCAGTGAAACACTAACACAAACTCTCATACTTTTGGGCTCCAAACTTTTTCCCATCTGTGCAACAAAAGTTTATTATAGGTCGCACTGGTGCGACTTCACTGTTTGTCAAATTTCCATTTTCTGTAAAGCAATATCAACTGGCAAATGCTTCAAAAGTGGAGCGAAACAGCATTGTGTGCTACCTGCATTAATGGACATAGTTGTGTGAAGACAGAGCAGGTGCGTTTACTCACGGACTGGTCTTCTGCTCTCAAATGCAATGCGCAGCGTAAATCTTAAACGGTACTTGTGCTCTGGCATCTTTCCAACTGTAAGCGTGCATATTTAACATGATATTTTTGCTTGTGTACTGAAAGCAATGATAGTCACTATACACAATACACAATCACTTTACTTATTATAAACACATGGCCCAAAGCGGCTGCTCTCGGGTGTTGTGATTTGGGCATTGAGTGGATTTGTTCAGCGTCTGTGGATACGTAGTGAGAAGTATGGCACAAGTTACAGAAACCATTTGAGTTTGGCACAGAATTCTCTTGTGAAATCCTCAATTAAACCCTCAGTGAATAGTCTAGTTTAAAATCATATTAAATGGCCCATATTAAATAAAGCATTGACAAATGAACAGGAGAAATCACTGACTTTCACATACAGCCGTGGCCAAAAGTATTGGCAGTGACATCAATTTTGTGTTTTGTAAAGTTTGCTGCTTCAAGTACATGTAGATTATTTTTTTCACATGTTTCTATGGTATACTGGAAAACAATAAGCATTTCATAAGTTTTAAAGGATTTTATTGGCAAAAACATTCAATATATGCAAAGAGTCAATATTTACAGTGTTGACCCTTATTCTTCATAACCTCTGCAATTCACTCTGGTATGCTGGATATCAGCTTCTGGGCCAAATCCTGACTGATGGCGATCCATTCTTGCCTTATTAGTGCTCGGATTTGATCACAATTTGTGGGCTTCTGCTTGTCCACTCGCCTTTTAAGGATTGACCACAGGTTCTCTATGGGATTAAGATCCTGGGACTTGCCTGGCCACGGATCCAAAATTTCAATGTAATGATCTCCGAGCCACTTTATTATCACTCTTGCCTTGTGACATTGTGCTCCATCATGCTGGAAAATGCACGGATCACCAAATTGCTCCTGGATTGTAGGGAGAAGTTGCTCTTGCAGGACGTTTTGATGGTCTCAGGATGCTTCACTGTTGGCACGACACAGGACTCATGGTAGCTTTCACCTTTTCTTCACCGGACTATTGATTTTCCAGATGTCCCATACAGTTGGAAAGGGACTTCATCAGAGAAAATAACTTTGCACCAGTCTAGTGCTGTCCAATCCTTGTACTTCCTGCATAATTTCAGTCTGTCATGAGGTTTTTCTTGGAGAGAAGTGGCTTCTTGCCACCCTTCTTGACACCAGGCCATTGTCCAAAAGTCTTCGCATCACTGTGCGTGCAGATGCACTCACGCCAACCTGCTGCCAATATTGAGCAAGCTCTGCACTGGTGGTGACACAATCCGTAGCTGACTCCTCAGGAGGAGACGGTCCTGGCACTTGCTGGAAACTCTGGGACGTCCTGAAGCCTTCTTCACTGCAGTTGAACCTCTCTCTTTGAAGTTCTTGATGATCCGGTAAATGGTTCTTTCAGGTGAAATATTCTTTGCAGCAATTTCCTTGAGCAATTCTTCCCTCCTTTTATAGCAATCAGTCTGCTCTTATAATCCAATCAGAAAGATAGTGATTTCACCTGACTAGTACTCGTACACACTTCCCCAGGTGCTGCTGATATGATTAGTCAAATGATGTTAGCTGGCTATTTTGTGCCAGGGCCAAGAAACAGTGAAATTTGGGTTTTTGTGATTAAAGTTAATTCGTTTGGCCAATGAAGCTTTTTGCAATTATTTAAAATGCATCTGATCACTCTGCACAGTAATCTAGAAACAACGTGAATCCACACCACAACTGAAGCAGA
Source organism: Xyrauchen texanus (assembly GCF_025860055.1). Taxonomy (NCBI): domain Eukaryota; kingdom Metazoa; phylum Chordata; class Actinopteri; order Cypriniformes; family Catostomidae; genus Xyrauchen; species Xyrauchen texanus. Next base: position 17,697,094 of record NC_068283.1, on the reverse strand, counting down.
AAACTTTGCGAAACAAAATTTATGTCACTGCCAAAACTTTTTTCCACAGCTGTATAGAAATTAGCAGTATTGTCACACATCAGACAATAAAAAAGTGCCCTTTAAAAATGACCATGAATTTATTATGGTAACTCTTACTGTATTAATAATGGTATGTTAGATAAATATAGAATAAATATTATTATACTAATACTATGGCTCTATTAAATGTTTTATAGGCTGCATTAGGGTGAGAGAATAATTATTTTTTTCTCCAAAGTCAAGCAGCGATGAAGGGGGAGAGCAGGGATAAAACACGTGGATCTTTGCTAATTTATTCAGACATGTCAGTTATCGGTAAACGTGTCAATTATATTTATAACATCATCAGTTCTGATAAAATTCAACTGGAAATGCACATAGGATGATGATATTGAATGTTGGTCACATTCTGGAGCCCTAAAGTATGAAGAGTTTGTGTTAGTGTTTCACTGGATACAGTAGGCCTACTCTATGGAGAAGACAGGTGTATGCATGAGATCTGTTTGAATGAAAGACACTCTGGTAATCAGTATCCAGTATATTGGAAAGAAATATTGGCAAATACAAATACGCATTGTATTTGAAGCATTTCTGTTGTTTTGCCTCCTATCGCCTCTGTCCAATCGAAAATTAATATGGACTCTTGGTTACTGTAGAATGGTATTTTCCGAGACATGATTTGAAAAAAATCAATCACAGATGACATGAAAAAAATAGATGGAAATAATGTCAGAGGTATTGCAGTTTATATTAAATCTAAATTAAACCAACTGTATTCAGTCCATCAGTAAACCAAACTGTTTTGAACTCTCTAAAATATTTTTCCTAAATGGTTCAGACATCATTATGGTCTGACGTTACCACCCACCATCAGCTTCAAGTGAAGTGATTGCTTACTGACTTGCTTCACAGTTAGACTAAATTTGAGCTGGTTTTAATCTGTGACTTAAACTGGGATTGGTTATTGCTGTCTTCACATCCATTCAAGGATATTTCTGACTCTTTGTTTGGTGCAACTAATAAATTCACCAACCTTGTTAAATGAAAATGATATGGTCAAATTCACTTGATGTTATCTTAACAAATGCACCCCACAGATTCTCTGCAGTTTTTTGTAATGATAGTAGTGATAACTGCCATAGCTTGTGTGAGAAATGTTATGATTCTTAAGAGTATACCACATTTTATTTATAAACTTAATGTAAAAATTTTAATGAACAAGATTTTTTGCACGATGTTTTCAACAGTGACTTACATATTGTTTTGCCTATGGTTGATTGTTGATCTAGGGAATATTTTAAATCCACTTTCTTGACTATCTCTGATAAACTCACTCCTCTTAGAAGATTTAGGATAAGTGGCAGAGATAACCCTTAGTTTAATGAATCCATTTCATCTTCTATTAGACAGAGATGCTGCCTGGGTTAAAGCAAAGAAAACAAATAGTCATGTTGTTTGGACGCATTATAGAACATTAAGAAATAAGTGTACTAAATTGATAAATTCTAAATGTTACTACTATCTTACCTTGATAAATAAAAATTTGAATGGCCCTGCTAAATTCTGGAAATGGACAATCAATTTATGGTATATTAAAAAATGACTAACCTTCCAGATAATTTAAAAGGGAGTAAAATCAAGGGTAAAAATAATATTGTGGATATCTTCAATAGACATTTTATTTCAGCTAGTCCAACAACTGATTTTAGTGAGTTAAGGGAACATGATGTAAAAGGAAATGTTGAGCCGGTTGCATGTTGCCCTTCTCGTTTGTTCACTTTTACCCCTATTTCAGTTACTCAAGTTCAGAAAGTGTACTGAGGCTAGATTGTACAAAATCTGGTGGACCTGATAAAATAGAACATTTTTTATTTATTTATTGCAGAAACTATTGCTGCCATCTTTTACTTAAGTTAACCCTCTAATGTAATTCCATGTACTTGGATATCGGCTATGGTTCTCAAAGGGTGGAGACCCCTCAGACATGAATAACTATCGTCCCATTTCCAGACTGTCTGTTACGGCAAAAGTCTCTTGTAAGCGATCAATTAAAACAGTTTTTATCTGAACATAAAATTCTTAGTGAATTTCAGTCAGGATTTAGAGCAGACCATAGCATTTTAACAGAGGCTATGCTAGTTACTAATGATATTATTAAATCTTTATATGGGAAACAGCATTGTGCGGCTTTATTTGCTGATTTGTCTAAAGCGTTTGATTCTGTAGATCATTAATTGCTGTTACAGAGACTCGGATGTATAAGCCTTAGTGAAATGTCTCTGAATTGGTTTAAGAACTATCTAATCGAAAGAACTCAATGTGTCCAGTAGAGAATTATACCTCAGTACCACAAGCATTTACTAAGGTTGTACAGCTCCCATTTTGTTTTCTATTTTTATAAATGATTTAGGTCAAGGAATAAATAAATTTTTATGCTGATGACACAATTAGTTATACAGTTGCACCTTCATTGAATCAAGCCATAGAACTTCTGCCGGATTAATTTCATTCATTGCAGTTTAAACTGCTAAAATTATAATTGGTCTTAAATTCCAAAAAAAAACTGCATCCTTGTGAGAGTAAAGATCTGGTCCGTCGTTCCACGGCCAGAACGAAAACCGCATTGTTCTTCAGTCCGAGGTTCGACAATCGGCCGAACCCTCCTCTCCAGCACCTTGGAGTAAACTTTACCAGGGAGGCTGAGAAGTGTGATACCCCTGTAGTTGGCACACACTCTGATCCCCCTTTTTGAAGAGGGGAACCACCACCCCGTTCCGCCACTCCTTGGGTACTGTCCCAGATTTCCACGCAATGTTGAAGAGGCGTGTCATCCATGACACCCCCTCCACATTCAGAGCTTTCACCATTTCTGGTCGGATCTCATCAATCCCCGGGGCTTTGCCACTGCGGAATTGTTTGACTACCTCAGTGACCTCCCCCAGGGAAATAGAATCTAATCCCCCATTAGCCTCCGGCTCTACCTCTAGCATAGAGGGCGTGTTGGGATTTAGGAGTTCTTCAAAGTGTTCCTTCCACCGCCCAATAACCTCCTCGGTTGAGGTCAACAGTGTCCCATCTTTGCTGTATACAGCTTGGATGGTTCCCCGTTTACCCCTCCTAAGGTGGCGGACGGTTTTCCAGAAGCACTTTGGTGTGGAAAGTCCTTCTCCATGGCTTCTCCAAACTTTTCCCACACCCACTGCTTTGCCTCCCTCACGGCCGAGGCCCTAGCCCTTCAGGCCTGTCGGTACCTTGCAACTGCCTCCGGAGACCTCCGGGACAACAAATCCTGGAAGGCCTCTTTCTTCAGTCGGATGGCTTCCCTGACCACCAGTGTCCACCACAGTGGGTTTGAGGGTTTCCACCCCTTGCTGCACCTAAAACCTTGTGGCCGCAGCTCTCCACCGCGGCTTCGGCAATGGAAGCTTTGAACATTGCCCAATACGGTTCAATGTCCACAACCTCCGCAGGGATGCCTGAAAAGCTCCGCCGGAGGTGTGATTTGATGATCTCGCGGACAGGGACCTCCTCCAAACGTTCCCAGTTCACCCGCACTACTCGCTTGGGCTTTCCAGGTCTGTCCAGAGTCTTTACCCACCCCCTGACCCAACTCGCCACCAGATGGTGATCGGTTGACAGCTCTGCCCCTCTTTACCCGAGTGTCCAAATCATATGGCCTCACATCCGACGACACGATTACAAAATCGACCTTTAGCCTAGGGTGCTCTGGTACCAAGTACATGGTGTTTGTTAAAGATAATCCATGACTAGCACAGAAGTCTAATAACAAACATCCACTTGAGTTCAGATCGGGGAGGCCGTTCCTCCCAATCACGCCTTTCCAGGTGTCCCTGTCATTTCCCACGTGCGCATTTGAAGTCACCCAGCATCACTATGGGGTCTCCAACTGGGGCCCTATTCAGGACTAAATTCAGGGTCTCCAAGAAGGCAGAATACTCTGAACTGCTGTTCGGTGCATATGCACAGATAACAGAGTTTTCCCCTCCCACAACCCGTAGGCGTAGGGAGGCAACCCTCTCGTCCACCGGGGTAAACTCCAACATAGCGGCGCTCAGCCGGGGGTTCGTGAGAGGCTCCAGACAACACAGCCCTCAGGATCATAAGGGCACACAAACCTCTCCACCACGATATGGTGCTGGTTTTGATGACTTTGCTTACATTTTTCTGTTGTTTTTTGCAGCATATTTTAAATGTTTATTTATGTATATAATGTATATTTTATTTAATGTCTTTTAAAATATTGAATCTACTTGGCTAACACCTTTGAGGCATTTCAGAGCAAATACATAATTTTCGAGAGATTCTGTATATTGATTATCGTCAATAGGCTGAAAAATATCGAGGTGTAATTTAAGACATATCACCCAGCCCTAATAGAGTCTCTACATCAATCAGATATTTGTAGATGAGACTGGAGAAATTTCAGTACAGTGCAGCACTGTAATGTTAACCCACACTTTGGTCCATTCAGGTGGACAATGCCTTCTGGTTGTGGACATTCCAGGGTCGTCTACTGCAGAAAAACAACAAGGACCGTTTTTGCCAACTGCTGTGGAGGCCCCGCCCACCCTCTCTCCTGCCTCAAGAGGAAATAAAGGTGAGATGAGGTCAGATGTGGGGTAACAGTTATTACTCTGTCAGCTCACTTCAGACTGAGCTCTAATCGCACCTCATTTGTTTAAACCTACAGCTCATAAAGAAGGATCTGAAGAAGTACTCTAAGATCTTTGAGCAGAAGGATCGTCTCAGCCAGTCCAAGGCATCTAAGGTAATTGGATTAATCTGTTTTTATTTACTTGAATGGTTTGATTACATTATGGCTGTATCAGTGTTCTGTGGTCCGATTTAAATGAGTACCATGTGCTTAACAGGAACTGGTGGACAAGAGACACGCCATGTTGGAGGAGTATCACAAGTACCGTGAGAGAGCCATACAGATGTACCAGGATCAGAGATCTCTCCGCCTTGGACTCAGAGGAGGTAATTAATGCAGAGAGCACATCTCTTTTCAGCATTCAACTTTAACCATTAATCATCATTGCTTGTGCTGCTTTGACGGCACAGAGCCATTAATGTGTGGTTTTCTCTGCACTAGAGTTGCAGCGGTATACCACGTTTTGAAAATTGACGGTTATCATACCATGTACATTTGCTTATCTACGGTATTGAGAAAAAAATGCAACTGGACGGAGAACTCACATGCGTGTGCGCATCTCCTTTCCTCCTTGTCTGCCTGTCAGACTCATCAACTTGCATCTCTCACACACACACAAATGCAGCGGAGAAAATGTCAGAGCGAGGCGAGGGGGTCTGACATGTGTGTGTGAGTTAAAGCAGTGTTTCTCAACTGGTCTATTCGGACTGGGTCGCGGACAGCAGGGAAAGAGCAATGCCATGGTTCTCCCATTGAAGATATTTCGGCGGCTGCCCAAGTGATAGACTATTTAGGACTGCCGAGGCAGATTTAATGATAATCTCGCAAACAGCTAAAGCAGACATGGGCAATTTACGGCCCGCGGGCTCTATAAGGCTCTCCACATGGTATAATGTGGCTAGCGGCTTATTTATCGTAAAACCGTTTTTTTTTCCCCGTTTGGATAATTCAGTTAACTTGCGTTGGGACGTCACGCGCCTCCACAAGCGTTTACATGCTTAGGATTGCCAGATAAGAGACACAACACCCCCAGTTTGAGATGTATACTTGCGCAAATTGGAAATATTCCGCCTAATGTTATACTTATTTTGTGCAATCTGGCAACCATGCACGCGAGTGCGCTATTTCTGTCTCTCGCTTTCCCCTTTGAACAAATTTAGTGATCTGTAGTGCAATATTCTGCTCAAGGAAAAGTGTTATAGGGCTACTCTGTGTCCATTCTTGAGGCTTTTTGTGATGTTTGGTGCTACTAATTTTGCAGGTGAACCTTCTCAGTGATTAAATTAAATATAAAAGTAGATCTCAGCATCATTGACAAGCGAGCAAAAGCAAGCAAGAGACGAATATGTAAATGAATTTTTTATTTGTGCGATTTAGAAAGGTTGAAGTCCCTTCACGCCTGTATGTTAATCTAACTCTTGCAGTAATCATTTATCATAGTCATGCAGCCTGTGTTATTCAGTTGTGTGATGAAAGCCAAACCATTGAGGAGACCTGTACCATTACCCTTTTAGCATGTAAACTGGTAATGTTTTAGAACTCGCCCACTTTGCAAAAAACATTAAAGGTTCTATAAATTAAAAAAATATATATATATTATTAAAACAGACCCCTGATGTAGAGAGTGTTAAATTGAATAATAAATGAACAGGGAAGTAGAGATGGTAAAATAAATGTATAAGCTCAGCCTTTATTCGGTTTTTTAATGCCTGATAGAAAAGTATCTATCTTTGTTGAGTAATATAATACTTTAGGCAATTGCAGAATAGTCTCACTAGTCACAGAAAATTGAGTACACAACTATTTCTGTTTTTAAAAGATACAAAAACCAAATCAATGCAGAACATTGTATCCCTATGCAATACTTAAAGCCCAGTGTGGCCCCTTTACCAAAATAGTTGCCCACCCCTGAGCTAAAGGCTTTTCATCTGCACTTTTGCATGAGTGTAACTATTATTTAAGACTAGCTCACTGACCTAACCATGGTAATAAGGAGACTTTCCTTCTGTGTAATATTCGTATAAATATGTAATATTAGTTAACAAACGGGATAATAATGGGCTCATATAAGTAAATATGCTCTTCAATTTTTAAAAGGGGGTAGAGAAATCTTCCTGATGTCAAAAACAAAAATAATGTCACTTGATGCATGTCTTGTACTTGAAAACCATGAAACAATAAAAACTATACAACATAAAGGGAAATGCAACCCAGGGTACGCCACTTGATTTCCAATGTAAAATCTGTCCTGAAGCAAAACAAGTTGAGAAGCACTGAGTTAAAGGTACAGACAGGAGCCGTCTATAATCATAGGACATTACTTAAAAGCTATTTTTTTATCATAGCTTTCTTATTTTTTCTATTTATTTTATTTTCAAAAGGGAGACTTTTTTTTACACATACTTCAATAAAATAAATGGTTTTAAGTTTCAATTATAATAGTGTTTGCTCAAAATAAATAAATCAATAAAATACAGTTGCAACCCTTCTCTGCACTTCCCCTTTCTCTAGAATAGGCCTTTCGCAATTATTGCCCGATTTGATCTAATCACAGTCATTTGACATAGAATTTATGCCCTAAATGCAAAAAAAAAAAAAAAAACAGTTCCCACAGTCATAGAAAACCTAAATATACTTGGAAAATATCCTAAAAACTTCTGTCTAGCGCATATGTATGCGCTAGATAAACGTTGAAAAACTGTGCAGATGGATTGAAAAAGGTATTTTGGTGGAAAACCATAGTGATGACCATTTTGTGAGCAGCAACTCCTTTTGGGTCAGTGATGGGTCAACTGGCTTCCTTAGCGAATTGGTCTGAATTAAAATCTTAAACATATTTAAAAATCTGAATCCAGTATTCACAAAAACCTTGAGAGGTCATGGAATTTTATTGGTCAAAAATGGTGGGAACCCTGAAGCTTGAAATTTGGTGAGACTTTTTTTATCAGTTGGGTGTCTCACTTTCTGATGCAGTAGTGATTTTTATTTTGAATCAGTCATTTGATACTAAATAGTAATAATTGCGCAAAATTTTACCAAATGAACTGACTTATAGGTCCACAATAATTTTTGAATTTATTTTTTTAAAGGGATAGTTCACCCAAAAATGAAATTTCTCTCATCATCTACTCCTCATGCCGTCATAGTTGTGTATGACTTTCTTTCTTCTGCAGAACACAAACGTTTTTTACGAATCTGTAAGTCCATACAATGCAAGTGAATGGTGACCAGAACTTTGAAGCTCAAAAAAGCTGCATTTACCTCCAGTGGTTAAATACATGTTTTCTGAAGCAATACAATCTGTTTTGGGTGAAAACAGACCAAAATATAACACATATCTTTTCACTATAAATCTTGCCATTGAAGTCTCTAGGCACTATCAAGATTTCAAGCTCATGACGCATGTGCAGACTGCTGATTTCAGGATTTATAATGGAGGAGTTATATTTTGGTCTGTTTTCACCTAAAACTGATTAGTTTGCTTCAAGACATGAAGTAATCCACTAGAATCTTATGGGGTACTTTATTTGCTTTTTGGAGCTTACAATTCTGGTCATTTGCATTGAATGGACCTACAGAGTTGTGATATTCTTCTAAAATTCTTTGTGTTCTGCAAAATATGACATCATACAGATCTGGAATGGCATGAGGGTGAATAAATGATGAACTGTTCCTTAAAATATTTATATGTGCTGAAGAGCATGAAGATTAGTTGCTGCAGTCTAGAATTGGACAAACATTGTTTTTGCAGCACTGACATGGCAACATTTTGGTTCAACAAGTGAAAGTGAACTTCCAAATATCATGGGCACAGTGAAAAGAGAACTGATTCCACAAATGAAAAAAACACCACCTCTCCAAACTAGATCACCACAATCGCACATTCCTGATAAACATGTGACCGAATCAAATGGTGCATATTAACAGTGTAATGTTTCAGTATGGTTGATAAACCTTTCAAGAAATACTGGAAAATGTTATGACCTTTTAAGTATTATCGTGGCCATTGTTTATTCTGATTTCAGTTAATTATTAACACAAATGTAATGGTCATTACAGCCCTTCCCTTGAGGTTGAGAAGCAGTTGAAGTCATGACTCTTTTTTTCCTGATCACTGTAGGTGTGGACACTGATGAGCTGGACAGCAACGTCGATGACTGGGAGGAAGAGACCATTGAGTTTTTCATCAATGAAGAAATTATTCCCATCGGAGATCTGTAATTCCAACAGCAGGTTGTGTCCAGTGTTAAGAAATGACTTTTTTTTTAAATGCCTCTGCACAGTCATGATTACTTATGTTTTGGTATTCTTGTTTTCAGTATCCGTTTTTTAGTGGAGCTGTGTGGACTTGCATTGAAGGAAAAACTGAGGGATCCCCTATAAGAGAATTCCTTGTTATCATCAATCAAGTGCCTTTTAATACTGGTTCCAGCAGAAGGAGAATTTTGTGCCACTGCTTTTAAAACATCGATCTCTTTGGGATTACCTACCCTGCCACCATCGATCAGGCCTGCTCTTGGTGGATCTGACTGTAACGTGATCTTGGTTTTGCCTTTGGTAGATCTCCCTGATCAAAAGGGTGTTACCATGGCACGAAATGCCATAAACTGTTTTTACATCATCACACTGAAGGAAAACTTTTTGTTTCCCAAGATTTTCTGCATGGCAAACTTGTATTCTAGTGTGCGAAAATGGCACTACAGTGGGCTTTATCCTCCTCCATTCAGATTACCTGATATTAAATGCACAACAAGGAAATAAAGATTAACTGAAATCAAATCGTTGTTGTTTTTCTTTCTGAACGTAAAATCAAAAGTGCATGCATACGGGTCTGCGTCACTGAACTTCAGCTGTACACTTTGAAAACCGTAGGGATCTCATATATCTGTGTATTTTGGACAGGGAAAGACTAGGAATAATACACAGTTTTTGTACAGGTTAAACATGATCGGGGACATGATCAAAGTAAACAAGTTTTAAAATGTTCAGAATGGTGCCAGTTCATACATGGCATTTGGTCATTTCTGTCCTCAGTTAATAGTTTTGTATTTTGTAAAGGGGGTTCATTTTCATCTTTGACTTTGGCAATCACATCAATTACCCAGTGGGTCTCTTCATTTGGCACCTAATAGGTCAGCTGCATTATTGTTTCATTAATGCATATGCTTTTGAGCAAGGTGATGGTCAAAAATCCCTGGGTAATTAAAAGGCAAGCAGGTATTGTGTGAAATATACTGTCAGATACCACCAAGTATGGTATCTGATAGGGTGGATGAATGCATGAAGTTGTCTCTATGGAGTATGAAAGCATAATACTTCATTATATTTTAAAAATAGTTGACCGTAAAAATGAACAATTGTCAACGATGGAGGCGTTAAGTTTGTTTGGAACTGACTGCCTCAGTCACTGTTGATTCAAAATGAAAGAATAACTGAAACATTCTGCCTTTTTTGTGTTTAACGGAAGACTTTTGGGTGAACTATAGCTTAAATAAAGTTGACATTGGCAGAATTGTAATAAGAATTTAGTGGCATCTAGGAATTTAAAATTTAAGGGAGCTACAGTGCATCCGGGAAGTATTCACAGCGCTTAACTTTTTCCACATTTTGTTATGTTACAGCCTTATTCCAAAATGGATTAAATTAATTGATTTTCTAAAAATTCTTCAAACAATACCCCATAATGACAACGTGAAAGAAGTTTATCACATGTACATAAGTATTCACAGCCTTTGCCATGACACTCAAAATTGATCTCGGGTGCCTCCTGTTTCCACTGATCATCCTTGATGTATCTACAACTTTATTGGAGTCCACCAGTGGTAAATTCAGTAGATTGGACATGATTTGGAAAGGCACACACCTGTCTATATAAGGTCCCACAGTTAACAGTGCATGTCAGAGCACAAACCAAGCCATGAAGTCCAAGGAATTGTCTGTAGACCTCCGAGACAGGATTGTATTGAGGCACAGATCTGGGGAAGGGTACTGAAAAAAATTCTGCAGCACTGAAGGTCCCAATGAGCACAGTGGCCTCTATCATCCATAAATGGAAGTTTGGAACCACCAGGACTCTTCCAAGAGCTGACTGCCCAGCCATACTGAGCGATCGGGGGAGAACGGCCTTAGTCAGGGAGGTGACCAAGAACCCGATGGTTACTCTGACAGAGCTCCAGCGTTTCTCGGTGGAGAGAGGAGAACCTTCCTGAAGAACAACCATCTCTGCAGCACTCCACCAATCAGGCCTGTAGGCACATGACAGCCCACCTGGAGTTTGCCAAAAGGCACCTGAAGGACCAAGTGATCTGGTCTGATGAAACAAAGATTTAACTTTTTGGCCTGAATAGCAAGTGTCTGGAGGAAATCAGGCACCGCTCATCACCTGGCCAATACCATCCGTACAGTGAAGCATGGTGGTGGCAGCATCATGCTGTGGGGATGTTTTTCAGCAGCAGGAACTGGGAGTCAGGATCGAGGGAAAGATGAATGCAGCAAAGTACAGAGACATCCTTGATGAAAACCTGCTCCACAGCGCTCTGGACCAGCCAGAGCCCAGACTTGAACCCGATTGAACATCTCTGGAGGGATCTGAAAATGGCTGTGCACCGACGCGCTCCATCCAACCTGATGGAGCATGAGCGGTCCTGCAAAGAAGAATGGGAGAAACTGTCCAAAAATAGGTGTGCCAAACTTGTAGCTTCATACTCAAAAATAATTGAGGCTGTAATTGGTGCCAACTGTGCTTCAACAAAGTATTGAGCAAAGGCTGTGAATACTTCTGTACAATTTGCAAAGATTTCAGACAAACTTCGTTCACGTTGTCATTATGGGATATTGTTTGTAGAATTGAGGAAAATGAATTTAATCCATTTTGGAATAAGGCTGTAACATCACAAAATGTGGAAAAAGAGAAGTGCTGTGAATACTTTCTGGATGCACTGTAAATTTTAAGCATGATGAATTAAACTATTTTGAAACCAGTCCAGAACAACACATACATTCATTAAATACTGTAAACCCATAGAATATTTGATCTCTGTAAAACATGCTACCAAGGTTTTTTGCAGAAGCATCTGCAGCGGAGTTATTCCCGTTAAGCGTGTCAAGAAGTATGATGTATTTTATATGATGTATAAATACTTTATCTTTCCAGGTTGTGGTAATTACCATATTTTTTTGGTATTGAGGTAATGCGAATCAGAGTGTCAAATCTAGGGTTCGTACAAGGTGCTGAATACTTGAATTTAGCTTTTTCAAAAGTAAGTCCCGGAGAACCCATGAAAATGGCAATTAATATCAAGAGGTGTTAAGTTATTGAAAAATCTTAAAATACGTTGCTTAAATAATTTAATAAATGAAATGTATTTGTTTATTTTCGTTTAAAATCACGAGGACAGACCACTAGACCACTGCTGATGCAGGTGGCGCTGTAACGTGACAACAGTTACTTTTGGCAGCGCTGTTCGGAATGGGCCAATAACAATCAAGTGTTACTGGAGGATTTAAAAAAATAGATGTAAAACGTTTTGAATTATTTGAATGCAGATCAATGGAGGATTAATTTTTGTGAGCCAAGTTGTCCTTTATGAATAAAAATTTATGTCAACATGTCACAAAATATTTATCCTCAGCGTTTATAGGCAAAAACTGAACTAAATGGAAAGTGTCCATATTTTGTAAGTTGGAAAGTCAAACATTTTTGAGACTGACCCATTTGCAATTTCGGTCAGTTCCTGAAATCTGTTAGACTTTTCCAATTTTCTGTTGTCCAATGTCTGTGTTTCTTTGCCCACTCTAAACTTTTCTTTTTGTTTTTCTGTTTCAAAAGGGGCTTTTTCTTTGCAATTCTTCCCATAAGGCCTGCACCCCTGATTCATCTCTTTACTGTTGTACATGAAACTGGTGTTGAGTGGGTAGAATTCAATGAAGCTGTCATCTGAGGACATGTGAGGCATCTATTTCTCAAACTAGATACTCTGATGTACTTCTCTTGTTTAGTTGTACATCTTCCACATCTGTTTCTGTCCATGTTAGAGCCAGTTGTCCTTTGTCTTTCAAGACTGTACTGTACACCTTTTGTATGAAATCTTCAATATTTGGCAATTGTAAGCATTGTGTAGCCTTCATTGCTCAAAATAATTATTGACTGACCAGTTTCTAGAGTTCTTTCTTTTTGTAATATTTGACCTTATATTGACCTTAAGACATGCAGTCTATTGCATACTGTGGCAACTCAAAAACATACACAAAGACATTGTTAAGCTTAGTTTAATGAACCAAATAGTTTTCAACTGTGTTTGATATAATGGCAAGTCATTTTCTATCAAAATATCAATTTAGCATGATTACTCAAGGATAAGGTGTTGGAGTGATGGCTGCTGGAAATGGGGCCTGTATTTGATCTAAAATTACTTTTTTTAAATGGTGATGTTGCTGTTTTTTTTTACATCAGTAATGTCCTGACTATACATTGTGATCAGCTGAATGCCACTTTGGTGAATTAAAGTATCAATTTCCGAAACAGCAAAATCTGTAAATTATTCCAAACTTGTGGCTGCCAGTGTATAAGCAGATTAAAGGCCTTGTGTGTTTGTTTATGTTTATATTTTTTGACAGTTTAAAGCATTTTGTTGGCCCATTTCAACATTCTATCAATGCAAGTCTATGGGATTTTTGATTGCCTGGTTTGGAAAAAAACGTAAGTCTGATCAGTTAGAAAGTCAGAACAGTCTGAAGGTCTGTGATGAGTTTAGTGAATGTAGCTTGAAAGCTCTATAAGTTACTTTTGATAGATTTGGTCTTTGTTTAGTCAGGAGAATAATGTTAGTTGTGTCAAGCCAGCATAAAAACCTAGTGATCCTAAAATAGCCAGCATAGTGATCCTAAAATAGGCTTTATTTTGATATGCATAATTGAATTTCTTATTTTTATTTTGGAGTAAAATAGGACCAGAAAAGATTTGACAGGCGTTTAGGAAAGTAGCCTACTGTGGTAGTTTGTGTTGTGAAGAAAATTAAATTAAAGGAGCCTTTAGCCCCGTCGTACCATTATTTTGATCATATCTAGATACATGGTGACATAATGATCTATGATTAATGGTTTAGGTGGAATTGGTGAAGCGTGGCCTCAACGCAATAACATTTGCTGTAAATCTTCGAGCAGAGCCGTTGCTTTGAGCACGTAAGTAAATCTCGCGATATCTGCGAGGAGCGCTGAAGCGCCGCTGTGTCAACAACCCGCTCGAGCGAGCGCTCATCCCTCTTCAGCTGACTCCGACCGAGATATCTCGACTCTTGCGATGAGGTGAGACCGTTACTGGCATGTTTTAAACACGTTTCTCCTTCATTTGATCATATTCACGTATTTCAAGATCAATATTCTAGTAATTCTGCGCGCTTGAGACCAAACAGAGCCACTTGATCTCAGGCACGAGAAGCTACAACAAACGTGTCTTTATGACTTCCTATGGAAAAAGTGCTGTATGCATGCATGTCTTTGCACTTGCTCCAGATTTGGATCCATATATTTATCTTATTAGCGGGAACACGGTCGATTCAACAATATCCAGCCTGAACGAAATCAGATTTTAATCGGTGTATCAGTGGATTTAATGTGAGTTTTCGCGAATACGCTCGAATCTTTGCAGCTTCCTCCTCCCACAGGCAGAGATGGTGTCAAAGAGCTACATTGTGTCCAGCTGAATGTGAGGGCTCGCCTTTGCATTTCATCAGTTTGTAGGATATGAACATACGAGCATGGTGAATTGTACCTGTTCAGAGTAACGCTGTAGTTTGCTCTTTCAGACTAACAATTGGCCTGAATTTAAATATTAAATAAACAGAAAGCTAAACGTGCAAACGTATAGTCATCACGTAACTACTTGAGTCCGTTTTTGAATAATTTCTTCTTGATGTTACAAGGCATGAGCACGCATATTATTTTGCTTTTTTTTGTAGCAAACATAAGTGTGTTGTGCTGTGAGTGATGCAGTAAACCAATTCTTTTTTTTTACACCAAGTAATCTTAGTGTCGTAAATGACACTGTTTTGCATATAATTTACATGATATAGAAGCAAATAGACATGGCTGTTTCATGATACATTGTTGCAAAACGAGCTAATTTGTGTTATTTTTTAATATTAAAGTGCTAGCTCACCCAAAAATTCTCTAATTTTTACTCACCCTCATGCCATCCCAGATGTGTTTGACTTTCTTTCTTCTGCAGAACACAAAGATTTTTAGAAGAATATCTCAGCTCTGTAGGTCCATACAATGCAAATAAATAGTGATCAGAACTCAGAAGGTCAAAGAAGGACATAAAGGCAGCATAAAAGTAATCCAAACCACTCTACTGGTTAAATCCATGTCTTCAGATGTGATATAATAAGTGTGGGTGAGAAAATTATCAATATTTTTGTCCTTTTTAACTATAATTCTCCACCTTTGACCAGCACCAATCAGTTGGTGGCTGAATGTGAAAGGGTAGATTTACAGTATAAAATTGACTTATTTAGCTGTTTCTCACCCACACCTATCATATCACTTCAGAAAATGTGGATTTAACCACTGGAGTCTTATGGATTACTTTTATGCTGCCTTTAAGTCCTTTTAGTACCTTCTGAGTTCTGATCACCATTCATTTGCATTGTATGGGCCAAAAAATTATGAGATGTTCTTCTAATAATCTTCATTCGTGTTCGGCAGATGAAAGAAAGTCCTAAACATCTGGGATGGCATGAGGGTGAGCAAATGATGAGAGAATTTTCATTTTTGGGTGAACTATCCCTTTAAATTTGCATGCCTATTCTTTTTTTCTTTACAAATAAAGGTATGATCTACAAATACAATAATCATTGCAACTGAACTGTTAAATTGCTATTGCACCAATTATATAGCTTAAGTCTATAATTTTCTCACTCTTAGGTTTGTCTGTTATAACCACTATTTACAAAGTAGTTATTCTACTGTCGGTCCATTGTAAAGAAATTCACCAAGAGATCTTATTTTAGTAACTGTTGTGCTTTAACATGGCTGTTAAATGCATGATGCGTTAATCTATGATTTCAAACTTAAAAATGCTTTCTGTATTGCATAATTTGGAGACATTACTTGATAAATCTGGTGGAATAACTTGCAGAACATTTTTAAATAGTGGACTAACCACAATTAAATTTTCTTTGTCCTGAAGTCCATCTAGGTGTTTTGCTTATTGGAACTTGTTCCACTCGTTCAAAAAGTAGCACCTCTGTACTATCTAAATCTGGCTTACTCTCAACAGCATGTGACTTTAAAGGTTTGACTTGAAATCCGTTTCACAAGTTACGTAAGGTAAAAGCTTTGTGTGAACGTTGTATAGCTAAAGCGAACATGTTTCTTCTTTATTGCATAATAATGTTAGCCGCACTATTGCAAAATACAGTTTCGGCACAATCTTGACTTCCCTTTTCTGATTTGTTTTCCCTCTACTTTAGGATATGATGTATCCTGTCTGGTCTGTCGATTGTGACATGGAGTTGAGGTGAGAATAGCACTTTCTCAGTCAAAATCAACCAAAATGGCAAAGTCTAGGCTTTTCCGCATCTTTATGATTATGGGTGCGGTCTTCATGATCCTTCTCATAATCATATACTGGGATGATGTGGGGGCCTCAAATTTTTACCTGCACACAACCATCTCTGGGCCTCATCCATCCCGCCTCCCTCCACATGGCCGTTCTGACCCTCAAAAGATTAAGAAAGCAGAGGAGGACAAAGAGAGTTCGTTTTTGACAGACATAGATGCTTTTGTCAACCAATTTTTGGAAGGAACCGTAGACCCTACGGAACAGGTGAGAGGAGAACCGCCCCCCGGAGAGACTCGCAATCAGTCCTCTGAGAAATCGGAGGAAAAATTCGTACCACGACGAGAGTGGAAGATCCATCTCACGCCAATTGATCCGGAGAAAAAACAGCAACAGGAGAGTCGAAAGCAGCTGATACAAGATATGTGCAGCAACACAAGTCTCTTTGACTTCTTTGGAAAGAGCAGGACTTTCGATGACATACCCAATAAGGAATTGGATCACCTCATTGTGGATGACAGGCATGGGATTATTTACTGTTACGTTCCGAAGGTGGCCTGCACAAACTGGAAACGCATTATGATCGTGCTGAGCGAGAGCCTGTTATTAGATGGCGTGCCCTACCAAGACCCCCTAGATGTTCCTCAAGAGCTCATCCACAACAGTAGCCTGCACTTTACCTTCAACAAGTTCTGGAAGCGCTATGGAAAGTTCTCACGGCACCTCATGAAAATCAAGCTGAAGAAATACACCAAGTTCTTGTTTGTCAGAGATCCTTTTGTTAGACTTATCTCTGCCTATCGCAACAAATTTGAACAAGCGAATGAGGACTTTTACAAGAGATTCGCAATAATCATGCTAAAAAAATATAGCAATTACTCCGATCCACCAGCATCGGTGGTGGACGCTTTTGCAGCTGGGATTCGACCATCTTTCTCAAATTTTGTTCAGTATTTATTGGATCCCAGCACTGAGAAAGAGATGCCTTTTAACGAGCACTGGAGACAAATTTACCGCCTGTGCCATCCTTGCCAGATAAATTATGATTTCGTGGGGAAGCTGGAGACTTTGGATGAGGACGCTGAGCATTTGTTGCGGATTCTCCGGGTCGACAATGTCGTCGAGTTTCCTCATAGTCACCGAAACCGAACGGTTAGCAGTTGGGAGCAGGATTGGTTTGCCAACATACCATTGGAATTTAGAAAAGACCTGTACAGGCTCTATGAAGCTGACTTTAAACTTTTTGGGTATTCCAAACCAGACAGGCTGTTACATGAGTAATGCATTTATTACTGGGATGCTGAAAAGCTTTGACCGTACAAGAACAGGAAGAGGAAAATAGAAGATTCAGCCTCCTGGTTCTTTATGTCAGGATCTTTCAAATGATAGTATTGTCGGCATTGAAAGTGGTTTAAACTGGAGTGAACATACATCCCTTTGTATACAGCTGATTTGCTCAGTCCATTTACCAGTATTCCCCTAAGTGTGTTACTATTATTTGTAATGGTCTCATGGACGTATTTGGAGAGAGACTTGCATTTTGATTATTTTAATCAATGCAGACCTTCTTTTGAGATGCTTAAAAAAAAAAGGGGAAAAAAGACAGATCCATGAATTACACCTCATTAATAATATCCTAATTATGAGAAAGTATGTAGGAGAATGGTAATCCCATTTTATTGTTCAATTATATATATTTTTTGTTAACAAAGCACAACCAAGCTAAAATATCATGAGATCTAAAAATGTTTTATACATGTAGGAAGTGCACATAAAATATTTTTTAATATTTTTGTATCATTTCGCAATGAAATGTGAAAAATCAATGCACTTTTGTCCTAAAAGCTAGAAGTTGTCCCAACCCCCCCAAAGCATAAAAGTTTTTATGCTCTGTTACAACAGTTTCATTTCTTGAAAGGAATATTATTGGTTTAATATAAGTTTAGTTCAGTCAACAGCACAAAAAAATCTCAACTCGTCCCTCCTTTTCTTTAAAAAAAAAGCAAAAGTCGAGATTACTGGGAGGCACTTACAAAGGAAGTGAATGGGGCCAATTTTCGGAGGGTTTAAAAGGCAGAAATGTGAAACTTACATTTTTAGAGAAACACTTACATTAATTCTTCTGTTAAAACTAATATACTATTTGAGATTTAAAGTTGCTTAAATCGTTGTTTTTACAGTCGTTTTAAGGTTTACGGTGTTATGTTATGGTGACAAAGTTGTACAATCGGATATAATTACACAGAACAAGTAAGTTAGTGATTTATCACACCAAAAGCATGTTAATGCATAGTGTTTACTTCTTTTGTCTCTACTTACAAATCTGGGTTACAGCAAGGCACTTACAATAGAAGTGAATGGGGCCAAACCGTAAACATTCAAATATTATTTCAAAAGTATATCCACGAGATGTTAACAATTTGCATGTTCATAAGCTTCACATTTCTGCCATCAAACTTTAAAAATTGGCCCCATTCACTTCCATTGTAAGTGCCTCAGTGTAATCTCGATTTTAGCTTTTTTTATTTATTTTTAAGAAAAGGACAGACAAGTTGAAATACATTTTTGTAGTAATCCATATTTTACCATAAACACTGTTGATTGACCTTAACTTGTATTGAACCAGGAATATTCCATTAAGCCTTGTGTATTTTTAATGTTTCTATGGAAATGTGTGTTGTGTTTTAAACATGGAATGTATTAAATCCTTGTTTCTTTTAGTTCACAGTACTGCACAAAAATGTCAGTGTTCTGCAGTGAAGCACATCTTTACCACTGTATTTCTGTAACTGGCACAAAACGAAATTATAATGCTGATGAGCAGCAAGATGAGTAACTGACATCAAAAAGGTATTTCTTTATAAACAGAGAGAATATCACTGGCCTGTGCTTGTCAAGGGAACATTTCTATTCATCATTTTGATATTTTTGCTTCTATTAGTTTGTAGCAGGGACTGGATGATCCCTCTGATCTGCAGAATGCTAAAGATGTTAGCATGTGTGCCAAGCAGTCCGTTTCATAAATATGCATAATTTCAAAAGTACTGTAGCAAACACAATTCAACGTTTTGCTCGGGTAGGCTTAGATTTCAAAACAATGGCCTTGTTTGCAAATTATTTGAAATATAATTGCGGGCTCAAGGTATTTATTTCTGATTTAGTTAAATAATTATTTGGTGTAATGGCTAAAGAAAGTTAAAGCACAAATGTCAGTATTGTTTAAAGTTCCTCCTCTAGTCTAACTAAGTTTAACTTGGGCATGTGCAAAAGAGGAATTTAATTGTTACAAGTATTAATTGTTTTGCCAAGAAGGTATTTCTTTTACTTTCCATCTCGTTTTTGTGCCGCACTTTGCACATTTGATCACATGTATTGGACAGATGTTTAGGACAGAGATAAAGTGTTTTTGGATCTTGATTGTAGATGGAAATCTGTACTGTGCAGCACAAGTGTAGCATGATTGTTCTGAAAGTGATGGGCAAGAGGGAACAAGAAGCCCTCGGGGAATGCCATGATTCTGGTATCAACGCTCGGTTGGGCCCATTTGGTAGCAGTGCCTTTGGAGAAAAGTTTACAAAAAATATATCTTTGTAAGTGGGTCTCTGATTTGCAGTCAACAATCAAAACTCCTATTTTTAAAACATTTAGTAGTACACACAATATGTGCTGCATCATGGAAAATATGGCATTTTTAGCCACAATTCTGGCTTGGCTATTGAGATTTGTCAAAACAGTTCCAGTGTTTCTTATGTCGAAACCACAAGTTCTGTTACGGGGGGGAGAAAGTACAGTACATTGCCTGTGCCATTGATTTATGTTTGCAAAATGAGTACCTGTGTTTTAGATACATTTGGTGCCAGATTGTACAAAGAAAACTGTTATACTGTATAGTGATTGTCTTGATGCCAACATTTAAAAACATTTTTATCTTGATTTTGTGGTCATAGGATTTAGTTGCATGAAGTAATTTTCAGGAAAACATGCTGAAAGCAAAAGGGAAACATTTGTTACATTAAATCAGGTCTTAGCATAAAAAATGTGTTATTTTCTTTTTTTTTGTTGTTGCAATGTACATACCTCTTTTATTTATTATGGTATTATTTAATGCTTCCTTTTCAAAACAAAAAGTTTAATAAAGTTCAATGCATGGTGCAAACACTGTAATGCTGTTATCAGCATATATTTATTTATTTTGCATAAATGGTGTTTATTTATTAAAATAACCATAGTTATTCAGAGAAAGAGCTAGGCTGATTTTGGTACTGTGATCAGTAGAAAAAAAAAAACTTCTAGAAAATCTTTTACAGAGAACGGATTTCAGTATGAACATGTTCATTAGTATGTTGACATCTTAAAAACCACTAGATGGCACACAAGTATGCACGTTTATTGCATATACATACTGCAGTAGTTGTAGCAACAGCCTTGAATGTTTAGATGGAGGATTGTATGAGTGTGTATTCAACTATAAAAGGAAACAGCATTTGCTGTTAGGACATGTTTTGGTATTTTTGTGCTATTTTTCTGCCTTTTGTGTGTATTGTAGGTGTTGCTAATGTACTGAGGCAGATAGGAAGTTCTCTGTATGAATAAGGAAAGGTCAGTGTCTGGAACACTGTGGTCATCAGATGGCCACACAAGGTGCAGCAGTGTCTCAGACACTCACCACAGACTGAATTTGTTCCTTTGTGTCACCCTCGATAGTCACATGAAACACCCAGATTGACCACTCAGTCTCTACTGTACACATAATGATCAATATTTATAAAGTACGTGCACATCAACAAATTCAGCATTGGAAAGCATTTTAACAATCTGTCATACACTGTTTTTTTTTAATTGAATAGTTTTTTACTTAATCAATTCAATTGAATTATTCAGTTCTAATTTATTATATTAGTATAAATATTAATTTATTCTTTTTACATAAAATATCTCTGTGGTAAGGGAAAATTGTCTGCACTACAACGTAAAATAAACAAAATAATATTAATGGTTACTTTAAAGACAAAACTTCACAAGGTAAAAAAAAAACACAAGGTAAAAATAAATAAATAAAAAAAACACAAGGTAAAAAAATGAAATAAAAAAACACTAGGTAAAAATAAAAAACACACAAGGTAAAAATAATAATAAAAAAAGGTAAAAATACTAATAATAAAAACACACAAGGTAAAAAAAAAACACATGGTAAAAATAATTTAAAAAAAACACAATGTAAAAAAAACGACACTAGGTAACAAAAGTAAAAAACTACACAAGTTAAAAAGAAACTACACAAGGTTAAAAAGAAAAATAAATAAAAAAAAACAAGGTTAAAAAAAAAATAACAAGGTAAAAAATGAAATAAAAAAACACTAGGTAAAAAAAAAACACAATGTAAAAAGAAAATACACAAGGTAATATTTTTTTGCAGTAAAATATTAACTAAATAAATACAGTAAATACAAATAATAATACATTTCAGTATATGATTTTGAGGACTTATTTCAAATTTGGGACAGTTTCTGTTGGCCACTTCATGTCCAATGTAAAATCTGGGTCCTGAAGCAAAACCCATCTGTCTGTGCCATAGAGGGTAAGTGACATTATCAATGGTACTGCTGATGCTAGTGTTTTCTTGTACTGTAAACTGCAGGCTCTTTGGAAAATCCTGCTCAGGATTATGCAGGGATGTAATCCCACCTTTCTTGCTTTGTCTTCCAATAGAATTGTAGAGCCTTTATAAAAATGGCAAAATAATGTCTTTGCTACTGTCAGCATGGACCATTACTAAGTAGTCGAAATTCAATTTATGTGTTGTATACAATAGATACGACCTGGATAATTTCATTATAAAACTCTATGGGTAGGATGGATTTGTTGATCTTGATTATTGGCCATATAGTTATTTGGAATGAAAGAAAAATGTGTTAAGATCCACTGCCTGTACTGAGAAGATTACCACCTAATTAATAGCTGGTGATTCCTGTTAAAATAACGGGTGTATTTTACTGTCTAATCTATATTTGCCTATTAATTATGCCCACAGGGTTTGTTTTCTCAGAATGTGTGAAACACTGCTTTGGTCAGTGGGAACTAATTATTCACAATAAAAGCAATTTGAATAAAATATGAGCTAATTGCATGATTTGGGATTTTAGATTAAGTTAATCTCTGTCCAGGCTGATTGCTGAAAATATATTATGTGCACCATGATCCAGAGACCAAGTCCATTTAGCTGTTTCTTTGCACTCCAATATCAAACAGACAGCTCTGTTAAAGACTTCTATCACCTTCCTCTCAGGTTAAATAGAAAATGAGATGCCTTTTGAGATCTGGTCCTGTGTGCCAAAGTAATCTGATTTCCATTTTAATTCATTAAACATCAAAATGGTATATCAGTATTTTGGGCTTTATTTATTCAATCAGAACTGCCCGTTGATTTCCTGTCTTTCCCTTTTTTTAAGAATTCTTAAATGTAGATGTGCTCCTAGAGACAGTGGTGTCTGTTCCTGTCTCAGTGATGATTTTCAACAGAACTCTAATGAGAAATGCTAATGAAAATGGTCTGCCGATATAGGTCGAATAGACCAAGGTTATTTTTTGTCTTCATAATGAAATCAGTGATGTCAAATAAATGTCCTGCCCTATTATTGAATTGACACCGCTAAAAAGCTCTCAGCAAAGGTCAGTGTCACAAGAGGTTTAATTTTAGCTGGTGTTAGAGGAAGAGACAAGTTTAAAGATTTTGAGAAAGTATGTTGCTCAGTATTGTAGCTCAGGAGATTTAATCACCCTTTAAAATCAACATGAAACTGGGAGTTGATTGAATCGTGATTAGTGGGGATTCCATACCAGAATGGACCAATGTAGCTCTGAGGATGGGATCTGTTGAACAGGTGGTTGGAGAAGAGGAGTTGATAAATAGTAAAAACAAATTCAGAGGGAGAGCAAGTTGTTCTATTTTGAGAAAACATTACAAAGACATTTGGGCCTTATTCACTAATTATTGTGTGGATTTTGGATACTTATACTCACAGAAATTAATTACGCACATACATTTTTTCTTACTCTCATTCTAATGTTAATGAATCGGAATGCATGAAGGTCAAGAATGTCCTTTTTTTACTCTAAATTCTCCTCACCGCCCAGCTGGTGGCGATATGCATGAAGAATGCGAATCAGTTTGAAAGCATTTGAAGATTTGCTGCTACTGAGGTTGAGGTATGGGCAGGTTTAGAATTAAGGGTTAATGTGAGGGGTTAGGGGTAAGTTTAACAATGTAATTGCAGATGTAATTAAATGCTGGTACTTTAAAAGTAAGTACAATGCAACAACACGTATGAACATAATCAGTACATTGTATCAAATTCTGAAGGACATAGTAGTTAAAGACACCTAATATAAAGTGGGTCCAAGAGATATCTGCACTTTGATATAAAAGACGTGATATAAAATACTTGATTGTGTGTCTATATGTATGAAACTAAGATTTCCAGCAACATCTGTTGATGTTTCCAACTTTAAGCTGCCCTAGTTAGTGCTGTCAGTTGACCTTGGTTCACACGCTTAAGGCCTTTTTGGAAAGGCCAGCTGGCATCTCCCAGGAAAATGATTGCAGATGTATGCATGTAGCAGTCATACTCTTCTATCTTGATGGAAGTCTATCACAGCTGAGGCAATATGCATGCAAATAGATGGTTAATATGCAAGCCTTTCCATCAAAATATACCATCACACATCTGCTGGCACTAAAGTCAATTGTTCCAGCTCTCCTCAGAGGAGGTGACAGTGTTGCAAGTCAGTTGCTCTTATCATGCGGTCACCACAGCACAGAATTGGCTTGTAAACATGTTTTTGGAAAGAGGTCAGACTGGGTTATGGTCTACAATGCCATAGCATTCTCAAATACTGTTCTGTCCACAGAAAAGAATGTTAAAATCTTGAGCAGTGATTCTCAACTGGTTTTACTTCTGGACCCAGATTTTACATTGGACATCAAGTGGCAACCCAACACATTTTAAAATGTAACCTGTGTTTAATGTAGTCTGTGTAATATTTTCTTAAATGTATGGTTCAGACTCTAAATTTTTATTGGATGAGCCATGTTCAAAGCCATTTTATAGTAACTATTAACACAACTGTGTCATTCTATATTATTGTGGCAAGTTGCTACTTTGTTCGGCAATTATAAACAGCCTAGGTGAGGATAATGAACTATATTTCTTGGTAGAAGAACTGTTTATTAAACATTGATGTCTTTTGTCATATTACTATTTTATAAAAGCAATAAGCCCCATTACAGGAATTTTACAATTGTAAAATAATTTTACCTTGCATAGTTTTGTTCACGGTGATGAGGGCATTTCACGCAACCTGTCCGTGTTGGCATCTGCCTAATTTGGCTTGCTTCTAATATGTGACAGATGCATTTTCACCAAAATACTATATAGCTTGAATGGAAGTTCAGCCTTAAAGGTTAACAACAAACAATATGGGAAGGATGCATGACTATAAATATTTGAATGGGGATACAAAAAAGGGAGTGCTACCATGCCTTGATGTGGAGTCTTATTGCTCATTTATTGTATTTTTTTCTCTCGACTATGTCATATGGATTTGATCAGACCAAGCTAAATGCACTGGATTCTAAAAATATAATCTATCAGACATTCATGGATTTTGTTTTGTGCATCTCTTACATGTCATTTCCACCTAGGGAATAAATGTGTCATGATAAAAGAAATGCAAGCTAGCTTCTACAAGGTGACAGGTGAATTTGCAAAAAATTACAATATAGTTTGATTGGATGTCCACAACAGGAGTTGGGTTAGGGACACATTATGAGTCAGGTCACTAGACGTTTAAGCCATTCGGACAAGCAGACCCATACACACCTAGCTAGCATACATTCGGTGCACATTGCTCTTCAGAGCAGCAGCAGTACACAAGTCTTGGCGGTAGATCTGCTTGTTTGGAGGGTTGTGTTGTGCGTTCCCTACTTTGTCGGACAGTGGAATCATTAACAGTTGGTTGACTTTAGCTAAAATTGGTATGTGCTTACTAAAATGCAAAACAATACATCCAGTACACAAACTGGTAAGTGTTGTTGGGCGAAAATGTCCATGGAGGGGCTCCAAATGAGAGTTGCGAAGCGAGCTGTTTTTAGCTGGACAGGCTATAATATATTGAAGAGGAATGCAGATTTTATAAACTGCACCCCCTAAACCAAAGCCCAAACCTAATACTTACCATCAGTGGAGTAAAAATGTAATGTCAGAGAGAAAGATGCAATCTTCGAATCATGCTCGTCACTGATTATGTGACAGTTTTCTGCACGGGATCCGAACCCTAGTCTCCCACACTGTTGATGCAACATGCTTCCGGTTGCCCCACAGGGGAAGGTTAACATCTTAGAGCCACTGCAAATATGTCTGATGGGAGATGGCACTTGTCAGCGAGTTGGCATAATGTGGACGATCATAGGGTATCGGAAACTCTTATACAATAAACAACATGCCGACTTCCCATGTGATCATGTTGCAATTGTTGGGGGATTGTATTTATGTCTAATTGTTCAGCAGCATGTCATATATTCTTGATGCAGCTTGTCTTTTTCTAATTGTGCAGCAACAGCAGCAGCATGTCCACATGTTTTAAGCTGTATGTCTGTGTATGTTCTAGCTGGAGTGAGTCTATGTTCTTGCTCTGCAGAAGCAACGTAGCAGATCTAGTCCGCAAAGACCAATATCCTATCAATATGCCATACCCACATTAACAAGCTAAATCTTACAGAGAGTTGTCATGACAGAACTGAAGTTCTTCTAAATGGATTTTACGTAGAGTCCCTCTGTGGCACATGACATCCGTCTTGGAAACAGAACAAGGTTTAATTTATCTGTTTTCAAAGAGATCTTATCTAGAAATTTAGAGGCAGTAGCACTTAAACTGTTTCAGTAATTGATTTATCACATATGATTTGTGATTCTGGCTGGATATTCGGGTAATTTCTGTCTCCTTAGTGATGATGAAGTCATTTGTTACCTGGCCGCATCCTGATATAACGATAGCAAAGTTTTTACTTCATTCTATCCTGCTGCATCCATCCTTGATGGATTTATATTCTCTCTAGGCTTCTCTTTGATGTCTCGAGAGAATTTGTGGGCATGTGTTGAGTTTCCACAGCTAATTAATGAATGCAGAAGAGCTCTAGGGATCACATCTTTTGAGGATTTGTATTGACCGTATATCATCGGTGTCCTCTGATGTCTCTGATACATATGATGTATAGCAGATTATTATGTCTTAAAATGGCATACATGGAACACTGCATGGGTAGTATGTTACTTATTTAGAGCTAGGTTGCAACGTGGCATGGCATTGCATCTCTCCGTTAGATGGCCTTGAGATTTTTAGGGAGAAACAAGAGGTTAGACCATCAGGAGTGCACTCACCTGCACTTGTGTCCGTGGGATGTTCTCTCCTATCTGGACTCTACTGACAAGGATTTATCTTGGGAAATGAATGGTATTAAAGGGAATGTAAAAAATGGAACTGGTCATGCATATAAGCTTAGTCCTGGATGATATATGACAGTGACCATTGAGCCACTCTGTATTTAATCATGGACTCACCCTGATGGGGTTAATGGAAATGGAACTAGGGTTAAAAGTGAGTCATTCACTGTAAGTGACTTTTGCACTTTGAAGGAGCCTATCCCTGGAAAACAGTTGGCCTGAACTGTTACCAAGAACCCAGTCATGTTACAGTACATGTTACAGTCACTTTAAAGTTTAAAAAGCTCCCAAAAGGGTCATAAAAGTATTCTTGGTTCTTGTGTGATGACGTTTGGTCATGAGAAGTGAACAAACAAGTGACATTTGATGTCACTTATATATCAACATATTGGATTTATAATCTGGTTATATGTGTTTACAATGATTTGATTTAAATTTGAGAGTGAATAACAACTTACATTTTGGTCTGTCCATCATGCAAAATGATCATGTGCTGTTCCTTTAGAAATCAGATGCATGAGTCGTATGGGCTGCTTTTACGACACTTTTGGGTGATTTTTCAAAGTGTTAAAGTGAGTCACTCTCTACTGCTATTGTAATGAATCCAACACCAAAAAATCCTTTAAAATATATCACATTTTTGGTCAAGCTCCAAAAAGGACAAACAACTCAAAAGTATCATCAATGTAGTCCATATGACTTGTGAGCTAAAACCTCATCCTGCATTCGGTTACAACCATGTTCATGTGAAGTCAGAAAGGAGAGAGAACATATGAAAATCACCTAATAATTTTCCAAAAGATTTCCAAAAGATCACTAAAACACGCTACCTGCCAAGAACCCTTTTTTTTTCGAGAAGCATAATGATATTTTGGAAGGATGCTTCCGTATGCTTATACACTTATATAATTCACTTAAACAATTCATGCAGAAAATCACATGCACTAAATATTTGTCCTTTAGGACATGAATGATTATACATATTTATTTGAAGCCGATATATATATGAACAGTGGCAGATATGCCCCTGTTCTTATATATCAATGGTGCAGAGAATGAATATGTTTTGCCTGAATGAGTTTCATTTCAGCAGAGCCAAGATTTGGTAAATGGAATTAGTCGACTGCATAATTAAAAAGAGATAAACAAATGCAATGCAGGCCTGAGAGACTGGAGCATTTGCTGTGGAATTGGCCTTTCTTATATACTCTCTTCATCGGTGCTGGGTAGTAGCAGATTACATGTAATCTGGATTATGTAATAAATGTAAAAAAATCAAGTACATGTAATTGGATTAAATTACATTTTAAAATACTTGTAATCAGATACATAGTTACATATTAACAAGGCAACGGCAGTAAATAATTAATTTGCTGATCACCCTAATCATTCTCTTTTTTCAGTCTTTTATATTTTTCAATCTAAATCAGCACACCGCTGATATACGATCGGTAAATCTTCAAGTTTTTTAAGAAGGAAGTGGGGGTTGTGTGTATTGCACTTAGAACTGATATTCACTACTAGCCAGTCAGGTCTACCTCAGCATTTAACCACTGGATCTATAGATATAATTTAATATTTAAGAATGTGTGCAGACATATTGAACTTAATTGCTTCAAAGGATTTAGTGGATGCCATCTCAAAGGAACCTGCCCTCAGGGTACACGATTTTAAAAAAGTTATAAGGAGCTCTTTTTGTTAGTAATGTAAGCCCGTTTATCGGTCCAATGACGGTCTCCAATAATACGGGTGAAAGTCTCTGCGCGTTACTGTCTTTCTTGTTACGCAACACAACAATATTAAATGAAATACATTTTCTCTTATGTATTACCTCGTTTATTCATCTGACTCCATAAATGAAAAAGGTTTTTAATGATATCTGAGTATCATTAAAAGTGAGCGAATGTTTGATTATTCCTTTAACTCTTTAATTATACTTTACCCGTTTAGATTAAGAAACTATGTCGCTTTGAGGTCCTCGCGTGTTTTCTCTACACCGCGGGTCTCACGATCACAAGCGGCCAGTATAGGCCTATTTCACAAAATGGCGACCGCAACCAGAAGTAGGGTAACGATTCTTCCGGTCGCGCCGCCGCTCTCTATGATCCCCATTCATTCTTGGACATTCTTCGCAAAATGGACTGTGAACAGCGTGTTTTTTCTCAGTCATTCATGTACTTGCCAAAAGTACATATATCCGATGTTGTCCGTTTTGTTGACATTTTTCAGGGAGATGTGAAACGATCAAAATTGGACAAAGGTTACAAATTCTTTTTGAGCAATTTATTTTTGATTACCAAGGTATGTATTATTTACTGATAGGCGATTTACCTTTTGTTGGTTTTATGGATGAATTTCAAAGTGGTGTAATAAAAAAAAACGAGTTTTAACCATGTTTGTGTGTATTTGGACACTTCAGTCTCAAATATTATTGCAGGGACAGTGGTAATTAGGGCCAGATGTTATTGGTCGTTAAGAAAGCGTGAGGAACCACATCAACTTGAGGTAAATACATACTGGATTTAGCTGATGATGAATGGTATATTTTTTGATAACCAAGATAAATTCTACTTGTCTCAGTATTAATATTAACGTCAGCTGCTATAGTTAGAAAAAACAAAACAATGTTACATTCATTAAAATGGCATTGCACTTGATGACACTTACTCTACCAATCTTCACCCACAAAATCAATAAATAAATAGAAATGATGTCTGATTGTATGTGTGATATCTAGTGGCTTTAAAAAAAAAAATCATGTTATTTAGTTGTCCAGGAGAGTGCAGCAATCTTACACTAGATTATGGCTCATTTTCATGTCATCACCATGAATGAAACTAAGAATTGTACATCTTTACAGTAAATTTAATTTAACTTTGCTATTTTATCTAAACATGAAAATAATGAAATTAAGGCAAATAAATAATAAAAAACTAATTTTACACTAATGATATTACATTTTACACTCACCCGGGAGCGCTGGCTGTCGTAATCGTGCTCCTGCACCAGCAGCCGGCATCAGCACTTTCCACTTCTGCTTCCTCGAGTACACAACAGACACCTCTTTTTGCCGTCAGTGTCTGGCGTAATTTAACTTCTCCCCAGTTGTTCCAGGAAAACCGAGAAGGTACGGCCTGCGGTGTAAGATACTTACGACCGGACTCTCTAACACAGACTTCGTCCTCCGTGAAGTGCTTAGCACACAAAAAGTACTGCCTTTCCTCACTGTGAACGCCGGCCCTCCTCTCTTCAGTATAGCCCATATCCAACGCCTTTTCAACATTTCATCGCAAGGAAAGCTGTGAAATGATAAATAGGGTTGTTTCTTTTTCGAGTTAAAACATGAAGGTGCGCAACATGTCTGACTGCTTTTAGATTCCGCCATTGTTCTCCGACTGCTGCTGCTAGCGCGTTCACCGGAAAATAGTTTACCCTACTTCCGGTCTCGGCGGCCATTTTTGTGAAATAGGCTAATTGGATCATCAAACAGAGGTAATTGCTATATACCTGAGATCGGTCACGTTCACGTATACACAATCAAAGATACTTCAGTATAGCCCCATGGAATTGCATACACTTGAATGTAACTTAACTTTTTCTTCAGTAGAGGTCACGGCCACTATTACAGATGTAAGTTGACCAACATAACTTCTGTTATAATAGCTTTGGATTGGCCATGCGTGGTTTCCCACGTACACTTATCTGGAGAAACATCAAATTAAAACAGAGGTTAGACACCCGAATTTAGATTGGTCAAGCAGGATTTTGCTGTTCTAAACGGAAATTCCCTTTTTGTCTATGCAAACCAAGTACACTTGAATCGATGCCAATTATTAGTCGTCACTAATCTGACGCAGACTTGCGGTAACATACGAATCGTTCAATCTGTTTGGGAAAAGCAATTTCAGAGTGAGTCAGAATAAATAAAATGTTTACAATTTATTGACCAGGTAAATAGAACAATAATTCAAAATCCAATTCATCGAGTGAAATCATCAATCAAGTAGGCTATAATAACAGCAATTCAGAAATTGAGGAATTCATACACACATTTACCTGGCAACAAGAACTACACACAGCGACCGTGTGGGAAGTCTACCTACAGACTCCCAGAACCTTTCGTCCCTTCTCCTTATAAACCCAGATAATTCAATAAACCTACCAAATGGTGGTGTCTGTCATTATAATTAGATTTTGGTCCCCTGTTGAGGGGTTCACAACTGAGGGATCAGATTTTGTAATTGAATGGGTTCTTGCTTCCTGTAGATTTACATACAGGGGTAGTTTGTATGGGGGATCTGGGGAAGGGCACACCTTTAAGGGGCACACCACATTTCACATATTTTATAACTTCTTTTAACTTTTCATTATGGCTGGGAGAATGAGACCAGCTTACCAGGCGCACTGAGACACTTTAAATGATACCAAACATGTGTGTAAAAACAGTAAATATACCTAACATTGCATAGGTTTTTAGTGAGCTTCAAGTGAGGAGTGAGATGAAGAGTCTTTAGAAGGGAGGTGTTAGCTGCACAGTCTGTTGCTTCTCGGATGTTGCTATTACATATGCGAGAAAGGGTTCAGGTGTTAATTCTCATGAGAGCCTTTTGTTTTCTCGAGGAGAAGCCCAGACTCACTGGCACCCGCCTTACAGTAATAAAAAAAATGAATCAGTTTTCTTCCTCTTTGTACTTTTATGTTATAATCATTTTCTTACTGAAATGCACGTGACATAAATTAAAATAGAATCAGGCTAAAAGTAATCCAAAATTAATCCTTTTAAATTACTCCTAAATGTAATCTATGAGATTAAATTACTGATTGCAGTTTTTGTCATGTAATTTGTAATCAGTACCTGATTACAATTCTCAAGCAATCCACACTACTACAGTCACACAGCACAGATTATATGCTGATATCAATAGCATGGCACTCTTGATTTGATAAACAGTGGAATAGATTATGCAAGATGATAGTTTGAATGTATATTATTGTTCCTAATCTAAAGGCATATGAGTTAAAGATCCATGATCACTCTTAAAAGGAAGGTTCACCCATTGTCCATACAATGCCAGTCAAAGGGTTCCAGAACTTTCAAGCTCGAAAAAGGACATAAAGGCAGCATAAAAGTAAGCCATAAAAATCATGTATTTTAATTAATGTCTTCTGATTACTTGTTACTTTTATGCTGCCTTTCTGTCCTTTTTGGTGCCTGAAAGTTTTGGACCCCATTGACCCTATGGACAAAACACCTCATACATCCTTCAAACTATATTTGCTTTTGGTTCTGAGGAAGAAAGAAATTTACATGAGTTTGAGATGCCATAAGGGTGAGTAAATGATGAAAGAATCATTTTTCTGTGTATTATCCCTTTAAGGAGCAACAGAAAATACACACGAGAAACTATGAATTTTAAAAGTGTGAAAGTGTATAAAAAAAGCAAACATTTAATCCATTTCATTTTGAAAACATTTTATTGTGCATGTTCACCCTTTTTGTGGACTTGCAGAGTTCTTAGTTCATTACATACATTTTTTGTAACTGTTTAGTATTCTGTGAAAAGATCTCAAATTGTT
Source organism: Xyrauchen texanus (assembly GCF_025860055.1). Classification (NCBI taxonomy): domain Eukaryota; kingdom Metazoa; phylum Chordata; class Actinopteri; order Cypriniformes; family Catostomidae; genus Xyrauchen; species Xyrauchen texanus. Next base: position 17,664,762 of record NC_068283.1, on the reverse strand, counting down.
TTTGCAATAAAACAAAGCACAACATTTTTCATATTTTAATAAATTTGGTATAAACAACAATGGCTTCACAAACACTGATTTACATGTCTTTTGAATATTCTTTAATGCAAATGTACTGTAAAATGTAACCATATACAGAATTTGTTGGTTTTGCATAAAAGGATGATATTATCAGATATTAATAGAGTCTGTTATTTTAATCAAGAAGTGCTCCTTGTTCTTCTATCTATTATGACCTGTCCCTGTGAAAGATGTGCCACTGAGCTCTGGCTGATAACAGCCCATAACTCTCCTGAACTGAATTACCATTCATCTTCAAAATCTGCTCTCTGCAGACGCTAATTCTTACGAGTCATACATTTCATTGTCATTGCATTTTTCCACTATCTGTATTTCATCATGCTCTGGATTCTTATAATATAATCTATCAGACCTTTCTGCATTCTGTATTAGTTCATCTCTTGCTTTTCCAATACCTTTTCCTCACAGTGAATATGTGTCATGATAAAAGAAATGAAATAGAGAAGGATGGTTTTGTATAATATTCTTTTTTTTCAGGGTGTGGATATATTCCCATCAAAAGGTCTAACCACTGAACGCACAAAAAAATGATTCACAATCAAGCATGGTACATTTAATTTAATAGTATCATTATGAATATAATCTTCTCAAGGCAATTAGGACCTATAGATTCTGCATGCCCTTCATTTCATTCATGCACAGAATTCCTTAATCTGATCCAGTGTTCCTGAATGCAGATGTTTATGTCTATATGTTTATAGACAGAGTATGGGAAATCAGTGTAATGCATTGTACAGTTCACATAGATTTGTTTTGTTTCTACCAGCATTTAAAACACACCTGTTCTGCTTTTGGTGGTGAGAAATCGAGCATTTATGTACAATCTGTGTCATTGATGTCTTTACAAAACTGTGAGCCTGATCTCATGAAAATTACGTGACTGTGGCGACATATTTGCAGAATTATATTGCGTGACTCCTTACACATATTGCGACAGTTTTGATATAAATGTCTACTGAGTGGCACTAAAAGGGAGCCACTATTACACTATTGGCTCATGTGTCAACTCGCATGCTCTTTAGTACCCATACCCCGACCCTTTGCATCACAAGTGCAACACAGTTTGCCCCCGACTTTCTACTCGTGATTTGTTAAAAAGGAAATAAAATATATTGTTGTTGTAGCACCTCTAGTGTTCATTTAACAAAGAAAACTGCAGCAAAATGTAAAACGAGCCACATAAAACTAATTTTGTGCATGTACAATATAACTGACGAGGCAATATAACTGTTTACAGATACAATCACTATGCTAATGTTGCATCTAAGCACTTTCTCTGCTGATTTTCTTAGAATGGCTAGTGGCTAGCACATAATTGCATGCTATTTTACAGCACTAAAGGCAAATAATCAACAATTAAAGGAATAGTTCTCACATTATTTACTCACCTTTGTGCCGTCTCAAACTCGTATGACATTCATTCTTCTGCAGAACACAAAGAAAGAGATTTTGATGAAGATACGAGTTGTTTTTGTTCAACACTTCGTAATACAGAAAGGACATAAAGGCAGCATAAAGGTAATTCCTATGACTCGATTGGTTTAGTCCATGTCTTCAGAACCAATGAGATCGGTTTGTGTAAAAAAACCTTTTTAACTTTAACCTCCTGAGACCCCTTCTTTACGGCTGTGTGTATTTTTAATTTCACAAAGTTGTGAAATTTTAAGTAATACCAAGCTATAGAAAGTCCTATTTTTTCATCAAATAGTTTGTGTCCAGGAGTGTTGGTTATTCATAGTATTGAGACGTTAGACATTACAGCTGATTTTCTATATTTCGTATTAAAAGTAATGGCCAGCATCATCAAACCATATTCGAATACAATTTTGCATTATAAAATTCGGAAATTATGTACTGATTTTCACTGTCCCATGTCTGCCAAATATGTTGAGTGGTCCAAACATCATCATGCAGCCTGAAAATGAATTTTTGGTCAGATTTTAGGAGTGAATGCACTTAGTTGCAAAGAAAAATATAGGACGCACTGTTGCTCCCTATTTAGTGAATGACTTCACCTCCAGTGTGCTCTCTGTCTGCACTGGTCTCAGAACAGTTCGAAATGCTCCTTATTTTCATCCTAACTTCATATAAAGCCTCTGAAAGCAAACTGTTTCAGTTTTTGGATGAATACATTTATTCTCAATATGAAAATGTACAGTAAATATATAGGAATGTATTTACTCAACTTTAGTTTTTTCAACTTTTGAGGGAATAAGGCCCCATTTTCCACATGTAACCCTTAAATGACAGTGTAGAGTCTTGTGAACAGTATTCAGTTGTTTTTAATTCATTTAAATTATGCTTTACATATAGTGAAGCCAAAATACAACGTCCACGCATGTGGACGTGGGGTCGCAAGAGAATAAATCTTGATATTATCAGTCTCCTTGGTGATCATGCTTTGAAATTCGATTAAACTTTCTCGTGCTTGAAACATGTGCAGAGTGCTGTACACACCGAGCTTCAAATCATGTTCGTCAAAGAGACTGCTTTGTCAAGATTTATAGTTAAAAAGGTGATCCGTTTCTCACCTAAAAACAATGGTATCGCTTCAAAAGACATGGATTAAACCACTCAAATCTTATGGATTACTTTTATGTTGCCATTTTGTATTTTTTTGGAGCTTGCATTGCATGGACAAAAACAACTTCTATCTACATGAAATATATTTGTGTTCCACAGAAGACAAAGTGATGTGAGTTTGAGACGGCATAAGTGAGTAAATAATGAGAGAATTCTATTTTTTGGGTGAACTCTTCATTTAAGTGCCTTGCATCTTTTTTAAGACAATGAGGGGACTGACTACAGGTTTGATAATTCAGGATTGCTCCGAGACACTATCCTCCCTGAGATGCTTTGGAGAGACACCATCTGGCTGTTGTTGGAACACCAATCAGAGAGGGTCTCCATTGACACCTGGCTCACGACAACTTGTCGCTGGACAGCTTGCTGCCGTTTGAGAGAGAGGAAATGAGACAATTTTCTAGAGCTGGAGGATCCATGGACCGAGAGCATCCTCTGATGATACTTTGACCTGACTGCTCTGGCAGAGCGGTACAGATCGCCTAAGAAACAATAGCAGATGGGATTGAGGCTGGAGTTAGTGAGGCCCAACCACTGGGCAAAAGGACGAGTCTGCAAAACCCAGTGAGATGGATGGACCTCCTGGTCAATCAGAATATCTGCCACATAGAGTGGGAGCCAGGAGACAGCGAAAAGAAGGACCAAAGTGACCACCACCTTGGCGATCTTCTTGCGCATCTTCAGGCGCGAGGCGTGCATGGCCTGGCTGTGAGGATCAAAGTCAGTGAAATGTTGAGAAGCCCACCAGAGCTTCCTGCCTGTTAGAAAGCTGATGATCAGGTTGAAAGTCACAGGTATACAGTAGAGAGCGACGAAGAGAAGAACATTGTAGGCCTGCTTGAGAGTCGCCTGAGGCCAGAGCTCTCTGCAAATTGGCACTACAATGTCAATCAAGTGGATCTCATCCACCTTGATCATGAAGAGTAAAGGTGCAGAAATCACAGAGGACACCACCCACACGCCCACAATGGTGATGTAGATCTTCTTCTGAGTGAAGTAGGAGAGGGAATTCAGTGGATTGTGAACACTGTAGTATCTGTTAACACTGATGACGGTCAGGCTGAGGACACTGGCTGAAACGGACACAGCCTGGATGAAGGGAACGGCTCGGCACAGGAGGTCTCCATACACCCATGCTGTGTAAATGGTGTGGCCTAGCGTGATGGGCATACAGATGCAAACCACCATCAGGTCACACACTGCCAAGTTGATGAGTAAACTCCGTGTGGCACTGATGCTCTGCATCTTATTACTCTTTTGGCAGGTAAGCATTCGAATGGCCATGAGATTTCCAATGAAGCCCACCACAAATGATAATGAATACATCACAGTGAGAGCGATAGTGGTAGGCTCCTTGATTGTCAACAGTAGCAGTCTCTCCAGTTCTCCACCCTGGTGGAGGAAAAAATCACTCTCGAAGTCCTCCACTTCACGGAGAGAGCCATTCAAGGACAGAAAGGCATTCGAGAGCTGAAGCTCTTTTTTCAGGAAGCTTGTCGTGAAATTCATATTCACTTTGCTCTCTTATAGGTTTGTGAAATGTATGTGAGGTTTCATAGGATGTAGTCTCAGTCAAAAGGCTATTTCAAGCATCCCAGAGGCAATCACTAAAGATCAAGGTATCTTCATCTTCAGACAAATAGAGTTCGGTAATGCAATCCATGATTTAGCCAGCTCCCCTCTAGAAAAATCAACATGTCACATTAGCATGTTAATTAATTTGATGATATAACATCTAAGCAACTGCATTAAAAACAGAAGAGAATTTCTAAACGTTCATGCTGGATTTAAATGGTAAGCCTTAAAATTGAAATAAACTATCTGCATAGAACAGTGCTGATCAAAGACAAAAATCACAAATCATATTTGTATTTCTCTTTGCAAACTTCACAATCAATTATTGACTTACTCAAACTCTCAGGATTAAAATATGATTTGCAACCACTTAAACGGAGTAAATTGATAACTGGCTTTAGGAAGTGTGTGTGTGTGTGTGTGTGTGTTACTGTTACATCGTAAATTCAGTAGTATTAGCGATTTCCCCCTCTTACATTTCACGCGTTTATGTCTATAACTTTTGTCACTTTCTCTTTTGATGCTTCTTTCGTTGATTAAATTAATAAATAGATAATTGTACATATACAAACTGCATTTAAGATCAACACCACTCTGTAGAGCGTCGTGAATAAAACGTAATTTAAGAAAGGTAAATACATACCTACGATGTAGCGAAGTGTTTGTGAAAGGGCAAGGTGCGCGCGCGGGAACTTGTTGTGTTTGCTTCTAAATCTCGAGCTCTTCTGAAGAACTGAGCGGCTGCGGCTCAGAGGAGAATCTCTCTACTGACAGAGGTGATGCGTGTCCGCTGATGTGATTGGAGCAGTTTTCTTATTCACCTCATCTCTCCGCATACTGAGGTGTTGATCACTGGATAATTAAAGAAGCGGATATAGCGGGGAAGGCGTGAAATGAACTGCAAAATGATGTGCGATGTCTGGATAAAATGTACAACCTTTAACTTGTTTTTGTTTTGTTAATTATATCATGTAATGCACTCATAAAAATATTTTAGCCTATTTTTAATATTTATGCATTATGATTTCATAACAACAATTCAACAAATGTATTTCTACATTTAATATTTAATATTTCTAGGTCTAATATTTAACAGAATTAAATTAATAAAACTTAAATTATCAAGTATTTATTTAATCTAATTTTATTAAATATTTCCCAAATAATTTCGATAGAATTCTGTTATAAAATTGAAATGCTTAAATCTTAAAATATGTTTTTGAAGATATGATGTGTTTTTATTTTTTTGTTGATTTATTTGATAAACATCAAATAGTGTGATGAATCCTAAATTTGGCCATTTTGAGATTAGGCACTGGATAGACTGTCTGTCTGTCTGTCTATCTATCTATCATCTGTCCACCCATCCCGTCCGTCCATCCATTCATGTAGATACTGTAGCTGTCTGTCTGATTGTGATGTCTTTATAACCATAAAAACTACTTTTATACATGAAAGTTTGTCTTGACAAATTTACCTATCTAGATATATGAGTAAATGTTGAGTAAATATGGCTGAAAATAAGTTTGAAAAATTTAGCAATTTTGTCTAGCAATTAAATGTTATTATATGAAATTTGATGTGCCATTTTCCATCCTGCTATCAACCGATATCGATATCAGCATCGGCCATTAAAAAAGACCCCAGGCTGCCAGTCGATCACTAGTTGTGATCAAACATATAAGCAATTTAACGATTCATTTTTAATTTTAGCTATGTTTAGCCTACCTGTGGCCTTCAGGTTACAGAGTTGCACTGTCAGCCTCATATGCACTCTCAATCATGTGCGTTGTCTGCCAAAAACTATAAATATGTAGAAAAAAATAATTTTACCACTTGTTACTACATTGATATTTAAAGTTTTGTTATAGTGAGCAAAACTTGCATGTTCTCAAGAGATTTATCCTAATTATTATTATTATTTATTTACTTTTTGAAAAACTGATTGAAGTAATATGAGTTTTATGTATCTGGAATACTTGATTCTGATTGGTCAATCACATGCTGCAGTCAAACATTTTTGTTAAATGACTGCTCAGCTGTACATTTCATTGCTATTACCAATCTCCTTTGGTAGTTTCATGCTGCATCTAACACTCAGCAGTCAATCTCAATCTCTGTTTTGTCACATGATAAAACATTTTCAACTCAAATCAGTATTTCATGTCCATTTATATATGAATGTGGCAAATAAGCCTCTGCTTCATGTCAGGATCCTGATCACCATGTGGGGTTTACTAAACATTATCCAATGCTTATGTATTACCAATGCAGTTCAGTGCTTTCCAGCCTCATGAGCTAACAGCAAACACAAACTGAATAGCCTACATTTTGGGTTCCTTGCAGCAGGGATATGTAATGTTGATGTTTTTTTAGCAATTTCTTTGAATAGTTTCTCAAAAGCATTTACAACCTATTATAAGTTATGACATATTTGATTAGGATGCTATTGTATCCACTTTCCATGTCACTTAGTATATTCTCACCAGATGAGTCTTCAGGAATCTTTTCAAACCTCCCATTTATTCATAGATTCATATGAATATAGAGTTCAGATAAGGCATATCAATACTGACAATCACACCTTTACAGGCAAATAATAATTAACTCAAGAGGATAATCATCTGTATTAAAAGGTGTGTAAATAATAATTCAAAACATACAATAATATAAAACAAAGGCTCACTTCAGATTAATCTTCTCATAGCTCTTTGCCTTACTACAAAGCCTCAGTAAAAATGTTTTTTGGTGATCTCCAAAGAGGAGATATTGAAGTCGTTCGTCACTTGTACTTTAGTGATGGTCTTCAGGTCTTCCACACGATGTTTGTACTGCATGATCTTGGTGTCGTCAAAGTAAACATGGAAGTTTTCATTGTCAGAGTAAATCTCAATCTGTTGAGACACAGGGAATCAATGCTTATTAAATCATCCGCAATCATTATCAAAATCCTGTTGCTTGTGATTCTTTGTCAATAAAGAGTCACAACACATTGTTACCTGGAAAGGCTCATCTACTCCAAAGGGGAAGTTGCTGCACCTCTCCTCCTGTCCCCAGCGGTTTGCCATGAAGGAGTTGCAGATGATATCAGACTCAGAGAAGCGGGGGTTGAAATGGAAGGCTATTCTGTCATCACGGTCACACAGGAAATTAATCTCAAACCTAAGGGACATAAGGGCACATTCACTATAATGAACAAGTCATGCTGGATAATACTGAGTGTGAGACAGCTGGTTGAAGGGTAATCATAACGATACGATGAGGCACTTGCCTTTGAGCATTTCATCATCACTCTTCTGAAAGTAAATTCTAACCAGAAATGCTCAGATTATATTTCCGTCTGTGTCTGTCTTTACATATGAATAATAATTGAACATTATCAGGATGAGTCCTGGGTAAAAATGTTCTGAATCAAATTACATTTTTAATTAATTGCCACATTACTATGTACTAATGTTTCTACAGCCCTACTTCACTGTGGAATTATTTACATTGGGGTTATTCTTTATAAACAACCTGATGAATGAGTCATTTCAAAGGATTTAAGTTATTTGTGTATTGCAGCAGATTCGAGGTGAACTTTCCACTGTGTGGCACTAAAAGCAAGTTTAGTGTTCCCCCAAACAGATTAGGTTTTTAATGTTAATGTTCTATCAAGTTTTAAATCAACAAAATCTACCTACCTAAACCTTAAACCTAAACTTAACAAATGGAGTCATAAAAAGCCAGTGTGAGATAAAAAAAAAACGATGAGGTTTTTAAGGTTAATGCTCTATCGAGTTCTAAATAACAAAAAAACGACGTCCCCGCCTTAAACCTTAAACCTGAACTGACCTAGCAGTCATAAAAAGCAAATGTGAGATGAATGACAGATGATGTTCTACAGATGAGAAAGTTAAGCTCAATCGACAGCATTTGTGGCATAATATTGATTACCATAAAAAATTATTCTGACTTTCCCCTCCTGGGGACATCTGGGTTACAATGAGGCACTTACAATAGAGGTGAAGGGGGGCCAATTTGTGAATGTTAAAATACTCAAAATACTCAATTTTAGCCACAAGACATAAACAATATGCATGTTAACATGATTTTGGTGTGATAAATACACTTACTAACTATTTCTGTGTAAAGTTATAGGCAATTTTACAATTCAGTTGCCATGACAATGTAATGTCAACAAACCCTAAAACTTTAAAATGACTATGACTGTAAAATGACTGTTTAAATGTATGACTTTACAGCTCAAATAATACATGATTTTAACAGTTTTAAAAGAATAATTCATGTCAGTGATTTTATAAAATTAGAAACTTCACATTAAACCCTCCAAAAATTGGCCTCATTCACTTCCACTGTAAGTGCCTAAATGCAACCTTCATTTTTGCTTTTTTGAAGAAAAGGAAGGACGAGTCGAAATTAATATTTGTGGTAATCAACGTGCCACAAATGATGTAGATTGAGCTTAACTTGTATTGAACCAAGAATATTCCTATAAGGTTAATGCTCTATTGAGTTTTAATGAACCAAAACCAACGTCCCCACCCTAAACTTTAAACCAAACCGATAGTGTCGTAAAAGCAATTATGAGATGAAAACACAATTGCTGAAGAAACCACATCATTTTGTCAACTTGTGTGCTCTACTGGACTCCAACCCCAGTCCACTTCTTGAGCTATCGCACAACTCGATCACTTATGCACGCCACAGATTTGAGTCCAATCAAACACTCTCTAGAATGCAACCGACAGGCAAGTAGCAAATCACAGTTGTTGTGTGATGGCTTCTTACTAAAGCCTAATGGCTATTTATGTACAATACGTCCTGCCCAAACTTACTGTTTCAATAGGAAATAAGTCAACACTGAACACAAAACTGTGCTAGTCAAACAATTTCATAGGGTCTTTAAATAAACTATAAATAACTGAGGTCTACTGGTACTGATATTCTCCCTCTCATTGAATAAAAATGATTGAATCGAGCAGGCAGAAAACAAAACGAAAAGATAATTCACAAACAATACTGTTCCATTAAAAAAACTGTAATCCAAGCAGATGACCTTATTACATTTCTTTGGCTACGCCTCTATCTTGCATGGCTCACTGGCTGCTCTCCTAGTCAAATCTGGAGTGATTACAGAGTCTAATTTCTTTTGTAGCTCTTCATGCGAGTACAAAAAAAAAGTCTTATCATAAGTTTCCCATTAGCGCTGCATTGAAAGCTTTCTTGAAACACCCATCCTTTTCCGTTTGCCTAATTGCATTTTGAGGTGGTGAGTGTACTTGTCTATAATTTTGAATTGAGGTTTATTACAAAATCATCTGCCCCAAGGAGGACTTACTTGTTAGGTTCTGCTGGAGTTTCTCCTTTTAGGATGATACTCCATCCTGGACACAGACCATCAGGACAGGAAGCCTCAAACTGAAGCATAAGAAACAACACAAACATCATCACTTTCACTAAACAATACAGAGCATTTAAAGTCCAGAAACCCCAGTGTTGAAGGGCTTAGCATTGTCCAATTATGCCAAGGGCTTCCATTCGGGAATCTCATCTCTGACTTGATCAGGAATTAATAGACTTCTGTTTTACGGCATGGTTATTGCCGATAAAAAAAGAAAGAAAGGAAGGAAGGAAGGAAAGAAAGAGAAAAAAATACAATTCCTAATCAACCAAATCTAATACTATACGTACACCATGCTGAATAAACAGCTTAATTTAGCCTAAGCTGGTTTAAGACGGTCTAGCCAGTCTCTGGTAACCAAAATCCACCTAAAACCATCAAAACTAACCAGTCTGATCAGGCTGGAAGACCAGCAAAGACCAACTAACCATCTTAAGCTAGTTTAAGGCGTTTTTTTATTATATAAGAAATAAAAAGTTATTTATACATTTTTAAACATTATCTGAAAAAATGTATCTGAAAGTATAGTCAAAACTGTACTGTCAAAAATATGATTTGCTCTTAGCATGTATTCTAAGGCCATGCTGTGTTCTATGAAAGCAGTTTTGAGAATAATTAAACTAAAGCATTATGAAGAAACAAGGCTAGCTGGCAGCAAAAATCAGCCAAATGCAGAGAATAATTAAACTCAGCAATGGGTGGAAGAACAAGAGAGAACATCGTCGCTTTGAACGGAGGCGAGACGTCGGTGGACTGTCACTTGTATCCGCAATATCAGTTCAGCTCCATTGGCCAGCACCTGTTTTATCAGTGACTTTGATGTGTTTCTGTGCTGTGCCACATGCTTTATTATCTAGATTATGAGGCACTTTCATAGAGCTTGGTGCCACAGACTGCCTGTGAGGAATGTTTAGGTAACCAGTACGATTGCAATACCTGTCACGCTTCCTGTACTCATCATACCATCCAATGACTGGCTCCAGTTCAGGCACTGAGATCTGGGCTTGATTTAATGCAGCTGCATTGCAACATACAGTATATGAGCATGCTTCAAGCAGCAACCAGAATATGCAACTGGTTCTGAACTGCAAGTACTTGCACATTTGGAGCTGCATATTAAATTGATAATTTAAAAACCCTCTCAAGGAAATCTGCAAGAAAACTGAGCTCATTTATGTTATTTTACAGGTAGTGATGGAATACCCTTTAGATCGAAACTGGGGCTGTTTTAATGTCCCCATTACTTTCAGTGCAGCCACATGGAAAATAATTAAAGCATCATTAGTTTAGCAAGAGGGAGAGAGATAGAGAGAGAGAGAGACTGATGAGCTATGCAGAAGAGTCAGATGCTGCCCTCCTATAAGAGAATTTGTGCATTTTAAAGCAAGTATTTGTCATCTAAAGCTGTGTCTGCAGTAATTATTTAAAAATCACAAACTTCTTTAATATGAAAAACATAAAAAAACACAAACTGCTTTAATCAGAAAAACATATGCACCTTATGCAAACTCTTTCCTTTTAGTGCTCAGGCATAAGCAGTGTATGAGCAAAAAAAGCACTGAAATAATTGGGTTTACACATCAGAATAAACTTGAGCCGATTCTGTTTGCAGTTTAGCAGAGGGTGTTTTCCTTACCCGTAATGTCATCTCGTCAGTGGCAGAGTGTATTGATCAGCTTCCCACTGGATGTGTTTTGGTGCAGAGAGATCATTTAAAGAGAGAAGGACACCACGTGAGGACGAGCTTAGCAGGATCAAAGCTGTTAGATGGGATTTTGTATGAGTTCATCCATAGACAACCCCCTTTATGTAGTGTAGAAATAAAATACAATAGAGATTTGTATTGCAGGGCCATATGGGATGCCAGTGAAACACACACACACACACACACACACACACACACACACACACACACACACACACACACACACACACACACACACACACACACAAATAACATTAGGTCAAAATTACGAGTATTTCAGGTACTTGCAATTTCATGAAGACTTTATCCTGGATTTCACATGTAATGGATATTTTTTTATAGCAATAATGCTGTGCCGTAAGACTTCGGTTAATGAGCCATTACTCTTTATGAAAGATCACTATTGAAATTAATCATGGAATATGTTTTTCAGGCAATGGTGTGTATACATTATCTGGGGGAAGATAATGCGATTTTGATGACTGTGTTTCAGCCATCCGCAACTCCTTTAGGAGAAAATGTCGACATCAGCGGTGAGTGAGAGGTGCCATGTGACGTTTTTGAGGGGTTTTTTCTGTAGCGGTGAGCAATTGGCTGCTGATCCTGGGGATTAAACTACTATCCATGTGGATTTCTGTTTTGACTTTATAGCCTATCATATCTGCCAGCCCTCAGGAATTTCCTGTCTGTGTTTAGACACAATGGCTTACTAAAGCTCAGGCCTGAGTGTAAGGCTCTGCTTACAGCAGCAAAATACTCTGCATTTCTATACCGCCCAGCCTGCTGAAAAGCTTGAACCAGCCAAAGGTGGTTTGCTGGTTTTTGCAGATTTAAGCTGGTCTAGCTGGTCTACCAGCCTGGCCAAGTTGGTCTTCAATCAGTCAATCTTGTCAGCAGGCTGGTTTCACACCCTGAAATAAAGGGCCCAAAACCTCTCTTAAAATCAGAAAACCAGACCAGCCTAACCAGACTGGGAGACTCTCTAAGACAAGAAAAACAGCTTTGGCTGGTTTAAGCTGTTTTTTCAGCAAGCTTCCTCAGCAGCCCATGTGCCCAAATCTTATCTAAAACAAGCAAACCAGACCAACCTAACCAGGACGGGACACCGTCTAACACCAGCAAACCAGCATAGGCTGGTTTAAGAATTTTCCAGCATGCTTGTCTCAACAAACCACATGCCCAAAACTTGTTTAAAATCAGAAAACAAGACCAAACTAACCAGACTGGCAGATCATCTAAGACCAGTAAACCATCTTAGGCTAGTTTAAGCTCTTTTTCAACACACTTGTCTCCACAAATCAAGTTCCCAAAACTTGTCTAAAACCAGCAAACCAGACCAACCTAAGTAGGCTGGAAAAACCATCTAATACCAACAAACCAGCTTTTTTATTAGGTTTGCCTCTTCACGTGTTCAAAATCCATCTAAAATCAGCAAACTAGACCAACCTAACCAAACTATGTGACCATCTAAGACCAGCAAACCATCTTCAGATGGTTTAAGCAGTTTTTTTCCCCCAGAAGATTTGCCTCAACAATTTAAGTGCTCAAAGCCAATCAAAAAGCAGCAAACTAGACCAGCCTAACCAAACTGGGCGACCATCTAAGACCAGCAAACCAGCTTAGGCTGGTTTAAGATGGGTTTTTCCCCTGCAGGATTGCCTCATCAAAACAAGTGCCCAAAGCTAGTCTAAAACCAACTCAACCAGGCTGGGAGACCATCGAAGACCAATTAACCACCGGCTGGTTAATTTTTTTTTTTAGCAGGCTTGCAACTAGTCTACACTGCAGAAAAGAAGAGAGGAGGCAGCAAAATAACTTGACATGCACAACACAGATCAGAGTCCTCAGAAATAAAGAACTAAATGTTCAAAGAAATGGAGCTCTTGAAACTGCCATTAGACTCTTTCAATTTGATAAACAGACGTTTTTGTGTGCTTATGTATGTTGTAAGTGATTTTTAAAACATATTTATTAATTTGCTATTTGTTTTTATGTATTGTCTCCTGCTTTAATTTAGTTTCCTTTAAACTGTGATGCAAAGATAAAATAAACTCACTAACTCAAACTAGTCTAAAACCAACAAACCAGACCAACCTTTCTAAACTGGGAGACCATCTAAGATTAGCAAACCAGCTTAGGCTTGGTTTTTTCTTGTTTTTTTCCCCAACAGGCTTGCCACAAACGTATTTAAAACCACCAAATCAGACCAACCCAACCATCCTGTGAGAACATCTAGATTACATCTAGATTATCCTTTTCAGGCTGGAGACCATACAAGACCAGCAAACCACTTTAGGCTGGTTTATGCGGTTTTTCCTTCAGCAGGTTGCCTCAACAACACTAAAAGCCTGGCAAAAAAAAAAGAAAAAAAAATCATAAAATATCAATGCGGCACTGCCTTATGTAAACTATCACTAAAACTATACATCATGCCAGTGTAAAGCATTGCAGCATATACTGATTATCAAAGGTAATGTAAAAAAAAATATTAAATCAAACAGCTCTTATGATGGAAGACTTCCCTATGGCTTTGGTACACACAATTTCCAAAATTACCATCCACTCTCTGCCAATGAGCATATATTTAATAGTTCAGTTCAGTGTGTGGGTGTGTGTGTGTGTGTGTGTGTGTGTGTGTGTGTGTGGTCCCTAATCCTCTCCAGTTCAGTTTCTCATCAGTTGGCCAGCCAGGCATTTACATGGCTGGCAGCAACACCCTAAATACCCCCCTGCACCCCTGAGATAGAAGGCAAGGACATAGCAGCAGCATTCTGATCACAGTGTGCTGTGATCTCTATGCATGCCAGGGGTTCCGTCCTGCTAGATTACATCTCATATGAGGCTGTGAGGTGCCTTTTGGGTACAAACAGCCTAGACACACACAGAACAATTGGCTTAGAACTGGGTGGGGGTCTTACCAGGGTTGTAATATCATGAACTATCAGCTAAAGCACACAAACGAACTAAAATGACACATTGAGTCTCTTCTAATGTTAGGGGTGTTAGAAGATATAAAACACTGTCTTGTGAAGTCAGCTTTTCGCCTTTTGGAACAACGAAGATGCAAGTATATGAGTCATTTTTAACATAGATAGTATTTACACACACACACACACACACACACACACACACACACACACACACACACACACACACACACACACACACACGTTGTGTTTCCATGTTTTATGGGGACTTTCCATAGACATAATGGTTTTTATACTGTACAAACTTTATATTTTATCCCCTAAACCTAACCCTACCCCTAAACCTAACCCTCACAGAAAACTTTCTGCATTTTTACATTTTCAAAAACATAATTTAGTATGATTTATAAGTTGTTTTCCTCATGGGGACCGACAAAATGTCCCCACAAGGTCAAAAATTTCGGGTTTTACTATCCTTATGGGGACATTTGGTCCCCACAAAGTGATAAATACACGCTCACACACACACACACACACACACACACACACACCCAGACAGATAGGCAGACAGATATAAACAGTATGTAGTCTGACCCCTGGTCTCTTTTGTTCATTTATATTATTTAAAATACATTCTATACAATACTATACAATAATACAGTACATGACCTCTCTGTGTGTCATCAACAGACTCAGAATCCCTTGTTTATCTTGGCATTAAATCCAAAGCTGCCAGTTCCCATACACTCTCTTATCTCAAAAATTACTTGGGACACCTACATCTGCATGGGGTGAAATTACATTCTCCATTCTATTACCATACATGCATTTTTATTGAGAATCTAAATCCTCTGATGTAAAAATCATTACAAATCATTACACAATCATTACACATATCTGTATGTCTACTGACTGCATAAATATTTAGAAGAGGCAGCCTTCATATGTTCAGATGTTTCTTGGCATAATTTTGTGCTTTGTTTACAATTCAACAGATTTGATCATTGTAGATTTGATCACTGTGCATAACCAAGCCTTTATAAAGCATTTATACAAACAGCCAGGAGAGGGCGACAAAGATTGTTTATTATGCATGCATGCCAACAGAAAACAGGCCTGTTGCTATTGGGTGTCGAGCCAAAATACAGTAGTTACCACATATAGACAAATACAGAGAGCGTGATGATAGCGCTTGGTGTTTCATTCCTCAGTCCGTCGATATTTGATAGAATCTCAAAGCAAGAATTCAGTGGAGTTCATTAGAGATTGTCAATACTGACCTTTCAATCATGATGTTCTCAGCTTTCCATTAACCTTTAAAGAAGTTATTGTTTTTCTGGACAGCCATTTACAGTCTAGTTTTCCACTTTAATAGGCTCTTATTTACGCAAAATGGCCTGTGTATACCTCAAAGCCTGTGAGAGAACTCCTGTGAATTATGTAATTGAGTTGCTAATAATTCCCCCTATGCTAAATACAATTGAGTTGCAGTATGATGTCCATCTGGTCTAATATTTCACGGTGTGCGGCTGTGCGCGCGCATATTTGCATCGCTTCTCGCACACCAATTGGTCGATTATAAGAGGCTTGCAGCAACTATTGTCCGCATTCCTGTCTGTCAATGTCGCCTCGAACCCCAATAGTATCCAGCTGCAGACCCGCAGCCACCAGTTTCAGAACCCCAGTTTCAGAACCCCAGCGCCAGAACCTGAAGTGAGGGGCGGAGCTTACGTTCGAAACCGAGTAGCGCCACCTAACGTTTTGGAGAGTACTTTGCTTTTATTACAAATGAAACATCATACTTTATATGTATGTTATAATGATTCTTTAAGGTACAGTACAATAAGCATTTTAAAAGATTGATCTTGTGTAATATAATTGTATATAGTTATCCGGTTCATTGTATTATGAGAGTTACTTCCTGATCATGATGGTGAAAAAAAATGCTTGAAACTTATGGGCATTTTATATAAAATATACTTTATTTCACAAGAACATGTGCAGCATGCATTTTTCTTTATGTAAAATAAAACATGTCAAAAAACTAAAAAAGAGAGAAAATTCAGCATAATTTTAAAAGAAACAATAAAAATATATACAACAAATGACCAATTCACCCCTAGGCCCATTTTATCATGACAATCATGTATAAATTAAACTTAAAATGTATCAAATGAGGAATTCACTCTCAGGCCCATTTTGTCCTTACATTCTTGCTAAAATAACTCAATAACTGAACACAAAATGAAATAGAAAGGGCTCTCTGGAAGCTTCTGACTGTTCCAGGAGATTGTTGCGGGCCTTTTCCTTGTCGTCTTCATTCATTTGAAATGTCTCTACAAGAGATGAAAGCACCACACAATAATCTCAACGTAAAAAAAACCCCTCAACTATAAGGTAACATTAACTCACAAACAATGCATATAACAGAGGAACGTGGAACAAACACTTTAACACCTTCACAAGATGTCTTCAAAACGTCACCGCAAGGCTCATTTACAACACGCAAAAATGTATCGAACCATCCGTAGAATCTTTTTTTTAATACAGTAAAGTATGACAACATATTCAAGCTTCATTAAGATGATAAAGTTATGCACAAATTAAATATTTAGCAGATAAACGCTGAACTTAATATATGCGATAATTTTTCACAACATGATGTCAAAAACGTTACACAACTCACCATGCTCACCGCCATGCTTGTCTCATTGTCAATAACTCCGCCCCTCACTTCAGGTTCTGGCGCTGGGGTTCTGAAACTGGGGTTCTGAAACTGGGGTTCTGAAACTGGTGGTGCTGCGGGTCTGCAGCGGGATATATCTCCCTCGAACGCGCGAAGCGCTGTTGTGTCCGACCGCCATCAAACAGTTGCTTGACAGCAGCAGCAAATGATAGCTGAGCGGAAACAATGCCCAAACGAAAGTACAAATTTACAGAAGATTTGCACCAAAAATTCCCATGCTTTCGTCCAGGTGGAGATCCGTGAGAAGCAGAATGTATGACATGTAAAGCTGGCACTTATGTGTCAGTTACTAATAAAGGTGCAAGTGATTTAGCACACATTAGCTCTGCCAAGCATAAAGGGTCAGCAAAAGGTGAAAGTTCATCAGGTAAATACTACTTTTTTTGATATCACATTGCTTCATTTTCCATGGCCATTCAAAAGTAATAGTAATATTAAATGAAGGTACACTCATGGCATCAAATATGTTATTTTAGTACATGTGACATTCAAAAGAATGTTGGAAATACCAAAATTAACAGACCACTGCAAGATTATCAATTTCTCTGGATTTAATATTTATAGGTATGTGTTTGAGTAAAATAAAAAATTAAAAAATGTCTCCCAAATTAAAATATTGATATTTAGAGCATTGATTTGGAGTAAATGGCAACTGATCAAAATAGCAAAAAAGATGCAGTGCTTTCATACCTTGACTAATGCAAAGAAAACAAGTTCATATTCATTAAATATATATATATATATATATATATATATATATATATATATATATATATATATATATATATATATATAGATGCCATCCCAGATGTTAATTACTTTCATTCTTCAGCAAAAGAAATTGATGGCATTTTAAACACGTGACGACATACCTCGATGAAAACATATCAATATGACCCAACCTGACATTCATAAAAATATTGCAATTTAATAAGTTTTTTAACAAGCTGTGTAAAACGAACATTCAAATCTTATAGAAAAAAACAACTTTCTTGCCCATAATAAGCGGCTTTCTGGTGTCCATGTAAACTTAGTCATTGTTACTGAGATAAAGCCCTTGTAACAACTTCCCTGTGTGACAACTACTGTACATCATCAAGTCATCTCAAGAGATGTCCATGTTCCATAATTAAAAGTAAAATGTTAAAATATGGACAAAGGGCCAAAAACGAATCTTTCTTCTTGCAGCACAAACAGGCCATACATTATCATTATATCTGTCACAGTTCAATTTTACCACATCATGAAACCCCCCATAAAGTGCTTCTTGCAGCTCGACATGCAGGCTACATAGGACACAAGACAATGCATGCGAGATTCCAGATATTTTTGCACAATGCTAGATGAGGGGGAGTTTCTCAAGGCTTATTCCATCAACCCCCGGTTTGTTGTTTACATCTCTGCCCCGTCTCAGGCTTTAAAACCCTCTCATTCCCAAGAGAGTCTCAAAGCCCAGACAAAAAAAAAAAAAATGTTCATGACATGCGGCTCCATTTTTAAAGCCTTACATTCTCCATTGCATCATTATGTTGAGTCTTTGTTTGCTCCGACCTCCATGCATAATAATGACAAGGGGCTTAAGTTTCTACCTCACGTACAAGGCACCCACCAATCTCAGCATCTCCATTTACATAATGATGCTGTGAGATGCAGTTCTCTGTGTCTCTTGTGAATACATGACATATGGTGCAGATGGGGCTTGGCTACGTCATGACAGGGAGGGCAGCTGATGAAGCTTTTTTCTCACAATGCCCCAGATAGAGGTCACTCAACAGGCTGCTTTGATGGACTCCGATTGTGACAGTCAAAGCATCAGGAATCATCCCACCTGTGTTGGAATGAGCGATATGAAGGATAAGATGTAATGACTTTTATTGTGTAAAGGGACAGATATTTACAGTCCTGTATTTGAGTTTATGAGAGCTTTTATGATACAGACAATAATCACAGCCACAATAATGAAATTATAACCAGTGTTAGGTAAATTACTCAAAGTAATCTACTAATATTAAATACTAAGTAATTCCTTTCTTAATATTGTAATCAACTTACTTTACAGATTAATTTTTAATTTACATTCTAAAACAGTTTTCACAACAATTAATTTTGTTCATGTTCATTGTTTCATGCAAGTCATTGACACGTTTCTCCCATACTCTGACACATTATGGGGCTCTTTATATTTATTGTAATAAATATATATATATATATATATATATATATATATATATATTATATATATTATTATTTTATTTTTTGTAAATATAAGTAATCCAAGTAATATACTTAAAAGTATTTACCTTTATTGAAAGTCAGTAACTGTAATCTGATAACAAGAAAATGTAAGGCTTTACTCTACTTTTTGTAACTAAAATCATATTACTGTAACTATTTACTTTGTAATCAGATTACACTCAACAGTGGTTATAACCACAATAATGTGAAACTTTGCATAACCAGAAGTCTTCTGTGAATTTACCTACCCAAATATAGCAACTTGAATATTGAGATGTGAATTTAACAACCTAATATCACCCAGTCAAATCTGAATTTTAAGAGGCACCTTTAAAAATGACATCACACTGCATGACATTTTAAATAACCAAAGGCAAAAATGTTATTAAAATAGTGAAAAACAAAAGAAATGGTGACCAAGTACCAAGATATAGGCCTGCACTTTCCCTTATGCATTTATGTGAATATAAACATGTCCACAGACATCATATGCTTGAACCACCTTTGTAAGCTTTTTAAGCTTATGTTTTCCCTGAAGTTTCTTATTTAAAACACAAATGCAGACTTGACTATAACTGAGGACATGCTATGAGTTTTGACAAAGAGCACAGATCCACCCGAGTATCCACTCACTCGCATATACATGTGCAACAGATGGACAGATTGTTCGATACAAAAGGGAAACCAAGTCCAGATGGCAGCCATATTAGCTCTACTAGCCCCAGCTGCTGTCTGGACATGACTATGCAAAAATCCTGGCAACAGCTCGCCTCTGCCGGTACCTTCAAAGGAAGGATCACAGGATCACATGTGCCCACAGAGCAAAAGGGTGAAATGTACTAACCGAGAGATCTGACTGGTTGAGAGGCCTCATGGTCCTCAGCTCTGTTTGTGCCTCACTAGGGGGCAAGCTGTGTGGCACTGGGGTTCCTTTGAAGATGACAGTAAACATGCCATCTTTTTCATTTCTGACTGTTTCTCTCCATTTTTTCCTCTTTTGGAAAGCCATGGAAATGTAATTATGGATTTTTTCTATTGCTGTTGGAGCTAATCGGAATGCAAAAATAATACTTGCTGAGGACTCCCATTTGCTGAAATAGTTTACCTCTGATGATGTTTGATGTTAGGAGAAGTTCATATTGACTTTTGTATGTTGTGAGTCATTGTGAGACTTTGTTGAGATCTCCTTTGAAATTCTAGAGGAGACAAACTATTAGAGATTAATGTGGTCATTTTTATCAGGAGACAAATCTGAGAAGCAGGACTCTTAAGTAAGAGTCTCCATTTGTTATCATTTAACTTCACTGCTGTCTAGGAGAAATTATTGAGACTTTAGAGTGATTTCAATTGTGATTTGTTTGTCTTATGGGCTAAGCCATCAGGATAGCCCAGTTAAAGAGTGGTATGCCCCTCAGCTACTGTTTGTTTAGAGACAGCCCCTGACCCTCAGCAGGTCACACACGCTTGACTCCTCGCAAATCACTGGGTAAAGGAGAGCAGGGCTTATGTGAGTTTGTTTGTCAGGGCACAGTGCATGTGGTATGCCTGCCCCTCTGAGATGATAGGCATCCCTGGGGAGACCCCCCCTGCTGAAATGCATTCCTTCAATGCCGGGCTGCAGAGACTGTGGTGAATCTTGTGACCACAGCTCTGATAAAACATGGGCTCTTTGATGGGGACTAAGCTCCCAGAAATGATATCCAAGCATAATCCAGAAACCCTTTACAAGTTCTGACCAGTAAAGAGCTGTCAGGACTTTGGATTTATTTGAGAAAAATGTCTGCTAGCTTCTTAGTCAAAGACTCTGAATCTGTTTACAATTCAAAACACATGCAAAAGCATTAACCATGAGACATGCTGTATCCATACAATCCTCTTGAAGCAGATCTAGACAAGTGGTACTGGGGTGGTGGAGGGCTTCAGAGAGAAAACTCTAGTATCGCATTGCAGTGAAACCAGCTTTCATGGAAATAATAGAATAATTAAATATTAGACAAAGTGAGAGTACCCAAGTTAATTGGCTAATAGATAACATGTCAAAAGAATCCATAATCTTAAGGCCATAGAGTATGCGAGCCAATAGGCTAGCAATGTACATACTTGAAAGACCTATTAGCATGCATCATGCAGAGTTTTATGACTGAAATATGTTTCAAACGAGGTCTCAGATTTGCAAAGATACCAAAATATGCCATCAAAAAACCCAAACAGTTCTCTTCTCTTAAATTCTTCTAAAAACAATTTTCTGTGCTATGCTAGCCACATAAAATGTATCCCTATGATGGTCTCTATTGCATTTTATTTTATTTATTTGAGTCAAAGCTGATATTTAAATGAAACATAACTGAACTTAATTAAATCTCCTTAGCTATGATAAAGCAACCTTTGCCCAAGATATATAGATATATATATATATACACAGGGTTGGGGAGTAACAGAATACAATACAGTAATGGGATTACGTATTTAAAATACAAAATATAAGTAACTGTATTCCACTACAGTTACATTCAAAACGTATTTTGATTACTAAAGAGATTTCTTTGCATTTTATTGTAATTTGTTTCATTTAATATTTAGTCCTTTCAGATGGAAAACATTAATACATATAAATGATGCGATCTAAAGTGCATTTGAACACTGTGAAACATTTTCTTATGATGCGTTACATTCATACGAGCAGACAGAGAATTATGTTTGAAGTTAGTTTGGAGCATAAGAAATAGAAATAAATCTTGTGTAAATTGTCAGCTTTACACTAAGATGAAATGCTATTTCTAGCCATTTTACATGCACATGTTACCAGACACGATCATATTTCTTTATCAAGAAAATTCGTGTTGGATTATAATTTCTTTTTTTCTAGTAAGACCTTTGATATTAGGGCAAACATATTATTCTTGATAATCATTTTTGTATCGTTTTCCTGTAAAAATCCTTAAAACAAGATCAGTTAGATTAATCTTGTTTTAGAAACAACACTGCATAAGATATTTAGGTTTTTCAGAGAATGTATTTTTAACATGTGTATTTTGTCTTACTGTACCGGCAGAGTTTTTATAGTCAGAACAAGTGAAAAAATCTATTTTAAGTATTTAGAATAGTCACTGACCTTGAGTAATCTAACAGAATACATTACAAATGACATTTTACAGCATGTATTCTGTCATCTGTAGTGGACTACATTTCAAAAGTAACCCTCCCAACCCTGTATACTGTATATATTTCTCCACTGGGCTGAAATAGTTTTTGACACATGAGGAACTCTGCTGGACTGCTCAAGAATAAAACTAAAACACATTATAAAACAGCAGGAGACATACAGATTGTAACATTTATCACAAATACACATTAATTTCCATGGCTTTATGAGGACCCATAAACATAGCCCTTGCTCCACTAACAGCATAACATTGCCTGTTCAGAGCCCTTGAAAAGAAATGAATGACTTTTTTCTTGAGAGTGTGACATAATTAATTTTATGATGAACTGGTTTATCAGAGAGATGTTTGATGTTTTGGGCAGATCATAGTATTGACAATACAAATCATAATAAAGTTGTAAGCCTTAACATTCGGTTGCTGTCCTTATCTATTTGGAGCAATGTCCTGGATTTGTTAGACATGTCAGACAATGGTCCTGTGGTTTTTCACAGTCAGGCTCTGTCAGGCTGTCTGCTCTAAAGTCAGCACAACAATGAACAATGGTACCATTGTGCAATACACTGATAAGCAAACTTTCACAGATAAAGCAGCACTTTAATTGATAAGTCTTCTGACAAGCCAAAAACACTACGTTTATATGGTAGTTTTGGTAGAAATGGCTAAACATTTGAAACATTTTTAATATGGTGTTTGCTGAGTGTCAGTAATAAACTAACCCGATTTAACCCGGTTAGTCAAAATAATCCTATTTGTAAATTCAAATGTGTTTTGTGATAATTTGCTATTAGGGAAACACTAGAAAATCCACTTACAACGCATTATGTTGCTCAATGTATCATTTCTGTATAAGGTAATACTTTTCAGTGATGATGTTATGACATTTCTGTTTCAAGGGAATAGTGAAAGGGGGAAACAGAGTCTCAGACTCAAACTATTATGGTATGCAATTGTTGACAGTGTCTGAGGCTCTAAATCTCAGCTAAACACTTTTATAGTCTGTTGAGACTTTACAGACCCATTCAGCAGGAAACATCCTGCCTTACTACTGAGCCAGTAATGTAGTCCCCATGATAGAGTAACAAAAGGAGAAAGGAAAAGACATCAGAGATTAGATGAGATATGAGTTGAGTTGAGTTGAGATGAGATGAGAAATGTAAACATGATATGAGAAAACTAAAACAAACAAACAAACAAACAAGAAAAGATGAAAAAGAATAGACAGAATATGATAAATAATAGATGAGAAGACAAGAGGACAAATAACTAAATGCAGCCGGTGCCAGCCAAACATCACTTCAGTCTATTATGATGGACATCAAAGGATGAACTGATGCAAACTCCAACAATAAGACATGGGAAAATTCATATGCCACTGCCTGAACCTTGGATTTAGGATAGACCCCACCAAACCTCACAGAAATTACCGGCCAGGTTGAACTGTGATGCACCTAACTGATCTCTGCCTGCATCATCTGTTGATGGACTACACTCTTGAAATGGAATACATAAACTATCAATTGCCAACAAAACTTCATCAGCAACTAACAAGGACAATTGCATCTATGTGAACTTCTGCAGTTATTCTAGGATGGACTTCAAAGACATTAGTCATTAATCTAAAAGTTCACAAAAAGACTTTGTTTAATCACTGACCCTTAACACTTACTTAGTTTAATAATTTTAAACCATGACTTGCACTATGCACAAGTAATATTAGCATTATATTCATGATGTTAGCCAGAGGGGAACTGGCTCCCACAATGAATCTGGTTTCTCCCAAGGTTGTTTTTCTCCATTAATCAACATCTTTTGGAGTTTTATGTTCCTTGCTACAGTCGCCTTCGGCTTGCTCACTGGGGTTATAAATACAATTATTATTTAATTACTTATTTTTAAACACAATTAACAATTTTATTTGATCAAACTACACCATGATGAATCTAAGACTTTATAGATATTACAGATTAATTTTCTGTTAATGCCTGATCTTTTGTAAAGCTGCTTTGAAACGATGTGTGTTGTGAAAGGCGCTATACAAATACAAATTATTTGACTTGAAATAACAGAATAACACAGATCAGAAGAGACGAGAATGGAACTGACAGAACAGAATAGATAAAATAATATTAGATGACAAGAGACAAGAATAGAATAGACAACAAGAAAACATAAGATGAGAGATCCGAATACAACACAATAGAAGAGCGATGTTGATAATAAAATAGAGAAGAAGAGAATAAAAGAGAAGAGACAAGAAGAGAAGAGACCAAATGAGTAGATAAGAGAACAAAATTACTGTAGATGAGAGGCATAGAAAAGAATAGATGAGAAGAGGAAAAATGAGAAGAGAAGAGAAAAAAGACAAAATGAGACAAGAAGTGAAAAGAAAAGAGACAAAAAGAGAGGAGAAAAGACAACATTAGAAGAGAAAAGAATGGATAAAATGTGGAGACAAAATGAGATGAAAAGAGATGAGTAAAAATGAGGAGAATACAAAAGAAGAGAAGAGACAAAATTATACGAGATGAGAAGAGAATTGACAAAATGAGAAGGGAAGAGTCTAAATGAGAAAGAAGAGAAAAGAACAGATAAAATGAGAGAAGGGTGGAGAGAAGTTAATAGGAGACAAAATGAGATGAGAAGATACAAACTGAGAAAAGAATAGATAAGAACAGATAAAATGAGGAGACAAAATGAGATGAAAATGGAAACGAAGAGACAAAATGATACGAGAAGAAAAGAGAAGAGGAGACAAAATGAGATGAGAAGTGACTAAATTAGATGAGAAGTGATAAAATGAGAAGAGACAAAATGAGAAGAGGAAGGAAAAGAATGGATAAAATTAGAGGAGACAAAATGAGAAGAAAAGAGAAGATACAAAATAAGAAGAGACAAAACGAGAAGACAATACAAAAGGAGAGACAAAATGAGACAAGAGAAGAGAATCAAACAAGACTTTTTAAACGTTAGGAAAGTTTGGAAATGCCTTTTGTGACAGAAAAATACTTGTGGCTGTTCCCAAAAGGTAAATCATTTTTTCAGGGTTCTGAACGGCACATCAACGTCCCCTCTGGTCTGTACCATCAGGCTTGGATTAGGCTGCTGCCTCAGGCTGGGGGAGACATGTCTCAAAGGAACATTTTAATGGGCTCACATCAGACAACGAAATTGGCAGCAAGCAAAACACAGTCCTTATGGTGCCCAGCAGGGATCCTTCAAGAAGAGGGGCCAGAGACTTGTGTCTTTCTATTTATTTGGATTACCTCAGACGCATACAAACTGTTTGCCAGCAGCACTGCTATATGAATTACTTTTACAGGTGGTGGAGCACTCGGAAGCAAACTGTAGGCACTGTGCATAAACATGGGCCCCACTGGCCTCCTGTTACTACACTGAGCAGTGTCAAGGAAATTAAAAATGTCAAGTTTTCATTACATAATATATATATTTTATAGTATTCATTTCAGATAGATGGTTTACTTTTTCACAATAAAAATACTTTCTCTATCACAACTTAATATGCAGAGACAGCTATAAGCAGGGCCGGTCAACCCATTAGGTGACATAGGCGACCGCCTAGGGTGGCATCGCTTTGGGGGCGCCAGTCTACTGAACCAATTATAGCATGTGTCCAATCTGTGTTGAACAAAATTCGCCCTGTGCGTTCCGAAACAGGTTGTGGCACCCCACAGATCATAGAGACCGTGTACCTTGCAAAAACAGTGAGAAAAGTATGGATAGTATGCCATTGTGAACTTGGCCATGGACTCACGAGCACGGGTGTGCCTAATGTGTGAAATAATCTCTGTTTTGAGGCGGTTCTTCTCAATTAATTTGTCCAACGTTCGGGCTGAAGCGCTTGAAGCGCTTTGTCATATAGTAAAACAGTAACGGATACTTTAGAAGTCAGAAGACAAATCAATGCTGAATGAAGTGGATATTACTCACAATTCATTGAAACAAAACCTGCAGCTGCATTCAGTCATCATGTGCAAGTGCAAGTGCAGTCTGTGACTATTGTGTACTGCGGGTAAAGACATTTGAAGAAGCAGAAGAAGCCTTTATTTTTATCACACATTATACATTTGCACATATACAGTGAAATTCTTTTTTTTGCATTTCCCAGCTAAGCACTTTCTTTCTTTCTTTCTTGTGAGCATCTTAGACCACTTGGTTTGATTTACGTGCGCTTTACATAAGTTTTACATTAAGTTTATTTCTATATATGGTGATACCCATATAAGATGCCTTCTTAAGAAGCCATAACATGCACTTGGGGGTGACTGGAGTGTCTCGCCACGGGTGCCAAATGGGGTAGGATCGGCACTGATTATAAGTAAGGCATTTTAGGTTGATTTTCCTGAACACTGAGCTTGTGTACATTGACACCAGAATGCAGATTATTGTGGAAAGCAGCTTAAGCCTCAAAAGTTGCATTCCCATTTACTTATTGGCTTTCTCTTTACCCATGTAAAAATGCGGCTTTACATGCGGCTCAGTCAGTTGGCAGCTTTCCCCTTTATTTCCAGACATTCCAGAGTCCTTGCTGTGTTTGCTTCTTAACATTCCATCGTGACCTGCAGCGTAATTGTTCTGCAATAGTGAGTTTTCCCTCTTCTACCAAACTCTGTTATTTCCTCAGTAAACTTGAGCCCATATTCAAGGACATTATAATATAGATTATGTGTGATTTTCACTATTGAAACTGTTCTCCCAGAAATGTTAAATTCTTTCTGCTGCATTGGCTTGTTGATATGACGTGGGCAGGGCTGGACAGGGAAGAGAAATCAGACCGGAAGTTCTGCATAACGCGGCGGCTCATTTGAGCACCGGCCCACTCGTTTCTCCCAATGGCCAGTCTGCCCCTGATCGGCTCCAAAGTGTGTCTGCCCACCGGGAAAATGCCCGGAATGCCAGATTACCAGTCCAGCCTTGGATGTGGGGCTCCATCCTACAGCGTTTTTATATTGTCTGTTCCTCCTGCACATATGCACTTATGCGTTTACATGGCCACATAAGCCCTATTCGTGTAAGGAAAATTGCACTTTCATTTACAAGAAATTTCTTAACGCCGCCTTCTGCAAAAACTCTTGAATAAACCCTTTTCTTAAAGGTGCACTCAGTAATTTCTTCTCAATTGAAAAAGTTTTACATCTAAAGAAACTAAATGTAATTTTGAAATATATATAAAATCATGACTATAGTCATATCAGTAATTCTACATGGGGGAGGAGCACCCTCATGGGGGCTGCAAATTTAGAATCACATGACCTGCTGAACACTACTACTACACTAAATCTCAGTAACTGTCATGTTATTGGACACTTTCACTCTTGGATTAAATTAATCATGACAGAGTGTGAATAGTGAATTTCTACACTGGCATATGTAACTGAAAATTATTGAGTTTGAATGATGCTGCATCCACACCACTAGGTATCAAGGTGTAGAAGTCCAAGATGACACGAGGAAAAAGTTACTGAGTGCACCTTTAAGCATGAGAAATCCCATCACATCTATGGTAAGTATTTTAATTTTTTTCAATCCAATTAAAGGGTAATATAACACTAAGCAAGTCAACTTAAAGGGATAGTTCCCCTAAAAATTACATTTCTCTCTTCATCTACTCACCCTCATGCCATCCAGATGTGTCTGACTTTGTATCTTCTGCAGAAAACTAATATTTGTAGATGAATATTTCAGCTCTGTATGTTCATACAATGCAAGTGAATGGTGACCAGCACTCAGAAGGTTCTAAAAAGGATAAAAGTGAGAAAAAAGATAAATATTTAAGTTCTCATTATGATAATTCTTCACCTTTTACCAGCCGTGACCTGCAGGTGGCTGAATGTGGAAGTGAAAGTGTAGATTTGACACAAGGAAAAAGTTACTCAGTGCACCTTTAAATGTAAACAGAATCACTGCGACTCTGTGTGTGCTATCAAATCATGGCTCAGTTTATTTGAGCATCATAACCAGCCCAACATAGGAACATTGACCAACAGCTTGAGTTTGAAGCAGGACAATATTTTTGTTCATCCGTGGAAACCTTATTTGAAAACAGTCATTATTTTAGGAATTCCATTTGGTGCTGCTAGAGGCACAGAAATGACATACTTCAACCTTTAAACAATTTAGAAAATGAAACCAACCCAGAAAATGATAATATTAACTGGATTCAATGAAACTTTATTCAAGCTTATTTGTTCAATTTCACTGTTGAATAATGCTGAGAGCAGTGAGTCAGAGCATGGTAATATACCACTTAAATTCTAAAGTAGATCTTGACATATGGGAGAATATTTAGAAGCACTCCTAGCCACAGTGTGTGGCACATTACACTGTGTTTGTGACATTTCACTCTTGTCAAGGCAGCCATAGTGTCGCCCGGCCCTCTATTTCCAGCACTTTGATAAGATAGGACTAGCTGGCCTGACAAGTTGACTTGTACTGCATCTGAAAACACTGCATGCCTGTCAGCTGTTTTCTGAAGCCACAGACAGATCTCACAATGAAATTGGAAACAGCAGGTCGAATTTTTTTAAGCTGAAATCGTCTGTGCTTACCAAAATCTAAAAACTACCCCCAGTTGCAAAAGCGGTAAGAGTTGTTGGGCATATGGTCAAGTGTGAGCACCATTTTCCAGGTGAAAAATTCACAGAGGGGTGCCATAATCGAGTTCTGAATGAGTTGTTTCAGCTGTACAAGCTGTAATACAATAAGGAGGAATGCATATTTTATCAACTGTACCCCCCAACCCAAACCCCAAACCTAAACTAACCATCAGTGGAGTAAAAATGTAATGTTAATGGGAAAAATGCAACCTCCAAATCATGCTTGTCACTGATTATGTGAACACTATTACTTCTAGTTTCAACTTGGGATCCGAGCCTGGGTCTTCCACACTGCTGAACAATTGGAGCAGATGCCAAAATGTCTGACAGGTGATGCCTCTTGTCTGTGAGTTAAATGTGGCCAGTCATAAGGTACAGGAACCCTCAGAAACAACAGACTTCCTGTATGACAATGTTGGAAGGCATACAAACAGTCCCATGCCTATAGAATCAGTCATCTGATCTTTTACATTTACTTTGTAAGGGATAATGTACTGTCAGCCAGTTGTTATCGCACAATAAACCCAGACAGGTTGATCAGGATCTTGTATCACCCTGAAGGGGATTATTTAGCAATAACAACTGACTGACTGTACATTATCCCACTTATTACACAGCTACTAACCAAATAAATAAATACATGGACATAAAATCTTGATTTGCGCTGAAATTATATAATTTGAGAAGAAAGAAATCTCAACCTCTTGTTTGTTTGTGTTTACGTTGTTCTGTTGGTGTTTACTTTGTAAAAATTACCGTCTGACTCCTCAGTATTCAGCCTATTACAAGACTACTTGCTAAATAAATAAATAAATGCACATGAAACATTGATTTGAGTTTAAATGATTT
Source organism: Xyrauchen texanus (assembly GCF_025860055.1). Taxonomy (NCBI): domain Eukaryota; kingdom Metazoa; phylum Chordata; class Actinopteri; order Cypriniformes; family Catostomidae; genus Xyrauchen; species Xyrauchen texanus. The sequence continues at coordinate 17,634,879 of NC_068283.1, read as the reverse complement.
TATTAGCTTACTTGTACAGATTGCACAGTGATCCAAGAAGCAGGTGAGATGGCTCGCAGAACCTGGATGAGCGATCTCATTCGTCTTAATCCCCAGATGTGCGGTTGTTACAGAGCAATATCTGACTGCTGGATGTCGCCATTGATCAATCAGAATTTTAGTATTCCAGAGAGCCAAAAATTAAATGATATATTATATATGAATATAACAAGATAATTGTATTTTTCTTGAAAAAGACACAGTAATAACCATCTTGAATAATATGAGATTTTGGGAACACTTTACAATAAGGTTACATTAGTAAACAACATTAGTTAACATGAACTCACAATGAACAACACTTTTACAGCATTTATTAATCTTAGTTAATGTTAATTTCAACATATACTAATACATTTTTCAAATCAAAAGTTCTATTTGTTAACATTAGTTAAAATACTATGAACTAACATGAACTAACTATGAACTATCATTAACAAAGATTAATGAATGCTGTAAAAATGTATTGTTCATTGTTAATTCATGATATTTACACATTTGTAAAGTGTTACTAATTTTCTTTTTTATGTCATTAGAATGCACTAAGACACAAGACACCTCTAATGGCCTTTTGCTTTTGAAAAACAGTGGCAAAAACTACATGATGAAATGTAATGAATATTTAATGACATTTTAAACAACATTGAATTACTATTAAAAGTTTTACAAATTTAATATTATAGGGGCCTGGGTAGCTCAGCAAGTAAAGATGCTAACTATCAAACCTGGAGTTGCAAATTAGAATTCAGTGCATGCTGAGTGACAGTCAGGCTTTCTAAACAACCTATTGGCCCAGTTGCTAGGGTGGGTAGAGTCATGTTGGTCGCTATAATGTGGTTCTCGCTCTCAGTGGGGCGCGTGGTGAGTTGTGCATGGATGGCGTGGGAATAGTGTGAAGTCTCCACACGCGCTAGGTCTCAGTGGTAATGTGCTCAACAAGCCACGTGATAAGATGTGTGGATTGACTCTCTCAGAAGCGGAGGCAACTGAGATTTGTCCTCCGCCACCCGGATTGAGGCACTACACCACCACGAGGACCTAGAGCGCATTGGGAATTGGGCATTCCAAATTGGGGAGTATTTTTTTAAATAATCCAATTTTTCGCTAAGTTATAGAGTTAATTTGCGTATGTGTACTGTTTATGGCTGCCACCAAGCAATCTAGCAACATGAAACATTAAAACCCCCAATAAAAGTGTATTTTATTTCATGTCTGTTAGCTTTAGAGCCATCTATTTGCAAGTGAACTCCTACATTTCACTTTTCACAGATATCGGCATTTTATATTTACAGTCTTTCCGGGCACACAAACCAAAGATATTGATGACTCACACTACACTCCCTCATTTTGTCCATTTAAATGTATTAAAACTAATCCTTAATTATGTCCTGCCCAAACTTCTTGTTTTAATAGAAAATATGTCAACACAGACAAGAAAAGTGCTCTCTTCAATCAAATTCACAGGGACTTTAATGTAGCAATGGCTGTGAAGGGGGCTCATCCAATCAGAATGTAGAGTAAGAACTGTCAATTTTTTAATTAGTTATTTTACTACTTTTTAAAAAAACATTTGGAGCAGTATTCCCCCTCTGTCTCCTTTATGTAAATACCAGTTGAACTCTTACAATCTAGTCCATGATCAGCAACAAGCATCATGCTAGCTGCCCATTCCTGTGCATATGTGCTGTACCGGTTCAGCCCATGTTGAGCATTTTTGTTTATCAGACGAATGTAAATCACGATATTGGAGGTCTTCTGTGGTGCACAGCTGTGTTGAGGGTTAGAGTGGGGACATCTGCTAATATCATCAGCCTCTTGGACGTGCACAAGCACATCTACTGTGCCTGGGACAAATCAAACTGCTTGTCCGTTTCACTCTAACAAAACAGGACAGCAGAAATACCAAAAACAACCAGGCACCCCAATGCCCCCCATTAGACATGGTAGTAAGATTAATGAATGGAAAGAAGCCGAGAACACACTCAGGATATATGACGACATGGTTCAAATGGGAGATATGTTGATAATCAGCATTTCTAAGCATGTTAGTATGGGTGCACAGGTCACAGATCACGGTTTGAGGTGTCTGTTACTGACTCATATATCACATGTGGAAGCGTGAGTTGAGTTGCTTTATTAATTTTTCACAGATGCATCCCAAATTCTACTACCAGGTTTGTTTTGCCAAAATTTTGCACAAGAGACTTTCTATAGCAGTGAATAGGAGACCACAACACATTTGTTTTTTTACGCTTACCCATATTCTCCAACAGCAAAAGATAAAAAAATTAACTTTTACATTTCCACGACTTTCCACAAGAGGAAAAAATAGAGAGGGTGTATTGGGACAGTCATAAGAGTGAAAGATGCAAAATATACTGTCACTCCCTCAGCAGCTGTATTAGGAATCCCATCACAGCTGTGGTATGTAGTTTTTTCAATCCAGTTCCAGGGTAATAGCAACTCAAGTCAAATTCTATTTATAAAGCACGTTTAAAAACAACCAAGGTTGAGCAAAGTGCTGTACAATACATATACAGGGTCAATAAAACATAAATATAAAAGAGAACACAGCAAAAACAGGAATACCTCAAAGGTCAGAACATCCAACATTGATTCATGGTGAATTAAAAGCCAGTGAGAAGAAATATGTTTTAAGACTAGTTTAAAAAACAGAAAGAGATGGGGCAGTTCTGATGTATACAGGCAGGCTTTGGGCCATCTATAGCAAATGCTCGATCTCCTCTTTGCTTCAGTCTAGATCTGGGAACAGATAGAAGTCCCTGGTCACCAGATCTATGGGATCGAGGTGGAATGTGCAGGCACATTAAATCAGAGATATATATATTTGCACTTTGTTGTTCAATGTTTTATAGACAAACAGAAGAATTTAAAAATGTATTCTAAATCGGACCGGCAGCCAGTGTAGTGACATTAAGATAGGATTAATGTGATTATATTTACGCCTGCCCTTCAGAAATTTGGCTGCAGCATTTTGGACCATTTGTAGACAACAAATAGAAGCTAATTTACACCAAAATAGAGGGAGTTACAGTAATCCAAGTGTGACGTGATAAAAGCATGAATTACTGTTTGGAGGTTTTTCTATGAGAGCAAAGGTTTAATTTTAGAGAGAAGTCACAAGCGGAAGATCCCTGATATAACCACAGCATTCATTTGTTTATCAAACTTCAGGCTGCAATCAAACAAGAAGCCCAAGTTCTTTGCGCAGGATGTGGTAAAAGGAGCGAGACAGCCTAATATGAAATAGGACACATAAGTACTGTCATTTTATTCTCATTCAGATTTTTAAAATTTTGAGTTAGCCATAATTTTAGCTCCTTTAAACAGGCAAATAGCAGCTCTATGGTATATTTATAATTTCACTTCAGTGGTAAATAGATTTGTGAGTTGTCAGAATAACAGTGAAAGGAAACTCCATATTTGTTAAAAATGGATCCCACAGAAGCATGTATAGAGAAAATAGAACGGGGGCAAGAATCGAGCCATGTGGCACACCACACGAGAGATGTGCAGCAGAGGATGTAAACTGACCAAGACTTACGGACAATCTTCTATTTGTGTTAGACAGGACTGAAACCAATTAAGAATTGTGCCCTGAATACAAGTACAGTGCTTCAGCCAGGACATGAGAATATTGTGATAGACCATATCAAAAGCTTAAATGAGATCTAAGAGAACCAAAGCCACGGCATCCCCAGAGTCCATTGCTAATAGATATCATTAGAGACACTTACAAGGGCAGACTCAGCACTGTGGAGAGATTGAAGGCCAGACTGGAACATTTAATTAATGGAATTTGTGCTTAGAAATGACTGAAGTTGGGTAAGCACCACTTTCTCAGAAACTTTTGTAAAAAAAAAGGCCAATTAGAAATGGGTCTAAAATTGCCTAAGGTAGCGGGTTCAAGATTAGGTTTTTTGAGGTGTGCTGTCACAGTTTTAGGCAGATAGGGACAGTCCCAGTACTAAGACAAGTTTTTGATAATAGACACAAGTTTGAGATTAACTGTGTCTGCAATTTGTTTGAGAAAGTTTGGGGAAATATCATCTTGGGGGCAGAGTGAGGGCTTTACGTGTTCAATGATTTCTTTATTGGTCTGGAGAGATATGGGTTCAAACTCACTCCATGTTGCAATGTAAATTGGACATCTCAGACAAGTCATAATCAGAAGTTAAGATCTGGGATCTCATAACAGTAATCATATCATATCTTAAAACCAGTGGCGGCTGCTGGTCTTTCAAAGAGGGGAAGCTCATTTTCGGCCTACATTATAAACTTATTTTTCCCTATTTTTTGCACTAAATCAATCTTAGGTGTTGATCTGCCCTGCTGTTTAATTCAAATTTTTTCCTCGTAAGGAAGACTTTCAAATGGCTTCGCCAAAATCAGGTCGACAATATTAGCACCGTCTGCCATCGATGCGCAGTTTCACCCGTACTGACGCTAGCCTAGCCTACTGTATGAATGAATGAACGAACGAGCGAGCGGCTCTAAAACAAAAATATATTAAACTTGGTAAAACTGAAACAAGGAATGTGGTGTATAATTGTGTGAAATGTATTATGCAAATTGACTAGCAATTTCAGCCAAACAAATATAAAGAAATAGGTTGCAGCAGTTTGTCTTTCGACTACACTTGAGAAATCAGCGATGGGACTGAGCCTGAAATAGCTTCAGTGACTTCTTATAGTACAGATTAGCTGTCAATCAAAAGGAGATGCAGTCTTTCGACAGATCCTCCAATCATCACGCGGAAGCCCGAGTCGGGCCAGCCCACTCCTCATTCACCCCCAGAGACGCTGAGCGTCCGTGGGCGGGACATAATCGCAGCATTTATCCAATGACCGTCTATTTTCGAGCACTGAAAAAACTGTTCAGAGCAGCCACATTGAAGTCAATGGGCCTCGGCTTCAACAGGGAAATGCACTGACGCTACGGGAATGTATGAGAAGTAAATCGAGTCAGCCGACCTGCTATATGTAATGTAGCTGATTCTGAACGAACTCGTCTTCGAGATGAACGTGTTCAAAGTCAATAAATTGTTTACACAATAGTACATATTTGACCATTATTTTTTTGACATTATAGGGGAAGCTGAGCTTCCCTTGCAGTCTTAAAGAAATCCCCACTGCTTAAAACACATTATCAGAAGGTTAGGTCAATGGTGGAATAAAGCACTTTAGGTCTGTGACAATTTTCTTTTATTATTTCACAGAGATATTTTGACTTAGCAGCCTTAACTGCTTTTTAAAAAGCAGAGAGAGCGTCCCTTAGAATTTCATAAGACACCTGCAGTTTGTATTTTTTCCATTTGCGTTCTGCTCTTCTGCAGACCGGTTTAAGAGAACGAGTTGTGTCGTTGAGCCAAGGATCCGGTTTGGATTTACGTCTTTCAGCCTTTAGAGGAGCAGTTAAGTTTAAAGCATTCGAGCAGATAGTATTAAACAGGCTATGTTGATCTGCATCCAAGTCAGGTAAAGAAGTCTCCAGAGCTAGGGGTTTACAAGCCTCTTTGTATGCTGCAGAGAGGTCTTCACAGGAATGAGAGGAGAACAAATAGGTCCAACAAGCCATAGACGGTAGTCTATCATTTAGTTCAGGGAGAAACATGGTTATAAAACCAGTTTATGGTCCGAAAGGTTTGTATCGCAGACCTCAGTATCTGAGACAGGTATGGCATGTGATAAAACCAAGTCTAAAATATGTCCCTGTATGTGTGTGGGGGCTCTTCACCCACTGCACAAAATCAAAAATGTCCATAAGATTTAAGAACTACTTAGTTAAAGGATTGGAAGCACAGCAAATGTGTATATTACAATATCCTGGCATTAAAATACGATCATAATTTGTAACAGTACCTCCCACAAAGTCTGCAAATTCATACAGGCTTAATCAGGTCAGTTTGCATCAACTCAACTTCAAAGCTGCATTAGGTATCAGTGGGAAGAGAGCAGCGGTGAAGGGAATTTATAAAAATATAACACAAAGCAAGGGCCTAGGTTGCTCAGCGAGTACTGACACTGACTACCACCCCTGGAGTCGTGAGTCCGAATCCAGGGTGTGCTGAGTGACTCCAGCCAGTTCTCCAAAGAAACCAAATTGGCCCAGTTGCTAGGGTGGATAGAGTCACATGGGGTAACCTCCTCGTGGTCGCGATTAGTGGTTTTTGCTCTCAGTGGGGTGCATGGTAAGTTATGCATGGATTGCGGAGAGTAGCATGAGCCTCCACATGGTGGGAGTCTCTGTGGTGTCATGCACAGCGAGCCACCTGATAAGATGCATGGATTGACGGTCTCAGAAGCGGAGGCAACAGAGACTTGTCCTCCGCCACCCGGATTGAGGTGAGTAACTCAATGTGGGAATTGGGCATTTCAAATTGGGAGAAAAGGGGATATATATATATATATATATATATATATATATATATATATATATATATATATATATATATAAAACACAAAGCAAGTCAACTTATAGGGATAGTTCAACCAAGAATGAAAATTCTCTCATAATTTACTCACCCTCATCCATCCCAGATGTATATGACTTTCCATATGAGGTCCATACAATGCAAGTGGTTAAATCCATGTCTTTTTAGGACCTTCTGTGTTCTTCTCACCATTCACTTGCATTGTTTGGACCTACAGAGCTGAAATATTCTTCTAAATATCTTTGCTTGTGTTCTGCAGAAGAAAGAAAGTCATACACATCTGGGATGGCATGAGGGTAATTAAAAGATTAATTAAAATTTTTTGGGTGAACTATCCCATTAAGAAGATGATAAGCCTATTTATGTTGGTATCCTGCATGATTATATGGTTAGTTGCATTTTATTAACATTGTTTTACCCATGTCCGAAACCCAGAACAGAACAGACCTGCAATGCATTTTTCATTTGCAACCCACTAGATTACAACAGCTGTTGTGGACAGAATGTCTGCAATTCTTGGACGTTTATAAAACAACGTCTTAATTGACTGGGAACCAGAAATATGTGGAATGGCATGTTGAAAGTCAAAACAGGTAAGAGCACTTACAACTGTTATTTGAGATCTTCAAAGGGTACAAACAGTACGACACATCAAAAAAGAGTGTTTTGCCTGTTTTATAATAAGGTCACCATATGACCTACAGTACCCAAGTCCTAAAGGTCACATAGTGAATTTAATTGAAAGTTTTAAAAAGTTCTAAACATTTGGTGTATTGTAATAGGAAATAACAACTCACATGCTCCTCTAGACAGCAAGACTTAATTCAATATCCCTGACATTCTTCTTGTGTATATCATGTGTAGAGTGATGGTCCACACATGTGTAGAGGAATCATCTCAGATTTGACACCTTGGCCTCAAATCAAAAGGTGAACAGGACTAGAGGTCTGGCCACAATGTGTATAGAGCAGTCCACTTGCTTTAACCATCCCACCCCATAGCTTGGTTACTAAGAAAAAGCTTGTACAGGATGCTCTACAAATCATACTGAGTGATAACCAGAAAAATTTGGTCCATATACCAAGCCTAGAGATGATAACCACCACCATCATCTTTCATCTTAAGCATGACGAGGGCTCATCAACTTCAATTACCAGTTTTTTTTTATTTACTTCTTGAACCTGTTGAATCACCTCAGGCAGAAGGAGGTTTTGACAGAGACACACTGTGTCCCCCTGAATGTTTCCAGGTGCTCCATTGTCCTCACCCTGTTAACCTTTTGAATGTAAATTCTGGCACTGAAAGCTTCCTCCACACATACTTTTTGTTTGCAATCTGAAATGGTCTCTCACATGCTATAGAATGCTTTCCTTTTCCTTATCTGCAAATTGATTTTCAATCAGACCACTATTCCACCAATCAAAAGCTCTTTGAATGCATTTACATTTATGCATTTGTCAGACGCTTTTGTCCAAAGCGACTTACAGAGCACTTATTACAGGGACAATCCCCCTGGAGCAACCTGGAGTTAAGTGCCTTGCTCAAGGACACAATGGTGGTGGCTGTGGGGATCGAACGGACAACCTTCTGCTTAACAGTTTAGTGCTTTAGCCCACTATGCCACCTCCACCAGAATGCAGGCTGCCGGTTTTATTGTGTTTACAGTAAATTTACAATTAAAATAAGGAAATAAAGGTGTGGATGGGGAATGATGTGACTTCTTTTATCTTAATATCATGAAAGCATTCAGGGCTAGTGGAAAAAATAAATAAAAGTGCAGTGGGGTTCAAATTTTTTTACATTGTTTTGCATATTTCTTATATAATATATTTCTTTGAGGGCTGTCGATTTAACATGTCAATTCAGTGTGATTAATTATATAAAAAATTTATGCAATTAATAATGATCCCTGACCATAATATGGAATATTCCTATAATTAGAGCAGTTCAAGATTGAAGTACCACCTGTTTTCTACAGGTAGTGAGCGAAACTCCAGCTGTATAGGTAACGTGTAGCGTATAGATAGAACAAACCACATACTTACAGCACAAGATCAGAATAGCACAAGATGACAACAGCTTGATGAAGCACAAATCTGAACAGATAAAATTGTCCCTGAGAGCATTGTCTAGAAATGTTCCAAACTTGCCAGACATTTTAATACCAGAATGTAATCAAATATTGTTTCCCCAGGACTTTGTTTGCATTGGTAAAATCTGAAGCATTCTGCAATCAGAATTGGCTTGGGCTTGAAATTATCAGAAAGGGTCTGAGTAATTTCCTGGTATGATAAATTTATCACTTTTTCTGGCTCAACTAGTCTTTTCAAGAGGCTATAATCGACTGGTCCCAAAACACTCAGGAAAACCTTAGGTTTATGACTAAAACATTCTATGGCACACCACTATCCCACATAAGCTAACCATCGTCAATATTTTTCCTTTTCAAGAACTTGTCCATGTTTTCTGTCCTTGTTAGTAGCGTGTTTACTTGTAATGTTTGAAATTCGGTCACATACAATGTATGCGTTAGACTTTCTCATTGTCAGTCAATTTGATGGACAGAGTCATACAAATTCTGTCATTATTATTACCCATCATTTTAATTTTCATATTTTAAAGATAATTAAACATTAAATAGCTTTTATTTTCATTCACATTTTAATTTTTAATCATGAACTTATAGCATATAGCATATTATACATTTATTTATTTATGAAGAGACCAGATGAACAACAGAGACACCACACGAAGCAGATGAATGTCCCCCCCGCACTGACAGCGGAGGCCACTAAAACACGACATATGAACAACGCAGTATTTCAAAAAACAAATACGATTAAAATATGAACAAAACACATAAAAGAATTTACAGTTTTCTTGGTGAATTTAAATGAGTTCAATAACTTGGGTCTCTGAAATTTGTAAACGATAAGGTAGCATTTAATAAAATACATTTTGAGACATTCAATATCTCTTCACAAATTTGGACAGTTTTAAATATTTCTTGCTGCTTCGTACTCTCAAAGACATTATTGGTGAAGCAAAATCGTGTGTGTGAAAAACACTTTGGTGTGACGTGACGTCACTTCATAGACTTCAATGTATTCTGCAGCGCTGACGCGAATTATGTGAAAGACCCTTGACGCGTATAAGTCACTTTTGCACATTAATCATTGCTCTTTCATACATTTATTTATTTTGAAGTATTTTATAATTTTGCAAGGCACACCTGACAATCTTTCATGGCACACTAGTGTGTCGTGTCACAGTGGTTGGGAAACACTGCTCTAGATGTCGCCCTACTCCCACGAGCTCAGCATGTGACAGTCGTTGCCTCCGTGCACTTTTGTTTGACTCGCAAACAGTTCTCTTTCCTCTTCTATACTGCTGTTTTCTTCAGATTTTTCTTGCTCATTCTATGCACTGAGGATTCCAAAACCACCTTGTTGCCACTGTTAAGTTTTACGTCTCAGAGGAATAACACGGACAACCATTTCACCGCAGAGTCTTTACTGCTGCGTGCTTCAGAATTCGCTCTTACAGTTACACTCCGTCACTACTCGAACAAGTGCTTTTCATACAGAGAAACTATCATAATGCATGGTATATATTCGCATGCACGATACATTACAGACCACATAACGGTTCCATATCACTTTGCCAAATTATTTTGGTTATTTCAAAGAGCCCTACAGACTACCACAACAAAATAACAAAGTAAAACCAAGTCATTGGTTAAAGTAAATCGGTTAAGAACGTCAAATCAATGTCTAAAATATCCTACATACATTTATTCCAATTTAGGTTAACACACACACGCACGCACACACACACATACACACACACTATCTTTTTAATCCTATGCCAAAAAGCAGCACATCCTCCGTTGCTAGTTCTAACATGACGTTTTTGAATTAGCAACGAAGGCTTAAGCTGTATCAAAGCTAAATACATTTGATCAATACAACAGTGTCTATATTATCTGAAATAGTGTGAAAAAAACACATGCGTCCCCTCTCACACACACACTCCCACACTCGTGGACATACATTATACACATAGCGCACACACTTAAGGCCCAAACAGACTCGTGAGAGAAAAACAGAGTCATCATGTCAGTGCACCCCTGAATCTCAGCAGGGTGAAAAAAAAAATTATTAAGGATAACAACAGGAATATGGCGACATGCATCTTGTCGATTTTGAAGCCATTGTTTCTTCTGACGAGAGCTGCAACAAAAAAGGTAATCCCAGAAACGAGATATCATCACGACACAAACTTGTTACTCCAGTAACTCCTCTAGTAAAGTAGCAAGCCTCGCTATCCTCTGTTGCTAGTTCTAAAGTGATGTTTTTGAACAAGCAACGAAGGCTCAGACTGTATTAAAGCAGGATGTTGAATCTGTGGCGAAAGAAAGCATTTTAGGGACTAGAAACCAGAAAATGTCTTGAGATATAATTACCTGTTTGCTAACTTGAAATACAATCGGGGGTAATGTAAGGACAGAGACAACCAGTCTATGACTCCTAATTGTTTTACGCTCAAAAGCACTACAAAGAGAGTAAATGCAGAAACAGGTCAAACTTCAATGAGAGGCTTTATGTGGCGATATCACTAACAACATCCTTTGTCATCTGCTTTTCTGTAGCTGTTGCTGATCGTTTGTTATTGGACAGAGAGCATTTGTCTCTAAGAACAAAAATCATAACAGATAGACTAGGTTCAGGAAAGGGAGAGGCTATTAAAGACTAGGAATGCATGGATCCAGGATATCAACATACACACCTCTCGTTCAACTCTTTCATGTACAACTAGAAGGCTCCTTGATGACAGAATAAACGAGTGGTAATTTGTCATTAAGGAGAAACCGGAACACTGGTTGTACATATACACACTCTGAAAAGTATGTCCGAGATCATGTCTGAGGAGAGAGGGAGCAAAAACAAGGTTGGGAAAGAGAGAGTAATGGCAGATGGTGGGGCAGGGCCCCTGAGGCCAGGAGCAATGCTATACCCTGGGACCAGGACACCTAATAATGCCCTGTTGAGCTTCCCACCTGCGGCTCAATGGCAGACAATGTTATCTCATCTCCCTGAACTATTGTGTATCTCATTTGCTGTAATGATGGTGGAGAGCAACAATCTCCACACAACAATCCAGATCTCTCCCTGGAGAGAGGGACCCTGGGAACCACTCTGCAATCAATGCAGTTTCCCCATGAAATCCAAACATTAAAATCACCACCATTGCACAGAGATATGCCCAATATTCTTGAGGGGGAATGATCTATGATGATACATGCAACAAGCATGTTTTGAGTGTGAAGGTCAGATCCTGACCAATGCTTTGTGTTGATGTGGACTTAACAGTGCTCTTCAATACATCGCATGTGCATACTGAATCCATATGTTCTATAGTAATAGCCATTCATTCTCTCAACTTACTGTTCTTCAACACGACCACCAGTTTAAAAGCACTTTTTTTTTTCTTTTCCCATATGAAGCCTGCATGTACAGTACAATGAATATTTAAGCCATTCAATTAACACAGTGTAATCCATTATATATTTTTCATATGTGAGTGTAACCAACTTCAACAACATATTTTAGCCTAATTAAGATTTAAACATTTCAATTTCATAAAAAATTTAACAATTACATCAAATTCAATTAAATAGTCTTTACTAATAAATAAATAAATAAATACATATTTTAAATATGATTGATTAAATTTGTATTAAAAGTTACACAATTCATTTTAATGGAATTTTTCTATGACATTGAAATGCATAAATCTTAAATAGGCTAAAATATTTTGAAGTTGAAGTTGGTTAAAGAGTACACATTTGCTATTGCACAGTTAAAAATAATACTGCATTTTAAGACATGATATGAGACATGCAATTTAATTTTCATTGTGTGCTTTAATTCATTATACTCTTTGAAGGTATAACCATGAATAGGCATGCATTTTTAATTTCTAAGAAAAGTGGTTACATTTATTTGTGAGAACACACAGCTGATTATGAGGTGTATGTAGTATGAGACCTTGCAATTAATAATATTGGAGTTAATACATTACAGTATATTGCATTAAACTTTGTGTATAATTTTTTTCATAGCAACATTCCCTCAACCAATGGTGTGAGTTTGTAAACCTATTTGAAACAGTCATTATATTTACAATTTAAAGTGGTGACACTATTATAAATTCCATCACAGCAGCCTGTTTCCCCAGTATCCTACAGATGTCTTCACACAAGCCAGATCCAACAAGAGAGATATGACACAGAGACACACCATGCCTTAACACCCCCTCTTATCAACCCAAATACAGGCACTGTCCCAAATCTTAGCACTCTCCCCACTGACTCAAATCCTACATGGAATGTGATCGACCTTGCCTGGAATGCATGTGCTGAAAGAAGTGTCCCCAGGATATCAACATTCAAGTAAAATGTTTCACATAAGTAGCTAACATACGAAATATTTGTGACCCTTACTTTTATTGGGTTTACCTTTCTAGAATGATTTACAGTGTTCTTCTCATACAACACAACACCAACGATATGCTGGGAGAATTATTTTGTAACTTCTGAGCAACTTTTCCTGGTGGACCGACGCACTTTGGGGCTGATCAGCAGCGGACTGGCCATCGGGAGAACTGAGCGGGCGGTGGGTCGGTGCAACGTGCCGATTGGCGCGATAAGCAGAAAAGGACAGCGATTTGGGTTAATTATGCAATGTGTTTCGAACTAACACTACCACCAAGCTTACAAAGCCAATAAAAACTGGCCTCATGAAAACAAATGTCTTAGCATGCAAAAGGGAAGTTTCTGCAGAGATGAGCCTTTCCTGTAGCCCTCTGCCCTTTCCTTGCCTAACTTAAAAGCATCTTTCCGCCTGTCCATCATAGAAAGGTAAAAAAAATGAGCGATCACTTGAATCATCGCATACACTTTCAGATCTAATCAGTCAAATGCTCAACATGTGGTAATATTAATTTGTAAATTTGGCAGTGCAACATTGTATCTCATCTACACAGGGATGGACTGGGAAAAGAAATTGGCTTGGGATCATACATGGCAACTGGCCTAAAATCGCGGCACCGTTTTGTGGTCCATTCTGCGTAACGTGGCGGCTCATTTGAGCTTATCGCGACCCATTCGGCACGTTTCGCGGCCGACCCACCAGACCGCTCAGTTCTCCTGATGGCCAGTGCACCCCTGATTGGCCCCAAAGTGCGTCGGCCCACTGGGAAAATACCGGTATGCCAGATTACCAGTCCAGCCCTGCATCTACATTAACTGGATTTGCTGTAATGTTGGGTTCGAGTCTTTAAACAATCGAGTCCAAGTCGAGTCTGAGTCCAAAAGGGGCAGAGTCGGAATCAAGACCGAGTCCATAATTGGCCGAGTCCTAGTCGAGTCCAGATGAATCTGTTGAAGAATATGAATTAAAATTGTAACCGTAAACTCAACATCAATATTTTAAGCTTATTTTAACCTTCACAAATAAGAAGAACAATTTGTCAATATAAATGCAAAAAACAAATGATCATCCTGCTGAACAAACCTTAAAGTGGTTTCAGAATGAAAGCATATGCTTTAGGTGTATGAAGACAAAACTGTCCTTCAACACAGTTCTTATTGCGTTCTGTTGACATTTCAATTATTTGTTGCTTTTTCCCTCCACTCAAACATACACCAAAGAAAGTGAAAGCTGCATGTAACGCAGTTCAATGGAAAGGAGGAGGCAAGAACCGGCTTGGCGACATAAATAATATTTTAATGAGAAACTTAAACAAAAGACAAACACACACACGACGGACATGTCCGCCCTGCCACACTGCATTAGTCATTACAACCAGAGTTATTATTATTTCTCATTTTTATTTTGTTTTTATTTCTACTCCATTTTCAATTGGTACCATTAAAACATATTTATAAACTACTGTATTACATTTCACACTTTTCAGTCCTCTTGCTGCTGGTCCAGATGTAGCCTACTTCCCTAAAGTCAAGATCAAACTCACCTTGGTCTGATGATATATTATATTTATATATTGTATTGAGTATGGGTAATAGGTGTATAGAGACACTTGTGTTCTTTATTGTATTTTCTGACTTTTTTGTCATTGAAACGCAAGAGCCAGCTTTACAGGTAAAACAGAGTTTGCGCTACAAATATATGACGAACTGAGTTGAACAATTTCCATCATGGTCTATTTCATTCGTCATATTAGTTTAAATGTCCCTGATATGTAGTAAATTTTATTTTGTCTCGATATAGTCAAAATTTTCAGCTCAAAATGGCTTTGCGTAGTAAGCACGAGTCTGCTAAAATATTTGCTCTATTTAATAATTTTCACAGTTGGGGAACATACTTTTTAAAGTGCACTTACGTTATTGATATTTCTGGATGAGAGCGGCAGAGCACGTGAGGCGATCTCTTTGCTGCACACACATACAGCTCGGGTGCGCGGGTGAGAGAGTTAAAAAAAGTACTGTGAAAAAGTGCGCGCTGCTGCTCTGAGCCAGAATAATCACACGTAAGGACATATACATGTGAAAACTGATGCGCAGTATCAAATACACAGAATGTATGATAGTAAAAACTGTAGAGAGCAGATCAATATGAAGACAAAGTCTTCCAAGTCAGGTCTGAGTAAAAATGCATCCGAGTCTGTGACAAGTCCATGTCCAATAAAATTGGACTCTTGAATCAGACTCGAGTACCACGACTCTAATCTGCTGAACAGTAACATTTTTACTGCTTGCCGTGAACTCATTCGCATTCACTAATAGCTTTCTTTGATACTGGGAATGCATGGTGCCCCATCAAATGTGCTATCTGTTATCTGTTATCTGTGGTGGTGGCTAAAGCACAGGGCTGTTAATCAGAAGGTTGCTGGTTCGAACCCCACGGCCACCACCATTGTGCCCTTGAGCAAGGCACTTAACTCCAGGTTTCTCCGGGGGGGATTGTCCCAGTAATAATTGCACTGTAAGTCGCTTTGGATAAAAGCATCTGCCAAACGCATAAATGTAAATGTATAAATGTATGTTAACCAGGTGCTGATGTGTAACTAGTTCGGTTTGCTCTTAATTGTTTGGCCCAGTAAAGGCCTTTTCAGACCAAGAATGAATATACTCAGTGACCAAGACTTTGAATAAAACCAATGGATTACTCTGGACCTATTCACACTGGTGATGGAATTTGTTTTTTAGCAATAAGAATCTCAGAGGCTGCTTCTTAATTAAAGCTTCTTATTACCTAAAATATGTTTAATTTTCAGAGCTCAGATTTGTTTTACATTATTGAATGTATTAATAAAATTTGCATACAAGCAAGGGGCTGAACAAATGTTAAGACAACATTTGTGACCTACTCATTTTAGTAGACTTTGCATTTTAATTTTGTGCATTAAATTGTGCATGTTTTTCTGGGTCAAATTGACTCAAAATGATGCCACTGCAGAAACATTCATTGAATATTTAATGCACTGGCTACTGATACAGGCCTTGGAATTGTCTGTTCATTAAAATGCAGATTTCTTTATCGCAAAGTATCATGGCAACGGAAGAAATCTGGCTGGGAACCCTGTCTGAAGGTGGGGGGGACAACAGTCTGGCTCTCCTGCACTGTATGTGTCTGCTACGAGAAAGCTCCAGCATTGAGGTGAGATTGCTTGTACCTCTGTGCCAAGCCATGCTGTTGCAGACAGCAGTACATTTCTCTACTGCCCTCCACACTGTGTAGACCAAAAACAAACCCATGCCAAACTTGCTGGAGAGAGCAAACAAAACCTTGCTCTTTACTGATGTCAAAACAAACATTTCACTATGTTATCTTTGGATGATAATATCTACAAACACACTAACTCAAACAGTAGGATAAAATGGTTCCGATCTTCATGCAGATGCAGTATTTGAGGGCTGCTTACATATCAAACACAAACTCACACATCAAATATTGCATATCAAATGAATAAGCATTCTGTAGACAGAAAACCATACTGCACTGCAAAGACAAAGCACAGTAACTACACATTTTTTCACTGAATAAGGATAGTTTACCACAAATGAAAATTCTCTCACATTTACTCACTCATGACTTTCTTTCTTCTGATGAACACAAGCAAATGTTTTTTAGAATAATATCTCAGCACTGTAGGTCCATACAATACAAGTGAATGGTGATCAGACCTTTGCAGCTCCAAAAATCAATATAAGGAAACCATAAGACTCCAGTGGCTAAATCAATGTCTTCAGAAACTATATAATAGGTGTGGGTGACAAACAGATCAAAAGTTAAGTCAGTTTATTACTTTAAATCTCCACTTTCACCTTTACATCTGAAAGTCACATGTGGTGCCTGTTTAGTCTCACTTTCACTTCTGAAAGTGAAAATTAAAGTGGAGATTTAGAGTAAAAAAGGACTTAAATGTTGTTCTGTTTCTTACCCACACCTATTATATCACTTCTGAAGACATGGATTTAAACACTGGAGTCATTTGGATTGCTTTTATGTTTCCTTAAAGCAATTCTTGGAGCTACAAAGTTCTGATCACCATTCACTTGCATTGTATGGACCTACAGAGCAGATATACATTTAGAAAAATCTTTGTTTATGTTTCTTCTGCTGAAGAAAGAAAGTCATACATATCTGGGATGGCATGAGGGTGAGTAAATGGTCAGAGAATTTTCATTTCTGGGGGAACTATCCCATTAAACTATGATCTGTACTGTGACAGACGGGTTTGGGGGTTTTGGCTCAACTATGTTCAAATTCATAGAAAACGGACTAAGATTATTTTATAATCCACATTTGGCTGGGCAGTCAAAAATCAAATAAAAAATTCTCAGTTCCAATGTTGGCATTGTTACTGCATTTTGGCTTTGTATGACAGAATATTAAACCTGGATGGTTGTAGTGACAGTCCTAGTGAAAGCGTAGCCATTCACAGGAAGGGAGAGCAAAAAGCACAGGCGAGTGGCCCACAGAAGTGTAGCAAAACTGATGAGTTGGGGCAGGAAACTGGTCTCAGTCAGAGACTCTCTGCTCTTATCTGGCTCGATCCAGGAGTGCTTATATGCCCAGAGCGGTTTACAGGCAGAGAGGGGTCACACACATACCTTCAGTCAATGAGCCAGAGCAGTCCTTTGTTTGCACACTTTCCCAAAACCTGTCACAATGACAATTAGTAAAGATTTATATATTTATTTATTTATTTTCTGTGGAGGAGGGATTATCTCAGGACCCTTAAACAGTAACGATCTGAGACTAATCAGTAAATATAAAAAGAATAGGGACTTTCTCCTAATAAGCATTTATATTCATGCACAGACAGACTCTTTAATCCTTAGCAACTTCTAGTGCATTTTATGGAATACACTATATCAGTAAATGTGCTTCCTGGGAAACAATCCAATTAACTTGGTGTTCACTGCTGAAGTACCAGCTTAACATAACTGTTGAAGCCAATTTATATTAGTAGCCTGTTGGTTAAGGGAATACTCAGGGTTCAACACAGGTTAAGCTCATCAACATTTGAGACATAATGTTTATTTATTTATTTTTTTACAAAAATGTTACAATGAGGGGTTGCACTTTATTTTACTATATATGTACTTTCAGTATATTGAGAGTGTACTTACCCAAGAAAGTACTGAGCAATATAAGGTAACTAATGTAATTATGTAATTAATGTAATTGATATGGGTTAAGGTTAGGTTTGGGGTTAGGCTTAGTACCCACAGTTGTTGTAATTATATAGTACGCAAATGTAGAACAGTACCGTAAAATAAACAGGGGAGGTTCTAGACAATTTTGACAGAGGGGGCCAGGGTGAGGCTGTGTGTGCTTGTAGGGGGGGGAACTGTATTATACCTTAAATGTCCCTTGTACACATATAAAGCATAATTTGCTGTTTTTTTATTTTATTTTCTCCCCTTTTTCTCCCCAATTTGGAATGCCCAATTCCCAATGCGCTCTAAGTTCGCCTCATTCCGGGTGGTGGAGGACGAAGCTCAGTGGCCTCTGCGTTTGACCCATGCATCTTATCACGTTGCTTGTTGAGCAGATTGCCGCGGAAACATGTGGAGGTTTCACACCATCCACACACAACTCACCACGCGCCCCACCGAAAGCGAACCACATTATAGCGACCACAAGGAGGATACCCCATGTTACCCTCCCTAGCAACTGGGCCAATTTGGTTGCTTAGTAGACATGGCTGGAGTCACTCAGCATGACCTACATTTACATTTTACATTTATGCATTTGGCAGACCATGAACACCACGATTGCTCTTTCTAGCTATAAGCAGTATAAGCAGCCACTTCAGACTCCGCAAAGCAAGGTCTTTTTATTTATTTATTATTGTTATTATAATATAGTACAAACTGTGAGTAATACTCAATTTGTTAATTTGGCAGACGCTTTTATCCAAAGCGACTTACAGTGCACTTATTACAGGGACAATCCCCCCAGAGCAACCTGGAGTTAAGTGCCTTGCTCAAGGGCCCAACAGTGGCATCTTGGTGGTGCTGGATCTTGGTGGTGCTGGGGCTTGAACCCCCAACCTTCTGGTCAGTAACCCTGAGCCTCAACCACTGAGCCACCACTTCCCCATGGATTCCTGGATTCGAACTCACAAACTCAAAGATCTGAGGTGTTTGGGGCTCCCAAGATCGACCCCTAGTGTAACTACATTGACACAACGTCTTGTTCCCTCCATCAGGGAACGGATGTTACGACAATAACCAAGACGATTTAATAACAGAATTTAAGACAGAACATGCAAAGTAGTTGCCTGGAACAGTAGGACACCAGTGATATTTTAGCACAGCACAAGGACCATAAGTGAATATTTAATAAATATTGAATTTAAATTAAACTTTATCCCACTAAATATTACCATAGAGTCATAATTCATCTATTTATTATGATGTGGGGTCACTGATCCCTGTGGGATGGAAAATGAGAAAACCATTCTTAACATTCTACCACTCCAATTTAGGGGGGGTCACTGGGAATGTGAATCATTTTATTAAAGCACTTACATTAATACTTCTGTTACGGTTCGTGAACAGTTAAAAATGTTGTATTATCTAAGCTGTAAATTTGTAACATCATTATTTTTAGGGTTTTAGGGGTTATGGTGTTACACTGTCATGGCAACAAAGTTGCAAAATTGGATATAACTACACAGAAAAGGTTAGTAAAATCATGTTAACACACATATTGTTTAAGTCTTTTAGCTATACTTTTGAAACAGTGAGTATTTTAACATTTATGGATTTCTCATTCACTTCCATTGCAAGTTCCTCACTGTAACTCAAATTAATTAACATTATGCCAAATGCTGTTGACTGAGCATGACTTGTATTGAGCCTGGAATAATCCATAAAGTTGTCTTTTTTTAATTATTTTTTAAATCATGGACCACTTTTGATCATTTTAGGTCCTTTTTTAAGCTTTAAAGTGAGTCACTGTCAACTGCCATTGTATTCAACAGACGGACTGGAATGCTGAACTATTCCTGTGCCTACCAACACACTTTCAGTTCAATAATTTCATTCAAATCACTTCTAATTTACAGATGTATGTGAAGTTATGCACACTATATGCAGATCATTTATACAAGATACAGACCTCAAGTCCTCTTGTCGTTTGTCATCAGATCAGCATGATTAGATGACAAGAACAGAGGGACTATATTGAGGCATACAAACTGAAACACAAAAATCCACTGGATGTTCTACAACAGCACATCCTGCTCTGTGGATATCTCTGTCCAAGCAGTGCTCATGTGTTTGCTTAGTGGCTATTGAGTGGAAAAACTGACTTGTGGTGTGACCCAGAGATCCCACCAAAGCTATTGGCCTTGCTGCTGAGTTAGCCCCAACATAAACACAGTTCCCCTCAGCAGCCTTGTGTCAATTTCTGTCCATGTGCATTGATGCTAACACATTTCCTGCTGAGGGAACATTACATTCTTTTCATTGATTCTCATCCTTATGACAGAGCTTCAAACAAATGGGGCTGGTGGGAAGTGATAATTACAGGGCTGACTAGGGACATATATTGAGAATTGTGGAACAAAAGTCATAAATGTTGGGAGCTTTTAAGTTAGCAGACTATCTAAACACTTGCTTTGTTACCATGGGTGTTTCAGGGAAGTGTACAGGGAAGTTCTAACATATTATACCACCAAATGGGATTACTATTTGTTTATCTTAAAATGCCATGCTTTATTTCATTTTAAAAGACTGCTAAAAATGTTGGAGCACAAACAAGCCCTTGCAACTAAGGTCCAACTAAGGTCCCTTTCTAAGGCAATTTTCACTTTATTAATCAGTGCTTTCTAGCATTTTGGAGGGCTTTTTTTCTTTCATTTCCTGTCCAAAGAGGCAGCTTCATATCTGATGTGGCATCAACCCAATTTAAACAAACTGACAAGTTTTCCCTCAGTATCTGCCATGCGGCAGTCGATATGATCTTCAGCCTGGACTCTACAGTATAGCACTCGCCATATGGGCCCAACCCAGAGAAGTCAGAGTTCACAGTTTGTATGATTACAGGAACAATGGTAATGTTCTGTGTGAGAGATTGTGTGTACGGTTCTTTGGGGCCCTACGGGAGTCCCACCCATGGTGAAGGAAGAGGAAGACTCGAGGAGGGCAGTCAGACCCGCCCGGCCCTCACTCACAATACTCACTCTGTTTGTTAGCTCCTCTGTAAGAGACAGACTTTTTCGGATCAAAGCGCACACTAATAAACTTAAGCCATGTTCCCACACATAACATCAACTAGCCAAATAAGTCAGACAACAAGAGGGATGATGTGAATTAGTTCAGTGTTATTCTTAGTTATAGATGCCTTCCAGTAATATATTGGGGTTTATTTTTCTCTGATGGGTCACTAATGAAATATTTTGTGTTACTGTGTTTTGTAAATAAGACAAGTGCAGATTTTTAAGCTATAGATAATGGCCTTCAACATCCTCATTCCGGCCAAAAATCGTGACGCCCTGGCTAATATGGGACAGTTAGCAGCCCTATTGTTAAATTTGTATTAGCAGCCTATTGTACAAAACAGTGAGCATGTTTACATGAACACCACGATTGCTGTTTCTAGCTATAAGCAGTATAAGCAGCCACTTCAGACCCCCAAGTCACCAGGGGGCCCGCAAAGCAAGGTCTTTTTATTTATTTATTATTGTTATTATAATATAGTACAAACTGTGAGTAATACTCAAGCAGCTGTTATGGCTTAATTAATCTTTGTTAATAAGTTAGTGTAAAGCAATCAATGGAAAGGAGGAGGCGAGAACAGGCTTTACAATATAAATAATAGTTTAATAATAAACTGAAACAGAAGACACAAACACACACATGACGGACATGTCCGTAAACTATCTCTCTCTCCCGCACAATCCTCTGCAGTCGGCCGTTATCCCTCTCGGAGGCTTGATTAGCCTGATAAGGGACCGGGTGTGTATGATCATGACCCGGCACCGCCATTTGCCCTGCCACAGTTAGCAATAGCATGTTCTTTTGAATGCTCTGAGGACAGCAACATTCACCACATTGGCTACTTCATGGCCTTTTATACATTTACATTTATGCATTTGGCAGATGCTTTTATCCAAAGTGACTTACAGTTAAGTGCCTTGCTCAAGGACACAATGGTGGTGGCTGTGGGGATCGAACCGACAATCTTCTGCTTAACAGTTTAGTGCTTTAGCCCACTACACCACCACAACTCAAGCTATAGATAATGGCTTATACATTGCCCAACAGGATTTATTACTCAAGCAGATATCTTTGAGCCTCTGTTGAGGCAGGCCAAGAGACAGTATAGACATGATAAATAATTTTCATAACACAGCCCAGAAAAACTGGTGGGAATCTTCACAGCAGATGATGAAGCTCTTATGTGTAAGTAAACAACTACCCACACCAAACAGCATGGAAGATTTCCAAGTTCTCTGCAGTTCTGAAAGCTTCTGCCTTCACTGAATTTGACTAAAAGTTTTACTGTTGAGCTGTAGGAAGCATATGAAGAGTGTTTTTCTGAAATCAGAGATCCCTGGATGTCCTGCCTAAAAAGGGGGATGAGGGTGGAATCCAGGCAAAAGGCAGGGTGTTTTTGTGATCAGGGTTTTTTCTGAAAATGTTACATTCCTTGGGTCAGAGGTGCAGTGGCTGGCTAGGTTGATGTAAAAACACTGAGTTTCCTGTTGACACCCTAACCTGAGGCGGTAATGAATGGCTCTGCCCATGTGAAAAGGATGTTTTTCGTTTTAACCCACAGAGGAATATGACAAGATTTCAGAGGAGGAGGATTTTGCCCTAATAATCTGACTCTGATTGGGTAGGACAAAAGCCTCTTCCTAAAGCATGGGCCCTTGCCTTATGATATGACAAAAAGGACTGATCACCATATCCTGGCTTGACTCGTGGAGTGGCTTTATAAATGACTGAACTGTAATCTGTTCAATCTCTTGAAATCCATCATCATGTACCAGCGGTCAGAGGTGTAAAAAAGTGACGTGGAACAAAAATGCACAGTTTAGAGAGCCCTTTATTTCCAAAGGTGCAAAGTGTGGCTCTCCAGTGGTGTGCAAAAATATATACAGTGGCAAGATTTCAACCAAAAATTCCAAAATATCTGAATAAATTATTTATTAATATTATAAATAAATAAATAAATAAATCAAAATGTTTTACAATATATACAGTTGTACTTTGGCTATGCGAATAAACTTAAGTAAATAAACTTAATAAAAAGTTGTTTTTTTTTCCCATTAATTCAGTGAATTTCTTTTAGAGGTATTTTTAAAAGATGATTTTGTCCTCTTTATTGTTGTAAGCACATTTAATACAACCTTTTAAGTCGGGACACAAGCTGAATAATCAGTGATTAATGATTAATCGTTGCAAAAATCGCCAACTAGTTGAATAATCATTCTAATAATCATTAGATTAATCGATTATCAAAATAATAATTAGTTGTAGCCCTACTTCAAAATTTTGGTCACCATTCACTTGCATTTTATGCACCTGCAGAGATGAAATATTCATCTAAAAATCTTAATTTGTGCTCTATAGAAGAAAAAAAAGTCATACACTTCTTGGATGACATGAGTAAATTATGAGAGAATTTTCACTTTTTGGATGAACTATCCCTTTAAGATCTAAATTAAATGTATTAAAGCCCATTTTTACAATCAAACAAAATCTTTTTAGCATGCCAATTCACTCGGCGGCCATCTTTGTAATGCTCCCAGGTAGCTATTTTTCTAAGTAAACAAGTGGCATGCCGGTGCAGCTCCTATATACTTGAATGGGGAGAGACCGAAATCTCCAAAACAATTGGTCAAGATTAGGATCAAAGAACATATTTTAGATCAGCAGTAATATCTCACAACACTGTTATCATAAATTGATACCATTCGATACCATTTGATGTTCCCAGCTTGTATAGATAATGCAAATGTGCATTCTTGAGTTAATTGACAGGCAATGTCTGTATCTAAAAGATGATTGGCTCTTTTAACTTTTTACTAAATCCATTGACCACTGGACATGAACCGTCTCTGGTAAAAAGTCTCTGATCAAACCCATTTTACTCATTTAATCAGGCCATCATCCTCTTTTTTTCAAGATTTACTGAACGCTAAGTGCCCAACTGCAAAAACAAAATATCCTTTTAAACTGCACATTTACACGCTTGTATTTTTCCACTATCAATTTGGCTGATTTAGACGTGAAAACCAGCACATGGTAGCATGCTCCCCAATAAAGGCGGGTGAAGTTCATAAACGAGCCCTGAAGCGTGTCAGATAACAGACACATTGGCTACAGCTGCCACTTGCAGCATATAAAAAAGGCACTTCTGACCTCTGGCTAGATCACATTTTCAAGTACATCAGCGTTCATTGGCCAGCATTTAAAAAATGCCCCAGCTAGATTCTGTTTGAACTTTGGCTTATGTTGACGCTCTGAAACCCAACCGTTCAATTCAGTTTCATCCAATCACACTTTGAATTGAGGATGGAAACAACTTTAAAGATGAAAACTAGTCCACTAGTCTTGATACAGGTCTCTTTTGCTTTCTAATATAAAATATATTTTTTGTCTGTCTTTCCCAAGCAAATAGGAGCTGTATCAATAGAAAATAGTTGCCCAGGCATTCCCAAGATGGCTGTCGACTGGACTGACTACTTTGATAGAACACAATAAAAGACCAGAAAAATATCCCATGATCTTGTGTTAAAGGAGGGACCTGTGCCATATCAAGGGATGAGAAAATCATTGACACTCTTTTGACTTGGGCCAGTAGGTAGCCACCTAGATACTACATAGCAATGTGCTACAATCACCGATATGGGATTTTTAATGGCCGACACGATGCCGATATCCAGAGAGCAGGGTGGCTGAAAGGCAGATACAATGCCGATATATCACACAATTTAATATAGTAAATAACATAAAAATAAAATTGCAAAAAATATTATAAACTTACTTAGCTCTATATTTACACAATTTCACACAAAACTTTATAAAAAAGAATCTAAATAAATAATATTTTATTTTAAAATGGTAGATAGCAGTTTCTTCTGATTTCTGTTTAGTCATGACATTTTATTAATTTATTTGTCCATGAAGAAATTGTTAATAAATTAGGGGATGGAAATTAGTGGAAGGAAATAACAGTACACACAGTAGTCCTGCAACCATGGATGTCCACGTTAACAATTGCATTTTCTCCAAAAATACTGAATCAAACCAATTGTACATACACGAATAGTGAATAAGACATTTACTTTTAGCACACGTGAAGCACTTTTACTTTGAAGTTGCTCTCACACGCTTGTTTGGATCCAGTACGAGCAGAAATCTCCTGACAGTTTAAACAACATGGATTGCTACTTGGATTGTCACAGACTGACCGTCATGCTTTGTGAATCAGAGGAACTTTTGATCCTGATCCTAAAGTTTTTTTATTCTGGCTGATAGAATACCCGCTTCAGAGGAAGATATTAGATGAGCGCTCTACAGGAAGAAAACACTGGATTTTCTTGAGGTTCATGAATTACATTTGTTTAAAGAAGGTATCTGCATATTTGCAAATGGTATATAATAGAAGTTTTATTGATATTTGCCTTTTATCATTAGAAAAGAAAATTAAAAGTGTCAGGGAACTGATATGGAGAGGCTGATAAAATACATGCTTTAGAGGTAAATAAATGAGCACTCCACAGGATGCTGGGTCAGCTAAGTTTTGTGAGGTTTGTTTATTACATCTGTTTAAACGAGATATGTGCATATTTGCAGACAGTATTTGATATTAGTTTTATTGATATTTGCCTTTTTATCATTAGACAAGAGAGAGGAAGAATGAAACTAGTGAGCACATTAACAATACGAGCACAAACGCATGCTTTGGCGGCCGCACTAAAGGTCTCGCAGTTTCAAAGCAAAGAATATCGCGCTGGATAGTGGATGCTATAGCGCTGGCCAAGGTGGTCCATGGTGGGGTGCTCATAGTACAAACACAAGCACATATCTTATGTACTGAGTTTTTTATGTACTGATATGCATAAAAAATCCTTTAAGTCAGTCAGAGACGGACCTATAAGGGAGGAGATAATGCTCAGCATATACATACTCCAGTCCATTCTATAGTCAGGCTGATAGAATGTTGGAATGCAATGAGGGGACCTGTAGGTTATAAAACCTGATAAATGTCGAAGGTGAGGCCCAGCCTGCCGCCGCACAAATATCTTCAATGGGTATCCCACTCGACCATGCCCACGAGGAGGCCATGCTCCTCGTAGAGTGAGCTCTGACGCAGAGGGGCATTTGGCTTCATAAGCCAGCGCTATAGCATCCACTATCCAGTGCGATATTCTTTGCTTTGAAACTGCGAGACCTTTAGTGCGGCCGCCAAAGCATACGAATAATTGTTCCGTCTGTCTGAACAGGGCAGAACGTTCCAAATATACTCTGAGCGCCCTGACCGGGCAGAGTAAATTAGCGTCGCTTTCGTCTGCTGGGGACGATAGCGCTGCCAGAGATATCACCTGTACTCTGAAGGGTGTGGAGAGCACTTTAGGAATATACCCGTGCTTTGGCCTAAGGACAACTCTGCAGTCGTTAGGTCCAAATTCCATGCAAGCAGCTTGATGGCAGCGCGTGCAGGTCGCCCACTCTCTTGACTGAGGCGGCGCCAGCAAGAGCGCAGTTTTGAGCGAGAGCTGTTTAAGGTGCACGGTTCGGAGAGCTTCAAACGGGGCACTCTTGAGTGCGTCCAGGACCGTGGCCAGGTCCCAGATCGGCACCGAGGGGGACGAGGAGGGTTCATCCTCCTAAGCCTCTTAGGAAACGAATGATTAGGTCGTTTTTCCTAATGAACGTCCTTTATCAGGATTGTGTGACGCCGCTATGGCAGCCACATAGACTTTGAGCGTGGAGGGTGTGCGCCCGCCTCCAGCAGCTCTTGCAAAAAAGGCGAGTACACTTGGTATCTCGCACGATTTGGGGTTCAAGCTCTTGGTATCACACCAGTCACTGAACACTTTCCACTTTTGGGCATATAAGCGCCTCGTAGAGGGCGCTCGCGTCTCAGTGATGGTTCTCAAAACTCCACTGGGGAGGTTCTCGGGAACCCGTTGAGGGGCCATGCATGGAGGGCCCACAGATCGGGGCTGGGATGAAGAATCATCCCGTTGGCCTGCCTGAGGAGGTCTAGCCTCAACGGAATCGGCCATGGGGCAGATTGCATCATCTGCATCAGTTCTGGAAACCACGTCTGGTTTTTCCAGAGTGGGGCTACCAGGAGCACTGCACATTTCACTTCCCTGATCCGACTGATGACCTGAGGTAGCATCGCGATCGGGGGAAAAACATACAAGGGGCGGCTCGGCCAGACTTGGGCGAGTGCGTCCGTGCTCTTTGAGAAGAAAAGGGGGCAGTGCGCATTTTCCCTGGAGGTGAAGAGGTCGACCTCTGCCTCGCCAAAGGTTTGCCATAACCACTGAACCGTCAGGGGGTGGAGAGACCATTCTCCTGGGAGAACCTTGTCTCTGGACAGCATGTCCGCTCCCTGGTTCAGGGCGCCTGGCACATGCGCTGCTCTCAGCGAGCGCAGGTGGTGCTGTGACCATAAGATGAGCTCCCTGGCCATAGAGTGCAGACCTGAGTCCACCCTGGCGATTTATATACGAAACTACCGTCATGTTGTCCGTTCGGACCAGGACATGTTCGTTTTTCAGGTACGGAAGCAGGGCTCTGAGAGCCAAGGCGACCGCTTTCATTTCCAGACAGTTTATATGTAGGCGCTTTTGCGGGTTTGACCAAAAGCCGGAGACAGGCCTGCCCTCGTAAAGGGCCCCCCATCCTATTTTGGAGGCATCTGTCGTGATCATTTTTCTCCGCGTATTCACGCCCAGACTCACGCCGGTTTGATACCAGTTGACAGCTTTCCAGGGCGTCAGGGCTTTTATACAGCCGTGATTCGCTCTGATCAAAAAGTGGCCCGAGCGCCACGCGTGAGTGGGGACACGGCTCTTGAGCCAGTGCTGGAGAGGACGCATGTGCAACAATCCTAGCTGGAGTACAGCTGATGCCGAGGCCATGAGACTGAGCATTCTTTGAAATCGTTTGACGGGGGCACGCGTGCCCGTTCTGAATGATGTTGCAAGGCGTCGAATAGAGAGCGCGCGCTCTGATGAGAGGCGTGCTGTCATCTGCACTGAGTCTAGCACTATTCCCAGAAAAGAGATATTCTGGCTGGGGGACAGCACGCTCTTTGCAAAATTGATTTTCAGACCCAGGCATTCTAGATGGCTGATAATCCAAGATCTGTGCGTCGTTAGCTGACCCTCTGATTGTGCTATGATTAGCCAATCGTCGAGGTAATTCAGTATTCGCACTCCCCGCTGTCTCAGGGGGGAAAGTGCCGCGTCCATACATTTCGTGAATGTACGGGGGGCCAATGATAGGCCGAATGGTAGTACTGTGTACTGGTATGACTGTCCCTCGAAGCTGAATCTCAGAAAAGGCCTGTGATGAGGCACTATCGAATGTGAAAGTAAGCGTCTTTCAAATCCACTGATAGACACCAATCCCGGGCTGAACTTGCGCGAGGATATGTTTGGTTGTTAACATTCTGAACGAGCGAATCATTAAAGCTTTGTTCAGATGTCTGAGATCTGGGATGGGGCAGAGGCCACCGTCCTTTTCGAGACGAGAAAATAGCGGCTGTAAAACCCGCCTAGCTCATAGAGGGAGGAACAGTTTCTATAGCCCTTCTCTATCAATTTGAGCACCTCGGTGCGTAGAACATGTGACACATCTTTCCTCACTTTCGTCTCGACCACCGCTGAAAAGCGGGGTGGTCTGCTGAGCGAATTGAAGTGAGTAACCGTGTTTTATTATGTTCAAAACCCATTTCGGCATGTCGGGGATTTTTTCCCAGGCTTTTGCTCGCACAGATATGGGCTGAATGCTGGCTGGGGGCGTGTCGCAGTGACGTATGGGCCCCACCGGCAAATTGCCTTGTGCCAACACTGAGTTTACAGCTCTCAGAGGCGCAGGTGCGTGCTGAGCAGCCGTGTTGAGTGCCGAGTGCAGGGGTGCGTGTGAGAGTACAGGCACGCGCGCTATCTTTGAAATGCTTGCAGCATGAGTCGGAGAAATGCTTGAAACTGTATGGACAGAGTTTTCGGGTGGGGGTGCATACATCGTAATAGGCACGTGCGCCACATTCATAAAGCTTCCCGCTCTTAGCGGGAAGTCTCTTGGCTCGCGCATCACATCTGTGATGTTTGCGGCATGAGACAGAGAACTGTTTGAAACTGTATGGGCAGCGCTTATGGGTGGGGGTGCATATACTGTAGTAGGCACGCGCGCTACTTTCATAAAGTCTTCCGCCATGGCGGGGTTTTTTGCCTATGCATACAGTGTTTGTGTGTAGGGGTGCATGCATGGCAGCAGGCACGCGCGCTACTTTTATAGTATTTCCCGCTTTTACTGGGGAAGTGTTTATAACTGTGGGAACAGTGCTTGTGTGTAGTAGTGCATACATGACAATAGGCACACGATCTACATTTATGGAGTGTCCAGCTGAGCTGGGGAAGTATTCGGCACTTTTTGGACAGTATTTATATGTGGGAATGCGCACTTTAGTGTGGACACGTGACCCCTTAGTGACACAGGCAGAAAATGTGCTAACACTGAGCTTACAGCTCTCAGAGGCGCGAGCGCGCGCTGAGCAGCTGTGTTGAGTGCCGAGTGCAGGGGTGCGTGTGAAATCACAGGCACGCGCGCTATCTCCGTAATGCTCGCAGCATGAGCTGGAGAAATATTTGAAAACTATATAGACAGTGTTTACGGGTGGGGTGCATACATTGTAATAGGCGCGCGCGCCACTTTCATAAAGCCTCCCGCTCGTGGCGGGGTTTTTGGCCATGCATACAGTGTTTGTGTGTAGGGGTGCATGCATCACAGCAGGCATGCTCGCTACCTTTATAGTATTTCCCGCTTTTGCTGGGGAAGTGTGTATAACTGTGGGAACAGTGCTTGTGTGTAGTGGTGCATACATGACAATAGGCACACGATCTACATTTATGGGGTGTCCAGCTCGAGCTGGGGAAGTATTTGGCACTGTTTGGACAGTATTGATATGTGGGAATGCGCACTTTAGTGTGGACACGTGACCCCTTAGTGACACAGGCAGAAAATGTGATTTCTGTGTGTTGCCGTTAAAACGGCGTTTGATTGCAGGTGAGCGAGTTCTGTGACTGGCCCATTGACTGCTGTACAGACATTTCCAGCCACCTGTAAGGGGACTGGGTAATGTTTTAAACGTTTTGGAGACGGGAGGAGCCGCCCTGGCTCGCTGCTGCTGAGGCGGTCTCTGGCGGCTCTGTGACGAGCTGGAGCACTTGGGTAGGAAGTGACGCATAGCCTGCGAATCCTTCCGAGCTTCAGTGAAGCGTTCAGTGAACTCTCTTACCGTTTTAGACAGGATGCGGACGATCTCTGAGTCCATGCTGGTGCCCGTGCTCGTGTCCGCTAATGTCGACGGCGCGGGGTCGAAGGCCGAGCCCGGCCAGTCGTTGGATGCAGCGTCAATGGAAAGGCTGTCATCCTTTTCACCGTCGTCCCCTGACGCGCCGAACGAGACGAGACCCACCGCTCTGTAGGAGGGGTGCTGGTCCGCCTGCGTTGAAATGGACTGGCGGTGGGGAGTTCTCGGGTAGTGGTGAAGCACGCGGGGACTGGCCCGGCGTGACGTCACTGAAGTCCGACGTCACTGCTCTGGCGGCCTCCGTGAGCGGCGCTTTTTCTTGCGTGGCTCGAACAGAGGGGACGGCAGCACGGTGGTAGCAGGCTCATTCGCGGCAAAGGCGGCAAAGCGAGCGCGCAGCTCGGTGAGGCCCAGGGAGTCACATTCGGGGCATCCGCCTCGAGTGAGAGCAGCTTCTGCGTGGTCAGGTCCCAGGGAGCGAGTGCAAATGATGTGACGATCCCCGTCAGGAAGAGGGCCTCTGCACGAGGCGCAGGCTGAAGGCATTTGCAACAACGCCATTGAAAAAATACTCTTTTACTCAATCAAAAAGCGTCGCAGAGGCGAGCCCTTGCAGTAAAAGGATATAGCGATGCGTGCCGGATGGCGTAGCAGAAGGCTTTGAAGGCGGCTGAAGGCGCCGGCATCCTCTTAGCGGTCCTGCTGTAGCCTTTTCGACGGCGGGCGAAAGACTCCAACAATCCGGAGGATCCAGCGAAGAGAAGGTCTTTGCTGAAGGAGATTAAATCTAAAGAACTCTCATGACGGGGCACCTAATATATAGCCCTAAGCCACGCCCATCTTGGCGGGCTCTGAGCGCTGAGGCCTGAGCACACGCCCATTGGTCGCTGCTCAGAGTCGCCCGTCATTGGTTCGAAGCAAGTTGCTGCAGCACAGCCAATGACCGAGCTGCCTCGCTCATTGCTGTCTGCTGTGCAGCTGCAATGCGTTTTACATAAAGACTTCAATATTTCTCGAGAAACGGAGTTTTCCCATAGCGTAAGCTACTTACGCAATAGGAGAGACCTCTCGATAGGGAACTGCCAATTTCTTGGCATCAGCGAAATATCGGTCGACCACTACTCAGAACACTCTTGCAACCAGCCACAATACCCTTGCATAATGGCTGGAACTTCACTCAAGCAAGCATCACTAACCATACAAATCGAATTCCTTTTATTATACAGATAACCATTACTTAGTGAATAAAACTGAGCATTTTCCTTTTTTATGTTAAAGGCCATGGTTTATCCAGTGGAACAGTTCATGTGGTTCAGCAGAGAACAAAGAGAGAATTTATCTTTTGAACCTCTTAATCTACACAGAGCTCTCAGACCACCATGAAACCAGAGAAGCACTGACCCAATCTGTTACTTGACATATGACAATGAATCATAAACCAGTGCTTCATCATTCTCTGACCTGACTGACCCAACAACCCTTACGGTTTACAGTAAACAACAAAAGTAGTTACCACAAAAGGGCTCAGAATATTTTCAAAATGTTATCAGAACTAACATTGTTGTTGGTAGTCATGAATCAAACTGTTGGATCCCATTTGACAGCACCTCTATACATATGCTGGAGACTATCAATTCTAGTTTATTCAAAAGTTGATACTGCATGGACTTGTGTTGTTGAAAGTGATCCAGATGACCACATAACTAAAGTTGGATGGTTCATTCAAGGCTTAAGGATCTGACCTGGGCTTTTCACTCACTGGTTGAAGTTCAAGAATTGGCCCTGTTCTTTTCAGCCTCCTGATCAATGCTTTTCTGCACCTTCTGCACTCTTTGGCCCAAGGCTGTGGGGTTCAGCTAATGTCATGCATCAGCAAACTGACAAATGGTCACTCCTGACTGTCAAGAAAAGCGGTCACCTTCTGTGAGGCAGAAGAACTTGGACAAACTAAACAATAGCATTTGTTGAGCAAAGTCACACAAATAAAGAAATACAGTCTATTTTTATATTCCAGTTAATAATTTACTGCTTTCCTGAATCTTTCATGACCTTGTCCTGATGACTGTTTTTATTTTATTTTGTTGCAGAGTGAAAATCTTATACATTTTGCTATACCAGTTCCTTAGCAATAGTATTTATGGGGCTCTCTGCCAAGGACATAAAAATACATTATGAAAGCTCAATATAAAGAGAGGTCAGCATCAGCCTCACATTTAACTATCACCAACAAGTAAAATGATTTATCATATGGATTACATTTTTATGCCTTAAAGCACTGCTTCCCAATGCAGTCATATTACACCATGAGGTAAAGTCTTATGCAATGCATTTTTCACCTTCATATTTACAAGTTCTCCTTGACTTAATCTATTTTGTCCAACTTTAGTAATTAGTGAGTCTGAAAGCACTTGTACTCTTTGGATTTGTTCCAGGTGCTGCTATTCTGCAGCAATGTAATGTTTCTCCTGTATGTTTAACGTCTGGACTGCAATTCCACATCTCCAAGCACATTACTATTTTCAATTACAGGAATGAATAATAAACTAATTAAATTCATCCCTCACCCCATTTACTCCTCTGCACCGTTGTTCCAAGCATTATAATAAAACATTCTGAAGTTATCCAGACTCAACTCGCTCTCTCCTCTGATTTGTGTAAATGTATTTTGCACTTTGCATGTTAGACTGTAGTTTGATGATGTGGTTTAAAATTTCTGAAGGTCGCTTTGGGCATAATGAGCATTTTAAATTAGTTTTTTTTATGCTTTTGAATTATTACATATTTGGTTATGAGTTATGGAATATGTGTGCTCTTTTGTGAAATCTGTTTTAATCACATCACTATCAAAGCCTCTTTGATAAAGCTTTCTCTAAGCCTAAGCTGAAAATGTGCATAAGAAATCCTGAATGGAAATGTTTGATATGCGAATAAACTCTCACAATTCACATAAAATGTAATGTGCTAGGAGGAGGTGGATTTTCTAGAGTTTAGCAATAGTTAAAATGCACATTAAAGTGATGGAAACGGCTTATTCGCATGAACAATGACGTGTCATGACCATTTGTAAAGCGTGATGGCAATGCGCTTGTCGGATAGTATAGGTGTGCGAGAGCAAGGGTCCTCACAATCCACCAGAACTATTTTGAGTACGGGCGCTCCAGGTATATGTAGTCTGTCGGCAAATGGGAATAGCCATTTGAGCCCTCATTATGTGAACTATTGCACTTATTATGCGACGTCTCCTGGTAGCATTTAATAATCATAATGTACAATTGCTTTATTACAGCAAATACATCTCTCCTTGAAGTAAAGAGGTCGTTCAGCTGCTTCACGACAAAAAGGTTGGCTCCATTAAGTTCATTTACAGTTCATGGAAACGCACGATGTTTCGCATTTTCTTTAGTTGAATTTTCAGAAATGCAAACATTTTGATAGAAACCCAGCTATAGTTAGTCGTTCCTTTGATTGCCGTCTTTATAAATCTGGAGAAAAAAACAATTATAATTATGTTTGATGTTCATGTCACAACATCCACTAAGGTAATGCACTACATGGCCATTTATGTGGATATCCCCTTCTAATTAACATGTTTGACCCATTACTATTAAGAGCATAGAATCAATCATACAGCCATGCACATCTCCACAGGCAAACATTAATTAAGCATACTTTTTCAGCTCCAGCATGACATTGCCCTGTACACAAAGAAAGGACCATATAGAAATGGTTTAATGTGTCTAGTGTGGAAGAACTTGATTGGCCTTCTCAAAGCCTAGACCTGAACCCCTTTGATCAACTATGGGATGAATTGAAATGCTGACTATGAGCCAGACCCCATTAACATCACTGCCATATGCTCGTGTCTGATAGGAGTTAATCCCCACAGCCATGTTCCAACATCTAGTGGAAAACCCACTTAGAAGAGTCAAATCTGTAGTAGTAGCAAACTTAATGTTCAACAAGTACATATGGGTGTAGTGTTTGGTGTCCACATATTTTGGCCCATGTAGTGTACTTCCTACGAAATCCAAGGATGAACGGGTGTGACATCATTTAGAACAAAATCTAATGAAAAGAAGAAGGTGTTTTTGCGTTCGTTTCGGTGGTTCGTAACAGCTGGCGTGAACTGTTAGGAACAATTCTTATCGGCTGCTAAACACCTTCTTTCTGCCATTGGTTCATGTCATCAGTAGGTGTGACCTGGAGCTCCACCTACCTTGAGGCCGACAGCTAATTTTGTTTACATTGTTCAGTGAGTGAAATTCAGACAATATGAACACATCGATGTGCAGAATTGGTGCAAATGGACCTATATCTGTACGATTGTTCGCTCAGAGACATTTTCCCAGATCATGTCATGTGATATTTTTTTTTAAGTCTACTAAAGGAATCAAATCTTCTCAAATACTCTCAAGTGCCCATTCATTCATGTGCTATCTGCAGCAAAAGCCATTCACACATCTGTCTAAAGTCTATCATAATTTATTTATCTATGTTCTGCACATTAAGACTTTTATAAACTCATCTAGAGTTGGGGTACTCGAGTTTGGACTCGGTCACGAGTCTGAGTCACAAGTCCAATTTTAATGGACTTGTCATGGACTCAGATGTATTTTTACTCAGACTCAAGCCTTTGGGACTCAGAGTCCCAAACATTTGTGATGCAATGAAAAAAAATAAAAATAAATAGCAAAACAGAAATTAATAAACACATCTCTGTCTGCATGCATCTCTATTAACCCCTGAAGTCATAGACATAGCTTAAGTTGTTTCACTGTTTTTAAGCACACACACACATATACACTTGCACAGGCACACTCATTAGTCAACCAATATGCTTGAATGTCACTACAGCGACTACTATATAACATCAACTACCGAGGTGGCTGGCACGATAAAAACATAAAGACGGGTATGCATCAAATGTAATAGAAACTAAACAAGGCAGTTTTACATGACACGGGACCTGACAACTGGTCAAATTAGGTGTGCCGTTTGTGCAGCCAAAACAGTATTGTGGTTTCATTGTGGTTAAAAACTTAAAATCAAGAACTTAATTGAGTCAAGTCACCCACATCATGTCTCTCACAGTTTACTAAAAACAGTATATATAAAAAATAAAAATAGTATTAATATTGGATAAACCCATTTAAGCCCACCGGCAACTATAGATGCCGCAGTGTATAGTTGTCATTCTCCTTTTTTTAAGTATTTTTCTAGATGCTATCCATGTTTTATATATCAATGACTTGCAAGCAAACAACCAAATAAAGGATTTCAAGAAAAATAAAATGGTGTTCACTTCCTTCCTGTCACATAATGCTGTCAACATCCTACCCCTACTTCCAGGAAGCATGGCAAAGTCAAACCCTGCCAATAAAAGGTCATTTTTATGTTACTAATAAGTATTTTTTGTTGACATATATAAATCTACATAATCATGAAGGTCTCTAGAATCACCCAAACAAAACAAATCTTACAAGAGATCTATAGTGTCTTGTATACTTATTCAAAAGTCAAAGCGGCAACAATAGTTGCGGCAGGCAAATGCCTTGTAAGTACATATATCATGGGGAAATGTGGTAAACTGTGTTAATAGGTTAATAAATTAAGGTTATTGGTCTTGTTTAGTGCTTTTTAGACAAGTAAAAAGTTGTGCATTTACAATATTTTATGAAATCACCTACAGTATAAAGAGCTACAATGCACATATGGGAGGTGTTGACCTGCACAACCAATGTGTAAACCGTTACCGGATTGGCATCAGATCAAAGAAGTGGTGGTGGCCATGCTACAGCTGGGCCAAGTGCTATGGTCAATGCCTGGTGTTATTACAGGTACATGGAGGTCTAATGGGAAGTGGGAGGTGAGGCTGCGGGGAGGCAGGTTGGAAGGATGGGGTCTAAATGTTAGGTGGCATGACACAAAAACAAAACATTTATATATTAATTATTTCATTTATTCAAAACCCACCCATTGAAAATGAATTCATTCATTCATTCATTCATTCATTCATTCATTCATACCAGTCATGTAAAGAGGGAGACAGAGATCTCCTCTCCTTCCAAAGGCTTGTTGCCCAGAGTCTTCTCCAGCGCCATGGGATGAGACCAAAGGGCATGGAAGAAGGTCAGTGTTGGGCTCTGCAATATGTGAGGCTGCCAGATTTGACAACTTGAACCACTGGCCCCACAACACAGGAAGAATGTACACGAGGTGTTGAAAACGTGATGGACGCACTCCCTTTGCATGTGAGAAATGTGGTGGTGCTTTGCATGATGAGTGCTTCAAGGTCTTTCATGTGAACCACTAAAACTCTACCCAGGAGGGACAGGAACGGAGGGAGAAAGAGGGATAGAAAGGGATAGCGGGGAGGACACGTATGACATAACTTCCCATTCCGAATGTCTTTTGAAATAAATTGCCTGTATGCACTGATGTTATTTTTCCTTCAATCTATTTATTGTCATTTAACTTTTTGATACACAATGCCCTGTTGGGGCAACTTAATGTCTGCACTTTGTTCTGCACTATGTTTCACCACTTTAAGTAAATGGGTTTGTTGATGACTGTTTAAATCCCCATTTATTCAAGATAATTTGGACATTTTAATTATTTATTTTCAAATTCAAGAAGAGATTATAAGCTAG
Organism: Xyrauchen texanus; assembly: GCF_025860055.1. Lineage (NCBI taxonomy): Eukaryota > Metazoa > Chordata > Actinopteri > Cypriniformes > Catostomidae > Xyrauchen > Xyrauchen texanus. The sequence goes on along the minus strand of NC_068283.1, from coordinate 17,597,686 downwards.
AGGCAGCTTTTTTGGGTTTGCAGTGAATGTTTTTACACTTTAAACTTAATAAATTAGTTTATGAATAAAGATTGATCTGTTGAAAGCAGTTATTTTGAGTAAGATGCCAAATATTCTCCTCCTATTCAAATTTGACATTGAAGGCGTGCATACAACATATTTGCCCACCAGCAACTATAGTTGCCGCACATTCAAATAGGATTTTTAAGAAGAAGAAAAAAACCCCAGGGAAAATAATTGCAGAACGTGTTCATATAGGACAGTATTAACATTAATATATGCATGGAACCATTCAGAAAAATTTGGGCACAAATGGGTTACGTCTTTTTAGGCATAATGTATCTACAAATATCGGCATCTGTAGTCTCTTGTGGTCCCACACAGTGGTGTCAGCTTGAACTGCCCCATAATAGCTGATGAAATAACTGTAACATTTTAAATAGTCGGGTAAAAGCATCATTGTTAAGACAGAGAGCAACTCTAAACCGATAAACAACACCTATTATTCATTATTGATTGACTATTTTCAAAGCATTGACGAGCTGCTTAAAATACATTCTTTTACAGCATTTGTCCACCATTCACATCATATTGTAAACCACCAGGTAACTTATGTCTTTTTTAGCCTACATCTCTGACACTTTTGAAGGACAACTCTGTGAAATTTATGACTCAAAATTATTTTTCTCCATGTTTTTGCAGTTAAAGAATAATTTTCTTGGGATTTTAAGATTTCAGACTGATTGCAGACCACAAGCAAATATTAATCATTTTAATCATCTTCTGCTGCAGCTGCTGTGAGACACACACGGATGCATCAGTGATTTAGATTTATGAGCAGCACGCAGAACTGTCCTGCATTGTGCAGTTTCCCACAAATTAACTACAAAAATTCATGTCTGTGTCGACATGGCCCTAATATTATCAGCGGGCTTTTCCAGTGTATTTGAAAGTAGCATTTGCAGTCAAATCATGAGACGAACTTCTCAGCAAGTGCTAATTACTTCTGTGTTGACTCATTTGTATGTACTACATTTTCCCAAATCAATTGGCAGATAGAGAAAAAAGATTCAGAGATAAATGTCAGTATAGACTATTATTTCTTTAGATAGGCATCATTGGAAATAAAACTAAATTAAATTGAATTGACAAATTGAAAATTAGTAGAAACAAAAACGAAAATAAAATTACAAACAATAATAACTCTGGTTGTAATGACTAACGCAGCTTTCACTTTCTTTGGTGTATGTTTGAGTGGAGGGAAAAAGCAACAAATAACTGAAATGTCAACAGAACGCAATAAGAATTGTGTTGAAGGACAGTTTTGTCTTCATACACCTAAAGCATATGCTTTCATACTGAAGCCACTCTAAGGTTTGTTCAGCAGGATCGTTATCATAAAATATACACTACCATTCAAACGTTTGGGGTCACTTGCCTGAAATGTTTCTCATGATCTTGAAAAAAAGCATCCACTAAGTGCCCGACATAAATGGGAACTCCTTCAATACTGTCTAAAAAGCATCCCAGGGTGAAACCTCAAGATGTTGGTTTAGAAAATGTCAAGAGTACATTTTTGCAAAATCTAGGCAGTGAGAAGATAGTTTTGATTTATTTTGGATTTTTTTTGTTAAAAATCCTATTAATGAGCTGTGATTTAATCCTTATCTTTTGTCTGCAGGTTGCTTTGAAAATGTTGCAATTCAGTGATTGAATTGTCTGTGGCCAGTAACTTCCACAGCCTCCTCTGTTAACCAGTGCCAGTGAGTTCACAGAGTGAGCACACTGTTGTAGGCCTCCAATGGAGCCTTGTCTCCTAACAGACAGCCCCGTCGTCTGCCACGAATGCCATCAGCCCACCAAGGCTCTTCAACCCGCCAAACACGTTAAACAGGGTTGGATTGTTTTGACTCATTGAGCATTACAATGATTGAATAACTATGCAAATAACTTTTAATAGGAATATTGGCACCAATACACATTACAACTTTTCAATACAATGTGTAAATACCATTGCATATGAATACGGTAAAATACAGTACCATGGTCTATATCAAAGTACCATGGTGTTACCATTACTGTACCATGGTACCACCACTGTACAATTTTTTTGTAAATTAAATGATTTTAGAAGCATTTTTGGCACTGGTTCTCTTAAATGTTCAGTAGCCAAGTACTTAAAACACTACACACTTATTCGATTTTCGTTTTGACAGCTTGTTGAGTTTTGCTTTGCCAGTTAGGTATGAAAGTATGTCGTGCTAAAAGAACCAATAGAATTTAGCTCCAAGAGCATTCATTGTCGCTGTCATGGCAACCAGTCACTATGGACACTGGCTGGTTTGTGTTGTGTGGTTTTGTGAAAGTCTTTCTCCATTGTATGATTGCCCCTTTATAGCGCCACACTTTCCCGTGGGGAATTCTCCATTCCACATCTGTTGCTCTCAACTCCACCCCACACACTCTCTGGGCCGGAGGAGGCGCCTCTGCCATGAAAGCCTGGTTACACACACCTGCTGAGATGGTCAGAGGTCATCCTCCAAGCATGCACATATTACTGGGTCTTTGCTTGACTGCAGCCCACTGTCATCCAATTATGACCCAGGGACCCACCCCAGTCCCACGGTTTTGGAGAGAACTTTCCACTGGGCACGACAAATTCCCCAACTAATAATTCAAAACAATGTTTGTGGCTGCTTAAGTGGGTTACTCATTTGTCCCAACATCAGAAACACTGCCAATCATGGATAGCAGCCCAGTCAACCACATTATGCAGCATCCAATTTGTGTTCCTTCTTCTAGTATATATAAGGTAAACACCAAAAAAATTAAAATAATGAATTAAAGTTGACCCAAAAATGAAAATCCTGTCCTCATTTACTCAAACTTGAGAGACTTTTAGTCAGTTCCTCACACAAACCGTCCAAATGGTTTCAGAAGACATGTAATACACCACACAAACAGTATAAATCACATTTATGATATTTCTATGGTGCTTATTTTTTACATCTTAGAGCTTGAAAGCCTCATTTTCCGGTTTATTTGTTATATGGGAAAATGTGGCCAAGATATTCTTCAAATATTCCCCTTTTGTGTTCCAGAGAAGAAAAAAGTAATATAAGTCTGGAACAATATTAAGGAGAGTAAATAATGGCAAGAGTTTAAATTGTGAGTGTACTATTCCTTTAAAAATATGTGAAATGAATGATGACCTTAAGAAGATTAAACTTTAAGCCGCTTTGATCTACGATATTGGCGGTCTATTTCATAATGATCCTTTAAGCTAAACTACAAAACATTCCTGATGTTAATGGTTAATCTTGTGCAACATGCATGCAATGCCCTAATGAAGAAGACAAAAATGCTTCACAGGCTCATCAAGGCATACACATGCAGGATATGTGTTGAGGAACCCAGGCTGCAGAAACAGAGGGTGCATCTGCTCTGTCGAAAGACTAACCCCTGTTGCTCATACTGACTTTCCTGTAGGAATCCCCCATGCAGCCCTTCTTCAATCTGTCTGAGCATTCCACTAGCACGGACAATAGCCGCTCTCACTGACTCTGGCAGATGGCTTGCCTCTGGCTCTCTAAGCCAAGCCTCTTTTGTTTACCCCTGGGCCTGATGCACACACTATCAGTCATTCTTTTCACTCTTTCTCTGTCACTCTGAGCACCATACCAAGAGATGAACCATAGATCTTATCCTGTTGGATGTTGTCAAACAAAAATCAGAGGCTCTTTGGAATTTGTAGGTGATGCTTCTCAGAGTGGTGGGAGAATGAAGAGTGACCATTCACAGCAATGCCAGAGAGCAATGGGGTGCTTTTCTCTTCATGCACTCAGAATGAGATGCTTGTCTATGGCTGGTGAGCTGCAAGCATGCCCTTAGGGATGAATAATACTGAGGTATTTTTAATTGGCCTTAACTGTGGTATGACAACATCATAGGGGAATCTACCCATTTTGAACTGTTACAACAACAGTCTACAGTCTATTGTAGAGCACTGTACTTTAATCAATAAAACTGTAGATAATATTGCTCTCTTCCAAAACCCAGTGAGCTGCCTATGTAGTTAGCAATATATGGAATCAAAGGCAAGCTCCCAACATGAAGGCTGTTCTAAAAGGTAGTAAGGATAATTATGCAACCTTCTAAGATACGATCATGTGTGTCCTTTGTGGAGAATGCAATTCCATAATGCATAGATAAATCCAAGTTGGTGGGCAAAGCAAGAGAAATGTAATTAGATATAAATATATTTCATTCAATTTTGAAAGGTTGTCTTAAAATGGAATATTGTATATTTATATTTGTGAGTTCTATGTTTTTTTGTGCTTGTTAGAGTATCATGCCGTTAGCTTAGCAACATGCTAACATCAAACTCAATAGAAATCGATTTTGAGTCGAATCTTCCTTGAGAAGCGCTTTTTGTGTAGTGATTGAATATCCTGCCAATCCAGAGCAATTCATATAAGTGACTTTTGAGGTTCCATCTCTTTTAGTATTCAGCCTTTGGGGCTGTTCAGACTAAATGCAATATTGCACTAAATAAAGCTAGAATGGAACAGAATGCAGGTGTCCCGAGACACGTTTTCTTTTAAAGGGATAGTTTACCCAAAAATGAAAATGCTATCATCATTTATTCACACTCATGTCATCCCAGAGTTGTAGGAATTTCTTTCGTATGCAGAACACAAATTAAGATTTTTAGAAGAATATTTCAGCTCTGTTGGTCCATACAATGCAAGTGAATAAGTACCAAAATTGTTATGCTCCAAAAAGTACTTAAAGGCAGCATAAAAGTAATCCATAAGACTCCAGTGTTTTAATCAATATCTTCAGAATTGATATGACAAGTGTAGGTGAGAAACAGGTCAATATTTAACTACTTTGTTGCTAGAAAGTCTTCTGCCTGCTCAGTAGGGGGGCGATATGGATGAAGAATGTGAATTATCAAAAACACAAGAAGAACAATGTGAAAGGGAAAGTTAAACTGGAGATTGACTGAGCAGGGAGGAGAATTTATAGCAATGAAGTACTTAAATATTGATCTATTTCTCACCCACACCTATCATCTAGCTTCTGAAGACATTGATTTAACCACTGAAAATGCTAACTTTTATATATATATATATATATATATATATATATATATATATATACATAGAAATACAATTGAAAAACAGCCCAGACTGATGCAAAAAAGTTGCACCTTAGGCCACGTCCACACTAATCCAGTTTCCTTTGAAAAGTTTTTCAGTTTCCCAGCATTGTTATTTTCCAAAGTGTGCGGCAATTAACTGTTTTTTAAAGCCCAGTTTTCTGTGGCGGAAAACACTGTTCTAATGTTAGAGCTGTAAACGTAATGAAATGAATGCGTCTTCAAATGAAAAATTATAAGTGTTTATTTGGCCTTAGAACACAGATGCCTTTGTAGGCTGTAAACCGTGATGCTAGCATTTGGGAAAAAAATTATTTATGTAAGATTATGTTGATAGTATTCCATTGCTTCAGCTTAGGGAATTGGAAAATCAGAGGTTTGAAGAGGCAGTAGAGTGAGGAGCTGTGAAGATGTGAGGTACTTGAGAATGGCGTCAATTCCCTTTCGTATTTAATTGCTGTATGATGATCCTGGTGCCAGTTTGCTGTAAAAGTTAGAGGGAAAAATTAGTCACTGTGGTTCTGTTGGGTACACCAACCACAGGCCTAAAATCCAGGAGTAAATTCTCTAGCCGTCTGCTTGGAAATTTGCATAAAGCTGGCCTTCAGAAATGTAAGAGAGTGTATTCAGAGTTTGTAGTGACAGGCTGCTCTTTCTTTAACACATCTGCTCTATGCATGTCCGTACAGCTCACGGACAGGTCTGTTGACAGCATATCCTTTCTTCGGATGTGAAAGAAACCTTCCCACCCTCTGATAGATAGCCTTCATTTAAATCAAAATAGCCCCCCTACCGCATGGAGAGAAAGGAGAACTACCACTCCAATGCACCCCTGTTTAAAGCCCTTAAATGCCATCCTCCCTGTAAAAAGAAAGAGTCCTCTTAAACAGCCTGATACTGAGCCTAATCACTTGCACAGCAAAAAGAAAAGGGCTTGTGTCCCAGCTCCAGGCTTTGTACACCCTCTTTAAGCAGAGATTCTCTTCATTAACATGTCTGCCTTGACACACTGTAAACAGCCACAGTAACGGGAAATAAAAAGTTAAATCCAGGTCATGTTATAAACAGCGTCATTCTTCCCTCAAACCACAATGCAGGAGTAAGGTTAACTATGAATTAATGTATGTATAGCTGTTAGCATTGTAGCACACAAAGAGAGAGTTTATTAAACATTACACAGAATAACAAGGCTTGGCAGGTCAGACTTAATTTGCTTTCACTAGGCTCATCATATAAATAGGAAGAATAATGTTAGGCAGCTGGAAAACAGAGACCATGTTTCTGGAAAAGCCAACTTTAATCACGGATACAGGTCCAAGACCATGGTCAATGTCTCAAAGTTGTTCTAACAGGAGAACAACCAAGGAAAAAACTAAATGTTTTTTTGGATGGACTCTAATTACGAAACTCTTGAAATAGTCTTTATCGAACATCTGATTTATGTCAAACTTCAACATGAATAAATGGGTTGCACATTTCCAGGTTTTACTTACTGTAAAAACTTGCTGTTTCTTTCAAAGTAAAAACATAAAAATATATTTTTAGTTGCACCCTCATAACCTTACATGGCGTGAGAGAAAGTGATGAGACTGCTAAAAACAGTATCTTATCTGTAATTCTGAATGGGTCATCATGAGTTTTTCAGGATGTTTTTCTCAAGAAGAACATTATTTTTTAGGTTGACGAACAGATATAAACATTGTTCTCAAGACAGAGCACTTCTAGACAGTTAGCTATTAGCTACTAGGCATTTCTAAATTGCTGACACATCCTACAAATCTGTCTTCATGTTCATAAAATGTGCCCATACATGTGTTAGTCTGGCTACATGAGCCTTGTTTTTCTTCCTGATTCAGCAATTAAGATAATAAATTGACATGTGAGGTCAGTAAGCAGTTAGCATGTATCAAACCAGAAATCTGAGCAAATCTGACTGGGCTCTGTCAAAATAACATGATTATACTAACCACTTTGACAGAATGAGGAAAACAGAGTAGCAAAATCAGTTTTTCAAATTCATTAGCATCAGCTAATGCCATACTAGTGTCATGCTCACTTGTCAAACAAAAATAATCAGTCTTAACATAAAGACAAACAATCCAAATGGAACGTTTTTTGCTTCAAGCTCTGCATTTTTCATTGTTAGAACAGAGTTTAAGTGTGGGAACGTTCCTGATTTGTTATAGTCCATATAGCATATCCCATATATTTAACACTTCCTACAAAATCGAAGAACAATTGGGTGTGACGTTTTTAAGAACAAAATCTTGACAAAACATAATGTGTTTTTGAGGGTTTTTTTTTATGCTTCATAACAGCTCACCAGCTGCTAAACATCTTACTGCCACTGGTCCACATCATTGTTAGGTGTGACCTGGAGATCCACCTACTTTGAGGCCGACATTTAATTCTCGGTTAGTCAGCATGAACACGCCAACTAACTTAGTTATTAGCAATTCGTCTACAAAAGTGGTGGGGCAGTGGTGGCTCAGTGGTTGAGGCTCAGGATTACTGACCAGAAGATCGGGGGCTCAAGCCCCAGCACCACCAAGATGCCACTGTTGGGCCCTTGAGCAAGGCACTTAACTCCAGGTTGCTCCGGGGGGATTGTCCCTGTAATAAGTGCACTGTAAGTCGCTTTGGATAAAAGCGTCTGCCAAATGCATAAATGTAAATGTAAAAGGAATACAATCTACTCAAATGCTCTTAAATGACTCTATTTGATATGCTGCTTGACTCATGTGCCATCAGCAGCCAAAAGCCATTCACATATTTGCCTAAAATTATCATCATTCTTGTCTCTATTCTGCCCATGAACTCTCTTTTATACACCCATATTTGCAGTAGTAACAGTGTCATCATTAATTACAATAACAGAGTGTAATTACGGTGCATATTATGGCATGTATAGCATGCTAGCACATTAGCTCCATGAATTCAGAATGTAAACAAAACAAATTACACATTTTCTACTGGATCATTATCATGGCCCCTAACTACATCCTCCAAATGCCTTAAGAGTTAATATGTATTGTTAATAACAATAATAATGTTTTTTTTATCATTTGTATTTATTTTATTTTATTTGTTTATTTTCTTCCTTCACCTGTACTTGTCTCAAGTGATTGAATTTTTGTTGAATTGTTTGATCTTATTGAACATTTATATAGAAATAAATCCACAGATTTAGCACTATTTTATGGACTTTTCAGACGGTCCCTTACTACACCCTCCACAGTATTAGCAAATTTTTGCACAATGTGTGGACTTTTTAGACGACCCCTTACCCACCATCAGCAAATTTTCCAACTTATGTAAATGTTAAATTTGCGATCTGGAACGATTTCACCATGAAGCCATCTGACTAATATGGGACAAATCGTGTACCGTTTTGATCTGACACAGGATGCATAATTTTATCTATAAATACACGATGATCCCATATTTTTCGGGACAGGTGGCAACCCTATATGATTCAGATGTTATTGTTTTTTTATAGACTAAATCAATAAAAAACAATTATTATAATAATAAGACAAAAACTCAAAAGTGTTTACTGATTTTGACTGAGTGAGGACATTATACAGGTAAAAATATTGGCCTCAACGTTGGTGGAGTACTTCACTCACTGACGACAATGCCAATTACAGTATGAAAGGTGTTTAACAGCTGGCACCATGTTTTGTAGAATGTTTACACTGGCAAGCGTTTTCAAACCACCACAACAACAACAAAAAAACAACAAAAAAAAAACGTCCCATCCATTCTTTCTTTGATTTTGCAAGAAAAATATTTGCATCTTTAAGATATTAAGTTCCTTTATAATTTTGCAATTGAAATTTAATATTGGATTTTAATAATAATCAAAGGATGAATCGAATTATTATTATTTATTTATTTTAACAAAATAGCAACATATATTTTTCTCAAATATGTATATATCTAAAACAAATAGTTCTGATCCTGGATCTGTTCTATTTTACGAATATGGTCATGGCCAAAGGGGCTGCAAGGGCAGCAGTTTGTCCTATCTAGCAATGCCCTTTAGCTGTGACTTATTACAGTTATGCAAGTAGACACTTTATTCAAAGCAAATTGCAGTGCATTTAAGCTATATATTATATCAGCACATGCATTCCTTGGGGAACCAAACACATAACACTGGAGTTGCTAGTACCATTCGCTATTAGTTGAGCTACAGTAACAGTGCAGGAATATTCACTTTTTGTATCATTGCCTCTCGTAACTTTGATTAAATGTAGCATAGTGTCCAAATCCTTGAACCATCCTCTGATCTGCTTTACTCATTAGGACACACAGTCTCTTCAGTGCCCATGCCATTTCCCCTGTACTGTCTCTCTGTTGGAACCCATTTCTTAATCAGAATAGACAGTTTTGGAGCAAAACAATAGGCCTCATTGTTGGTTCCTGAAAGGCGAGCATGTGCTTTGCTCATGCTGCCATTACTGCAGGACAACTTCTACACTGAGCCTTTGATTAAGGAGCCACATTTAGGCATGGATGACTTACTCAGAGGTGCCTGGGGGTTGTGGGAACGAGACGTGGAGCAAGCGTGGCCATGTTTAGGGCTGCTGCCGTCCTGGTTGAATAGAATCAGAGGTTATTAATACTGGGGCTGATACACTAGTCAGTTCCATGAGATCCGGGACATGAGGTTACCCTAGTTAGTCTGGAAGGGACAGGAGGTGTTTGAAGAGTTTCTTTGAGGTTAAGAGATCTTACATAAGCCCCATATCTCACTGTTTGATCAAGTGATCTTAAGAGCCTAAAGAGTGCATGGAATGTAGGTGTTTGGTAAGGCTAACAGGTTGTACTTGTGCTAGTCCTACACATAATTACAAAATTACATGTGTTTGGTATCATGCCAGTATTACCAAAATCTTTTAGAGGGACAGGGGTAATTCTTCGGGAATAATCAAGTGCTTTGAAGAATGTTTACATTGCCACGAGCACTCAGGGAAAACAATCAAAGTGACCGCAAAATGGAGCATTGGCAAATCAGATGATACAGTTAAGAATTGTGGATACTGGCCTATATTCTATTTAGATCTTTCTCTTCACAGGCTTGAATAAATCTTAATCCTAATGTGTTTTACTTAACAAAGTGACTATTTGCACTAGTTGTGAATAGAATCTGCCACGCAGCACAGCTATTTGCACTCCAATAGTGTGGTGGAAACAGAAATTGCCTAGTGTCACTGTAGTGACGTGGGGTGTAACAATGGTCTGGATGTGTTTTTTTTCCTGTGGATGATCCATGTTCCAATCCATCTTTTTCTCCATCCTGTTTCCTACCCCACTCTTAAAATGTCCTTATACTACCACTTAAAATAATATATACAAATGAATATAAATGTTGAGTGATTTGGGAGTTGAGAGAAAGGTTTGATCTGAGTGAATTTAATGATGGTTTTACTGTAGTAATATTGTAACAACCATGTTTTTTGGCAGAAGCCATGGCTTGAATGCAATTAACTACAGTACTACAGTAATATGGTGTTCATATAGCAACCACATTAAATTTTGTGGTTACTACTTTACTACAAAATACAATGTTGATACTAAGGTTAGTAAAATAAACTCAGCAATAAAAGAAACATACCTTTTTCTGGACACTGTATTTTAAAGATAATTTTGTAAAAATCCAAATAACTTTACAGATCTTTATTGTAAAGGGTTTAAACAATGTTTTCCATGCTTGTTCAATGAACCATAAACAATGAATGAACATGCACCTCTGGAACGGTCTTTAAGACACTAACAGTTTACAGATGGTAGGCAATTAAGTTCACAGTTATAAAAACTTAGGACACTAAAGAGACCTTTCTAATGACTCTGAAAATCACCAAAAGAAAGATGCCCACATTCACCAAGATGAAAATCATCTGAGTGAATGTACCTTAGGCATGCTGCATGGAGGCATGAGGACTGCAGATGTGGCATGTGCAATAAATTGCATTGTCTGTGTTGTGAGATGCCTAATGCCTCCTTCACACTAAATTACTTTCAAAGAGATCGGATTGTGGTACCGTTCATATTACACAACTGTCTGTCTTGTCATGGAAGTCTTAGGGTTTTCAAATTACATGAGGAATCGGCGACAGAGGTGAACACATTTCAAAACATTTCACTATTGACGAATCCCCGATGACTCTGACTGAACTCCAAACTATGTTTCTCTGCAAAGTGCACACGATAAGTGATACGAGAATTACACAAGATCACACGTGAGTAGGCGTTCTCATGCTTGTCCGGGTGGGGTTTTGAAGCGTGCAATACACTTTGTTTGTATGCTGATTTACAGCGAAATGTCAAAAAAGAAGAAGAAACAATGGAGGAGGGAATGGTTGGGGAGCAGTGGGCAGCAAGGATTGTCTGTTCTGCAGAGAGACTTGGAGGTAAATAAGAAATGTTGCAATGAATGCAGGTAACTGCCTGCTGGTGTTTATTTAAATTATTGAAAAAAATTACATGAATGCAAAGTTATTCAAGCTCTATGTAGTTTATTCACCATACGATAAGATGCATGGGTTCAAAACTTCCCATGCACCGTTTCTTGCTCTCTCATTGGCTGTAGGTCAAGGCTGCAGTTGTATTCAGTCAAAACACATTTCACATTGCACGATTTGGAATCGCAGACAGGTCCAGATATTTAACATGCTAGATATCTCGCTGATATTGAGAGGACGTTTCTTTTTTGCTGAGTTTAGTAAAAAAGTATGGTTAGTAATGTAGTAAAACCATGGCAAATTTTTGTAAGGAAAGGTTAGGGTTAGTTTTACAGGTAGGGATTGGTGTAAGGTGTCTGTGGTACTCTAAAAAACAGGGTTAGGTGTAGGCTTAGAGGTTTGTACTACCTCTGGGCCAACCTGATCACAGGGGAGGTCGGCATGTTGTTTCAGATACTTCCGCTACCATCGAATTGGCTATGTAATGCCGTGGGAGACCCGGGTTCAGAAACCGCATTGGTTAGGTTTAGGTTTGTGTTTTGGGTTGGGGGGAACAGTTTATAAAATATGCATTCCTCTACACTGTATCAGAGCCTGTACAACTGAAAATAATTCACTTCACATCTCGCTTTTGGCGCCCCTCTGTGGACATTATGCTCATATGCCCAAAGGCACTTACCACTTTGGCCAATGGGGTACTGTTACAAATTTCAGTTAGCACAGACCAATTTAAACTAAAGAAAAGTCAATCTACTGTTTCTGATTTCATTGTGAGATCAGTCTGTCTGGGCAGGTCGTGTTTAGAAGTAACCTCCGGATACCAAAAATGTCTTGAGAGCTGTGTATGACAGTATACGTATTTATTGTGTTTATTAGGAGTCCTACAGACACCCAACACCTACCCCTATCCTTAACCATACCAATAGATCTAACCCTAAACATAACCTAAGTAACAGCGAATGAGATTTTTACCAAACTTAGGCTTCCAGGGTGTAACCTTCTTGAAATAGCCCACTGTGGGCTTTCAGCTAACTATTTTCTAAGGACACAAGTTGTTCCTATCGAATTGAATGGGGAAACAACGTCGGTATCATAAATTGTGCTTCTTTAGCTCAGATCATTCTCATGCTAATGTGCATGCATGTTCTTGAGTAAACTGATGCCTCTAAAAAAAGATGATTGGCTCTTTAACTGTAAGGTGGGACTTCCATTCCTACAGCTGCCATATTCAGCATTATGATTTCTGTCATTCATTAGTATACCAATGATATGTCTTATTCTATACAGTCTAAGTATGAAACTGGTCCAGACTGGCTTATTCTTGTTAGTGCTGGTCCAACTGGTGGATCAGCATAGCCAGGCTGTTGATCAGTTAAATTTAGCTGGTGAATCTGGTGGACCACCGTGATCTTTCAGATGGTTGTTCAAAGTAATCATGTAGGTAAAGCTAGCTAAGCAGACTGGTGGGAACACCATCACACAAACAACCCATGCTGGTCAACCAGATTCACCAGTTGAGTAAGTGTTCTCAGCATCCAAAACACAACATTTGCTGGTGACAAATTATACGGGTGTTTTCAAAGTTGTATTCAAGATCTTGCAATCCCAACTCTGCCCATTTCCTCATCACATAAAATAGATGTGGCCAGCTTTACACCTCTGATGTCTTTCCTCAAATATTTGTGGTATACAGTGACTCACAGATGCATATTTAGTCAGCTGAAATAAAAAAACAACAACAGCACTATCTGTGCTCATCTGTCAAGCAGAAAACGATTAAAGAATCCATTTTGCCCAACTGAGCAATGACTCATCACAGTCTTAACGACCTGGCTCAAAGGAGCTTATCTGTCATATTACAACACTTTTTACAGCTCATTTGAGCCTCTCAGTTCCTTAATTTAAGAGCCCCATATGCTTATAGCAGTCACTTAAATCAGTCCAAATGTGGCAAGAGTTAACCTGCTCCACTGTGATTCCCTCATGGGAAATCAGGATCCCTGTAAGCTGTGGTAATGCAGTCTGTTCCCACACTCTCTGTATGAGCTTGGCAAATTCACATACACAGGAGCTGACCAACCACCACTGCGAGACCTCGTTACAGGTGGCTGTGTATGTTAACTAGGGGTGGAAATCAGTGACCTGGCAATTCAATGTTAAAACAATATCTGGGTTGCAATACGATAATATTGCAGTTCTTTGTTTAGTTTATTGCAATTCAAAACTGTGACATACTCTGATCTTTAACTTGATATTTTCTCATTTGTCTTGTCTGAACTGAACCTGATTTACTTAATCATAGAGCCACAGAAGCAGTGTAGAGCATATGCATGTCAGTCAGTACCTTAGCATGCAGTTATAAACTATAAAAAACGATATTTGGCCTTTTTAAAATGTTTTGTAAATGCTTTAGTCCTACTGAAATTGTACCAGTCCGGTTTTTGGGAAATCGGGCTAACAGATTTAGAAAATGCGATTGTAGCTCTTCTTTTCCAGCATGTACAGATGATAATTGCACCATAACTGGCCTTGATCTTATGTGCATGCTCCGAAAGACTTGACACATGACTTGAATTATTGGAACTTCCTCAGCTGATGTCTTTGATTCTGCATTGTGTCAAGTATACTCGGGGAGACTGATGAAGGCTATTGTTTGACAATGCAAAACCTCATTGAAGCTTGATTATAACAGCATGTGTAAACGTACTGAGTGTCTGTAAAAATTTTTATTAAAAATGATGGGGAAATATAATTCGCTCTCACACATTTGCTGTGGTGACCAATCTCTTTTTACCACACAAATATTAATGTGAAAAATGTAAGTACAAATTCTTGCTGTTATAACATGAATACAGTATAACCCAATACTACCCCCACCCCCCCAAGGAAAAACCTACCTAAATCTAATTAAGAATTCATAATAAAAAGTCAACATAATATGCTTCTAAGGAAAGAGTGAGAACATTAGGCAAGAGTCAGGGTAACTGTTCCTTCTATACTGTTCTAGAAATATGTGGGATGATATTGCTAAGTGGGCAAAAAAAAAGTTTAACTAAGGGGTCGGACTGTACCTACTCTGTCTCTGTTCTGTCTAAATGCCTTTTTGAGGGCCTTACTGAAGGCTGTCAGGTTTTATTGAATATTTTCAATACTAGGACAGAAACTGGTGTCCAACCACTAGAAGAGAGCAAGTCTGTGACCCAGGTAGGTGGATACATGGGCTGGCATGTTTACAGCTGACTCTGGGAATGAGGCAGTTTCCAGACCTAAACACCAAATAGAGCAGAAGATTGAATCAGCTGACCAGGGCAGCCCACCTTGAGAGAGCAGGAGGGGAAGGGTGTCTGTGCATGTGTTTGTGTATGTAATGAGAGGGGTGCAGCTGATAGCTTTTCCTTTTACTTATTTCATATGAGTAAAAAAACAGTCCATTACTGGTAAAAATGCATTTTAAGGAATGTATAAACAGGGGGGCCTGGGTAGCTCAGTGAGTAAAGACTGCCACCTTAGCCTGCCTTGTCATGAGTAAGACTCCAGGGCATGCTAAGTGACTCCAGCCAGGTCTCCTAAGCAACCAAATTGGCCCAGTTGTTATGGAGGGTAGAGTCACATGGGGTAACCTCCTCGTGGTCTCTATAATGTAGTTAATGTGGAGCCTCTACACACGCTAAGGGGCATTGAGCATTCCAAATTGGGAAGAAAAAGGTGAGAAAATAATAATAATAAAAAGAAATGAATAAACACATGAAA
This sequence comes from Xyrauchen texanus, assembly GCF_025860055.1. NCBI lineage: Eukaryota > Metazoa > Chordata > Actinopteri > Cypriniformes > Catostomidae > Xyrauchen > Xyrauchen texanus. The sequence goes on along the minus strand of NC_068283.1, from coordinate 17,582,302 downwards.
CACATTAAAAGCTTATGTCTCATCTGTGTATGTCATATGTGCAGTATGAATCTTCCTGATAAGTCTGCATCAAGTTGAGTGAATGTCAAGCGAATTATAATCAGATGTTCGATAAATGTCAGTATGAAGCTATACAAAAGCCTTCAAAATATGAGTCCTGTGATGTAAGAACTATGAACATACATACAGACAGCATGAAGACATAAGCATCCATGTAAAGGCAGTTTGCAGTGGGTCTTTAGTGATTATCTCGGCCTGATCTCTTTGTGTTGTGTACCCACCATACGTCTCACATGGCTGTAAAGTCATTTAACAACCTCACAGCCACATCTGCTTCACACTAAAAGGAGGCAATTCCTTGGCCCCCCTGCCCCATGGAACACCACATAAAAGACATCCTATTCTTTTGCATCCTTACACAGGGTTAAACAAAAAGTTTTGTTTTAAATACTTTGCTCTGACAATCTTAATGCTATTTGAGGATCGCTTTACAAGACACAGACCAGAGGATAATTGCGCTGCGCTGAGACTGCTAGAACCATGTGTTGAGTTTCATTAATATTTTTTTCTTCAGTGAATTGAGCCCATAACAGTCAAAACTCACTAAATCAGACACCCAAATGCTGACAGAGACACCACTAGGGATGGACACTTGAGACCCAGGCTGCCAAGTGGGAAATAAGGCAGCCAAAACTGTGAAATCTAAAATGGATTATACAAGAAGTGTATTATTACAGATTGGGTAGATTCCTGACCTTGGATGCCCAACCCCATCTGTCATGCTTTCTCTTCCTGTGAGTACAGAAGACAGTGATGGAACAGCAGTAGGGTTGAAGGCATCACACACATGTTTGGGCCTCTCTTAATTAGTCAACCTGGCTTCAAAAGCCAGCGGTTACTGTACAAGAGACAGATTGACTCCATGGGGCCAGTGCCCGGTCCCAAGCCCTTGAGGGAAGGGAAGTTAGGGGGTCGTAAAGACAGGTTCACTGGGAAGCAGATCAGATATCAGGCTAGTGCAAGGCCCGGGACATTTAAGAGCTCTGGGGGACTCAGGCAGGTCATTGTGGTGACACTGAGGCGCCTGGGACAGATACCTGCCGAGAACCCCTACACAAGTATCAAAACTCCGGCCAAAGCATGGGAAAGAGTCAGGTCTGGTTAAACAGAATAAATGTGATGTATTGCAAAGTGGGATCTTACATTTTAATTAAAACAAAACATGATAATAAAAAAAAATGGGTTTCTGAGGTGACTTTGAAATAATATTTAAAAGACTAAAAGGAAGGCTAATTGTTCTCCTATAGTTTGTATCAGTATTTAATAGTTGCTAAAATAACAATGATTGTGTTAAGCAAATGCCTACTTTTTCTTATATGACATACTTTGTGGGGTGAATTTTTGACAGTTATCTTTATGTCATCTGGATGTGGTAGAATTCACCCTTTTTCATTATTAATCCTTAATTCTGAAGGCAAATGATCACTTTGTATGATAAACAGACGGAAATTAAAGTCGTTATTCACGCTCAAATCAAATCACATCACTGATAAACTCATGTAGACAGAGCCCAAATGTAATATGGCAACATGTCAATAACATTAAACCTCATTGGATCTTGTGACCAAACGACATGACAGAAGAAACTCTGACCCCGTTTACATGCACTCAAGAAAACGTATTCCAGGGTATTTGCAGAAAGCGGCATTCTGAAACATCATGTAACAAAAATGCCGATTTCTTTACGTTGTTTAAGGGATTAAGAGAAAGCAGTTCAACAAACATGGGTTTCTCCCAGAGAATGCATCTTACAATATCTGGTCATGTAAATGCATAAGCAATGTTCTAACAATATGCCATCGTACATTGGGGGAAAATCTCAGAGTTTTATGTAAGAGTGAAAACCCTCTGTAGCAGCTCAATTCCACTGCAGGTCATGATATAAAGTTAAGGAAACAAACACAGCAACAACTCTGGAATATCTGGAAATAAAGCAATAAATGTGGCATAAATAAAATAGTGAAGTCTTCCTCGGATCCCATGTTTGTTATTTGCACAAGAGTCGCAGAGATATTACGTTGTTGTGGAGAAAGCTGCTTACTGAACGAGTCACATGTATACGGGAGTAAAGAGAAAGCTCAGGTAAACGCATACATACATTTTCAGCCTTAAGCAGCTTTCTCTTAAAAATAATAATTAACAAATGGCTTTCTGGTGTCCATGTAAATGTGCTCATTGAGGTTTGATGTGTGCTCTGTTTACAGGAATTGATCAATGATTTGATTTGAGAGTAAATAACGACTTACGTTTTGTACTATTCATGATACAGAGTGATCATATGCCTTCATAAGACTTGAGATATGACACACGAGTCACATGGACTAATTTTCTGACACTTTTGGTTGCTTTTTAAGCTTTAAAGTCAGTCACTATGAGCAGCTATTGTACTGAAAGTAGTAAACAGAACATCCTATAAAATATCTCCTTTTGTGTTAAGAAAGAAAGTTGTACAGGTTTTGAAAGAAATGAGAGTAAATAAATGATGACAGAATTTTCAATTTTGGGTGAGCACTATCAAAACTATCAAACTATCAAACCATACGCTATCTAACTTTGAAAACATCCACTGCTTTATAAAGTCAGAAGAGACATAAAATTCTGGAAACTCAACAGTGAGCTCATCATTACACAGTCCTATCAGTAAGTGCTTTTTCCCATGTCTTACGCCTCTCCCTCAGAGGCTGTACTGTGATAACTATCACACACAAAGAGACTCTCAGCTTTTCTTAGCACACTCTATATCTCTCTCCAGCTCAGCACTTTGTGAGTTGTCCCCATGAGATTCACACAGCACCGTCATTCTACACCTTCACAGCCACTCTAGCTCTATTTCTTTTATATTTGCAGACAGTTTCACTCCTTAATGCTTTCATTCTTCCCCTTGTACCATATCAGCAGATTCCATCCCTTGTGAATACTCATATACTTCACATCACAGAGCCTGTATGAAATTCAACATCACTGAGACATAGTGAGGAGAGAGAGAGAGAGAGAGAGATAGAGAATTGTTGGGGGTGGGGGGAAATGCAAATAAATAGATCAAGAATTCATTTCGGAGTGTGTTGCAGTTAATAAAAGTCTACAGGGGTTTCGTATTTGAAGTTGAACCCACTTAACAGCACAGAGGCTTTTTACACTTTAGACAATGACTTTCGCACTTGAAGGTGTGACATGTTTTGCCTTCATCATCAACTTGAAATTGAGTTTTATGGTGTTTAACTGGTCTTGCACACTTCCATGCCACATGACGATGCACGGACACCTTCACATCCTAAATCCTGTGCTGAGCTTTTATGCCCAGCTGTAGTTTCACACCCTGTTAACAACACCCAGCAACATCATCAGTTGCTAAGCAAAATATGTTTTGCCAACAAGACTAACCAGCAGTAAAAGGCAGAAAAAAAACAAATGTAATATTATCACAGAACAACTTAAAAAATTACAATTCACCCAAATGTGCTGTGGAATTGCATTAGTATGTTAAAAAGTGAATGGTTATAAACCTACTGGTTGTTCTGGCAGCCACACCTATCATTACTCATTTTCAATGAGTATACTCAAATTTCTTACAAAGATAGGTCAGCATATGGCATATGCTTGTGTGTGCCCAAGCCTACACTACTGGATAATATACCCAAAAGGAAAATTCAGTCACAATTTATTCATCATGGGTTGTTCCAAACCTGTATTACTTTTTTCTCTCCCCATGGAACGCACAAGGAGATGTTGGGCAGAATGTTCAATCTCAGGCCATATCCACAGTAATCCATTTCCATTTGATAACTCACTTCAGTTTCCCAACGTCATCCGAAGTATGTGGTCATGGAGAGCGTTTCTGAAGCAGAGGTGTAAACATAGCAATATAATGCATTTTCAAGCAAAAACATATTAGTGTGAATACGGCCTTAGTACTTGCAATGAAAGTGAATGATGACTGAGACTGACATTCTATCAAACATCTCCAAAGAAGGCCACATCCACACTGGAATGGCATTTTCCTCCAGTTTCGAGAATGCCCTCCATTACTTACTTCTGAAAACTATGACATTAGGAAACTGAAAACAGAATTTTAAAACAAAAACAGATTAGTGTGGATTTGGCATTGTGTGGAAAGTCATTTGGGTTTGGACCAACATCAGGGTGAATAAGTGATGATAGAATGGTCCTTTTTGTATGAACTAACCCTTGAAGTCACAGATACTTCATATCACAATGCTTGTCTGAAACATAAGACATGAGCCAAAGAAAACCCACAAACAGAAAGCTCTACTGATCTCAACAGTCTTATTTGGTACTGTCCAAACAGACCATACACAGTGTTGTCCCAAATCTCCCTTGCTTATCCTCCCATGATCTACAGCCCCAATTAATGTACAGTGGATCTTCTCTTGTCTCAAAAGGCTGTAAAACAGTCACTCATTAGCAGGTTCTCAGGGTAGCAGGGCAGTGTCAAAGGGGAAATTATGGGAAGTGGGTGGAAGTAGGACAGGAATGGGGGGTTGAACGCAGAGGCCCTGAACAGTTATGCAAATGTGCTTGTCCAGATAGTAGGATAGTAAAGACACCAATTACTGCAGTAGGTCAGTCTCAGCCAGTCTCTAGACTACTAAATGGCATGCTGCTTTTTTGAACTAAGTCATAAAACTACCTTTAAAAAGGACCAATTACAACCAAAACCAATGAGACTGATGGTCCAGCTAGCAGAACAGTAAATATACCAATAACTGTAGTAGGTCAGTCTTAGTCATTCTAGGCTGCTAAGTGACATACTTCTCACTAAGATATAAAACTGAAATAATGAGACTGCTTTTTCTTCCAGGGATCTGATATTTCAGAAATTAGCTTGACAGAGCAACATGTGGTTCTTGTTAGGGAGAAAAGTAAACATTGAAACAAACAAATCAAGGATACATTGTTGGAGCTTGTTGCAGTTAATGAGAGTCTACAGGGGTTTTGTGTTTGAAGTTGTGAACCACTTAACAGCACTGAGGTCTTTTGCACTTTGGACAATGAATTTTACGCTTGGAGGTGTGACTCGTGTTGCCTTCATCATCAACTTGAAATGGAGTTTTATGATGTTTAACTTACACACTTCCATGCTACATGATGACGCATGGACACCTTCACATCCTAATCTCTGTGCTGAGATTTCACACCCAGCTGTAGATTCACACCATGTTAAACAACAATCCTCAGTTGCTAAGCAAAATATTTTTTCCCCATGAGACCAACCACATTAAAGCAACACACTCAAATACTCTATGATTCCCTTGAGCCCTATTCATCCAGCTTAACAATAGAATATCAACAGTGCGTTATCTCTCTGTTAATTACCATTGTAAGCACCAGGAGTTCAACATAATGGGATCTCTGATATTGTCCCTGAGGAGCTATCTCAGCATTCCCGAATGTCTTTGAACAGAAGAATATCTGAAACAGGATAGAGAAAAGGTCATTTACCTCAACAGTAGCCACCCCACCCAATCCCCTTAGCTGCAATTTCATATTGTCTTCAATGAAAACAAAATAAATTGCTCAATATCTCTCAATCCTTGTACCTCTGGGATACTTGGTTCTGTTTGGTCCATTATGCCATTTTGTGGTCAGATATGTTTGTATAATGACAGCTAAACTGTATTTTTGTCCATTGTCCCTTACAACCAATTTCAAACACTGTGCTAGTTTCTGTCTCTTGTAGCTCTAGTTCCCTCTACTTATAATATTTACTTCAAATAAAAAAAATGTTGTCCATTTATTTAATTATTTTGCTAGGAGTCATGTAATTAGTGGAATTATATACAGTCAGCTGGTAATTCTTACAAAATAAACTTCTTAATGATCTGTACATTAACCCTTGCATATTGAACAATGAGTTCAATGAAGCCAATTTCAAAAGAACACATTGTTACATCACAACAGCTGGCAGAGTTCTCAGAACATAAGGGTGGGGAAGGATAAAAACAACAAAACAAAACAAAAATGTAAACCCACTATTGTTTATGCCTGGTATGTGATGGGTACTTTCAGCAATGGGCCTGTTGGCATGCAGTGTGCTATTAGAATGAGAATAGAGGTCTGATGAGAGAGACCTACAGTAGTGCTTTAGAGCTTAATGGGCTCTGGGCAGCACAGACACATGTCTTAGTTTTCAATGGTTGGCTCATTGTCCCGCTCAGCAAGGTAGTGGCAGGCCACAAAGGGGAAGGGTATGGTTTGAAGAGAACTCTTTCAAAGAGGCTGAGTGATCCAGAGACTGATTCATCCACAAACAGCAGCGTCCTTGTCCCAGTTCCACTGTTCCAGCACTATACAAAGAGAGCCAAGCGGCTCTTTTCCCATAGTTACACCTCCCAATTCTTCCTCAAACTGAAATCAGCTACAAAATGTTACTGTTGACAGGACGGGAAGATAATTTGCTTTTGATTCTTGCATGTACTCCCACATATGGTTTTAATGCTGCTCTTGCGCTTATTTTTAACAAATGTTTAAACAGACATTAATCACTTCTTGTAGATGGTTAAACAGTGGACTATTAAAATGAATGACAATTTAGTTTGTTAATACTTATTTTTCTGAACTATTGTAGTTATTAATGGTCATGTCTGTGAGATCTTTACAGTGTAGCAGATCGAACAGTTATGGGTAAAACGTACATGTTATGTAATGCTACTACATAATGATTGGGACAGGGCCTTGTAGTACTGTGGTCAAGGACATAAAGAGCAAGCCAGGGTTGCAATCTGAACCCCCATAACCAAAAACAAAAACCAAAACAAAATGGCATTTGATCCCATTTTTCCAAATCCATTTGACATGGTGGAAACAAAGCACAAGTTACAGCAACTGCAGCTGACACTGTGATGCAAACACTGGCATGCAACATCTGCAATAAATGGCAGTCAAACAATCCTCAATTCTCAGAATAACATCATGAAGCCATGGCATGTGCATCATCTATGATGAATTTTTGGATTGGGCGAATCAAAGTTTCATCAGAGCCCTGAGACAACAAGCCATGTTTATTTGTTAAAGTTGCAGAAAAATTGTCAGGTCAACCAAGTGTATTTTCTTGTTCATGTGTATTCAGTTCAAGGCTAAACTGCACTGAAAGGGACATAGCGTATAAAAAAAGAGGCAGTGCCAGAAGCCAATAGCTCTGTTTATTCTCCCAGCATGGCTGTGCTAGCATTGATAGGATTACAGGTCACACCAGAAGTGAGAGCCAGGGGACCCCGCGGCCCCTCAGAAGTTGCATTATGTTTTCGACTTGGGACACAACTGTAGAGGATATGCTCTGCAGGATTTATGGATGAAAAAAACACTACAAAGACAAATAAATAGAGAATGTATTTCCCTCATCTGGCAACATACTTTACCCAGATGGGATTAATATAGTTGCATTGTATGATAATTCTCATGTCAATCTGAAGTCATCTGCTGTGCACTTACTGTTCACCATAGGATTTCCAGGGACACCGCTGTCTGGAATCCATTGTTTCATCCAAGAGCTTTGGAGAACAAAACAGTGACAGACAGAGAGAGACAGAGAGAGAGAGAGAGAGAGAGAGAGAGAGAGAGAGAGAGAGAGAGAGAGAGTGGAGGGTTTAAAGGGGTGAAAGCTCCAACATTTCACATCCCAGATTTAATAAAATATGTCAAACAACCATGACATCTCAAAAAGACACTTTTTTCCTTGAGTCAAATCCAGATTAATATAATACAGTTAAATGCTACATTATGTGCATCAGAAAATAAATAGGACACTGTAGATTCATATACAACCACTAACTGTCATTGCACAGGCCTTGTACCCATTGTACAAGGATACAGTGGGAGGCCATATAGCCACCATCCTCACATACAGCTGTTGTGCATTTAACCGTCTTCAAAGAACAAGTCAAATGGTTAGAGGGAATGAAAAAGACAGATGAAAAAAAAAATATGGAACGGATGAGGGAAAGGATGTGCCCTTATCGACACAGTGCCTTTATACCACTCAGAACATACCACTCTCATTACCGAAAATATCTATGATTAAATATGTGGTGCACTGAGAGTATTAATATCAAAGCAAGTTAGTTTACATCAAGAGAACTGATGAAATTGAATGGTAACATAAGACGACCTTGTCCCCAATACAGCTAACTTGCTTAAATTGCTTTGTTTACTCTATGCAAACATTCAAATCCCAAAACAAACAGTTGCGTCAACCTCGAGAGTTTTGGCAGGTGGAAAAAGGGAATATTCATTGGACCAAGAAACATTGGTCACATTTAGCTAGGCAGCCCATTCGAAGGATGCCCGCCACATGCACAGAGAATGCCATACCTCTTCTTTGTACTTCACACATTAAAGTGACTCTATAAATAGAGCAGTAATCAAATCCATTCCTCTGAGAATCTCCCTCATTCTGCCCCAGATGCCTCTGCGGGATAGTGGGGAATGGGGTTGCAGGGTTGTTGCATTTACTAGCAGGATTGCTGAGCATTCTTGTGGGAAGTGGGTTGCACTCTGATGGGGGATTTCATTTAATTTGGATTCAGTGGTAATGTCTTCAGAGAAGGGAAGTATCCGGGTTGTGGCATGGAGGGCAGACAGGGGGGAGTTTTTTTAAAGAATGAAAGAGAGGATGGAAGAAAAGAAGCTTTTTCCACCTTTTTTGTTATCCGTCAGAGGAGGAGGGGGAAGCAGGGCTGATTGGCATGAATCTGTGATACAAGCGGAACTTTCACATTGTGTGGTTTTTAGGCCTACTTTTTACTGCTCAGATTGTCTGACAAGGAGCCCTGCCAAAGAGTTCCTCCATTCCAGAGTAAAAAAGGGTGCTGATACAAAAGGAGTGGAGGCCAGGGGGAGGATGACCCCTCTGCCTGGTTTCTTATACTTGTTTTAACACATTTATTTTGTGGGCTGCATCAAAAGATTAACAAAAGATGCTGTCAGCTTGTTAGCAGTCCTGGATAGTTAGACCTCAATGTATAGCTGAAAAAACAATTACAGGCAGGGAGGAAGAACAAAAGCCAAACTTAAAAGTGTATGTGTGTTTGTGACATTTTCTGGTTATCAGACTTTGTGGAAGACGTCCATAGTTAATATAATGCACTACACATTTGGTTACTATGATCGGATTTCTGTGTGAACTTGAAGGAAAATGAATTCAAATATCCACAAAAAAATTACATTGAACAGTGACACCAGTTGCCTGCATGCAAAAAAAAAACTGCTCCAAAAAGTGGTGTTAATTCTCAGAAAAGCTCTACCATCATTTGTTTGCAGATGCCACTTTGTTTAACATTTTGTAACTAATGAAATGACATTCATACATACATTTTTAAGTGTGATTTAAGTGTCCAAAAGTGTCCAAATGCTTTTTGGGGCCACAGTATATACTTGTTAGTTGAACTCTAAACTAGTGTAGGGTCAGGTCCACCTTAGTTGAGACCGAGCCAAGTCTGAGTCTTTAAAAATTTTAACCAAGTTGAGTTTGAGTCCAAAAGGGGACTTAAGACCGAGCCATGTCGTCATTGTTTTTGTAGTTAATTTGCGGGAAACTGCACAATGCAGGGCAGTTCTGCGTGCTGCTAGTGAATCTTAAGCACTGATGCATCTGCAATCAGTCTGAAATCTTAAAATACCAAGAAAATTCTTCTTTAACTGCAAAAACATGGAGAGAAATTATTTTGAGTCAAAAATTTTCACAGAATTGTCCTTCAAAAGTGTCAGAGATGTAGGCTAAAAAAAAGACATAAGTTACCTGGTGGTTTACAATATGATGTGAATGGTGGACAAATGCTGTAAAAGAATGTATTTTAAGCAGCTCGTCAATGCTTTGAAAATAGTCAATCAATAATGAATAATAGGTGTTGTTTATCTGTTTAGAGTTGCTCTCTGTCTTAACAATGATGCCCCCCCCCCCCCAACTATTTAAAAAGTTATAGTTATTTCATCAGCTCTTATAGAGCAGTTCAAGCTGACAACACTGTGTGGACCACAAGAGACTACAGATGCCTTCATGTGCAGATACATTATGCCTAAAAAGACTTAATATCCAATATTAATACTATTTGTATGTATTTTTATTTCGATATGCTGTTTTTAGTAAACTGTGACATGATGTGGGTGACTTGACTCTTGATTTTAAGTTTTTAACCACAATGAAACCGCAAAACTATTTTGGCTGCACAAACGGCACACGTAATTTGACCAGTTGTCAGGTCCCGTGTCATGTAAAACTGCCTTGTTTAGTTTCTATTACATTGGATGCATACCCGTCTTTATGTTTTTGTCGTGCCAACCACATCGTTAGTCGATGTTATACGGTAGTCTCATTCAAGGATATTGGTTGACTAATGAGTGTGCCTGTGCACGTGTGTATGTGTGTGTGCGTATGTTTGCTTAAACACAGTGAAACATCTCTGGCTACATCTGTGACTTCAGGGGCTAATACAGCTGCATGCACACAGAGATGTTTTTTTTTTTTTCATTTCATCACAGATTTCATGGACTCAGCTGGACTCTGAGTCCCAAAGGCTTGAGTCTGAGTCAAGTCTGTGTAAAAATGCATTCGAGTCTTGGACGTTTGACTCTGACTCAAGTCTGAGTCCAAACTCAAGTACCCCAACTCTACACTAAAATAATATTTGTGTGCATGTAACATTTATTGTTCTTCTCAGATCAAAAGTGTAAAGCATCTCAGCTGTTGAGTCTGTCTTGGAAGTGATAGTTAAATAGTGCTTATGTTTTGCAAGTGAGCTGTTGGGTGTGCTATAAGTAGGATCTGAAGCATTAAGTCTGTCAGCAGCAGTTGCCAAGCTGTCAGCTGGAAGTCATGGCCAGGGTCGTGCTCCCAGCTCAATAGGCTCTTCAATGCAGAAGAGGCGCCATTTTAAACATAAACAGTGAACGTGCGGTTGTTTGAAGGCCTCGCAAGGTCAGTTACCATGGATTGATCGGAGTGGGCCATCAATGTGAGTGTGATTTTAATTTGTTGACATAGAGACGGGAAGAGAAATCAGCCCTGGATTTTACATGGAAACTGGCCTAATTTAAAACTGGGGGTCTGATATCGCAGCCCCATTTGGCGTATTGCGGCGCCATTTTTAAGGCCCTCTTCAGCCTGTCTCAACCCATTCGGCATAACGCGGTGGCCTGTTTCAGCTTATCATGGCCACATTTCACAGTTCTCCCTATGGCCAGTCCACCCTTGCATAGAGAAATGGCTGGTATTTGCTGTTATTTAGCATGTGTGTAGATTGTATTCCATGTTGATAGCAATGACATGGCCTTATTACTCAGGGATGAATCTTTTGAAAACATGTTCATGGTCCAGGTCAAATCATATCCAAAAATCAAAAGGAAAAAGCTAAACAAAACAATGTATATATACTGTACATCATTTTTGTTGTTGTTGTTGCATGAGGACAATGAAGGGCCAACAGAGTTTTTTGCATTCACTGTAAATTATTTGTGTAAATGTGTGGCCAAATTGAAACAGCAATCTACCATTATTCTTAAATACAATGTTGCTGTCAAATATGTTGCATTGTGGGAGACAGAGAGCATGCTCATTGTAAAGTGACAAGTTTCAGTAAATAGTCATTATTTGCAAAGTTTTGGGGGAAAATTAACATTATAAATCATAGTTACAGCTAGGTGAAAGCTATTGCTATTTTGAAACCCAAGAGTAATAAAGCTGTGGTGCAGTTCATTCTGCTGGCATATAACAAACTGTATTCCTGAGGTAAGTGGCTGGCAACCCTGCTGCCAGAACTTAACTGTATTTACTTTGAATGACAGCAGCTTCCAGATCTTGATAAATTCAGTAAAACAAACTGTATTTGAGCTTTACATTAAGTCTACTTAACATTTGCAGTAAATTGCTGATCCCTCTGCTGCAAGCATCTTACTGTAAATTTCACAGGAAATGTTTAGAGTGTTGTTATATCATTGTTTTATTTTTTTTATGTATTTATTTCTCAATATTGTAATGCATGGATGTTTTTACTTTTTACTCTGAGTTTGTATGCAATGCTGATTCTCATCACATTCACATTATTGTAATACATCTTCATTTTATTTAAACAATATACATTTTCTTAGTATTTCTTTGGATTTTGGGGTGAGATATGACCCCACCTATGTATTCTGTATTTATTCCCAGGAACATTTTGTCAATGCATGTAAACCTATAAAAATGCAACAGGCGAACTGTTGCATTTTTATAGGTTTACATGCATTGACAAAATGTTCCTGGGAATAAACAGTACACATGCAGTGTTTTCACAGAAATACAATCAACGTTGACACTTTAATTAAAATATAAAAGACACTTAAAATTAAAAAGATTGGCATGATTATGTTTCTATTTTCCAAAAATTTAAATAATGTCTGCAAATAAAAAATCATGTCAACCCATCTCCTAATAATGAAAAGTCTGCAAAACTTATGCAAAGGTATTTAAACTGTGATTATAGCCAATACAAACACAGTCTGTTAATAAAGCAAGTTCTTTTAAAACGTTAACACCTGCTTGTCCCCTTTTACCCTCCTCCTATTTGTCCCTCTCCTGCTGTCCTTTAACGCGTCCTCCCATTGACAGTCTCTCTGAGGTTCCCACAGTACAATAGCCATTTGCACCCCGCCCACTGGGCGTGTCTTACAACATGGGCAGTTTATAAAACCCCCTCCGAGACGCGATGATGCATGGCAGTTCATTAGAGAGGCAGTGGAGTCGGATGACACTAAATTTCGAGATTTAGTTTAGGCTATTGGAGGGAGGTTTAGATTGATGCAGTGCACATGGCTAAAGAGAATTTTATAAACATGTTGAAAACATACAACAAGAAAGCTGTGCTCTCCGTCGCGGGGGCGACCGTCACCTGTGTCGCGCTGATGGTAGTTTTGTCGCAGCATCAGCGGATTCAGATGGACGGCATGCAGAACGAGAGAGGCTTGCGCTCGCTCCAGAGTCTGGGGGAATCAGAGGCTGATGATGGCGCTCAGACCGGACAGAATGGAAAGAAAGGATTCTCGTCATATTTTTCCAAGCTGACCCGCAGCAGGAGGGATGCAGATAAACCCGCCGAGGCGTCCGGAGCGGCGACAGACGCGCCCGCAGAAGACATCAGCGCCGATGACATCTTCATCGCAGTGAAGACCACTAAGAAGTTTCACAGGTCCAGACTGGATCTGCTGCTGGACACATGGATATCCAGAAACATGCAGCAGGTACGTCAGTTTACATTGTTACTTTTTATTTATATATTTTTACAACAATGAAAGGAAAAGCTCGCACATGAATGCTCGAATTAGTTTTTTTAATATTAAGAAATCTATCAGGTTTATTGAACTTTTGGTCATAAAGTTTATATAAATGCATTTTAAAATGTTCAAAATCTTGAAAAAAATATATATCAGTGTTACATTATATATAGGCTTAAATGTAATGAATTACTAACATAGTAATAATACTAACAAAATGTATTCACATGTTCAAGAAGGTCCTTGAGACAACTGAATACATGTTCATTGTTATTACTCAGTACTTATGTAATTACATTGTAACATGAGCACTGGAAAGTAAAGTGACTAAAAAGTTATTTTATATCCGACTGGTACCTTAAGAAAGGCATTATAAATAATGTGCCCAGATTCATAGTCTCTCAGTGCTGCCTGTGGCAATGCATATGTTGCTGACAGAGCAAGGGGTGCCTGTAAGCCCCCTTTTCCCTTCTCCCTCCACTCCTGCCCTATTGTTCGGGATGTCCCCGTGAATGTGCCGAGGCTAAGGATGCATCACAGCAGCGGCTTCAGATCTGTCCCCTTCTTAGCGCTAACAAAGCGTCTTTCTGAAGGGGGAAAGAAAAGCTTCGCCAGCCCCTTGTCTCCCGCTCGCCATGGGAACGGCGGATCTGGAGTGGAGGCCGGGTCAAGCTACCCAAGCGGTGGGAAAAGGGAGTCTTCATTATGGAGATGCCGGGGGGCACAAAGGGACAGCATCTATAGGCAAGGAAAGCTTTTGAGTAGCATGCTGAGTGGCTCCCAGTATGAAAATACAGCTCTGAGAAACAGCTGGCACAAAAGAACTCTCAGCACCTCGACAGCACGGAGCAGTCAATGTGATTTTACCCACCACATAGAGTAAATTGTAAAAGGAGTAAGACATAAGTAAAGCTCCAATATAGAGCGGCACAAAACTGCTTATGAGCATGCTGAATGCAGAATGACATGCTACAATGTAACCATAGCACTTGGGAGTCTCAGGGTGATCTTCGCTGCAGGTTCTATAGTGCAGAACTGCAAGATAATGATTCGGGAACATGTATTGTTGATGCGCTTTGATGGCTGAAATTGCAGCGGTGCAGAAATTGACAAAACTTAAAGCCTTAAAGAGACTAAACTTCTTGCAGAATGTTTTACTGTGCTGACTATTATGCACTTTTAAGCACAACAAGCTATAATCATGCAAAAATGCTCTCCAAAAAGTTCCTTCTCTAAATTATTTGAAAATTGCACCTCCCATTAAAACCACCACCAATAAAAATATGAATGTTAGTATTCGATCCCACTAATCGACTAGTCAGTTGTTGTACGACTAGTCAATTAGTTGACCACTGTGGCACATCCCTACAAAGAATGTGGAATTGTAATTGATGCTGGAATTGGAAATGAGATTTTTTTTAAAATTTTTTTCAGAATGGGAATTCATATTCAGGGGACTTAACTGCTCAAAACACAGTAACTACGCATTCTGTCAAAATTATGACTGAAATTGGGTCAATTTTAGACTATGATATGTCCTATAACAAACAGGTTTTGGCTCAACTATACTCAGTTTCATATACATATCTAAACAGTGCATTACATTTTGTGGATATACAGACATGTGGCTGGGCAATCTAAAAACTATGGAACCCATTTTTCTCAGTCTCATTCTTGGGAAAGTTACTGCATTTTGCCTTTTTATGGCAGTTTAGTTTCTTCTCTCAGTTAGTTCAAATTTGTCCTTTACTCTCAGGTAAAACTGATATGGCCACACCAGGGCTTGTGAAATAAAGACTGTGCTACCTTTGAGTTTGCTCAGTACAGGAGATGATAGAAGTTAACCTACAGAGTAGAGAGTTAACATTAGGGATTAATAGTGGCAGCTGGTGGGGAGCAGTGTAGACATAAAAGACCAGTGCAGCCTAGAACACAAGGGGAATTCCTAGAGAATGGGTGGCAGGTGGCCAGGACTCAAAGAACAAAAGGTAAGCTATCATATACCATCTATATGAATCCTCATATTCACAACATATACCAACTGAGGTCAGCTTTCAAATTATTTCAGCATTCATCTGTGTGCAACACCTGAGTACGAGAAATCACAGTTATTGTCATCTCAACAACTGGGGATAATTCCAAGGACTCTGGTGTACCGTTTGGCCACTTGCCACAATGGCTGGCACCAAACAAGCATTTTTAGGGGCTAGGCATTGTTAAGTCCACAGAATGAGAACTTTCGACCTACGTCAAGTGAGATGATAGGAGGTGGTGTAGTGGGCTAAAGCACATAACTGTTAATCAGAATGTTGCTGGTTCGATCCTCACAGCCAACACCATTGTGTTCTTGATCAAGACACTCCAGGTTGCTCCGAGGGGATTGTCCACTGAAAGTCGCTTTGGATAAAAGCATCTGCAAAATGCATAAATGTAAATGTAATGTGTGACTTGCATTGTGAACATGTTCCTTAGGTTTAGTAGCTTGTGTCCTGTCTGATGAACTCCTCTTTCCTTCCCTCTCACCTACTTCAACTGCTGCCATGACGGTTGATTTATAGCTTGCTGTCTTGGGCTGTTTACATGTAAACAATGAGAGTAGATCCAATCGGCTCTTGCTGTTGACACTATGTCAGTCTGCTACTCTTCTCTCTGGGAAACTGTCTTGTCTTTGTTTAGAGTTAGTCAAGGTCAGCTAGAAGCTCCCCAACACTTTTTAATAGACTGGAATTATCAGTGTTTTTCCAAACAGAATGAAACCATAGAGCTCTAGCACTTTTGAAGTACTGCTATCTGTCTGTTAATTGGATTGGTCACCCAAAAATGAAAATGTTGTCATCATTTACTCACCATCTTGTTGTTCCAGTCCTGTTTGAGTTATTTCTTCTATGCCACATACACTTTCATTGCATATTTTTCCATACTGCTTATCATCTCATTTTGTGTTCCATGGAAGAAAGTAATACAGGTTTCAATTATATGAATGTAAGTAAATGATGACAGATTTTATATTTCTGAGCCAACTGTCCCATTAAATGTAGGCTTTGTAGTTTACTTGACTTGATGAGTCAGGTCTCTTGAATAGTGTTATTCTCTTCAGTCTGATCCCGTTTTGAATTGTTCATTCTGCAGCTTCTAGCTTCCGCTGTTTCTCCAAATTTCCTCTCTGGAACAATGCAGCTTCCCCGGCAAGAGAAATTCACAACAATGAGAGAACAGCCTGTGCCGTGGCTGTGGTATCCGGTGTCCAGTTTCAAAGACAGCTCCCAAATGCCATTCAGATCAACTGCTTCACTTGCTCAATGCAAAAGAAGTACCATGACAGACCTCGTTACTTCTATTTGAAACACTTTATCAGTCAGCTAATCAGTTTGTCACTGTGGGTTCTCTTTTTTCAAGTCCATGACTACAATTGTTAGGCATGTAGGACAATGTAAGCAAGATCTTTTGTGGCATGAATTTCTGGTGGTTTTGTCCATTAAACTGGCACAGGTACAATACACAGCACAGGTGGTGTTTAATAGAGGAAGTAACATCTCTCCCTTTAATTCCTGGGGAGTTGGAGACAGACAGGCAGGCTCCAGGCATTCTCTAGTGGAGAAGGAAGCCCTTCCAACATCTACCCGCTCATCAGAGCTCCACATTTAATCCAATGAAAACCCTCATCCTTTTTTGTGTGCAGAATGATGGAAAATGTATATTCTGAAGTCTTGACATTTGAGAAAAAAGACAAGCATGAATCACTGGGTCGTTTTGGCCCAAAACATCAAAGTATTTGAAACAAAGCATCCACCATGAGAGACCTTTCTTTAGTTAACCACTGCAGCTGTATGCAAATGTAGGCAAGCATATTTGGGATTTACCCAGTGGTGGCTTTACCCAGCATGAAAACATTCTTCATTGTCTCAATGGAAAGGAATAGTTGGAGAATGGTTGGGGTGAATGGCCACACACACACACACACACACACACACACGCGCGCGCACACACATTGTAATGCACTAATAAGCTATGAGGTTTCTATCCTCTGTCAATGCCCAGTCTGCCTTGGCAGTTGCTTGTGTGATTAGTCTGTTCTTTCAGCATAACTCTGTGCAAACAGCACCAGCCTCTGATCCTTTACCAGTCCAACCGCCAGTCTACCCTAAACAAACAGAGGCCTGCGCTAAACATCTGCTCAGAGTTTGCTCTGCAAACCAATCAAAAGTTATCTGGTAAATTTGAACGTTTAAAAAAATGCAACTTTGGACAGAGGAACGAGCCCACGCTTGTGTGAGCATGTAGGGATTTATACAAAATAACGCAACAACAAAACATAATACACTGTTGAGATAAAGATCACAAAACAAACACTTACATTTACAGTAATAAACTGGCAGCTGTGGTTGATGGAAATTTGCTAGGAAAAAAATACATTAACAACATTTCAGGCACAGTATGTCACTTTGTTCACAGTTCACTACCGTATATATCATTACATTATATAATGTTAATATACCAACCTACTGGTCTCATGAAAATATGTTACCATACCTACATTTGTGCTAAATTATTTTTAACGTGCATCAATTTCCTAGTAAAATAAATACTAGAGGTGCTACAACAACAATGACTTCTATTCACTTCCAAGTTCAAAACACTTTTACTATAGCGCATGACATGTAATGTGATACAGTTTAGCTTTTGGATTACAAAACAAGATTACAAGCTTGTTTGCGCTTGATCAAATTGCATGGTAGCTCAACTAATAGAGAGTTGCACTTGAAATGCAAAGGACCAGGATTCAAAAAGTGCCCTAGAAGCACCACAAAATGATGTGGTTGCTTCAAAGATTGTGGTTTTCATCTCACATTTGCTTTAGGTTTAAGTGTTAGGGTAGGGAGGGAATTTTGAATTTTGTTCATTTAAAACTCAATAGTGCATTAAAGTTGAAAGTAAGGATGGGCATTTTGGCCATTTTGTCTACTCGAGTATTGCGTATTGTTGTTTCTGTGATGATTCATGAAGCGCTCCATTAATCTCTGAAAGTTGTAATTTCCAGCTTTCAACTGGGGTAAGTGCAACGGAATGACACTTTATGTCGGACTTCTAACTTGGAAACTCATGCAGAAATCTTCAACTCCCATTTTGTCGAGATGCAGGTGTGTGTTACTTCACGCAAATATTTCGGCACCCAGGACAGGGAGGTTTACAGTCAGTGACAAACATTCACTTTTATTAAATAATATCCATTAACGAGTCAAAGTTCTTACATTAAATAATAATAAAACGTGTTTAGAAAACATTTAGCAGAGATAGGTGTTCAAAACACAGTTAATTACACTCTCTTTTGATTATCATAATGATAGCATTGCAGTGTCGGATATCAGCTTGGTTGCTATGAGACGTCACTGACAATGAGTGTACCCCTCAATATCACATCGTTACCAGTCTCAAAATTTAAAATAAGCTCACTCTTTGGCACGTTTGTGTTTAGTTGTGAAGTTATTGTCACTGAATTTTGAATTAAGTGAAAAGTCGTGACATCGTTTTCTGGATCGATCATTGCTGCAACGTCCGAGTACTCGAGTACTCATGCCCATTTCTAATTGAAAGCCTCACATATTTAGGAGAAAATTTTACTCGCATTTAGCACCACATAGTGTACATTTAACCTCAGAAATGCGGCGATACATGATACAGTTCAAAAATGTGCCACAGTCATGTAATTGTCATTTGAGATCAGGTGGATTTTAGCAATAGTTTACCATAAAAATACATTTTGTTTTCTTGTCAAACAAATACAAAATTCAGTCGTTAACTAAAAGATAAATCATTATTTGTTTGTGTTCTTTTCTTCATAAAAATTGCGTTTTTTTCTTATTATAGAAAAAAGGGAACAACCTAATGTTTTGTAGCATAGGCTTTGAAGGCCAAGAGGGCGTAGGCAACTTACTTTCACCTGTTCAGACACGTGGCTGTGATAAGGCAGCTGGTTGCAGGTGCTGTCTCACCTGAGGTGGAAAGTAAACAGGTTAACGGCAGTGCATGACAGGGGCAGGCCGCCTTTTCATCAGTCTGTCTGAGGCGTGTGGCATCTTTTTTCAAAGGCTCCTTTGAGCCTGGGCTGCCGCCCAGCACCTGCTCTGTCTTATTTATCACAATGAGCTCCCTAATCCCACCCCAATGCACTACCCCCTATTTAATGTTAACAAAACCCAACAGGGTCAGACGTCAGTGTGACTGCTGCATTGGTCTGAATGTATATTCAGCAATCTGAGTGTGTCTGGGAAGATGGGAGAGAATAGGAACTGATGTGTCTTTTCTTTCTTCGAAATGACCTTCCCATATCTTCCCAGAGTATTTTTTTCATGTCTGAAGTGGATAGAGGGATGACCAATGGAGAGACATGGGAGGTGGATGGGGCAATGTAATGGGGGGTGGAGTACTTGGGGTGGTGGGGGTAAGTGGGGTAGTCTGCTCCCCGCTTTGTTCTGGGTCTGGGATGCTTTGGGGTGTGGAGCAGTTGCCATGGAGCAATTGAACGAGAACAAGGAGCCTTTATTTTGGGGGGTACTTTTTTGGCTTGTTTAACTTGCTGAGTTTTCCATGGTGTACAACTCACACAGTGCTTAATAATCAGTCCACTCCAAGACACATGCTTCTAGTTTGGAACTTGCTAATTCCTGGTTTGTCTTTGCTCAAGTTATTAATTGATTAACTTATTTGACTTGACTTGAAAGAGATATCTGACCAGGCTTTGTCTTTGTTTTTGCAGACGTACATCTTCACGGATGGCGAAGACGAGGAACTGAAGAAGAAAATCGGTAAGTGCTACTTCTTGATGTGAGGTCACAAGGTCAGAAAGAAGCAGACATTGCTTCTTTAATATGTGCATAGTTTGGACTAAGTAAAAGCAGGCATTTAATCCTCTTAAAAATCTTGTGCTCAGCTAAAGGGGCACAGGGCTGTTGGAAGGCACGTGCAGAAGCACCTGCCCTCTCAGATAATAGACTTTAGTTAAGTGATAGGCATTTTACAAATGATAGATATAAGTGGAGTATTACATGGATACTCACATACCATACGTCCTCTTCTGTGCACAGGATATCATGCAATCAACACCAACTGCTCTGCTGCCCACAGCCGCCAGGCTCTCTCCTGCAAGATGGCTGTTGAGTACGACAAATTCATTGATTCTGGCAAAAAGTAAGTATTACAAGATAATTGTTACGCTACATTTTGGTAGTAGCCATGTTTTAGTGTCAAAGAAATCTATATTGTTTGTTCTAATTAAATATATTCTGGTTTAGGTGGTTCTGTCATGTCGATGATGATAACTACGTGAATGTGAGGACGCTGGTGAAGTTGCTATCCAACTACCCTCACACTCAGGACATGTACATTGGCAAACCAAGCCTGGACCGGCCTATTGAGGCAACAGAAAGACTTGGGGACAACAAGATGGTAACTGTTTCAAAATATCCTTATTAAGCTTATAATTTTATAAAAGTACATTCATTTTCTGTTAAAACTTTTGTATTATTTGAGTTGTAAAGTTGTTTAAATTCAAATTTTTAGTCATTTTAGGGTTTGTATACATTACATTGTCATGGTAACAAAGATGTAAAATTGTCTATAACTTTACACAGAAAAGGTTAGTAAGTGATTTTATCACTCTAAAATCGTGTTTACATGCATATCCTGTATGTCTTGTGGCTATCATTTTAAAACAATGAGTGCCTCACTGTAACCTCGATTTTACATATCAAATTTTTTAAAGAAATGAGGAACGAGTCCAAATTAATCAACGTTACGCCACAAGTGCTGTTGAATGAGCTTAACTTGTATTGAACCCAGAATATTTATTTAATTCTAGAATTGTTATTGGTTGTGATGGCAATATTATAGAACAGAAACTGATGATTTCTCTTTCTCCTTTGCAGAGACCTGTCAATTTCTGGTTTGCTACTGGAGGGGCAGGCTTCTGTGTCAGCCGTGGTCTGGCTTTGAAGATGAGCCCCTGGGCAAGGTGCAAAACCTTTAAACTATCCTAATGCATTTTCTAAGAACACATTTAATATTTCAAGGCATTAGCAGACCTTTTGTTGTCTTACATTTTCTCATTCTGACAGTGGTGGCCATTTCATGAACACAGCCGAGAAGATCCGTCTTCCCGATGACTGCACCATTGGCTACATCATTGAGTCAGTACTAGGGGTTCCCCTGACCCGAAGCAGCATGTTTCACTCTCATCTGGAGAACCTGCAACAGGTGTCCAAATCAGAAGTACACAAACAGGTGAGGCTTTTAAAGATTTAAAGGGATAGCTCACCCAAAATGGGCAATTCTTCATTTTCTCTCTCTCATGTTTTTCAAAACCCAAATAAAAAAATTTCTTTCGTGGAACACGAAATACTGTACAGTTGTATTAACACTGTGTTTCATGCCTTTTCGATCAGATTACATTGAGTTATGGAATGTTTGAGAACAAGAGGAACATCATTAACATGAAGGGGGCTTTCTCTGTTGAGGAGGACCCATCCAGGTAAAATAGTTAACATTTAAAACTCTAGATCTTGTTTAAATGTTGCTCTTGTCTAAATCTTGTGCTAATTTAACCTCTTGGTTTTCGCCTTCTCTCTCAGGTTTAAGTCAGTGCACTGTCTGTTGTACCCTGACACCCCGTGGTGCCCTCCTCAGGTTGCCTAGTAAGGCGACTGGCTCCTTTCTTGTATCCTCGTCCCTCACTGCCTCGGTATCTGAAAGGCATGTGGGACCAGTGTGGTATTGGGCCGTGTGGCTGCTGCATTTACTCTGCAGTGGCGTACGGCCTTCATGATTATACTGGGCTGCTGTGCTGCCCGCCTTTGAACATTTCCTTCCTGCCTGGTTCCTGAACGTCCTGTCCAATCCAGACACGACGTAGGGCCCGGCAGATGGAGGCTTTCAGTGTCAAGCTTTGCAGGCAATCAACTGTGCTTTATGTCATTACTATTGCTTGTATCCCATTTTCAATTCTCATAGAATGTATGTTTCTAGTATACCCAAGCCTTTTGCCAGCTTTATATGCTTAGGTTTCATTTCTAATTAGCAAATTAGCTTGCTCTTTATATTTTTATTCTCTCCAAATACCGGTCAGGTTGGTCCCTCAGGTTTAATGATTTGATTTTGATGGCCGATGTTTTAAAATACTCGGAGTTTATTCGTAAAATGGGTGCTTTATTATCTAGTTGTAATTTTAAAAGACTCCGGACAAAATTAACAATATGAAGGACTATTTTATTAACAGTGTATTTTCTTTGATGTCAATGTTAATATAATTATTGTTACTATTCCTTTGTATTTGTTTTATGACATTTTGTGCTGGCAATAGGCAATTTTCCAAATATGCTGTCAGGTTATCTTAATCTGTGGTGTATGAGGATGGAGCACTTTTTTCCCTAAGTCATCCTGACATTTTATAATGATGATAACTTTAAGCTTTGTGAAAATGCCCCAAATCTTAAGATGTTTATATTATTTAATGCCATTGCATTCAAACAATCGTGGCATATAGATTTTGGTGTGATTTTGTATTTTGTTTTGCCTTGCTCAGAGATGTACTAAAGTGTATGTTTCACAGCTTGGTTTGAATCTACTGTTTGTTGCTTATGTAAAGTGTCTCTCACTCCTCCAATTGGCAGCAGGGCTTTTGCCAACACAAAGTTATGTAAAAGAAACAGATGGCAGCTAAAGTTTAAGATGTGTTGATAGCATGGATCTGAGATCTCCGATCCATTTTGCACAATGATCTGGATAAGACCCAGAGATTTCCTCATTCCTTTAGAAGTATTGTACATCACTATGCCTGCTATACTGAACATGTTATCTGAGAGCTTTACCTGAGCAATGACAGTGATCTTAACAGAGTTACTTTCACTCTGTGGGAATGACCCATATTGGGTAAGCCTGTATATGTTAGTTTAAAGCGGTATTTATGTACTGTGCCATTTTAAAACAATTGTATTTGGACATAAATGTTTCGATATGAATGCATTTTGGGTCACTTATGGATCAGAAATAGATCTGATGAAATAATATTTTTTTTTTTGTTATGCTCTAAATTTTTCTAATGACTGTAATTTATATTCCAGTATCTGGATTTTATTGATTGTTCAAATGTTTTGCTCTCAGGGATCACAATCCTGATATTGTTACCATGGGCTGCCTTGGTAATTCACCATTTAGCTTTTTAATAAAGCAGCATATTCGCTCAGAAACTTTACCACATTGGTGTTGGTTTTCTTTCAGTTGGCACACTAAATATGACATTTTTAACCCTAGAATGCATATGCAAACTTACCCTCCTAAAATGCATCTGTGGGTTTTATTCTTCATAAAACTTTATTAATAATATATATATCTGAAGAGTTTCACACACATCAAAGATTAAGTAGGACTGTTGGGTGACAGTGTAGTAAAAAGACATTCCAATTTCCATGTTTCAAGTTTGTCTCAACAGCTACAGTAGCTATAGTACATTTGATGTTTGGAGTGGTAAGGCGTACTGAATAAAGAAACGTTTCAGGTTTAAAACACTAAGAAGTGGTCCTTGAGCAATTATCATTGTGCCCTTGCTGTGAACTAGACATTTAACCCAACTTTCCCTATAATAAAATGTCATGAATTCTGGATAAAAGCATTGGCTGAATGACAACTTGCTAAACTTTCAGATTACAAATAAGTATTAATGTGAACAGTATTTCACAAGTATTTTAATACCAAATGGAAAATGAAAACAGATGTGTAAAACTAGTGTTAAGCATTGAACAACATTGTAAACATACACTCACACTTTATTAGGTTTACCAGTACATCTACTTATTAATGCAATTATCTAATCAGCCAATCGTGTGGCAGCAGTGCAATGCATAAAATCATGCAGATACAGTTCAGGAGCTTCAGTTAATTTTCACATCAACTATCAGAATGGAGAAAAAATGTGATCTCAGTGATATGAAATGGTCTCTCAGTGGCCATAGTGTTCCTAATAAAGTGGTCGGTAAGTGTATATGAGTAACATATGAACATTTGTCAAAAAGTACACAGATGGGCAGTGTTTGTACCACATATGCATTCTAGGGTAGTTCACCCAAAAATTATGTCATCCTTTACTCACCCTCATGTTGTTTCAAACCAGTGTCAGAAATACCATTTTAGATTAAGGGGCAATATTTGCCCCCTGGAATTGATTTACAGGGGCTTTTTTTTGTTTTGTTTTTTACTTTAAGAGGGCTTTTTTCAAACTGTATCTCATCGGATCCCTTCAAATACTTAAAATGAATCGAGTCATTAACACAAATTCTAAAAACTGAGAATGTATTACTTCGTCTCTTACCCTAAGAATCATCATCAATTTATATGTTTTGCCATAATATGCATTATAAAATATCAAGAACTCTATGAGATGTTACAAATAAATAATAAATACAAAAAAAAATATATATATATATATATATAAATACATTTTGCCAACACATTTTGAATCATGATGGCAGTTTTGGTGACATTTCTGCCCGAGCCCCCACAAATTTCTATCTCCGTTCCAAACCCATATGACTTTCTTTCTTTTGCGGAACACAAAAGGGAATAAGATAGGGTGAGTAAATGATGACAATATTTTCATTTTGGGGGGGACTACCCCTTCAAACTTCTATGACAAACAGGGATAAGGAGAGAATGTGTTGGATAAGGCCACACTTACTGTAGCACAACACAGACGACTTGCATCAATCATTTGAGAATAAAATCATTTCCAGACCGCAGAGGTTTATGGTTCAGTGTCTCCTACTCTGTCAAAACTGCTGTGAACTGTTGCTGAAGCATGTAAGAAAAACAAATTCAGCCCCTTGTGGTTACAAACGCTAGCACTGACCCGTTGTGAGTTGCTTGCTGTATTAATGAAGCACACTTACAAAGATTAGTCTCACTCACATGTAATTTATTATTCTACAACAATGGCCATGGGAAAGCACATTTCCTCACTTCCAGACCTTTCAACACACTAAATATTAACAGCATCTGTGGTCTTGAATATTTACTGTTGATAATCGTATCTGCTTGGACACGGCAGCACGGACTGTCTGGTTTTATTGAGAAAAATATATAGGAAAAAATAAAACAAGAATAAAACATTCAGAATCAGAATCTGTATTGCATGCAGTGGAAATGATCTGAGCTCAGAAATCCAGTTTACAGTAGATAACTCTTTACAATAAGTTTGTGTGCATTACAATTAGCTGGGATTAGCATTATGATCTAACAATGATCAACATCAACTAAAATGTTGTATATAATGTTAATAAATGCTGTAAACATTATTCTTCATTGTTAGTTTATGATATCGAATGCCTTAACTATGTTAACATATACATTCTTATTGCAAAGTGTTACCCACAAAGTTATTCCTAATGCATAAAATGAACCAAAGAGTCCCTCAACAGAGATGTGAGGTCAAAAACAGAGATGATTTAACTGTTATTTTTAAGAAGTTTCTAGTTCTTCTATTCCTCAACACTAATAACAGGCTTACTGATGTCATATTTTGAGACGGCGACCACAATAATTAATTCCACGCTCCAACGACACTATGTCATATATTTTTAAATCATAATTTTTTCTCATTCCATTCAGATCAAAAAGATCTTATTACAAAAATAATCATGTTTTTATTAAGTCACATCTGTGCCTGTTTTAATGGTGTGAGAGTTTATATTCTTAAGCCATGACTGCAGCTTTTCCCATGAGTTTGAGGGCAGAGAGGGGATTTCTACATTCTTTATGGTAAGTCTGAGACATGGATCGCCCCAAAATCAACCACTGCGCTGAAAAGACTTCCTCAGTGAGTCCGAATCATATTACTTCCTCCCGCATTAAAGGTTTCACACAGTCCATATGTCATACGTGGCTGCAGATGTCAGAATCTATGTCTGCTTTAGACGAAGTATCAGACACATGTGTATCCTCTCCCAATGTACAAAGACAAACCAAGCCTATGATTATGGGTACTGATTTGAAGTGTACTTCTTTGGTAGGTCTCAAATACCATACCACGCTTGTCTTTCAGGCAGTCCAATACCTTTTTTTTTCTTTGCACGACTACCATCAGTAGCATTCAGCCTGTTCAGAGTGTTGAGCCAAGTTGATTTTAAATGATACTTCCAAAATAATTGTTGCCATTTTATTATTAGATTTCTATTCACCTGAAACTGATTATTCTCTCATCATCTACTCACCATAGCGTTGCTCCAAACTCATATGACTTTGTTCCTGTGTAACACAAAAGTAGCTATGTCAATAAAATGTAAATACAATGTATAGAGATTAATGGATTTCAAGTTTTCAATTTACAATTTCTCTTGGTTTGTTAAACAAAATGTGGAAGGTCAGTATTTGAACCTGGGTCATCTTGTAGGCATAACCCTCAGAGCCCAGCGTAGCAAAATTGCAACATTTGATTAAACAATACCTATTTTTTAAATTGTAATGGAAAAAAAAATAACAAAAACTAAGCATAAAATTAGCTGACACTCTGAACTGTATCCAAACCAACAGTTTTGGTAGGAAAAAAAACTGCATACTGAATATCACAGCCATATAACAGTCATAAAACAATCACCTCAAAGCAAAATGTGCTTTAAAATCAAGACCCCGAATGCCAAAACAAACATAATAAAAATATTTTCCATGTGCCACTACATCTCACGCAATGAGCGTGGTGCAAATGTAGTTATCAGCACAGTATGCACATACTGTCTGCGTGCAGCCCAGTTTTGTTTTTACACAGTCTGTGCATGCAAACTTTTGCAAAATTGTGCTAAAAGAGTAAGACAAATTGTAGTGCACATGCGTAGAACGTGCAGATAAAAAAAACTCACGTACAGAGGAGCATACTTTGAAAGCCTGCACGCTCGGCAGTGTGTGAGATGGAACAGCATGTGGAAAAACGAAGTATACGTTGCCTTTTAGTTGCTTTTCGCTTCAGTCATCTAGAGCAGGGGTTTTTAAACGTATTGATGTCAAGCACCCCCCATCCTAAAATATAAAGTCAGCTATATACTGTATTTATAGACCCAATATTACTGTTAGAAAAAAGCAAATGGGGTATTACAAATACAACACGTTAACAGAATTAAATAATTCACTTTTCTATTGTCATTGTACTAAAGCCAAAAACTATTAAACTACTTTCTGTAAAATATTATCTCCAAAAACATTTACAGTGTATCCTTTTTTCCCATCTTATATCCATGGCCCTACAAACCCCAATGAGCAAGTTAAAGGTGACAGCTAAAGGTTCAAGAAATATTGTTTTCCTCAAAAACCTACAGTATATTTTAATTATTTAGTAAATAACTGTGGATGGCAGTTGAACAACAATTAGGTGCGAGACTACTACATTTACATTTAAGGAGGATAGTCAGATGATTGAATTATGCAAAGCACTGTACTGTGACAGATGCCTGAAGCAGAAATAACTGCCGAAATATGATGATATTGGGATATCAGTTATCAGTCAAAAGCAACCCATGCATACACAAAACACCCCAAATATTACATCACTAGTGTAGCATATAAACAAACCTGTCTGTAACATAACTGAAACATCATCATTTATGAGATTACACTACTCACCTATGAGCTGAGAATCATACTGAGGATTACATATGTGTAAGCTACATGACATTTATCAACATGTACATGTACATAACATTTATCAACCTGTGGGGCTTACTAATGAGTCGGCTATCCACTTAGCTGGTTAGTATGACAAACATTACAGAGAACTAAGTTTTAGAAATGGAATCCATTTCCGTTCTCATCCTCGTGCCATGTTCTCATTTGTAATTAAGGCCTTGACGTCTGTTTTGGCGGCCTCTGCACCGATGCGTGAAATACAGTCAGACCACACAATGTCTGAGCTCTGTCTGAGACTGGAAAATGACTCTCAAGTTTTAAAACATCTTTAAGAAGACCACATCTATAACAGAGTCTTGGATTAAAACGTGATAGATCACTCTCTTTGACACTTGTTGACCTTGATGGGTTTTGCAGTGCCAGTTTCTCCCACAAAAACACAAGATTTTTGTCGAATGCAAAAACACATAGTGGTTTGTGAGACACATGGCAGCATGAGCATAACAACCGTTGTTCCTTGGAGACAAGATGTCTACATTTTATTATGAGTCAGAGGGTCTTGTGTTCTCATATCTTGTTTACTAAACCTTTTAAAATCAAAGCAGTAAACGGACTGTAGTTTATGTTTTCCTTTACGTTCAAACTGCATTCATATTGAACCTCAACTGACGTTGTCTGACTCTCAAAAGTTAAATGTTCTTTCAAAGGTAAGAAAACTGCATCCAAAGAACTAAAGTGCTCACAAACTCATTGTGAAAGTTTCTGTATGATAGTGATCAGATGATCTTCCTGCTGATTCTACAGAAATAGCTCTTTTCAGAGAATTGTTATGCAGAGACATTTCACTATAGTGTGACCATTTCTAAACTAGATTTCTACAATCTTTAAAGAAATGTCAGTGGTGCTTGCCTATTCAGAGCTGAGGTTACTCGTTCAGTTTGTCTATGGGGTTTTTCACCCATTTTATCATTTGTCAGGCAAAATCATATCAGATAGCTTATAAAAGTCATTATAATTAGCATGGGTTGGCTCATACAATACATATTTACTCCCATTGAGAAAAATTAGCAACTTTCCCTCCCATAGAGAAAAATAAACAAACCAACGAACAATGTTATTAGGATTTTTTCTAAGTTTAACTGCTCTACTCCTTACTCAAACTCTAAACCTAACCATGATTTTAATAGGAAAACGTTTGTGTGACACGGAACAAAGAAAACTTTGGAGTTTGGAACGAGATGAGGGAAGCACATTTCAAGTTGTATTCACTGAGTTGGATAGGAGGCTAGCTAAATTTGAATGCTTGTATTGTATTGATTTGGAATTCTGTTTGTTGATTAGTTGGTCTCTAAGGGAATAAAAGTCTTACTTTGTCGTACGAGCCAAGTCATACAATATTTTACGATTACACCATCTCGTACAAATTATTACATTGGTAATAGCACACCTCTCCTCAATAGGGCACACTATTTAAGGTGTTTGTATGCTCAGTGCCTCAAGTTATGCACCAAAGTTGAACGCTTAAGGTTGGGGATTTGTTCAAATCCAAATTACTGACAAATGAACCGCTGAACAATTGAATGTTTAATTCTCAGGAAACCCTGGAGACATCGCTCAGCAGGCAGTTACATTTCAACTTGATAACCCTCCATGAGAATCCCTGAAACAGACATTTTTGCTGTGTGAGGTAAAGCCTTGGCTGAGGTTATGTGATAGCCGGATTAGAAGATAGTCACTCAGTTACTTTGAGCACATGTTCATGGGGATTACAAATCCGGCCAGTGGCTGGGAGGCCTGGAGAACTGCCGAGGTGCTGGGAACGCTCACTCACTGGCTGTTAATTGGAGCCTTTCAAAAGAGTTCTTTTGAAACAGGATGCTAGTCACTGGATTCATGATAATCTCCTGCAGTATGCAGATGCTAATTTGACCTAAAAGCAATCTAGGGAGGTTAGTAATACAGCCTATTGATAAGTATTCAGATATTCATTCACTCAGAAAAGACACAAAATACCACAGATTCCACAACAAAAAAGTTTACAAGCATTGCTTGCTAAGGCAACCTTCACTATTAATATTACTCGCCAAAGCAGCCTTCATGTACTCTTAACTGGATATAAAAGCAACAACAGACCAAAATAAAAATCCCAATGATCTAAGGTTCAAGGTGGAGTTTCGCATATCTTGGTACTACAACATTAGAAATAAAGTGCAGAGGTAATCATGTTCTGCTGCTGATAGGGAGGACAAGCTTTATGTTGTTCTAAATTGTTCAATTCCTGGAATATGTCTGCATACATTCACATGTGAACTGCTGTCAAATTGAAATATATTTGAGGAATCACATATGATGTTAATGATTCTAACATTTTACTGTAAGTTCTGTGTCCACAACAGGATCCAACAACTAATGTTGGGATTTACCTGTCATAGAAACCTTAAAGAGAACATTAGATCTAGATCTGACCATTATAGTGTTGGTGGTGATACTTACTGAAAAATGCTTCCACACCTAATTATTGGCAAAGGTTGAACTAAATGAAAAGGAACATTGATAAAAATGAACATTAGTTTCAAGCTAAAGAAATGTGGATCAGCAACAGAAATCTGATAATGCTGGAATTCTTGTTGCATTTTCACTTCATATTTTTGCATATAAATAATATACTGTATAACAATACACAACTCTAAACAACAGGTTTAGACTCATTGAAATTGTATTTTAGTAAAAACATGTCAGTTGTCTACTGGCATGAAGTGTGTGGATGTGACTGGAAAATCTGTCTCTCCTGAGGCTGGGATGACTGTATGTATGAATCAGTCTTAAGGGAAAGTGATCTGTTGGTGATTCCCTTAAATGCAAAGCAGAATGCAAATATGCAGCAAATCTGTTAAATATACAAATTATCCTCAGGGATCAGACAGTCACCATCCTGATCTAATAGCTACATGTCTGTTCACATTTACTAGATTAAACAGCATTCTGAAAAAAATTATAAAAATAAATGAAATTGTCCCTTATTAAATTTAATGTTATCAAATTTATGTTTTATTCAATAAGAACACAATGTTTTTAAATGAACTCTCACAATTTTTAACAGACTCTTCAATTAGTTCAAGTTAAAAAGACATTTTTTTTTCTGCTATATCGTCCATAGGCTCTTGAACCAGGTTTATGTGGAGCATAATTTAATAAGGGTTGTATTTGTGTTTAAAGTTCTATTTAGTGTTACCCATGCTGTTTTGTGTATAATCATAGTGTTTTCTTTGAAGTTGCCATCATAGAGAAAAGTGTTTCTTCTAACCATAGTATACTTGAGGTCAATATAGGATATCAGAAACTATAGCTTCAATAGTATCTGAAAGAAGAAGTATAAGATTTTTAAAGTAACAAATTATCCTTTATGATTAGTTATAGCTGGACTATGCACTAACGATGAAGAAAACTGGTTTAACCTTAAAATATTGCATGAAGACTATTGGACGCATTTAATTAATCAGAATAAGCATTATTGTATTATGTTGGATTTACAAATATAATTCACTGATTCTTGAAACTTTGGCAAAAACATGTCCCACCAAGAAAAGTGCTAATTCTGTTGGAAATTAATAACATTTTCATGAATAAAAAGAATCAATGTTATAACCATGGGGTCCTTTACACATATGAATGGTTCTTTTATAGGTTTATTTTTATTTTTTATTAATTTATTGATTATATGCTGGCCCATTGCCTAAAAATCAGTTGTCCTTGGATAGGAGATAATCATTTCAACTTGATTAAAAAAACAAAAAGTTATAATTGAATTGAATAATGTTTTTACCACATGAAAGAGTACATTGTAATATGTATTAAAACCTACAAACAGTGAGTTTTGAACAATATTTACTATTATTTTGTGGTTGCTCAAAATGTGTCCCATATATTCGTCACCACCGTCAGATATTTATAAAAAGCAATACAATCAGGCAACTACAAGTCCAACTACCCAAGGGAGGACCCCATTTTTAAACCTTCAGCTCTACTGCATGCTTCAAGATCACTCAAGCTCCCGTAAGTTTGCTATTTTCTCTTAAATTTGTATATATTTTTGGACACTGCTACTGTTACAACCATAACATGTCAACACCGTCTCTTTTGTATAAAAAATATAAGATTAGATTATGACATAAATGTATACTTTTTAAGAAGAGGTCTGAAGTAGCTAGCAACAGAGGGGAAACAAGACGGCTAATGTGAACAACTCATGCATATCATGTGAAAGAGTAGGTTTTTGTCACCACCGTCAGACGTCACCACCATCAGGTTTTCTGTCTGACGGTGGTGACAAAAACCTCCAAATGGTCCTCAACGAAAATGCAAGTATAGTTCTGAGGTACAGTCATGCCATTTTGGTCAGAACCTGCCACAGCTCAACCTGCACACTGGCATGTACTATACAAAAGAACAGAAGACAGGCTTTTGCACAGTATCAGAATCCAAGCAACAAGATGCTTCTGCCATTTGGACTCACATGGAACCAGTCCTGACAGAAATTCGTTTAAAGTTTCCATGTGAGTCCAAATGGCAGAAGCATCTTGTTGCTTGGATTCTGATACTGTGCAAAAGTATCAGAAGTTTCCACGTTGATACTATTCACTTTTGGTCAGATGGCCCCAGCAAGCAATACAAGAACAAGAAGAACTTTTCTCTCCTCTGCAGTGTCCCTCCAACTCAAGGTTTCAAGAGAACAACCTGGAACTTCTTCCCCAACTCACATGGGAAGGGTGCCCCAGACGGCATTGGAGGAACTGTGAAAAGGACTGCAGACAGCCTTATACTGCGGGGGAAGGTCATTGTGAATGGGAATATCTTCCATGAGATGGTTGGCAGAAGCCTCTGCAGCACTAAGCTCTATATCATTACTGAAGCTGACATGCAACCACATGATGCACTCCTTTCTCAACCACTAAAACCTGTACCTGCAACAAGGAAACTCCATCAGGTCACACCGACACACCAAAACAACTCTGAGATCCATTGCAGGTCACTGTCTTGTTTCTGCAGTGAGCCACAGATGTGCGAGTGTTTCAGCCCAACAATATTCCAGTTGACTGCCAACACACCCAGGGTACAGGTTGAGGATGATGGTCCTATACCAATGCAAAAGAGGAAAGGTCCTTTGGCAATGTTGATGGAAGAAATGGAACGGGAGCAAAGTGAGCAAGAGCCAATGGAGCAAGAACCACTGACCAAGAGTGGTCCTGACGGGACTGTGACAGATCTATCTGCTGATGAAGTTCATGTCTGAGATTGGCTTGCGGTCATTTATGACCAGAACTAGTGGTTATCAAAGGCTGTCACTGTGGACGCTCATCATCAAGATGTGGAAGTGGAATTTTTCCACCCTCATGGGCCCAACACACGATTCTGTCCAAAAGGAGGTGGAAAGGATACATGTATGTGCTTCATACCATTTGACCATATTCTGGTCAAAGTTGTGGAACCGTCATCACCAGGTCGTGCAAGCAGGACGAGGGAGATATACAACCTATCTGCTGAAGTCATGGACTTCATAGAGGAGAAACATATACACCATATACATCCTGATAAAGCTAAATGAGTGGAGGAGTGATGTAAATCAGTCAGGGAATACTCACAGGAGTTCACATATGAATTATTATTATTTTTGTGCCAGATGTGTTTTGAGGTATTTACACAGAATGCTTTCTGTATTTTGAAACATTTCAGTTTATGGAAAAGAGGTGATTTCTTTTTTACTTATGATTATTATTAAGGGGTACTTTTATTAATGATAGCCTATTGCTAATTAAACCCATATGTTTCTTATTGAATGTTTGCCACAGTGTTCACAATTGTTGTTATCTGTTCTTCACATCCAATATACAGTTTACAGTCCAGTTTTCAGAAGAATACAATGTATTATTTTATGAGTAGGGGGCACTAGATGACAGTTTATGAGGATGTCAGTGATGCATTGTACATAATTCCTACTGGTAATGACTTTATTTTTTACTATGAAAATTTGATGATATGGGGAACTTTTCATAATGATATTGCTTAATTGTACCTTATATTCCTTAACAAATTTTTATCACAGTGCTCAGGATTGTTATTTTTTTGGACCAAATAGTTAAATAAAGTTGTTAAGCAAGAAGCCATTGACTTGAGTGGTATAAATTTTGGAATTGTATGTTGTAATGAGGCCACTGTCACCACCGTCAGATTTGTGTCACCACCGTCAGTTCTAAAGTCACCACCGTCAGAGGGAGTTTTATTTGTTTTAAATGAATATGCTTAAAATATGTTTTTACAGTGCTGTTGAGTTATTAAAGTAATATTCTCTTTTAATTCAAAAATATGTTTGTTAAATAAAAAAACATTACTTTTTCTCTTTAGCCTTAAAGTAAACGTTGAATGATGTTAGGTCTTTTAAAGGAGTAGACGTGAAACAGAATAAAAAATGAACAAAAGTTAATATTCAACATTTAACAGCATATATGTGTACTAAGAATGCCAGATAATTATTTAAAAACTCTAAATACATATTAGACCAAATAAATAAAAATAATTGGCTTTTTATTGTGTCTGACGGTGTTGACAAAAACAAAGTAATAACTGGAAAAACGCCTATTTTATGAAAAAAATACAAAATTAGGAGGTTGCACCGGTACATTGCTGAACAGCCAAGACTTTGGTCTATAATGATATACCTTCAGATTTTGTAATTTATCAAACTTTTTTTTTTCAAAATTAAAACCTGTTTTATCCAAATTCCCAAGAATCAGTGAATTGAGCTTTTATGATTAAAAAATTACGAGAACTTCCAACTAATAATGCATACCTTAAATGTAGATAGATAAATAAATAATGTGCAGCCACTTACCTTTAAAACATTAATTCTATATTTGCTGTAAAAACAAATCATAATTTTAATGACAAAATAATGTAAATATTTTATATCATAAGCTTGTTGATTTACTGAAAGTTAACTTATTATAATTGATTGAAAATTTAATTAGACTTCACAAGACAATACATGCAATTTTACAGCAAATTAAAGTCAACAATTTTTTTGTAAGAATTATTTCCTTATCATTTATGGTGACAACCTAAACTACAACAAGACAATATTGTTCAAATTATGTAACTTTTAAATTCACAATTGCAAGTGTTCTTTTTTTTTTTCTTCTCATAAATGTATTTGTTTTGTTTTCTTTTTTTTAATCTTTTTACAGATTTCTTGTCCATCAATATTCTAAAATGTTCTGTTGAGCACTTCATCTGCTGGATTGCTTAACCTCATGCAAATGTGGGTGACAGGACACATTAATTTATATTAACAGTGAACTGTTTTGTTTTAGAAAAATATCATAAGTAAAATAACAAAACTGCATCTCTCTACAAGGTTTCAGTTTTCATATTTAATATTTAAAGAACACAAATAGACAGAGCTTCCTTTTAAAGAAATGACAAATTTTATCTTTGAACGCAACTGTCTTGCCCTTTAGCACAGCACTGTTTTCATGTAGAGGCGGTCTTCCTGCTGTTATTTTTTGCTTGAGGAATTCTGGGGTATTGAGGGGCAGTGTGGTGCACTAATGTGGGCACCCTCCTTGTTAACTTCCCCTTGTCTCTGTGCTGTGGTGGAAAAGAGGACTGAGGTACTTTGAATGGTGGGGGCATTAGAGAAGAGCAGAAGGGGGGAGATTGTTAACTTATAGTCAAGAACTGAAGTGGAGGAATTGCTGGTTCTCCACACTGCTCTCCAATAAAGGGACAACGGGTTAGAGCCATTCCAAAGTGGCCTGCTACGCCCTGCTGGTGGAGAACTGTTAAAAAAAGCCACTGGGGTGTAAGGAATGGCTCTTAGCAACTTGCCCTGTCTCCATGACTCAAAATCTTGCCCATGAGTGTTCAGGCGCTTACACACTGAAGGAAAAAGCTCTGAAGGAGCACTTGACAAATAGGAGTGCATATGATGTGCTTTGAGGGTTTGGAAAGAGCTGAAAGCAATTTCTGAAAGCACAACTGGACCTGCCTCTCTGAAATTTTTATTGCTCAATGGATGCCTACATTAGTGTGCGTCAGAACACAATTAACAATTCAATGAAAGTTTGCTTTGTATTCTCTGTTTTACCACAAAGTTCTCTACAGCAGCGTTTTCGCTTCAATTTCAATCACAGAAACTGAAAGGATAGTATGTTTATAGCTAGAAACCTGTATAATCACACATCTGGTTTAATGATGCAGACATCTGGAGGTAACTATATCACCCCCTTGAATACTGAGATTTGTTAACGTAAAGTACGTGGACGAAGACGCTTCTAGCTATGCAAACTAAATTTTGTGCCTCTTTGTTTGAAAATGTGTCAGACCGCTATTCATAAGACAACATAAGTATGCATTGCATTCTCAACATCAGTGTCGGATTTAGGGCGGCATCGTGCGGGTGTAAATAACTTTGGTCAACAACTTTGGGGGCGTTCTCATTTTGAATCACCACTATGGTCAACAACTTTGGGGGCGTGTTGTAGCGGGTTTTGCCCAGGGCATCACGCAAGCTAGAACCACTACTGCTCAACATCACCACAAGGGCCACAATAGCTGACTTTTATGTGTACTGTCAGCTTCTACAGTGAGTTTTCACTTTCAAACCAACTACTGTTATGGCGGAGCAATAGCTTAAAGAGAATACTGCCTAGCACGCAAGGTAAAGTCAGTATATTTGTAGCAACATAATAACATCCAGTTTAATGACAGATTTTGAGGGTAACTCAATTTCCCTCTTAAATATTTAGGTTTGTTACCATCACAGTATCATGTTCCACCAGACTGCATGTTTGCAATGAGTTGGCCAAGAGCTCGAAACGGTGTACTTGTATTAAGAATGTTTCTGGCCTTACACAACAACATACGTTATGTATTTACAACTTGACTGTACACTTACAATGCGTTGCTGTCTGTGTACTTGTGTAGAGTAAATTTCTGCCCTAGTTCTTACTGAGTGGAGTGAGTATCCCTGTTTACTCAAAGGTAGATATCACAACTGTGGTGCCAACTGCTGAAAAAAGCCCCCAAATGTTTCATATGTGACACACGTCATTTTCAAGCAGATGCTTGCTAATAAAAACAGTCACCTACACCATCCACGATCAGATATAATATTGATTTCTGCCTAAATAAGAGGTTATTTTGAGATAGCAGTTTTTGAGATATTCCCTGATAGCAGAAAAGCACCGACCACAAAATGAGAGAAAGCCACACTAAATGATCTGGCATCAAGCCTGGTCTGATAAAAAAAGAGGTCACTAGAGCTTTCAATTCACTTAAGCATTTTTCTTATATGCAATGCATTCCTTTAGCCCAAAAATAGGGCCAAACTCAATTTCCAAGAACATTAGGCAGCACCGAATTTCATTAGCGATCCGTTTTACAAAATAAGCCTGTGCCATTTTCTATTAGAGGGGAAAGGAGTCTTGTAACAAATGCACACAGACTTTTCATTTGCGGATCTCTAGGCCAATTTGTTACTTTGATGTGCACCCACACATTTGAGTATTTGATTGTGTACTTCTCAAAAAAATAAATAAATAAAAAATAGACGCTTTACATTTCCATAGACAATGCATAGGAAAAGTAGGGTGTGCTCTGTGTTGAGATCTCTCCATTTGTGCTTGTGGGTGCGCTTTGTTTTCCCAGAAGCCCACCCTCTTCCCCTACACAAGAACACACACATACATAGGCTACAGAACACAGGCCTCAGTAAAGTGGCAGCTGACAGGAAAGGCAGTATGGTGGGTCTGCTGTCACAGATTGAGGTCACAAACACAACACATTCTCATTCTCTCATTCTCTGTCACGGTCCCCAGACAGCAGTGCATTTGCCAAATTAAACTTAGTCAAATTACAAAATAAAACACTAAATTGAATACAAAGTGCTTAACAAGCAACTATAATAATCTTATAACATTTTCTGTTCAAGAGTTTGACATTCATCAGATTGCATGTATTTAAGCACGACTGAAGGAACTTGTGAGTCCCAACTCATGACTATACATTTGCCCTCAAGGTTCTCAATGAACAAGAAGACATTTGTTAACATTTTTTAAATATAAAACACAAAAATTTCCACAATCAGGGAATGTAAACAACAATGAAATCTGAGGAAACTTTGTCTAGATGTCAAACAATCCCATTTCAAGCTTGTCAGAAGGATCAAAACAACAAAGACACATCAAAATCAGTCTAATGCACAGTTACAAGTGGACAGCAGCCTTGATTACCCAACTCCAATGACCATCTTTCAAAAGGAATGTATGATGTTTAAAAGAACATAATGCATATCTGATCAGATCAGTTTCTGTACCTTTATATGTAAGCTATACATACAGTACATTGTATATTAGCATACAGATTGAAACCAGTCAATCTTGGGAATTTTGTGATGGGACTGTAGGAGTTTCTGAAATAGAAATGCTAATACCAAATTAAATACAAATATTACGGTTAAAATTATAAATCTATAACACACTCATTATCTTGGCTGGGTATTGATACAAATTTCCCATTAAGCTCTTGATTGATTCAGTGCTGATTTTTATTCAATTGATTAATTTAGGGCTATTTCAGCTAGAATGTTGATTTTGCTTACATAGATGAAATTCTCTCTCAGCTAATGCTGTAAATTATCCAGGGAACTTAAAATACTCATCAGTCCATAAATCAATCAATACATTTGTAGATTATTTAGAACATTAAATCTCAGGGGGTGCTTAAATTACAAATAATTCATGTCATATGGGTTCAGCTAAGGAAACCGGTTAGGAACCCCCCCTGGTCTGAGTGTTTTTCTATTCAGTAACCTCTCTTGTATGACACAATGGTGCCCTCTGGTGTCTATGCTCTGGAAATGGGTTATTATGCAACAGCATTGGGAGAGAATTGTGCAGTTCTGTAACAGAAAGGAAAATGTCCAATGTTGTAACCACAGTTACTTACCTAATGCAATGTAGTGTCACAAAGAGACTTCATATGCATATCTGCTTTGACTAAATGCCATATCTGATACAATTATAACATAATACAAGTGAATAATCAAAATGCCTGACACTATTATATGGATAGTAATATAAACTTAAATGGTTTCTTTAACACTTCTGCAGAATAAGATAATTGTTAAGCAAAAATGACACATGTATCAGTTATGTTAAAGTTTAATCTGAAAACATGGAGTACAAGCTCAAAACCACAGGTTGTCCATATACAATTTTTTAGTAATTGCCAGAAAAAAAGAAGAAAAAAAGGATACCCCTACACTGAAGTCATATCAAAACCTCTTGATAAAAGACCAAAATCATGTTTTTACATGAAAGGGAACAAAACATTTCTGTGCTTGCTAAAAATGTCTACAAATGTCTATATGCCACAGGGACTATGAAATCCAAATAAAAACGTCATTAAAAATGAATGTACTATGATATTTCAAATCCATGTCCTTGACACAGGTCATTTTCTTGCAAACATTTGTTTTATATAGTGTATATACATCAGTGTAGCAGTATGACATTACCCAAAAGTGAATGTTGACATAAAAACCGAGATTGCATCATCACTAACATGGTTATTTACGAGTAAAATACTATTACCACTCCCATGACGTCAGGTTCATGTTCACAGGCGTCTCATTTGGCTGCTCATGCCACAGAGCTCATGATAAAAAGTCCACATTTTGAAGGATGCAAGACATTTAGAAGATTTAAAGGTACAAAGTTGTTGGTTATTGGCACAGTTGAAGAAACAGACCTCATTATTGATCACAAAAGCATCGATCAAGAAACCAATTCAAGCGTCAGTAGCACGCAACATGAATCGACTCCACATTGAAAAGGATGAACATGCCTTTGAAAACTGCTTTACAGTATCAGTTGTTGTCCAATAAGCGACAGATTTTTCAGGTATGAGCTAAATCACACACAATCCAAGGCTCTGTTTGCTTATAGCTGTAATACATCCCTTTAATTCCCTTTCCAGTGAAGTTCTTGCTTGTTTTCATAAAAGTCTTGCAGCCCTGTCCCAAATGGTACTTATGCAAATCTGTGAAGTCAACGAGATCGGAGAGTGCCCCATTTGCCATTTATTATGATTCTGAAGGATACTCACAAAGTCTAGGTTGCATTATGTCACCAAAGTTTGGATCCAGAGGACGACCCTAAGGGCTTACAGTGGCACTTAGGACAGGGCCATAAATGTGATTAGTGGCATTTGTTATTAGTCCGTCTGCGCTTACACAACATGCATGCATCCATTCCAGCTTGTAAACTGAATATTTTAGATCATGTAGCTCTTTTAAAATGGTAAGGACATGACCAGTGTCCTTAAAATGAGACATTGGCAGTATAAGGACGCATGTCAAAACAACCCCTGAGGTATGGAAGGTGATTGGCACGCTGCCCATTGCTTGAGAACACTGGCATCTCCATATGAAAGGAGAAAAGCTAATTTGGATTCAGTTCATAACATCTGAGAGGTCTTTTGAGGAGAAGGGGAAGAGAAAATACTCCTTGTTCCAGCTGCAACCTTGATCAGATGCCAGTTGTTCGCCTGGTTTTATATATGCCTGTGCTGTCATAAATGGAAATATAATCAGTGGCGGCACATCAAATTTGGTAATTTTTCCCCAACATTGCTGCAGAGAACCAGTGAGCCCAGGAAATTGTGGGCTTTTGAAAGTCCTACTGAATTTCAGAATGAGTTACTGAGGTTTCAACAGAAGTCTCTCTTTTGTTTGCTGAGGAAAAATAAGATACCACTAAAGATGACACACTTCCTGTGTCTTCTGTCGAAGTAGTCAACTGAACAGCAAAATGAATGTCCATATGTCCAGTTTACATTTGTGTACATTACATTTAACTCTTCAGGACATCTGTCCAGTGGCAACATGGCCACTCGAGTAGCTCAGCAGTCATATGCAAGATTAATGGAACAGATAAGCATTGACATATTGTCAGAGCTGGTACCCATGGCACCATGTTTGGACAGTATGAAGACAATTGTAATGTTTAGATAAGGTCTCAGCATAAGACAAAGTGACCTCCTACGGTTCATTAGGGTTGGGAAATTCAGATAAAAGAAGAGGAGGAATGGGTTGAGGCCAATGCCAGTTTGAGGTTGTGCAGATCATTGAAGGTTGTCAGAACCAGCTGCTATGAAAGTCCAGATGTTGGTTACTCAACACTCTTTGTGAAAGGCTGGTTTATCCAGCTCTGTATCTCCAAGATTTCCAGGATTGGCAGTGGATATAACTTGATTGAATGTGAGGCATACTGTAGTGGTTTGTTTAATGTAGTCCATGTGTGTAACATTCGGCAAAGCGCGTTTCAATAGCTACACAGCAATTATTAACCATAACTTCCCATTCCTAAAACGCAAGTCTGAAATTAGATAATAGAATTCAAACCATTCCTTTCCTTAAAATCAGCTTATGCTACAGATTAGGCCTGAAACATTCTCTACACAAATATGAGAATACAAATGCGTCTAGTGTAGCAAGCACGACTTGTGTCATTGCATTCTGGAATGTGTCAGACCACAATTAACAATTCAAGTTAGCTTGGCATTCTCAGTGTTACCACAAGGGGTGCTATAGCGGGAATTAAGGTAAACTGTCTGCTTCTATAATTTTACATGGTTTATGTAGTATGGTTTTATTCTTTTCTTTTTCTAGTCAAAAATTTGGTGTCTTGCTCAGCACCAAAATGAAAATTAAATCATTATTAATGCCACGTACGCTCCAATCCATTTTCGTTTGAAAACGCATCAATTTCTCTACATTTACGCCTCTCATCAAAAATGAAATGGAAAAGACTTTCAAAAACATTCTCCATAACTGCATACTTTGGAAATGTATGACATTGGGTTTCTTATCATGCAGGTTTCAAATGTAAATGGATTAGTGTGGATGTCGTCTTACTTTCATGTCGTTCTGAACACATTCTGCGGAACACAGGATACATTTGAAAGAATGTTACAATCGCTGATTTCCATATATTAGCAGGGGAAAGTGCCTCAACGGCACAGACATTGGAAGGTAACTCTAATGCCCCCTAGAGTGCTGAAGTTTTTTTTCCACTAGAGTAAAGCAAAAGCGCACTGTGAGTATGTACAAAAACTGTGTGTTGGCAATGCGTTGGCCGAGTATTCACATCTGCGTTTTATTTAAAGTGTGTTTCTAGGGGGCATTAGAGTTTAAAGTGTGTTTCTGGCCTTAAACTCACATAACATTGGCCCATCTCACTCCAGTGGTGGCAGTTTCATTAAAATAGCTACATTGAAAACCGCTATTTTAACACAAACCAAAGGAACATGATTATTGAATTCTGTGGAAAGCACCGCTAAATTTCAAATGCTATTCAACTTAGATAGTGTCCTAATGATAGACCTGGTGTGGCAGTAGTTCCTGCATATGGAGGAGGTCACAGGAGGACAGAGGCCATGCAGGAATGTCGAGCTGAGGGCACACATCCTCGTCGAGTTCTTCAATTCTGAACCTCTGGCAAGAGCACCACAAAAGAGCAAGGGCAGCATGAGATCAACACATGTATACACACATCACTCAGTATGTCTCTAGGTAATGGGAAGTTTACACTCATTACAGATACTCATACACAACCACTCAAAGCTATGACTGAACCATCTACTGCGGCCTTGCTGAACTAGCTGCCTGAACTCTGGCTGAATCCGGCCATCTGGAAACAAGAGGCCTCTGGAACATTCTGGTGACAGCAGTATTTACATGATGCAAGGACGTCCTTTATCAGCTGGGCTGGAGAGCACACATCAAAGATCAACATCGCTCTCTATTTTAAGTGGCTGGATGGGTGGGCCTGGGGCGAAACTTGACTGAGGCTGTGGGAACAGGCAAAAGGATGTGTGTGTGATAATGTGTGAAATGTAGACTGGACTTGGCTGATGGGGAGAGGATACAGTGTCCAACTAGTTTGCTGATGCGCTGGTGTTGGGGTCGGGCCGGGTGTTGGCCAGGTATTTGGCCCTCATGCTGGATGTGTACTGTGGGGAGACAGACATATATATAAAAAAAATATATATAAATGGCAAAATCATTAACACATAAGTTTAAATAAGGCTTTGGCACAAAAGTAGTAACAACTGATACTGTAAAAGAGTGTGGCATGCATGATCCTGCTTGCAACAATGACATGGCACTATAAAGCCTAATTTACACCTGATATTAACATCCTTCTTTAATGATCCAATCACAAATGTCAGCAGAGGCTGAGTGCCATTAACACCTGCTAATAACACTTGTAATTTATCAAAGGGTCTCTGATTTCGTATACTACATACATTACAACAGGGGTGCTCATTACGTCGATCATGATTGACTGGTCAATTTTTTTTTTTTTTGAGAGACTACTCAACTACACAAATTCTTAAAGATCACTTTTTAGTTCTTCATTTCGGCTCCTACGCAGGTGAATTTCCAAAACGTAGGAGGGCAGGAGAAGACTAATTTATATTTGAGGAAAGTTCTACCTGATTGGTTACAGTTACTATTAGGGGTAGGGCTATACTTTCTCCGACATATCAGATAGCGCTTTGCTGAGAAATATTACTGAATGATCCAATCAGGTATCGCTTTCCCCATGAATATAAATCACTCTTCCCCTTGCTGCAAATTGGACACTGATCATTTTCACATGCTTTGTGGCAAACTGTCCATTGTTAACAATGGTTTTCTGCAGGTTCACCACTACCGGTGAAGAGCTGCAAACTTCTGGCAAACATTTTCAGCAAATCACTCACTCAAGCTCATTTCATGTAAAAATTACGAGGGGAAAACTTGCTGCATATTTGTGGCAAG
Organism: Xyrauchen texanus; assembly: GCF_025860055.1. Lineage (NCBI taxonomy): Eukaryota > Metazoa > Chordata > Actinopteri > Cypriniformes > Catostomidae > Xyrauchen > Xyrauchen texanus. The sequence goes on along the minus strand of NC_068283.1, from coordinate 17,538,444 downwards.
TTTGCCAGGTGAAAATATTCAAATCCAGTGTAAGCTAAACATCATCACCTATGTTCGATTAGCGCATGTGGTAGGATGCCTTGACCCAAGCTGATAGCTCATAGTTTTCCACACACACTGTCCTGAACTGTACATTACCTCAGCAAATGTTGAACAATGTTGTGTGATGCAAACTGTGCCATCAGCACAGCCACGTGGCTTGACCAATGTTTTCTTGACCCGTGCACACGGTCCTCGGCTTTGTGCGTTGTTGGTGCATGCGCCTGCTATTAACTGTACTAAAAAGAGTATCGCAAAGCAGCTGTAGTGAGTATGCGTCAAAAGCATTCGTATTCAGTCACGGTCGGAAGAGTGTACTCTCAAAGGCAATATACTCTTCTGACCACTTGTGGATACAAATGCGCTCGACGCATGCCCACTACAGCTGCTTTGTACAAGGACCACGTCCGCGGGTCAAGAAAATCAGGGCCACAGGCAGTCAGTCCGAGCGGGTGCTGATGACAAAATTTGCATCACGTATACTGTGCACAGAGGGATCAGCAACGCGGACAACCAAAATATACTCAGCCCTTCAGGCATAGTTCACTCAAAAATGAAAATTCTCTCATCTTTTACTCACCCTCATGACATCCCAGATATGTTATGACTTACTTTCTTCTGCAGAGCACAAACAAAGATTTGTAGAAAAATATCTCAGCTCTGTAGGTCCTTGATATTTAAGTACATTTTTGCTAGAAATTATTTCCCCTGCCCAGTAGGGGGCGATATGCATGAACAATGTGAATCACCAAAAACACAAGAAGAAAGTGAAAGAAAGTGGAGATTGATTAAGTATGGAGGGGAATTTATAGTAAAAATTGACTTTAATATTGATCTGTTTCTCACCCACACCTATCATATCTCTTCTGAAGACATGAATTGAACCACTGGAGTCTTATGGATTACTTTTATGCTGCCTTATGTGATTTTTATAGCTTAAAAAGTTTGGCACCCATTCACTTGCATTGTATGAACCAAAAGAGCAGAGAAATTAATCTAAAATCCTCCATTTGTGTTTTGCATAAGAAAGTCATACACATCTGGAATGCCATAAGGGTGAGTAAATGATAAGAGAATTTTCAATTTTGAAAATTGAAATTTTAAGTATACTCTTCTGACTGCAAGCAAATATGAACGTGTTTGAAGCATGCCCACAGCTGCTGCTTGTGATATTGTTACAAGCATCTGCCGACTATGCACAGTGTTGCCAAAGGTTTGCTGGCCATTGCAGGTTCATCACTACTGTTAAAGAGCTGCAAACATGTGGCAGCCATTTGTTGCAAATGTTTAATGTTTTATTTAATACATTTTTGCTTCAAATTTAGTGCAAATTCAATGCAAATAAACAATTTTTGCAATGGCAGCATTTCAGTTGTGCTATTTACAGCAGATTATGATTGGTGGCGCTAGGGGCTGCAGTTTTGTTTTTTCACACTTTCCTTTTAAGATACAAAGGACTATTCACGCTTGCAGGGATAACTAAAAACTAATACTCAAAACACTACATTGCTATTCTTGGAATCTAACAACAGGATGTTACTTTCCTTCACAAGATTTAGGATGCTAATCATTAGTAAAGCTATGTTCTGGCTTCAATGCAAGTTAAGCTCAAAACAGTTACAGCAAGCCATTTAAAATGGAAGCAAATGGGGCTAGCCCATAAACACTAAAATACACACAGTTTAAAAAGTATAGTGACAAGACTTAAACTTTATACACGTTAACGATTTTATTGTCATTCATTTCTAAAAACGTTTCGTGACTGGCCCGATTCACTTCCATTTTAAGTGCCGTGCTGTAACAGCGATTTTGCTCTTCTTAAAATAAACAAGGGACGAGTTTAAAATATTACAAGTCTAAATAATTGTTTGTGGTAATCAGCATTATGCCATAAATGCTGTTGGCTGAGCTTAACTTGTATTGAACTCTCCCTGGATACCCGTCTTAATGTATTTATTCCTCTCTGTGTTTGGTTTAAGGTTTTCAGAATATGGGTTCTATGTCAGATATGTGAAGACTCAGTGCTGGTGGAGGGAGAGCATGCTGACCGCAAATAACAAGACCAGTGAACTACACACAGAAACACCATGATCAAGGGGAGCTTGCCCGGGTCAAGGTGAGGGTGGTTTGGGGAGGAGAGACAGAAATGTTGTGCTTCGACTTATAGGGAGGGTGCAGGCCAATAAGTGGGATTAGGGCATTGGAGTACCTGTTGAAATGGCAGAGGCTGTTACCAAAACAAGCGCGAACTCTCCGATGGCTTTAACTGCCAGCTGTGATGGCTGTTACTGTCCGTGGAAGTCAAATACAACTGTGTGGGTTTGCAGAAAAGAAAACGACAAGAAAGTGTAGAGCAGACAGACACCACTGGCTCCAACTTCAGCTAAGAAATACACATGGGCACATACATTTTCTCCCACACATGCCAACACAAGGGGGTCTAGAGGACGCACATTACGACAGGTGAAAGTTTGGGGGGCAAGGAGGGTTGCCACACAACTCTACAATCCCAATCTGGGGTCCACTCACATCAGCAAGCCCGGTCAATCTCAACCTCTCTAAACCACCTAAAAATATCTCAGCTTCAAATTCCACATCAACCTATGGCTATAAATCACCTGGATTGTGTGTCAGTGAAGTTTAAGGAAACAAGCCCTACTTAGAAACTATGTGGTTTAATACTCTCTTTCCTGATCACAGCTTGAACTTAAATCTGTCAATAGTCTAAATTACATGACCATCCACAAATATAATCATTTGAACAGTGCGCAGAGGTCTTTACAATGACTTGCTGTGTACAGTGATGAAACTACAGTGGGAGAGATCAATTATTTACACAAGCAAACTAAATTTTTCATTCAGGCTGTTTAAATGACTCGGATTTGTGCGTCTGTGATGATTGTGCGCATAAGTGAGTGAGTGTATATTGTCATTCGTTGAGGAGGTACAGTTCAGTGCATAAGTTCACACCCCCCTTGCAGAATCTGCAAGATGTTTCTTATAAAAAAGTAATAATAAGAGGGATAATACAAATTGCAGTTGTATTTACTACTGTCCTGATGAAGTCATTTGACTGATGTTTACATATATATTCCACAAGACAAAACAATAACCAAATTGACACCAGTGATCCTGTTCAAAAGTCTACATACCCTTTAAAAAAAGAATTCTTGTGAGATATATGTAAATATCTGTTCTGTAGTTTCTGAATGGCAGTACTAAATAAAAAATAAAACAATCTGATCTTTTATCTCTTATACTGTTTTTGTGTAAATTCTGAAAGGGGTGTGTAAACTTATGCACTAACAGTATATAAATACTTACGGAGGGGGGAGGAGATTCTCTGCCAATGAGAGGAGTGTTCTCACAGCGAGGGTTCTGGAAGTTTGGATTCTGAGTCCTGCAAATGACACAGGCACCCCAAACACAAAGACATAAACACTTAACAAATATACAAACATTTGACAAAAACAGTGCATTAATATTATTTATATATTTAAAATGTATTGCCCTTGGTTATTTGTTTGTCATTATTAGTGTTGTGGAGTGTTATTTTTAATAGTAACGGGTTACATTATTGCACTACTAAAAAGTAACTGATTGCATCACTTTTTATGGAAAGTAAAGTGTTAGTTACTTTTCTGTTCCTTTCTCTCATGCCATACTTTGCTTGCAGGTGGTTTTTATATTCTAAGTGTTTGCCCTCCTGACATTGTGTGCATGCAATGTCTATATCTCTGTATATATGATGTACAATCTAATTTCTAAGCAATGTTGATGGTCATATGCACTGTACATTCCAACATGATACTGTAATGGATGGGAGAGGATTTCAATTTGTCAATAAATAAATAGAAAGGTAATGCATTCTTTATTAAAAGTAACTCTGGAATTATTGTTTAAAATCATGAAGAAATACATTACAGAATTCCCACCCATTGTGATCAATGAAATTCCTGCCTTTTCCATTACTTTTCCAGTTGTTCATGACTACTGGATATGTAATTTTAAAAATAATTTTGATTTAGACAGATTTGCTAATTAATCTTTTATACTTATTTGTGATGCGTTTTGACCAACTTGCCCAACTGACCAAACAATTTGCTCACAAATTGAACATCACAATAGCTTGCAAGTAGGTTTTACTCTACACAAGATCAATATTTCACTGATTAAATATTTTAGAGCAGAGCAAAATATATATATATATATATATATATATATATATATATATATATATATATATATATATATATATATATATATATATATTCTAAATATTCACTATAGGCATTTCCATGACTTTTCTCAGTTTTAAAATTCCCTGATGTTTCCAGGTTTTCCATGACCGAGGGAAACCTGATATGACTTTTTATCTCATTACCTGACATGCATTATATATAATGCCATTCCCACAACACTGGTCATTATTACCATTGTGCCTAAGTTACATTAATGCTAATATGCTATAATTATGATGTAACAACACATTACTTGCAGTAGGCCTATATATAGTAGAAACTGGTTCACATAACCTAACGTGTTTACTCTAATCCTGTAACTGCAACCTACTTTTAAATATAGGTCTATTTAGGAAGTCTAAAATAATGCGGGAAATAAAATATTTGTTAACACTTTCTATAAAATTCAATGGTGACTATTATCATGCATTACTCTCTAAAGTTTAAAATTAAGTATTATAATGTATTAGAATTGTGGTTACAATGATTTATGAGAAATTATAACATATTATAAGGTGTACAATGACACATTACTAATGCATTTATAAAACCTTCACAATGCATACATATGGGCTTAATGGAAAGTGTTACCAATTATAAAAAATTGTAAGATACCAGTTCCTTCGAAACAAACATCCACCATAGTCCCTGCTACACCTTATTCCCCCATCACTCCATCCCCAGCAGGTTGTTTCCTTTGTGCACTCCCAACAGTCTCCCAGAGAGCCACAGCTGGAGAGATGCAGCTGTTTTACTCCAATAGGGTTTGACTCCTCTCAGAGGAGCCCTCATCCTCCATCATACACACTGCACATATGGTGCTTATATCAGAGCCCAGCTGCTGAAAACATCCACAAGACCTCTAACACACTGACAATATTCAGTGCTGCTCCTGAGCACCAGATGTGGTGTAGGAGAGAGAAATACAGGCAGGGAGGTGATCAGCTTGTTTGGGGAGGTTTAAGTTTCAAAATACTAGAGATCATCTGATCTTATTATTAAGACCTGATACATAAGTATATATAAGTATTTTTGTTTAAATGTTAAAAATATGCAGTACCCATTTTTAATTGTTGCTTTATTTTTGACTACAACAATAAACAAAATATGCACTACAAATACTACACTACAATAATAAATGCACATTTTAAAATAGTTGTTTAATATTAATATTAAATATACAATTCAAATAAATATTATAATATATAAATGGCATACCATTTTGATGATAAAACAACTTTATAACAACAACAATAATACAATTATTACAAATAAAATATGATTAAAAAAAAAGACATTTGCCACCATTACGATAACAAAACAACTTTGCATAAATATAAATCATACTAATACTAATACTACTTATAATAATAATAATAATATTATTTTATTATCATCACATTGTTTTTTATGCCATAATTATTTATGCAACATTATTTTGTGATCTATATAGAGGCAAATATATATTTATTTTAGTTTTGGGCTATGTCAAACTGTTAATCCATCTATCTCTACAAAATTCACCATGGATCATCCTGCATAGAATCTGTGGATAGTGACTTGTATATTGGTTGTTGATGATGTGGTGTGTGTAAAACTCACATATACTCAGTAACTGGAGCGTTGCTGACAGTGTGTGCTCCTGCAGGGATGCTGGTCTCACTGCCGTAGCTGCTGCCGCAGCTGTAGAGACTGGGCATGTGCACTCGGTACAGGTTGTCATGATTCTGCCTACCTCCATGAGCCAGGGACTCTTCCTCATGGTCCTCTTCAGGCCTGCATGAAACACAAACAAAATAACAACACAGCGTAAATAAAGGTGCATTCACCCTGACAGTGATTAAATTGTATCAGAGTTCGTCCAGTCGCTGGACTGTTGGTCGCCATTCCTACTTCACTGCTGTATCCAACTGTATCAGGAGGCAACTGAACTCTACTGTCTGCACTCCCCATTGGTAGTCGTCACAATATTTGCATTGATTTGAGCTTTTATCTTTGTCACTTATGTCTCCTAAAATCGACTCTAATGGAAACAATTGACCTTCAGTAACTTCAATTCTGCGAATCACTGTCAGTATAAACACCCCTTAAATTAATCAAAGGTGAAGTGTGTAATATCTGCACCATTGGCATGACCAATAAGAACCGCAAAAATAATTATCACTTTCAACAAACAGACAGTCCAGGCCCAAAAACTTACACTATTGGTCAATGGAGTCAATGTTGCCATGTCAGGCTGGTAATAACACTCAAACAAACAGATCAATGTTATGAAAGCCCCTCAGAGCAATATTGTTTACACTTTTAAAATAAATACACCTACACATTTCTAATAGTTGTCTCTGTATACTAAGCTGGAATAGAGAAAGTATTTAAAAATTACACATATTCACCTTTAACTGATGCTTTTATCCCAAAGCAATGAAGGATACACTTATTACAGGGACACTAAAGTCCCATTGGATTAAACTGGGTTAAAGTCAATTACTCAATGGTGAGAGTTCATGGCCAGATCTGAACCTATATCCTTTCCTACATCAGTTGTGAAATGTTGGGAATATTCCTGGCATTTAATCTTTTCAGATACTGAAATGTCATACATTTTGTGAACGGCTTTTGAAACGCCTCTCTGAATGTGTGAATCGGGATCGCTGTGGAATTGTGAAGTGGAACAAAATTGGCAGTGAGCAATGTCAGAATGATACTGCAAATAGCTGAAAAGCAATGGCAAAATTCAGAGGGGACCACAAGGGTGATAAGGAAAAGTTATCGACTTTTTGAAACTTGGTTAATAATAATTGGGGGGGGGGGGAATATTCCAGGGTTCTTATGCACACAGCATGAATGCTGTAACTTCTTATTATGGGCAACAAAAACAAATGTGCCGGTTATGTGCAGCAGAGGGCGCTCTCTGCTTTGTTACAGATGAGAAACAGGCAGACCACTTTAGGCCACAGGCATGCTTTTGCCATTTTTTTTACTGATTTGTTTCAGCCACAGGGAACGAGAGGGCAGTTTATTCTACTTTAACCCCATTTAGAAGCCAAAATTATAACCATTTAAGGTGAGCTTGGAACCAAACAAAGTCCTGCCTCAATAACTTTGCTATTGATGTAGCATTTTAACAAATCACTAAAACCATCCATCCAGCTGGGGGTGGGATCAGTTTCTTTTCATGTATCCACTGAAGATCATGGATCTATGATTAAAGTGATAGTTCACACAAAAATGAAAATTCAATAATCTTATACACCCTCATGATTTTCTTCTGCTGAACACAAATGAAACATTTTAAAAGAATATTTCAGTTCTATATTTCAGGTCCATACAATGCAAGTGAATGCTGGCAGAACTTTGAAGCTCCAAAAAGCACATAAAGGGCAGCATAAAAGTAATCCACACCACTCGAATGGTTAGATCCATGTCTTCTGAAGCAATATGATAAGTGTGGGTGAGAAACAGATCAATATTTAAATACTTTTTTGCTATAAATTCTCCTCCATGCCCAGCAGATGGCGATATGCACGAAGAATGTAAATTGACAAAAACAAAAGAAGAATGTGGATGTGAAAATTGAGTTTTATTGTAAAAAAAGGACTTAAATATTGGTCTGTTTCTCACCCACACCTATCACATCCTTCAGAAGACAAAGATTTAACCACTGAGTCTTACTTTTATGCTACCTTTATATCCTTTTTTGGAGCTTCAAAGTTCTGGCCACCATTCAATTGCATTGTATGGACCTACAGAGCTGAAATATTCTTCTAAAAATGTTCATTTAAGTTCAGCAGAAGAAAGAAATTCAGATCTGGGATGGCATGAATTGTTAGCGGGTGAGTAAATGATGAGAATTTTAATTCTTGGTTGAATTATCCTTAAGTTTGTATGGTGAAAAATTGGCATTTGTCTCAAAGTGAAAAGTTCAGGAGAAAAATTGTTATATTTAACATTTTCAGTGCAATATGAAACACCATTTGCAACCCATAATGTGACGGACTTCCGAGAAAAAATATATTTTATGAGAAAAAAATATGTAGCACAAGACTTCATTTTACTCATCGAGAATTATTTGGACATTGAAAAAGTGGTCTCTATATGAGAGGTGGATGGAGAAATATAAAGACCACTTTTCACTGTCCAATTCATTCTCGATGGGTAAAATCAAAGAAATTGTGTTCGTTATGTCAGCAGAAAAGTATTCTGATTTTAGAGGCAGAACAAATCATTATATTTTAATAAAGACAGGTTTCCACTCTTTTCAACCAAGGAATTTCCATAACTTTTCAGTCATTTGTGATGTCTGGAAACCAGTATTTAAAAATCATTTTGATTCAGACTGATTTGCTAATGACTTATTCAGACCCTTTTGTGAACCATTTTGACCAAATAACTAAAAATCTGACTCGTTCTGATTCGCTCATAAATTGGAGAACACTATAAATTGCAAGAGAGTTCTACTCTACTAACAAAGAGCAATATTCAGGGTGCAGGGTAAGGGTTGGATTAGGATTATGTTTATGGGTAAGTTTAACAGTGTAACTACAGATGTTAGCAGGTACTTCAAAAGTAAGTACAATACAACAACACATACACTCACCAGACACTTTATTAGATACACCTGTACATCTACTTATTTATGCGATTATCTAATCAGCCTATTGTGTGGCAGCAGTGCAGTGCATAAAATCATCACATCAAACATCAGAATGGGGAAAAATGAGATATCGGTGTTTAAGACCTTGGTATGATTGTTGGTGCCAGATGGGCTGGTTTGAGCAACTGCTGACCATCTGGGATTTTCACACACAACAGTCTCTAGAATTGACTCCAAATGGTGCCAAAAAAAAAAAAAAAAAACATCCAGTGAGCAGCAGTTCAAAAATGGCTTGTTGATGAGAGAGAATGAATTTGTTGACAGCTTGTTCAACAGAAAACTGGTTTGAGCTGACAGAAAGGCTACGGTAACTCAGATAACACCTCTGTATAAATGTAGTGAGCAGAATAGCATCTCAGAATGCACAACAAGTCAAACCTTGAAGTGGATGGGCTACAATGGCAAAAGACCACATTGGGTTCCACTTCTGTCGGCCAAGAACAGAAAACTGAGGTTGCAGTGGGCTTAATTTCTGTGAACCTCAGCAGAAATCAGGAAATCTTCTGCTGCTGTAGCCCATTCTTTTCGGCATAGAACTGTTGTAATGTGTGGTTATTTGGGTTACTGTCACCTTCCTGTCAGCTTGGACCAGTCTGGCCATTCTCCTCTGACCACTGACATTAACAAGCCGTTTTCGCCCACAGAACTGACGGTCACTGGACGTTTTTGGTTTTTGGCACCATTCTGAGTGAACTCTAGAGACTGTTGTGTGTGAAAATCCCAGAAGATCAGCAGTTACAGAAATACTCAAACCAACCCGTCTGGCACCAATGATCATGCCACAGTCCAAATCACTGAGATCAAACTTTTTCCCCATTCTGATTGTTGATGTGAACATTAACTGAAGCTTCTGACCCGTATCTGCATGATTTTATGCACTGCACTGCTGCCACACGATTGGCTGATTAGATAATTGCATGAATAAGTTGGTGTACTGGTGAACCTAATAAAGTGGCCGATGAGTGTATGTGCATAATAAGTACAATGTATCAAATGCTTAAGTACATAGTAGTTAAAGACACCTAATATAAAGTGGGGCAGAAAAGGATATATTCACGATAGAAATTTCTGTGTTTTACCATGACTTTTAAGAGAGTTTTCATGATGACACTTTTTTTCTTTGAGATAACATGCAACGATAAATCGTTCACATTAAAACCAGAAGCAGTTTTCAAGTAAATAAGGTCATTTTTAATTTCCTATCAACTTTAACTGAAATATAACAACAAAAACTCCTTGGCTTGAAAAGTCCATTCATCGAAATGTCACAAAATATGTGTCTACTTCCATCCTGCACTGTCTGCCACAGCTTGCCTAAACTCACATTCAGAATCTGCTAATTATCTATAATGAAGAGGTAGAGTGAATAGCTGTGTATCATGAGATGCAGATGGATAGAACACTGTCACCTTTGAGTGTGTTAATTATAAAATATGCTTAAGCTAGTGGCACAGCAAGACATCTTTGTTCACTATCTCTCTCTCCAGCCTAATCCTGCTTGCCTGATACGAGCCCGGCCAAGCGGTCACATGGGTTTGGGCTGGAAAGTTATTACAGTTTATGTAATTTTGGTGGAAGATGTGATTCCCACACAGAGAGCTTGGAAGGAAGGAACAAGGGGGAGGAAGAGGTAGAGAGCGGCAGCTGTTTCCGTTTAGCGTTTGACCGATGAGTGCGATGGAAGCGTTTGTTACGGATGAGGTGACCAACCTTAGCGTCCATATCTATGCTCACATACACACACAAACATACCTTGTAAAAGTGAAACCTTTTCCACTATTGTTTTATCTTTTAGTTTAATCCTCCTGGGTGTGTTAACTATAAAAATATGGATGTTCCTTTGAATGAATGCGTCATAACTACGAAAACTAACTTGCATGGGAAAGGAACAATGAGCTTTATGATAACAACAAGACAGTCAAATTCACTTTAATACAAAATACAAGCCAACTGAAAACACAAATTTCACTCCCTTTAATTAAGTGTTATCTAGAAATATATGGTATAATGACACTATGAATTGTACTGTTAGTAATAGTACAACTGCTTTTTTAAATGGTGCTAAGTAGGCTCATACTTCATTGGTCAGTGAGCATTTGTTTTATGTGGTTCTAGTGATGTACTGTATGTGCAGTTCTTTTTGCACTTCTGTGAGCCAAATTTTGGAAAATTTCTGCAGCAATAAAATACTAATAATACATAAAAATAATCATAATAAAAAATCTAAAGACTGAAAAAAATGCTTTGTTGTTGGACATATTTCATCCTCAATGTGAATTATACATAGGAATGCACTGTTTCAACTTAATGTTGCGTTCACCGAGTGCCTCACCTTTTGGCGTGCCACGTGTGTGGCACAATGCAGACCACAGAGGTGAACATGAGGGCTGTGATGAAGGAGAACAGCACCAGGTAGATCAGTCCTTCCAGACCATCATAACACACACCAGTCAATGCCTGAACATAATCCTGCAGAGAGACAAAGTATTAAACACACAATCACTGCACATCATGCACGAGACTTAAACAAGGACATAAAAACAGCCCGCTATTAAACACACCGCATGAAAGAACATACACATGCATAAACCGCCCCATCACTGCTGGATACAAAATACACTGATCAGCAACAACATTATAACCACCTGCCCCTTGTGCTGCCAAAACAGTGCCAATCCACATGTCAGAATGATTATCTTCTCACCACAATTGTACAGAGTGGTTATCTGAGTTACTGAAGACTTTGCCAGGTCGAAACAGTCTGGCCATTCTCTGTTGACCTCTCTTGTCAAACAAGGCATTTCCATCCACAGAACTGCCCCTCACTGGATGTTTTTTGTTTTTAGCACCATTCAGAGTAAATTCTTGAGACTGTAGACTGTCTTGAGATCAGCAGTTACAGAAATATTCAATCCAGCCCATCTGGCACCAACAATCATCAATGCGATTATCTAATCAGCCAATCGTGTGGCAGTACTGCAATGCATAAAATCATGCAGATAAGAGTCAGGAGCTTCAGTTAATCTTCACATCAACCATCAGAATGGGGAAAAAATTGTATCTCAGTGAATTGACCATGGCATGATTGTTGGTGCCAGATGGGCTGGTCTACGGTAACTCAGATAACCACTCAGTACAATTGTGCAATCATGTCAGAATGCTATTTGGCGCTGTTTTGGCGGTACGATGGGGACCTACACAATATTAGGCAGATAGTTTTAATGTTGTGGCAGATCACTATAAATACAACAGAAAAAAAGGTGTTCACTAAGAACTGGCAAAGTTGTTTATTTGCACACATGTCTGCATAACTTACATAGAAAGGAGGCATGTTTAATTTTTGTAATCGACTAATCAGTCGGTTGTTTGCACGACAAATCGGTGTTAAGGATAATAATGTATCATTAGGCTCCATTTTGTTCACATGACCTTGATCAGACACGTTTCAAATGGATATACAGATGCTAAGCGCAGCACTTCAACATGGTAACTAACGGATATCCAACAAAAAGATGAAATAAGGCTAAATAACAACAACATCAAAGAGAAGGAAGAAATAAGAAACACTCCAATATAGAGTAGCATAAAACCGCGTATGCACTTCCTGTATGCAGAATGATGCGCTTCAATGTAAACGGGCGCAAAATCGCACAAATACGGGAACATTACTCACAGTAGATGTAACGTCTGGCAGTGATTGTCTTGTAATGTATTGTTGACGCGCGCTTTGATGGCTGAAATAGCAGTGGTGCATAAATGAATAAAACTTAAAGAAACTAAACTTCATGGTTTTACCATGCTGATAATTATTCACTTTTAAGGAAAGCAAGCTATAATCATGCAAAAATGCTCCCAAAGTTGTTGAAAATTGCATCTCCCATTAAAACCACCACCACTAAAAATATTAATGTTAGTAGTCGACCCCAGTAATCAACTAGTTGGTTGTTGGATGACAAGTCGATTAGTCGACCACTGTGAAACATCCTCACCACAATAATATTATTTCGACTCATCCCTTTTAAAAAATAAATAAAAATAAGTTTACAGTGAGGCACTTTCAATGGAAGTGAATTAGGCAAAATTTTAGAGGGTAAAAAGGTAGAAATGTGAAGCATTAATTCTTCTGTTATAAATGTGTATTATTTGAGCTGTAAAGTTCATATTGCGGTTTTTATGGTTGTTTTAGGGTTTACAGTGTTACATTGCCATGGCAACAGAGTTGTATAATCATCCATACAGTAACTTTACACAGAAAAGGTTAGTAAATTATTTTATCACACAAAACGTATGTTAACATGCATATTGTTTTAAGTATTTTAATGTTTATGGATTGGCTGCAGTCACTTCCATTGTAAGTGTCTCACTATAATCCAGATTTATTGCTTTTTTTGGGACAAGTACAAATATTTTTGTAGTAAATCAACATTATGCCACAAATACTGTTGATTGAGCTTAACTTGTATTGAACCTGTAATATTCCATTAAGGTGGATTCTGGGTGGTATGTGAAAAACGTTTTTATGCTGAAATACTACATGCAAAAGTGGTGAAACTGTTTGGTGAATTCAGCCCTAACATTATTTTAAGCACTCTCTCTGAGAACTTTTCTGCAGCAGACAGCAACATATGCTCGAGAGAGATACAGGGCTTTTTAATAATACATGTCGAGCAAACAGCGACTAGCCCTACACATGCTGAACTCTGAAATACATGGCAGCATCTCCTTCCTGCAAATTACCGTCATTAGTAACAGCAAAATTGCTCCATTTGTAATTACCACAGGCGCTGTTCTGTATCTCCAGCACAAACTCTCCAACGTAAAGTCCAGATGTACGAATCTGATGAACATGGGCTTGGACCGTGAAGTGTGTTATTGTTTTTCCAGTATGAAAACACTATTAATAATGTATAGTACATTTTTCAAAAGCCCATATTTTCTCCATTACTTTTTGTTCCCATGGGAATGAGATGCACTTTTTGGACCACCCACTGAGCAGGTCTGTTTCTCTCAGCCCTAAGGATTGAGTATTTTAATGTCTTGGTCTAGTTGAATCCTGACATATCAGGCATCTCCATCATACAGGAGAAGACGTCAGGCTCCAGACTGAAGCAGTACATCATAAATGGGGTCTCCATTTGGAAAAAATAAATAAATAAATAATGGAACTGAAGTGCTTAGTGCTGGTTTGGTTGCTCTCTTGTTTCAAGTTGATAGAAACTTCAACTGGTGGGGTATGTGTAAAAGTGTGTTTTGGGCTGTAGGAGACCAAATGTTTAGCAAAATCCTGCTGAAGTTTAGGTTCCATTGTAAATGGTGGAAAGATGCACTCGTTCAAGGATGCCCAATGTGGTCATGCAGACAAAAACTACCACAGTGTTTCTTACCATGTGCAAACTGCGGCAGTCCACAAGCGCAGTGAGTTGGTGCAGTCCAACTTCTGTGTTGTTTAAAGCCCCCTGAATTTGCTCAAGGTTACCCTATAACACACACACATACAAACACAAAAATAATAAGAACGAGGTCAGGCCATCCAGTCTTGTGCAAGACCACAAACTTGAAACAAATTGTATTGTCATATTTTAAATATAAGGCAGCATAATCAATGTCCATTCATTTATTAAATCCATTGTTTTAATATTTTTACAGTCTTGTTGTGTCTAAGATATAATGGCACGGCAAAAAAACACCAAACACCAAACACATGCATTCACACAAAGGGATTTTTCAAAAATACTTTTTTTTCAAAGGTTCAGTATTCTGTGAGGTGTAAGTTGTGTAAAGCTGCAGTGGTAAACAGATTTTGGCTGGTCTTAGGGTGAAACATTTCTATTGATTCAGCATTTCTCTCAATGCCTGTGTTACAGTGGCTCTTATTTTTTTCACATGCACAGATTTTTTCCCTTTTCCTGGAACAAACACACAATCTACACAATGACAGAGGCCCATTGGGAGAACAGACACACTACAAATGGACCTGTAAGCTTTTGTAGGCATACAAGTCTACACACACACACACACACACACATGCCTACATACCTATATACAAATGCTCACCTTTGTTTTGGGGTACTCTCGGACTGCAGAGCGCAGTAGTTCTGACACATCATCCTGCATCTCCACCAGTGCTTTGTGACCTCCAGACAGCTTCTAGAAAAAGACATAAGAGACTAGTTACATGCTGAATGTAAACTTCCTCTTAGATACACTTTAATGGATAAGTTTACCCAAAATATAAATTCTACCAATATGTACTCACTTTCATATCGTTCCAAACCAGTATAACTTTCTTCTTCCATGGAACACATTAAATGTAACTCTGCCTAACATAACCTTTGTATTCCACTAAAGAATAAAAAAAGTCATATGGGTTTGGAACAACATGAGGGTGAGTAAATGACACAATTTTTATTTCATATTGCTTTAATATTACTCCTGAAAAAATCTTGATTTTTAAATTGATATTGTATTTGTCAATAATTTCACCCAAATTGCATGTAACAAGCCATTCTTTTTTGGAGCCCAATGTCATTTTTCCATAACGAAAATAGAGAGAGAAAAGGAAATCATGGGTAGAAGAGGGAGAATGACAATGGGACACAAACTTTAATGCACATGGCCATGACGATTCTGCGTGTAACTATTCGCTAGTCCACAGGACTGACAACATGCAATGTGTCATTTTGTGTAGTGTCATTAGCTTAGCAACATGCTAACAACACATGCATTTGGAATCAACTACACTTTAGTTGATTCTCTTGTTTGCTTTTGCGTGATTGACCATTAAGAGTTAAGGCCTAGGTACAGATTGTAGTTAATGCACATGCAGCATTGTGTAATTAGCTTAGCAACATGCTAACAACAAATACAATTGGAATCAACTGCACTTTAGTTCATTCTCTTGTATGCTTTTGTGTGAGTGACCATTAAGAGTTACTGCCTAGGTAGAGATTGTAGTTAATGCCTATGCTTAGCATTGTGTCATTAGCTTAGCAACATGCTAACAATAAACACAATTGAATCAACTGCACATTAGTTCATTCTCTTGTACACTTTTTTGAGTGACCGTTAAGAGAGTTGATGTCATCTAGGCCACAACACAAACATTTTGTATTTTAATGAACAACACAAAGGTCCTATCTCCTATGTAATAAAAATCTGACTATTTCATCCAATAACATGTTATGTATTTTCTTTGGTTGTGTTTTTTTTTTTTGGGGGGGGGGGGGTCGCACAACCCACCACATGCCCCACTGAGAGCGAGAACCACATTATAGAGACCACGAGGAGGTTAACACAATGTGACTCTACCCACCCTAGCAACTGGGCCAATTGTTAGCTTAGGAAGCCTGACTGGAGTCACTCAGCAAACCCTGGATTTGAACTTGTGACTCCAGGTGTGGTTGTCAGCATCTTTACTTGCTGAGCTACCCAGGCCCCTATTTTGTTTACTTTAAAGAGCAATGTGTCTTTAGCTTACCAATATACTAAAAACAACTCAATTAGAATCAACTGCACATTCTATTGTACACTTTACGTAAGCAACCGCTAAGAGAGTTGATGTCTATTATTGGCATTCCAAAGCAGTGAAAAACACAAAAAGTTAAGAAAAAATTAATAAAGCCAGACTGGTGACAAACTGTGTTGTACAATTACTTCCTGCACAGTGCAGAACTATTTCTCCATTTTACATTGACCACGGCACACTTTCTTCTCTTCCACACTTACTGTTTGAATTCAATAGGAGAGAGTTGCTTGCATAATGCAACAGTGCATTTTCACCTGGCAACTAAAGCCAGCACAGGCATCACTTTAGGACATTTTAAAGTGAAGGAAGGCAAAGTGTTCAGTCCATTACAGTCACACAGTATTTAAAGACCTCAGGTCTTGAAAACATGAATATCTAAGACGCCAAATGGCCTCTGTGTCAGCGTAGTCTGCCAACAGCTCTATATTTAAAAGTTCAATGATAGGCTGGTAAGTTGCAGAAATTCAATGGGAAAGTACAACATGTTCCTTTTTGCAAAGCTTACAGGAACTTGAGTTGATGATAGCAGCCTTGTGGATATTAATCTTGTGCAACAGTGCTAGAAACTAACTTTGTGCATTTTCTATACAAAGGACAGCAGCAATTACACGCTCAATGCTGCCAGTGGCAGTTGTGTCCCAATAGGTTTGGCAGGAATTATGATGAAAACCCTTCCACCATAGTTCAGTTCCAATTATTACATTAAAGAGATAAATCCCCCAAAACGGTTCGCTGTACATTTCTGCATATTGGGGCGCCATTTTGTGGTCCGTTCTGCATAACGCGGCGGCTCATTTTAACTTATCACGGCCCATTTGCAGGTTTCGCGGCCGACCCACCGGCCTGCTCGGTTCTCCTAATGGCCAGTCCGACCCTGATCGGCTTAATAAAAGTAAAAGCTTAATATTGTTTAATATTACTATTTAAGTGTTCTTCAATGTTCCTAGGTAGACCTTTTAAGCCTAAAAGCAGTATCCACTTCAACTAATTGCCATCTCAGATGTGAAACTGGCTCGATTTCATCTGCATACATGAGACTTGGAGGAACCCTATTTAGACACATCTGCTAACAAAGTGTACTGTTCAATCTCCATATGGGCATTAACCTTCATTTAAATTAAATGACATCTAGACAATGGAGCTGTCACCCACATAATCCATCAATCATGATCAGTTAAGAGCTGTGATTTATTTGAATTATGCACATATATTATTCACTTAAAGACTTAAGGAGTCTGACTCCATTAACTAAAGGGAGGGGCAGGAAGCCACAGGAACATTGTTCCATCGAGCAGCTCTGAACAAGGACAGAATGCTAATGTACAGGGACACACAAAGCAGTAGATGGCACTTCCCCCCTAATGGAGTATGAGGAGGTGGAGATTGACCATGACTCTGTTCTAAACACTAGTGATCAGCCTCACTGTCTACATAAAAAGCTACTTTCTAAGTCAATATCCTAACCAAACTGGAAATTCACAAGTGACTTAACTGAAACATTCTTCACTGGCAGCACGTTTTAATGCTCACACATATGCATCACACAAATAGCCCTCCTCATATAGATTTTGACTCAAACACTCTGAATAGCACATAATAAACACAAATATTGGGTAAAGTAACTAATTATTAATTAAACAGCTATGGCTGTCCACCATCTTAGAGTAAAAAAAAAAAGAGATTGTTGAAATGGATTCTGGAATGACATATTATATTCTATGCTACCTTAGATTTCAAGTTAAGACGAGACGAAAAAAAAAAAAAAAAAAACAACACAAAACAAACAAAAAAAAAAACGTAATAAGGCAATATGATATTATTGCCTTCTGTTTGGAACAACCTTTGCGTCAAGTGTGACTATGAGCCCAAAAAATGCTGTACACTGCAGGTAGGAAGTTTTGTTTTGAACAGAGCCCAATTGTTGGTATCTTTAGGCTAAGACTGTGGGGAAGTAAGACAGAGAGAAAGCAAGAAAAGTAATGATTACCTGTTGGAAGGGGTTGACCTGACCCACGCTGCATGCAAGATAATACTGCAAAATATCTGTGAAGAGAATGGAAGACTGTTGATAAAGAGCCATGGCATGATAGGAGTTGAACTGAGAAATTCAAAACCCATTCTACATCTACATGAAGACCCAATCAGGTGTGCCTTTTTTAGACAATCTTATTTCCAATTCGGTCTACATGCACATAATCATAAGTCATAATAGTCATAATAAACCTCCAGCTTGATTAAAAACTTTTCTGCCTTCTTATCTTTTCTCTCCACTCACATCTACCCTGATCAGAGAGAACAGGATGAACTCTTGCATCGTTTGTTGACCTCAGAGTTCAAAACTAAAGTATAGTCCAAAGCACCTGAGACATTAATCATTTTCAACCACAAGACTCTCTAGATTCAGTACAAGACTGTCTCACCCACCCAACCAAGCTCTAATGACTCATTTCTCTTTAAAGAGAATCACTCATAATCAATGAGGTCTGAAGAATCAATAACAAAAGGGTCACCACTCTAGTTAACCAACAAATTTCCATGACCTTTCCAATCATTTGTAATTACTGATATGAGTTTCAAAAATCATTTTAATTCAGACTGATTCACTGATAATTCATTCAGACTGATTTGCAAAGCGATTCGACATATTTAAAGATCAAACTCAAAAGAGCGATTCACTTGCAAAATGGAGATTACTATGATTGGCAAGCAAGTTTTACCAAATGAAACACTTTAGAGCAGAGTATAACTAGAAACATTTATAATCGCTACTAGAAACTTTCAAGACTCTTCCATGACATTTAAGTTTATTAAAATCCAGGCTTAGAAAGCACAATAGAAACCACAAACTTCCTGATATTTCCAGGTTTTCCATGACCATGGGATCACTGTAACTGTTTTGGTGTAGATGGCAGTCATCTATTGCCAAATATTTGCCTTAAAGGTGAAATGTGTTATTTTTACACCACTAGAATCACAAATTAAAATGGCAAAAACTATGACTCTCTTCAAACAGAGAGTCCCATCCCAAACTCACACTATTATTTGCCCCTTGTTGGTGTTGGGATGTTTGGTATGCTTAAACAAACAGAGCAATGATTCGATAGTGTACAGAGCCACCATATTACACTTTTAAGGGAAATCAACCAATGGCTTGCTCACAGTTGTTTCTGCACATTAAGTTGGGGTAGGAGAAATAATTTACAGTAAACACTGAACAATTACATCATTTTTAAATGCAGAATAGGCCGATTTCTGATTATAAAGATGTAGGCTGCAGTGCAGAGTCAGTCTTTTTTTAAATAATTAATTTATTTAATTTCTAAATTAAATAATATTTTCTATTTCTGCAAAGGAAATGGTACTAATTCACACAGCCCACTCAGAAACCTCCAAACGCCAACGCAGATGGAATCTTGGGCCACGTTCACGCACAGCTTGTGGTGGTTTGCGTAGACTTGAGTCAAAAACAGACACATGCGTCAGAGTGGTGGGCATTGATTGAGGAGGAGTGATACTTTCATCACAATCACTACACACACGGCACTGGTCATAGGGAGAAGCTGGCAGCACTTGTGCCCGTAAAACTGGATTATGAGTGTGCCAATTCTCTCTTCCCTTACAATTGGCCTCTCTGATTGCCCTATAAATGGAGTAATTATGGCACTGATGAGAAAAATAAACCGGTCTCTCAATTATATGCATGACTGTCTGTATACAAAAGACTGAACCAAGCAGTATTAATTTATAGTGTAGTAAAACAGATTGCTGTATTAATAACATGTTTAAAGGGTCTGAGCCCCACAGGCACAAATGTCATCTGTGAATGACCTCAAGTAATTGGAAGTAATTTTGGGTGACTACAGATGCCTGTATGAAATAGTGTAAAGACAATGGGGTGGCTTCCAAACACAATCTGTGAGGAGGCAGATCTTTAAATCACACTTACGCCATGGGTGACAACAGGCTGTAAAAGATCTTGATTCTTGATAAGAAGAGAACCAGCCAGAAAAGAATTGTTAGGAAAATAATTAGTGAATGTGACTTTTCTGGAATGATAATTGTAAAATGTAAGCTTGAAAAAGGCAAGTTGCTCTTGTAAAAGACAGTGTGAAGGAGAGTTTTTAGATGCTGTGTCAGGACAAAAAGAACTTCAACTTTTGCAAATGTGTCTCAAGACACTAGCGTTCTGATATAAGAATGCATTCAGTCTGAATGGCCCCTAAGAGAGGAGGCATTAAAAGGTCTTGCAAACTAAATTACAAAATTTTTGGTGCAGCAGACCTTGACTAACATAAAGTGAACTTCAGGGAAATTATGAAAAGAGTACAATTTGGACCCTAGATGATGCCATGACAAACAGCACAGCACAGCACAAAAGACATGATGGAATACTGTAGATTTGTCTTATAGAAGCCACATGATAGTCACTGGGACATGTTGGCTATCTGTAAGCACATTAATGTCTTGGTTCTATTCTGAGGATATGCAGCAGGCTGACTCATGAGTGTAGGACAGCGATAGCCATGAGCAACACTTTCAAAGCTTAACTGATATCTTTGTCTGTGGTTTCCATCTACATCCTTCTGGCTGAATTATTGCTCAGTCTGGACTAAAGAATGAAAATGTTAAAAAGGTGTGAGCTATGGTTTAAAAAATACATTTACATGATGGTACTTCAATTTCAGTCCATGTGCCATTTATGGGTCGAGTCTTCTAATAGGACTTGCTTTATTTTGCCTTGTGTGATTTCATCCCAAGAGCAAGACATGATAAAATTTCGACATGTTATCATTGCACAAACAAACTTCAGCAATTCAGAATAGGTTCCATAATCCATGACAGTGACAGTTTTTTTGTAAGCTATATAAAGAGTGATTTAAAGCACACAAGAGGAAGACTAAAGATAGGGATATTAAACCAGAGCCCAGAGGACACAAATTACATGGCTGACATGGTTTGTCATCCTCATTCTTCAGCAGTTTTCCTCTTCCTGTGCTCTTATTATTTTTTTTACCTATCCTCCAGCACTTCTCTGATGTACTCTCATCAGGATAGCAAATTGGTTAATCATACCAGAGGCCAAAACTGACAGATTTATACTGCGCACAAGCATACAGACCAACACAAAAACACACTTCTGTTTCCTGCATAACACAAATGCTAGGGGTCATTTATTGGGTCAAAGTACAACCTCTACAAGTCAGCATCATCCTAATGTCTCTTACTAAACCTTGGCAGCAAGGTATATCAGTAAATAGATATACTTTAATTTTGGGTAGTAATGGACTACATGTAATCTGGATTGCATTTTATCACAAAGATTCTCCCGAGGCTGACAAACAGCAAATTATTGTTAGATTTTATGTTTTATTAGTGCTTAATATGTTTAAAATGTAATAATCATCAAAGCATGCAACATGCATAATCCAAACGTAATCCAAGTACATAAATAATCTGATTAAATTACCTATCTACAGTATATATAATAATCTAAAATATTATGTTACCGATTACAATTTTAGCTGTGTAATTTGTAACGAGTATCACATTACATTTCATATTCCAAAGGCCAAAAAAGTATGAATAAAGCTCAATTAAACCAGAGATTTTAAACAACTTTTTCCGCCGCACCAACACATGCGTGCACCACAATATACATATATATATATACACACTCACCTAAAGGATTATTAGGAACACCATACTAATACTGTGTTTGACCCCCTTTCGCCTTCAGAACTGCCTTAATTCTACGTGGCATTGATTCAACAAGGTGCTGAAAGCATTCTTTAGAAATGTTGGCCCATATTGATAGGATAGCATCTTGCAGTTGATGGAGATTTGTGGGATGCACATCCAGGGCACGTAGCTCCGTTCCACCACATCCCAAAGATGCTCTATTGGGTTGAGATCTGGTGACTGTGGGGGCCATTTTAGTACAGTGAACTTGTCATGTTCAAGAAACCAATTTGAAATGATTCGAGCTTTGTGACATGGTGCATTATCCTGCTGGAAGTAGCCATCAGAGGATGGGTACATGGTGGCCATAAAGGGATAGACGTGGTCAGAAACAATGCTCAGGTAGGCCGTGGCATTTAAACGATGCCCAATTGGCACTAAGGGGCCTAAAGTGTGCCAAGAAAACATCCCCACACCATTACACCACCAACACCAGCCTGCACAGTGGTAACAAGGCATGATGATCCATGTTCTCATTCTGTTTACGCCAAATTCTGACTCTACCATCTGAATGTCTCAACAGAAATCGAGACTCATCAGACCAGGCAACATTTTTCCAGTCTTCAACCGTCCAATTTTGGTGAGCTCTTGCAAATTGTAGCCTCTTTTTCCTATTTGTAGTGGAGATGAGTGGTACCCGGTGGGGTCTTCTGCTGTTGTAGCCCATCCGCCTTAAGATTGTGCGTGTTGTGGCTTCACAAATGCTTTGCTGCATACCTCGGTTGTAACGAGTGGTAATTTCAGGCAAAGTTGCTCTTCTATCAGCTTGAATCAGTCGGCCCATTCTCCTCTGACCTCTAGCATCAACAAGGCATTTTCGCCCACAGGACTGCCACATACTGGATGTTTTTCCTTTTCACACCATTCTTTGTAAACCCTAGAAATGGTTGTGCATGAAAATCCCAGTAACTGAGCAGATTGTGAAATACTCAGACCGGCCCATCTGGCACCAACAACCATGCCACGCTCAAAATTGCTTAAATCACCTTTCTTTCCCATTCTGACATTCAGTTTGGAGTTCAGGAGATTGTCTTGACCAGGACCACACCCCTAAATGCATTGAAGCAACTGCCATGTGATTGGTTGATTAGATAATTGCATTAATGAGAAATTGAACAGGTGTTCCTAATAATCCTTTAGGTGAGAGTATATATATATATATATATATATATATAGTCATATAGAGTATATACTGTATATTACACTGATAGCATGTAATAGCATGAAGAAGAGTAAAGTAAATAATGGGGACGAGGGTAAGAATGTGATTGGGACACACTGCAGGCCAGACTCAAATGAGCAACACAGTTTAATGTGCTTGTACCACATAGGCTAACCCATGCACCACAGCTAAAGAATCTTAAAAGATGTTAACATTGTTAATGGAATTTACACGTGTTCAGACCAGAGTAAAGAATTCCTTGTCAGGGAACAGAGTATACGATGACCACTTTCCAATGGACCATACCATCAGTGCCCATAGATTAGACTTGTCTGGAATCTGTGACCGTTTTGCACCTTATATCACCCTTCCATTATCATTTGCCTCTCCCTCACTCTGGCCACCCAAAATGGGATGCTCAGACACACACGCAAAATAAACACAGGCGGAGGAAAAACACCCACACATGTCTCTTCACTATGATTTACTAAGAGCATCCAAACCTCCTATGGATAATGAAGTCACATTGTAAAGGAACTGCTGTGTTGAGTAATGCTGATACAGTGAGGAAGAGAAACTCAGTGGGAACAGTTAATCTGCGAGCCAACAGGAAATGAAAGTGTGCATGACTGCTGATTCCACAGAAAATATGTTCCTCCATCATGATTCGTAGGACAGCATAAAGTCTAAATTCAGCCAGACTCACAAATGATTCAGAATAACACCTGCTAGATAAAGCATCTTACTCACAAACCAGCAGGAGGTGAAAAAACTAAACATGCAATATCTGTGCGACTTCAAAGATGTCATCGCTGGATTGTAATAAATGTGAAAGGAGTAAAACAACTCACCTTTCTTGATAAGTGTGTACTGCTCCGTCACCTTGGAAATGTACATATCAGGTGTTGCACAGAAGTCACTGAAGCCCTAAAAACAGAGAGAACAGCAAATTATGATTATTAAAAGGGCCATGCTCTATACTTCTGCAACCTTTTTTAAGTCCAAATATTATGTTAAATCAAGGTTTCTTGCACAAAAACAAAACAATCACCAAGTAGGTTTTTTCCCCCCCTTTTATGTCCCATCTGCACTACTTTAATTGTTGGTATATGCATACATGCACCAGACTGACATATTTGGGAATTTAACGGCATCTAACTGTTTTTCAGTGTCTTACGTCATGAGTGCTACATTTTAAGATTGATGAATCTAGGGGTAGTATAAGCTAATACGCCTTCCAATTCCACTGCACTCTGTCTAGCTGTTTTTAAACACAAGGACGCATCTTGTGTGAACATTTCCTGACAGGACACGTTCTTGCCTTCAAAAACAGCTAGATGGAACAGAACAGAACAGAACAAAAGGGTTTCGAGATGCATTTTTTTGTTGAACTGCTGTTATCTCAATGTGGTGTCTTTAAATGCAGTGTTTATTGCACAAGACGCTGAAAAACCTGTGAGACAGGTTGCAACAGTCAAAGATATCAGTCTAGAACATATTTAAATAGAGCAAGACCAAAAATAAAAAAAAAGCAGATACATCTTTTGTTTGTATATCTTTAGGAGTTGTATATGCAAAATAATGTTTTAGGATAGTCTAACCTGTGAAATGACTAACAATGCCCCACCAAGTTGTGAATACTGAAAAGGTGTTGATTAAAAACATGTATGGTCACGTTAATATTGTGACATCAATATTGTACATTTCTGATGGGTTCAACATTTTTCTCATGGTTTTGCAGCCTAGTTTCAGTACATGGCCTGGGTAAACTGGGAAGAGAGCTTTGGATTGTGAAACTTAAAGTTAGTATTTAATTTTATTTCAAAAATATTTTCATTTAAAAAATATTCCACAATATGGCCCTTTTAAAGTAGTTGTTTATTTGTACTAAATAGGTGGCTAAACAAAAGGTAAGCTGTTACAGGCTGATTCAGATAATCCTACAGGTAAGAGTTTAGCATGTGTAGGAGAGATCAGAGAGGAAGTGGGTCTGTAAACACAGAAGCATCATCACAGTACTGTCCTGCCTCAATATGGAATAGCGTTGCCATGGAGACACTCACCAATGAGACAGACAGTTCCAGACCCAGAGAGCCCCAGCTGATTACCAGTGCAAGCACACCCAGAATACACACCCTGCACAGGGAGACAAAGAGAACGAAGATAATGATTATTTGAACTTATCATTAAGACCTCATGTTTTCTTCTAAAAGGTTTGGAACACTTCACTGAGTGTTTTGGTTGGAGAAAAACCCCTTAGGACACTACAATTTTCATAACATGAAACCATGAAATATTATGTAGGCAACCAGACAGATTTACACCCAGTACACACAGATATGTTGCTAAAAGCTAAAGCGCATCATCTGTAAAGCATTATGCTATATTTTAAGCATCTTTTTTTCTGAACAAACACCTAAGACTTTTAAGACTGGACATTCTAAATAAAACTTTGCAAAGATATCTGTTGAATATCGTTCTAACACCCAACAGCCACACTGCAGCATTTTTAAAGGGTTTCATGGGTTAGTTTGACCAAAAATGGAAATTCTGTCATTATTTACTCACTCGTATGTCATTCCAAACCCATATGAATGTCATTCTTATGCAGAACACAAATGGAGATGTTGAACAGAATATTAGGGACTGACAGTATTAGTCACCATACACTTTCATTGTATGGAAAAAAACAAGCAGTGAATGTGACTGATGCTGTCAGTTCCTCACATTCTGCTTAATATCTCCTTTTGTGCTCCTCGGAAGAAAGAAAGTCATACAAGTTTGTAACAACACGAGAGTGAGTAAATAATGACAAGTTTTATTTTTGGGTGGACTATCCCTTTAAAGTTTTGCAGATGAACAAACAATCTAAAATTCATCTTCCAGACGAAAACACAGACATGAAATAAATATACCTACAACATATTTCTGTATATAAGTGCTCAGGGAAATGATGATTCCACCAACACCTTTAAATAAAGGCTAAAAGAGAGAGTAGGTCTTATAATATCATAGACTGTCTCAAGAAAATGCCTAAAGTCAGTAATAAATGATCACAACTTAAAGATTTCATGCTTTCAGCAAGTAGCAAGTTTTATAACCGAGCAAATCAACAATTTTGACATTTACCTTCTGACTTGGCCTGACAAATCATATTGGCTTTTTTGCTATGTAATGTGAATGTGAAATGTTAAATGTTTAAACATATTTTAAACAGACAGCAGCCTTTAATGTGAGCACTAGCCTGAGGGAAACAATGCACGGCAACCTCGGTAGGTTAAAGATTGCCAAAGAGATACAATGGCTCCATCCGTCCCAGTGTCTTTTGGCAGTGCTAGTGGAAGAGTTGTGTGTTCTCCACTAAATTACAGAATGTGAACGGTCTTAACCCATGCACCTGAAGCAGACGTGCTCTAAAAAAACTAACTTGCAAGTAAAAAAAAAAAAAGCAGAGCATTCTCGAAAACCATTTTATTCTTTGGGAACCAATTACAAATGTTCTGTGAACATTCTTTTTAGGTTTTTACCATTTATAACCATGAACTAACACTCCCAGAATATTTTGGGAACCAAAAAATTCTAAGACAGCATCGCTACCTGTTTCCAAGCCCATTGGCCGTGGTGCATGTGGAAATCCCCAGAGAATCATTTAACCAGTGCCGGTAACCTCCTTGCTCTGTTCCTGGGCCAGTGAGGGCAGAAGTGTGCATGCACAAGGAGATAGAGACCACCCCCCCTGAGGAGACACGCTCCACATTTAACCCTACAATGCTGTCTGTATCAAATATGATACACAACATTTGAAGGCTCCTGTTTCACTCTCTGTTCAAGCTGATGAGCCAAACAACATATGGCATACAAGTTTCACATAGTTATGTCACCATCTAGTGATAATTTGTGAAAAAAGCGCTTTCAATGTTTATATCGATCTATTTAAAATGGCGGAAGACTTGCACAAAAAGTGACTCTTATGTTGGGATAAATTACAGCTTATTTAATTAAGTAATAGTGACAGTAAATGTATATTTTTACTGATATTTTAAATAGAGTATTTTCTGAATATAAGCAACTTGTGCTTGGTTAAAATGTTGTATATTATTTTATTGAAAAAGCCCACTGAAATGTCACGCATCAAATAGGATACAACAGGCTTTTGAGGTATATCTCTCAATCACCATTACATTACAGTCATACCCACTATAAAAAAATAAAAAACTTTGAAAATTCTGACATATACTTTTTATAAGATATATTTGAAGTGTGAACTAACATTTCTGTGCATTTTCATATATGCAGCCAGCTCTGTCATTATAAGATCTCATTATTTTACTTACAAGCTATGATGATATGATCATAAGTTCCTGAGACCCAGCAAAAAATTTTAAATGTCACTATAGTGTTTTGTGCATAAAATACATATGATAAAAAAGGATTATTGGCAAAAGACTATTTCATTCATATTGTATTTGATGTGCTGAATTGAACTGTGATACATTTTAATCCATATTTATAGACCTAGGAGAGGAAGTTGTCATGGCCACTTAATAAAAAAAAATAACCCTAAATTTGTCTATGCTAGACATTTTTCTGGTTCTCATAGGATTGTGTTTTTCAAGTCTCCCGTGCGCTTCACATGAGGAGCACGTAGAATGTTCCAAATAGGTCACTTATGAAGGTCCATTTCAGTTAGGTTGTTGCTTTAGAAGTCAGTGAACTGAAGCAGCTCAGTTTTTGAAACAGAGCTAATGTATCACAGTTTACAAGCTGTGTTGTTCAGGCACTGCAAAGAGCTTGTCACTCTTTTGAGAGAGAATGTAATAACAGGTTTTTATATGGCATAGCTGAATTAAACTTCCCAGAGGGGAAATCAGAGCAAAAGAGAGAATAGAATCCCTGTGGCTGAGCTAAAAACAGAAGAGGATAATTGACACTTCATAAAGTCAGAATCTAGCTGGCATAACTGAGAGAAACAGTGAGATATCATTAATTGCAGCTTTGTGAAATGGCATGGAGTGGATAGCTCCCTAACAACAATCATTCACTCTCCTGCCAATTTCAGTCAGCAACAGGAGTACATACAATATTGTAAGCCATTTGGTAGTTTTTGAAGCACTTATTTCCTTGGTGTACACCAAATGAGCCAAAGACACGCCCATAGGATCCAGCTTACCCAATTAGATTTCCTTTGGAGTTCCGGATGAGACCGAAGAGCACCAGCAAGCAAATAAGCACATCAAACAGCAGTAGACCCAAGTAGCCCAACCACCTAAAGACAACAACACATTAATGTTACTGCAGCAAATTCCAAAGAGGCAGTAATATAACAACATTTAACAATGCTTTGCGAACACAAAGATAATAAACATTCAGTACAAAAAAACATTATAATACAAAATAAAAAAGTCCAGCAACCATGGACCATACTTGTGCATTTGCAATGGCATTTTCTCCCACAAAAAGTCAAACTAACAGTACATAATGTGCAAAGTGGATATGACATTAATTTATAGAGCACCTGAAGCATGTTTACTTTGAAGTTGCTCTCATGCATGCTAGTGCGGGTCCAGCGAGAGCAGCAATCTACTGACCGCTTCCAGTCTATTTGGCCCGGTTTTCCTTCTCAAAATGTCACGGACTGACCATCGTGCAACATTTGTGAGTCAAATGGATAAAGTTTTTATCCAGGCTATTATTATATGCACTTCAGAGGAAGAAAAAGTGATTTGTACAAATTTTGTGAGGTTTGTGACAAAAATCAGTTTAAAGAAGATATGCGCATATTGCAGATGATATATGATAGATTTTTTAGATTGATATTTTACTTTTCATCATTAGACAAGACAGTCTAAAGAGAGAGAAAATTAAACACACGAGCACCTTAACATTACAACCTCATATGTGTCTGTCGCTGCTCTTTCTGTGAGACTGTTTAGATGTTGCACACCAGCCTATTATTCTGGTGACACAATGGCACATAACAACAAGGCAAACTGTGGCTGGTCATTTACTTCTCAGGGAACTCAAATCAGCCAAAATGGGAAAATTGATTGGCAGATGCAGATAATTTAAAAATACCAAATATTGACCGATTTATCAGCCTCTGAGATGTATTGGTTGAAGATTCATACCATTTAAATGAATATGACCACCAAGGAACCATCCCCAAACACCCAAATAACCACATAGCAACGTCCTAGTAACCCCCAAGAACAGCCTAGCATTGAGGCAGAAACTTTTGCATGAGATGCTAAAAATCAATGTACTGAAAAATGCACTAAAACTCTTAATTTTACAGTTTTATCAAAGTCCCTTTCAAGGCAAGTCAGTCCACTCCCTGACTGGAAACTTAGAAACGCTCATGGGCAGCTACTTTCTATGTATACAAGCGGCATGACTACCTGATACATGAGTACAGCTCTTGGATGGAAATCTCAAAAACGGTTGGCCAATATTGCAATCTAATTTCAAATCAGCAGTAAAATCTGACAACAAGGGTATAATATATTGTGCTTCTTTAGCTCAGATCACACTAAAAACAAAATTTTTAAGGCTGGTTGAGCTAATATGCATGCATGTCCTCGAGTTGACTGAGTTATAAAAGGTGACTTGCTCTTTTAACTGTAAGGTGGGACATCCTTTTCAATATACGCCATATTGAGTGTTCCAATTTCTCTCGTTTATTTTAATACAAGCGGGCTCAGGTTAAACAGTCTCTGATTTTATCCTGTTTTGGAACATATACAAAGGAAGTTATTTAGCTTTTTTTAAAGCTCTTGGGGAAGCTAACAGATCCCACAGCGACTTCTGCCAGCAAGAAATGTAAATGACTGACGAGAGATTGAACAGAATGCTAATTTCTATTCTCACTAAGAGAAGACTTTTCATGCCTGACATGACAGACAGAAAATCTTTGAGCTCTAATTTTTCCTCTTGTGATTTGTGATTGTGAAAAAAGTTTTAGACCCCCAAATGACCGTCATAAAGTGTGTCAGATACATATTTCTTGTACCTATATTTCACTTAATGGGAAAGACATCAAAGCCTAATTTGATTTAATGGCTGTCAACGCTCCATGACGTACCTGTACCAGTCATATAATTCAATCTTGGTTGCCAGATCCTCTAGAGAAATGCTGAGATCATTCCAAAAAGGAATGTCGGTCATCTGACGGACCAGCTCTCCCCGCTGATCTTGCAGTTTCTGTATGATGGACAGATAGTCTGTGTGTTTTGCATAATGGTCCTTCAGTAGCCGGAGGTTCTCATCCACAGTCTCGCTCTGAGCTGACGTACTCTCTGATACCTACACACACAAATATGCTTTATAAGCTTATTTTCTCATGAGTAACAGATCATAGAATAGAACACCTGAGAGTGTTTGAAGTTTTCTGTAGACTGAACATCTAGACCTGTGGTTCTCAACTGAAGGACTGCGACCCAAAACTGGGTTGCATGTCTCTTCTGACAGGTTTGTGGTCTTGTGGACAACAGGGCAAAACAATGCTTAAATCAAATAATAAATTGCAACCAAGCATATTATCATATAGTTATAGGATAGAACAGCAAAATAAATAAAAAAGGAGAAGAAAACACTTTCAATACGACTGTGCACCCAATCCAATTCTACGGATTTTTACGCAAATGTACTGTATGCCACTTGATAGAAGCAAGGCAAATTATGCAGACAAATAATGCAAGGATAATAACAAATTAATAATAAATATATCTTTATGAAATATTGGTTCAGTTGCAGCAAGGATAAACAAGGTTTGTGCTGACCACAATGCGTTTTGTGTGGTAAATTACTTGCTAATAAAATATAGTAAACAATAATAATACATTTTGATTAAAGGACATTTCTGTCGCAATCTCTTTTGCTCCATAAACTGTTATGGTACCATTTTGGGGTTGTCACTTGATGTCCAATATAAAATCTAGGTCCTGAAGCGAAACCAGTTGAGGACCACTGATCTAGATAATTAAAAGTGTTTTTTGGAGGGATAAAGAGAGCTGTGCTGTCATGCTGATGCCAATGCAAGAATAAGTGCCTCACCAGTCGTTGCACTCCTGCCACTGTGCGGTTGGCATGACGGAGGGCGTATGTGAGCCGATTAACCCCATCGCAGGTCTCACCGTTCCCGTAGAAACCAACAGCAATGCCGGCGCTGTGAAGAGACAAAGAGAGAGCAGGCGTGAGAAAGAGGGGAAAAGGACAGAGAGATGGGGGCCTTTAGCATAGCCGTGGGACAGTAATGAGTTGAGGACACAGTGGAGACTACAAAGAAAATTCTTGGATATAAACACAGACTCCTGACAATGAGAACAGAGCACACATAAAAAACATAAAACATAAAAAGCAGCAATAATTGGTAATCAAGCAGTTTGGAAAAGTGCAGAAAATGACCAAAAATCATTTGTTGTTGTTGACAAAGAATGTGTGTTCTATTTTGGAGCAAATTCATCTATTAATTGGCTAACCAAATTAGGCAGATGCTAATATGGACTGGGTGCGTGAAATGTCTACATTGTCAAAAGCATCAAAAAAAGGTTGCAAACTGAAAATATATACAGAACCAGTTCCATTTTTTGAAAAATACAGCAACCAAATGATTTATGACTTTCGGTTCCGTTACTGGTTCTTGAATGTGCATTCCTCCTCTGATACGGGAGGAACACCAAGCTTAGACACTCTGACAATATTTCCTGCTATTATTCAGATGCAGCGATGCCCCCCTACTGAATGAACAGTGAGAAACATACAGTGTGACCCATGCTGCCTGATTTCCAAACTAATGACTCATAAGAATCGATTCTTTTGAATCTACAGCACGCAACAAACAGTGTGACCAGTGTAGTCCGATTCTGGAATGAATTACTCCTCTGAGCCTATGTTTTTGAGTCTACAGCATGAAACGCACAGTGTGAACAAAGTAGCCAGATTTCCAAATGTATGTCCCTTAAGAATCAAGTTTTTTTAAACCTACAGCGGAAAACATAGAGTCAAGCACTGTAGTCAAATTCCTGAACTAATGACTCTTACGAGTCAATTTTCTAATCTACAACACAAAACATACAGTGCGACCTGTGCAATTCCATTCCCGTACGAATTACTGTTATGAGTCATTTAAAAAAATCTACAGAAGAAACATACGTCGAAAAATGTACTGAAACATAAGTAATTTATTTCGTCATGTCCAACTTGAAATTAACCAAGAATTGTTACGTGAAGTTTAGGCAAGTGATAATTAAATTTGAGTAATTACTGGATGGTTGATAATATCATTGTGTAGTTAAAGAAACACATTAAAAGTTTTGTTATAATCAGTGTTTGCTTTTTTTTATATATTTTTTTTAAATATATTTTATAAATAAATATAACTTTTTAAAAGAAACTGACATTAACAGGCTGCTGAAGGCAATAATACATTAGACAATTGAAGTTTTTTATTTCCAAATATTTACTCCTCAAAAGTACTAAAATAATAATTAAATGGAGCTGTTAAGGAACCAGAATCATTAGGAATCTGAACCGAGAATGTTTTATTATTAATGATTCCCATGCATAAACATCTAAGCATGGGAAAAAAAGAAAAGAAAAACACAAGGCTACATGAAATAATTGAGAGCATGACACCAACATTACATTTATTACATTTATGAATTTGGTAGACCCTTTTTATCCAAAGCGACTTACACAATTAAGAGGCATTTAGAAATTAAACACTTAATATTTGTGTATATTGTTGGGCCTATGCAGTTCATGTTAATATGGATATATTTAAATGTTTTTTTATTTGTTTAAATTTGTTTACCTTTGTGTGATAAACAATTTTAGCACTATGTTGGTTCGCCTCTTGCGTTCAATGTAACATCTGGGTCTTGAAGCAAAAGCTAAGAAAGTTAAGAGGCACTGAGCTAAATCACTCCTCACTAACTTATTTGTATAGCTACTAATCAAAATGCTTTTTGTGGCCTCAAAGGGGCTCTATTCCATTTCCGCAAGTGTGCACACACTGGTGTGGGAACAAAAAAAACCCCATAGTGGTCAGATGATCGATAGCACAGTGAAACCCAACACACCACTCTCTCAGTCTGTTTGGCGACTAGAACAGCGATGGGAGGACAGAGATTAAAATGAATCGATATTGCTAATAGCTTTGACTGACCTGCCTTAAAATCAGGTCAAAATATATTCTGCCCCACAAACCCATTGAGAGCATTCACCGCAGTGCATTCCCCACAGTGAACCACCTACAGGTTTTGTACTGGAGATATAGATGATAGGGACAGATGTGTCAAAGACCAGCATGCGTCAAACCCCTTCACAACTTCTTGCCTCACCACCAGGTGGCGCAACAACACAACATGCCAATGGGGCTTTCAATCCCACCACTCATTCCCATTCTCCACCCTCTCTCTCTCCCTCAAATATGTCACCCAACTCCATTGCAGGCGTCTGCGGCTAAACAAAGAGACATTCACCATAGGACAGACCCCGCAGCTCTCAGCTAGAGTACATGCATTCAAGAAGCATTCAATGAACTGACCAGCCCGATCGTTTGCATTGCGAAACCCCACAGCTCAGTCCAACGTCTAAATATTATGATTTCACAATAATGTGGCGATGTCTAAGGACCCATTGTCACTGGGACACTTGAAGCCCTTTACAGGAAGGCTTTCACTTGAGTTGAATTAGCTTAAATGACAGTCTCAAATAAGCCCTAAACCAAGTCTAATATTTTTTTAACAAGCTGTTAGTTGGGATAATCTAATGCATGGTACATTTATTCTATGCAAGTTCCATGCACTGTGGTGTTCAATGCGTGCTGCAGCAAGATCGTGCAGATCAGGAAGCAGATGTCACCTCGCCGTCCCCTGTGGCTGAGGTCACATGACCCATTATAGTGGTCTCAAAGGAGTTCACAGCATTTCAGCTACACTGCAGATCTGGTGGAAAGGATTCTACCACATATAGTAAATACACCAATCTCTCACAGCAGGACATGAACAGAATGAGTGATATGCACAGAATGTCTTTTCTCAAATTGTTTGCACATTGTCCGTTTGCACTATACAAACTGATCATGAACGTGAAGGCATTGTATAGCAGAACTATACAATGACTTCACCTTAAAATAATGTGTTCATAAGAAGCAAAGTTTCTATAAAAACTAAAATTAGTAGCACAGACACTATAATATTAATTTCCAGGGTTACTTTTCCTGTTCTGTGCTGAGTTTCACTTTCAATGCAAGTTTAATTTTGAAACACCATTAAAATGCCAGCCAAATTTCATCTTCCAGCTGAAAAAAAAAAAGCAATTGGATAATATCATGGTATGTTTATAAGGGTTGATCAAACAAGCCTTGTTGGTAAAAGTCTATAAATCTTGAAGAAAACAAAGGGGCAGATTTGATCAAGCTGATCCATCAATTTGTAAAGAGATAATAGTTACTCAAATCTTACGGTCAACTCCCATCTCTCAAAGGTGCTTTCACTTGGTGTTGTGTGACCACAAGAAAGATAAATGGTTCTCCAGCTGTGTGCTGTTATCACTGCCATCTTTATGAATCAAAGCTCCATCTGTTAGCCTGTCTCTCTGAGCCACTGCTGTCTAATACATCAGCACATTGATTAAGGTCTTTACAGGCACATGTGAACCAAACACTAACTGTGGATGAATAAATAACTAAAATATGCCTCATGACTCATGCAAATCAATGTCATAGTCCCTGTAGTTGAGAGGCAGAATTTGGTTGCATAACATACAGCAGTAGTAAAGACCTGTGATTGCTGATCAATGTGAATGGGGTTAAATGCTCCTTAGAGAATAACACTCCATTGACAAATCGCACTGAGCACTTTAGCAGAGCCATCTCATCATTAATCATGCTCACCAGGTTCTACTTATCCCCTTAAAGCACAGCATCCTGACCGTAGTGTCCACTGCTGTGGTGTGAGCTTAGATGGCCAGGCTTTTTCAATGAATTCTCTATTGATGATGAGCAACAAGCTCATGTGTGAGACTGTGGATTCTGAGAGTGGAGTGAGCAGTGAGAGCATCAAAAAGTTAATTTCACCAGCAAAAAATGCTGGACGGAAGCATATCACTGTGAGCCTAAGGCCACGATGACTGTTATAAGCTCATAGTGCTGGATGTGGTGAATTCAGTGCTTTCAACACATTACTTCAATTAGTTGAAATTTCAAATGTAATTTGCATGCTTTTATTTTGGTTGTGCTTTAGCTGGGTTAACAAAAAAAGTATTCAATTAATACCATAGGTATAACTTCAGCAATCGAAAATAAAGTTAGCATCTTTCCAAATGCATCCATATTTATACTTGATAATGTTATTGACTGTGTACTGAAAGCACAGACAATAAACATTCGCTGTGT
The DNA here is from genome assembly GCF_025860055.1 of Xyrauchen texanus. NCBI lineage: Eukaryota > Metazoa > Chordata > Actinopteri > Cypriniformes > Catostomidae > Xyrauchen > Xyrauchen texanus. The sequence continues at coordinate 17,502,687 of NC_068283.1, read as the reverse complement.
ATTTCAGACCGATCTCAGCAGAACAGCATGCAGTGCCAGTGGACAGTGTCAGTGGGGATTTGGTTAAGTGGAGAGTCACATGGTCATAGTGAGATGGATTTGGTTCTTTAATGGTCCTCTGATCTATTCCCCTTTCACAAAGCATGCAAGGGGTGAGCACCTCTCTCTTCAAAGTGCAGAGAAGACCTTTGATTAAACTGCTGTTGTACTGCTAAACAGGAAACTAACACAGAATACCTTCTGAAGATGGCCACTTTGAAGCAATCTTATCTGTTCCAGCTGTTAAACTACAACATTTGTAGCTTGGATTTCACGCAAAATTACTACTCTTGATAAGCCAATGGCGATAATTTTATATTCGCCAAATATTGGTCGATTACACTCACAGAGCACATTATTAGGAACACTATGGTCCTAATAAAGTGCCCGTCTTTTACTGTTGTAGCCCATTCTCCTCAAGGTTCGCCATGTTGTGCATTATGAGATGCAATACTTCTCACTACATTTATACAGAGGTGTTATCTGAGATACCATATCCTATCTGTCAGCTCGAACCAGTCTGGACATTCACCGTTGACCACTCTCATCAAAACGTTTCCATCTGCAGAACTGCCGCTCACTGGATGTTTTTTGTTTTTGGCACCATTCTGAGTAAACCCTAGAGACTGTTGTGTGGAGATCAGCAGTTACAGAAATACTCAAACCAGCCCATCTGGCACCAACAATTGTAACACAGTTGAAATCACGGAGATCATATCTTTTCCCCATTCTGATAGTTGATGTGAACATTAACTGAAGCTTCTGACCTGTATCTGCATGATTTTATGCACTGCAGCCACACATTTTGGTTGATTAGATAATCACATGAGGTGTACAGGTGTTCCTAATAAATTGCTTGGTGAGTATATATCTGTGCATCACTCATTTTAATACAGATCAATTTGTCCAACTGATCTTTTAGGGTTCAGTTAAAAGAATAATTTCTGTTTTACAATGATGTAATCAAATGTAAATGTATATATTTTATAATGGAGGTAGGATAGCTGGACAGATTTATCAAATTGATGATGTAAATGTTTGAAAGTTAGTAGCTCATATATTCCTGTCTCAGGCCAAAATAAAAAAATTCCCCAATGAACTGCAGAAATGCAGACTGATGCCAACAGTGCCTTTGAAGTGGCTTCAATGTCAAGACATGAGCTCATTACCATAAACACTGTAAAGGTTTCAGAGACTAGCTCTGGATTTCCATAATCTTCACTTATGCAGTGCCTGAAGCTGCAGACATCTGAAGTCCAAGTGTGCAACTTTAGCAGCTGTGCAATTGCAATGCGTCCTTCAGGCTGCTTTACAGCAAATACATTAGGCTAATACTTTTTGACAGAGGTGTGGATCCATTTTTAATAATAATAATAAAGCATTTTTTATAAATAGCAATTTAGAATTGTTGTAGCAAACTAGCATTCAGGTCTGACATTCTGGTATGGAACGCCCACTTGTCACGATCAAATAAATTCTTGATTGACAAAATCTACCCTACTGTACATGTTTTTGCAATGAATAAATATCCTGTTTCACAGAGATTTACATCATTTAACAGAATCAGAACGGGTTGCCAATGGGGATTCATGATGACTTCGGTAGAGGTAGAGGAATCTGCAGTAACGTAACTTAGATTCAGTTGTTTACAAATCACTTGTCGGCCTCTTCATGAATGATTGATTCAGGACAGAAGGCTGCATGTCTTAACCATGCTCCATTTTGTCAAACATTCTTGTACATTCTGGTTTCTATTTGAGCACTTGTGTGTTCCTTCAAATGCATTCACTGAGACCTCTTATAAAGCTCTCAAATATACTTTCCTTCATTAGCAGTACACAGGATATTTCCACACAATTTTCGTCCAAGAAATACAAAGATTGTACAACCTTATAATACTATTTCAGTGGAACAGAAGTTGAAAGCATATTACATTTAATCCTAAATCCGCTGGCATAAGTTAACCTTCTCAGGTTCAGATGGCAGATGCTAAACATTACAAGAGTTTCTTGCTAAAATGTCCATGTTGACCATCTAGATCCACAGGAAGACTGTCCACTGGATGACTGCCATGAGCTCATTTCCTCCTCATTCATAAGAGTAGGAATTTGCAGACTTTCGGATTTTCAATGCTGATTTTGGGGGGAAATCCGGCCACGTTCACACAGCAGACGTTTGGGAGTGACAACCGCATTTAAATGTTTCAAAATCTACGAATGAATCAAGACACAGTTTTTCATGTTTCTGTGATTTTATAGCACTAACAGTTAATTTTTCTGCTCTGTACACACTATGTGGATTTAATTAAAATGCAGTTGTCACTACCTGAATTTTTTGGGAGTGAATTTGGTTGTAGTATATGGTTGCAGTGTGTATGCAGTCTCTACAGAGTTTTGCAGCAAAAAGACTAAACAAAAAAAATATACAAAATGGAGGAAACTTGTTAAATGGACCCAAGATTGGTTCACTCTTATTGGTAGCTGAAGTCAGTATTAAATAAGCCAAAATATCCAATAAACGTATTTATATGATATAGACTTATATGAATGGCGACTTTAACAAGATATATTTGTTTTGTTCTTTTCAAGTGGTCCACATCTATTCTATCAGTGTAAACAAGCTGCAAACAAGAGGCAAATCTGGCAATCAATCATGTATCAACTTGCACTTCTACTTAACTAACTCATGATGACTCTTACTGTAAAACAACTCACCATAATCACACATTTCTCACAATAAAGCAAGGTTTCTTCCCAAACATAAGTGTATCATTTTCCATTTCAGCAAGAATTAAGCCAATATGACATACTGACAGGCAGGGTTGAGGAGTAACGAATTACATGTAATGGGAATAAGTATTTAAAATACAAAATATAAGTAACTGTATATACATTGGTAATTAGAATACCGTTAGATTCAAAAAGTATTTTGATTACTGAAGAGATTACTTGCATTTAATTGTCATTTGTTTCATTTAATATTTAGTCCTTTCAGCTGGAAAACATTAATACATATAAATGATGCGATCTAAAGTGCATTTGAACAGCGGTGAAACACTTTCTTATGATGTGTTACATTCATACGAGCAGACAAAGAAGTTTGAAGTATGTTTGGAGCAGAAGAAATAGAAATAATCCTTGTGTAAATTGTCAGCTTTACACTAAGATGAAATGCTATTTCTAGCCATTTTACCTGCACATGTTACCAGACACAATCATATTTTTTTAATCAAGAAAATACACGTTGGATTATAATTAATTTTTTCTAGTAAGAACTTTGATATTAGGGCAAAAATCATATTCTTGATAATAATTTTTGTATTGTTTTCCTGTAAAAAAATTAAAAATCCTTAAAACAAGCTAAATTAGATTAATCTTGTTTTAGAAACAACACTGCTATTTATGTATATTTATGTTTTTTAGAGAATGTATTTTTAACATGTGTATTTTATCTTACTGTACTGGCAGAGTTTCTAGAGTCAACAGAAGTGAAAAAAATCTACCAGTGCTGAAGTAGTAATCCAAAGTATTTAGAATACGTTACAAATGACATTTTACTGCATTTATAATAAATTGACCTTAAAGTGGAACTTTGAGACAATCTTGAGCATTATATTAGGACTTAAGTTCTAAGTCTAAGGAACAAGAATGTGCTAAATGTTGTATAACCAAAATGCGTTGTGTGCCATGACACAAAGATGGCCGTCTTGTTTAAACCAAGTAAAATAAAAATAAAAAACTGGTGGTTTTGCAAAACCAATACACAGAGGTAATCACTCAAAATTTGTCTGGAAAATTACAAATGGTCAAGCAACCAACTTTACAATTATGGAATACTTGAAAAGGAATGACCCTGAGTGCAGTACATTTTGAGAATATTATAATCACATTATGAGAAATCCTGAGTCATGTTCATCGCAGGTGTGATGATTACTAATGCTGTTTGTGTTGGAAATGGGTTCATCTTCCTCCCTGTGAGCAGAATCGGTAGGGAGTCTTCGAGCATGGTGTAGAAAGTGTTCTCCATATCTTTCCTTCTCCACAGGACCAGATGTGCATTAGTAGACTTTCACGGAGGGAAAGATGCTTGCAATGTGCAAACTCACAGCAGAGAGAGAGAGACGGGAGTAAGTCATATAGAAAGAGACTGGAAGTGTGAGAGAGACTCAAAGAAAAAATTAGAGGACGTGTGAGACAAACTCTCACCATGGACTCGTATTCATGACATAAGAATGCCCACGTGAAATCTGCACACCCTTTTCACATTTTCTGACTTAACTGTGGAGTAAAGTCTGTAGTTCTGCAGAATGGATTTTTAAAATGGCAAAATATGTTCATACAGCTAAGAGTATTCTATTTGTAGCTACAACCAAATATGTAATAACGAACAAGCAAAGGGTGAGAAATCTTTATAACATCTTGAATAATGGCCATTTCAATTCTATGCATGCTATAATCCAGACTATGTTTATACAGCATTTGGCTAGTTTTTTTATGCATGCAGCTTTTATGGCCTCATATAAATTGAGACTACATGGAATATTTGTAGTTCAAAAAATGTATATATGTCACACTGCAGGACCACTTAAAATACACCAATTAAGGCACTAAAGGTGATAAAAAAATTATGGCTAAAAAGGCACCAAAATATATACTTTCCCTTATTTTTTCATATACATTTTAACATAAGTTGAGGTTCATTAAAAAAAGTCCTTGAGCAACGTTACACATGAACTTCCCAGGTGAAAATTTGTGCAGGTCCACACAGATGGATAAAAAGTGCTGATATTCCGCCATCGTACCACCCTGCCCTCCAATACAATTGCAAACAGCAATAAACAACATGTACTCCAAACCTTTATGACCTGTTGTCAATGTGAAGTTCCTCACATTCAGCATGAGTCAAGGCTTCTGAGCACTTTGATAACAAAAATTATTTTTGAAAGACAATGAAGAAACATGAAGTCACAATAGCAAACCTTTACTGTCCAGTGTGTAATGCAAAGATACTCTAAACTTCTCACCTGTCTTTCTTTTGAACAGCTCTACTATGAATATCTAAAAAGAACAAGAGTCCCACCAAAAGACACAGCAGGCGCTCTCTTATAACCAACAAGCTCCCTAAAGAGTGAGCACATGTTAACATGGACAAAAACATGTGGGCCGTTCATGATAATAGGGGGTCACAGTGAAAAAGGATGGGAGTCCTGTTGACGGTTAGGCTATAATGCCAGGAACCTCAAGTTAGGCACTGCTGGGAAAGGCGATGCCATGGCAACGTTTTTTTTTTTTTTGTGACAGGATGTTGCCCCAGACAATAGCTCAGCCTCAACTTTCCCACCAAATTCTTTTCTTTCGCATTGTCCTACCTCTTCGCTCTGAACATCACAACAAAAGCCAGCATTGCCAATTCAGTCCATTTATGAATCCTTCCAATGGTTTGTGCTCATGCAACTCTTATTTAAATTAGAGGAACTTTTAGAAATCTTGAATGAACTTTAGTGCACTTGAAAGAAAACAGAACAATGAACAATTCAGAAGAAAAAATAAAATAAGAGTGATATACCACAGAAACACTCTAGTGTTTAGTCTTGAGTAATGTCTTTTTCATGCACAAACCCATTTTAAACTGCAGTCCAGCACTTTGTCAAGTGACACACTTATGGTCAACGACACAGTCAATGTTTCTGCTCAGCACATTTAACTAACCACAGGGCTCCAGACTGCAACAAAATGGTCGCATTTTGTGACCGTTTTTCCTGCCAAGATAGAGGAAGATTGGCCAACACTGAAGTCGTACCAGTGCTACCGAAAACAAAACTTAGTCGCACTGGTACGACTTCAGTGTTGGCCAATCTTCCTCTATCTTTCGATCTCCGATTATGCGCTGCCGTTTTCTGTAAAGCAATATCAACCAGAAAGTGCATCACCCAGATCAATGGATAGAGCAGCGCGACCACAGAGCAGATGAGTTAACTTGAGTTCTCTTACGAGAGGTTCTCTCGTATTGCGTAAGCTAGCTTACGCTACAGGAAAGATTCATCTTTTCTGAGATATTGGAGCCAAAAAAATTATCCTTAATTTTGTATCATTTGTCAACGCAGTGCAGCAACTGCAGACCTTCAGCGGGCTAGCTAGCGAGCTCATTGGTTGCTCTGCGGCAACTGCTGCAGCCTATAGACGAACTTGGCCGAACTCGCGTCCAATGAGAGGCGTCCGCGCGCTTACTGCATCAAAGCCCGCCAAAATGGGCGTGGCTAGAGTGCATATAAGCGTAGTTCATAGGCTGGAACCCTGATTTTCATCTCTTCAGCGAAGCTCTTCGCATCTCTGAACTGGAAGCCGCGTCACCGTTCGAGGGGCATCTAGCAAGCTTGGACAGCGCTCGAAGAAGCCGGCCGTCTCCGCCACCTTCAGCCATCCTGCGAGCTACGCCATCCGGCAACGTATCCTTTTTTACAGCAAGCTAGTTCTTAACGAACTTCACAAAAGAGTAACGAGCGTCTTTTTTAAGATGCCTCGCACCATTTGCGCTTCATGCCGCGCCCCTCTCAGCGCCGGAGACCGCCACATCATCTGCGCTCTCTGCCTGGGACTGGGGCATGCAGAGCTCGCCCTCGCAGAAGTCTGACTTCTCAGTGTCAACATGGCGGCCGCCCTCGATCGCGCTCAGACAGCCGCCGCAGACCGCCATCTTGTAAAGAGCAAACATGCCTTATGTGTAGAAAATGTGCCCACAATCCAGCGTTCACCCCTACACACAAGCATTACACTTCCCGTGTTCCTATCAGAGCCCACTCACATAAAGCGAACACAGCCCGCTCAAGTGTTAGAGTCAATAAACGCGCCCACGAATCCGTGCGCGTGCCCCTTCTCTGGCCGCTCTGTCACACGACCAGCCTTATGTGTAGAAAATGTGCCCACAATCCAGTGTTCACCTCTACACACAAGCATTACACTTCCCGTGTCCCGATCAGAGCCCACTCACATAAAGCAGACACAGCCCGCTCGAGTGTTAGAGTCAATTAACGCGCTCACGAATACGTGCGCGCGCCCATTCTCTGCCCGCTCTGTCACACGGCCAGCAAACACTTCTCTGTATGTAAGTCCCGTGCCCGTGACTATGCTCGCGCATCACTTAACAGATGTGACTCTTTCCCCATTCACCTCAATCGGGAAGTCACTCACAGAACAGCCTGTCCCTGCTGTCTGCGAGCAGTCATGCATAAGCACAGTAAGCGCGCTCACACATTCTGTTCAGCGCGCTGTGTGCAGCAATCAGGGCGATTTGGCCATTCACCCTCTAGCGTTACGCTTCAAAGCGTGGGAAGCTATCCCAGGGATATCCAAATGGGTGTTAAGCACAATAAAACAGGGCTATTTGCTACAGTTTGATCGCCACCCTCCCCGCTTCAGAGCGCGGCTCGAAACTATTGTGAACACGGAAGCAGCCTGCATGCTTCGTTCAGAAATAGCAAACCTTCTGTGCAAAAGGGCCATAGAGAAAGTGCTGCCTTCGCTGAGTGAGTCGGGGTTTTACAGCCGTTATTTTCTTGTTCCCAAGAAAGACGGCGGCCTCAGACCAATATTAGATCTCAAGGGTTTGAACAAGGTGCTTGCAAAAAGACCGTTCAAAATGCTTACAATCAGGAAACTCCTCACGCATACGCGCCAGGGGGACTGGTTTATCTCTCTCGATTTGAAAGATGCCTACTTTCAGATTCAGATAAATCCCCGTCACAGGCCATTCTTGAGATTTGCCTTCGACGGCCAGTTTTATCAATGCACCTTACTTCCGTTCGGCCTGTCTTTAGCACCCCATACTTTCACGAAGTGCATGGATGCGGCGCTCGCACCCCTGCGAAGTCAGGGCTTGCGAATTCTGAACTATTTGGACGACTGGCTGATTATGGCACAGTCACATACGGAGCTTCTGTCTCACAGAACAGTTCTCCTCAGCCATCTGAACAGTTTGGGTCTTGCAGTCAATTGGACCAAGAGCTCACTACAGCCCAGTCAGGCAATTTCCTTCCTTGGAATAGAACTAGACTCCGTGGCAATGACAGCTCGCTTATCTACACAGCGCGCGCGCCGTGTTCAGCGACTAGCCGCGTCCTTTCAGATGAATAGCCTCACGCCTCTGAAAAAATTTCAGAGAGTGCTAGGTTACATGGCCTCAGCCGCAGCAGTACTTCAGCTGGGTTTACTGCGCATGCGCCCGCTTCAGCATTGGCTAAACACCCGCGCGTCTCGCCGGGCTTGGCCCACAGGCCGCCAGCCGATCAAGGTGACTCAGACCTGTATTTCAGCTCTGCAGCCCTGGACAGTGGCCGAATGGTATCAGCAGGGAGTGACGATGGGAGCTGTATCTCGCAGAAAAGTCATCTCGACAGACGCGTCCAACACGGGTTGGGGCGCGGTCTGCGAGGGCTCTCCGGTTTTTGGCCTATGGTCAGTTCAGGAAAAGCTCCTTCACAAAAATTGTCTGGAAATGATAGCGGTCGAGTACGCACTTGTGTGCTTTCTCCCGGTCATTCAGGGTCACCACGTCCTGGTCCGTTCGCACAACAGATCTGTGGTATCCTACCTAAACCGTCAGGGCGGTGTCAGATCCAGGAACCTCTTCCATCTGACGAAACGCATACCGAGTTGGTCCCAGTGCCACCTGCGCTCGTTGAGGGCGACGCACGTGCCAGGCCACCTGAATGACGGCCCAGACAGACTGTCCAGAGACAATATTCCTCCAGGGGAATGGTCCCTGTACACTCAAACAGTCCAGAAGTTATGGCGCATATTCGGCAGAGCAGATATAGACCTCTTTGCGTCAGAAGAGAACTCTCACTGCCCAATATTTTTCTCGAAATGCGAGGACGCGCTGGCCCAGGACTGGCCCAACCGCCCGCTTTACGCCTTCCCTCCCGTCTCGCTATTGCCACAGGTAATGCAGAGGATCAGGGAAACGCGTCACTCGGTGCTCCTCATAGCCCCGCGTTGGGAGAATCAGACATGGTTCCCGGAGCTTACGCAGCTGTCACTGACAGCGCCGTGGCCGATCCCAGTGAGAGCAGATCTCCTCTCTCAAGCTCGCGGCACGATCTGGCATCCCCACCCAGAGCGCTGGGCGCTGCACGCGTGGGTGATCAACGACTACCCGTCGCTCTGCCAGAAGGGGTAATAAACACCATCATACACGCTAGAGCCCCTTCCACGAGAAGACTCTATGCGTCAAAATGGTCTGTGTTTTCAAAATGGTGCACCGACAGAGACCTGGACCCACGGACATGTGGGGTGTTGTCGCTGCTCGTGTTTTTACAAGAGCTGCTGGATAAGGGCAGATCCCCATCCACGCTCAAAGTGTATGTGGCGGCCGTCGCGGCATTCGCTGAACCTCTGCACGGCCAGTCACTGGGAAAAAATGAGCTGGTCATCCGCTTCCTCAAGGGAGCTAGAAGGATGAACCCCCCGCGCCCCCCATCGGTTTCTATCTGGGATCTTTCTATAGTCTCGAAACTATGAAAGCCCCCCCTTTCGAACCGCTTCAATCCGTGGATTTGAAATACCTTTCACTCAAAACCGTTTTTCTGACTGCCCTGTCATCAGTCAAACGTGTGGGAGACCTTCACGCGCTGTCTGTCAGCGCTGCGTGTCTTGAGTTCGGACCAAGTGACTCCAAGGTCATTTTAAAGCCTAGACACGGCTATGTTCCCAAGGTGATCGGTACTCCTTTCAGAGCACAGGTCATTTCCATATCGGAGCTGCCAGCATCCGATAGCGAACGCGACGCCAATCTCCTTTGCCCAGTCAGAGCACTGAGATTGTATACTGCGCGCTCCGCCTCTTTCAGACGCTCTGAGCAGCTTTTCGTTTCGTTCGGAGGGCGCACCAAAGGTCTCGCCGCCTCGAAACAGACACTGTCTAGATGGATAATGGACGCTATTGCTGCCGCATACGCGTCAAAAGACCTGCCATGCCCGTTGGGCATTAGGGCTCACTCAACTAGAGGCATGGCCTCATCGTGGGCATGGTCCAGCGGGATTTCCATTCACGACATATGTGTGGCTGCGGGCTGGGCTTCCCCCTCCACCTTTGTCAGATTTTACAATCTGGAAGTGCCCGCCCTGCAGGCAAAACTACTAGCGGTTTAATACGCTACAGCTCCCCTGGTGAGCTGCGCTGATGGGACTCATTCCACACAGACCGGCACCGCCGATCTGTCGTTCCCTTCCCACTATGTGCTTATGTATTACACACACTGGCCCGCACTCTTGCCGGCCAAATATTATTTCCCCACTCACAAGGGCTCTCCCAGGTCCCCCCACCCCCGGGGCTCATGCAGTGGATGCTTGGCGCGCACGGCGTTGACAATGGGTTCCCGTAGCGTAAGCTAGCTTACGCAATACGAGAGAACCTCTCGTAAGAGAACGAATCGGTTACCTAACGTAACCTCGATTCTCTCTAGATGAGGGAACGAGTATTGCGTAGCCGGCCGTGCTCGCGCCACGAGCGACTTTCACTTCAGTCAATGAAAACCAGGGTTCCAACCTACGAACTACGCTTATATGCACTCTAGCCACGCCCATTTTGGCGGGCTTTGATGCAGTAAGTGTGCGGACGCCTCTCATTGGACGCGAGTTCGCCCAAGTTCGTCTATAGGCTGCAGCAGTTGCCGCAGAGCAACCAATGAGCTCGCTAGCCCGCTCAAGGTCTGCAGTTGCTGCACTGCGTTGACAAATGATACAAAATTAAGGATAATTTTTTGGCTTCAATATCTCAGAAAAGATGAATCTTTCCCGTAGCGTAAGCTAGCTTACGCAATACTTGTTCCCTCATCTAGCGAGAACCGAGGTTACGTTAGGTAACCGATTCATTCTCAACCATGGCATATTTTTGCTTGTGTACTGAAAGCAATGATAGACTATACAAACTCACTTTACATATTACAAACACTCCCCCAAACGGTAATAGTACTTTATGTGGGCATTATAATGTGATTGGAATTTGAAGTGTACAATAATCACAGCTAAAATAACCATGGTTAGATCAAATAACAAATCAGACGATTATTGCGACAGGCCTATCTAGGATAACCCTTTCATTAGCCTTTGACACCTCTTATGAGTTAAAGTAATCTCACCTGGGATTATAGGGGGAATTAAACCACAGCCTGCAGCCAGCAGTGGCAGAGATGTTAAAACAACACACCATAACCTAGGGACATCTCTAAATGAACTACAGAGAGATTAGTGCAGAAAAAAGTTCCCTTCCAGAAATTAAACCCCGCAGCCTTTCATACAATGCACCACTACTTCCTTCACACTCCATTAAGCAGAATGGGTTTTGCTAGCTGAGATACACTTGATAAAAGCATCTCAAAGAAGAGCGAGCTATGGGACAGTTAGACATCATTGGGGAACAGATCTCAAACAAGTAACTGCGTGTGTCAATCTCAGCCTGAGATACCGATAAAGCCGTTACCAGACAAAAATGTGAAGGTGTCAAAACAGGAGACCACACCCACTTGCAAGAGTTAGAAGGACAAGTCTAGACTCACCTGCAGACGAGGGTGGCAATGATGACGCACCAGGCAGTGCAGCAGCAGTCTGCATTGGGCTGCTCTTCGCTCTTCTTGCGGCGGCAGCACAGCCAGCACGAGTAGAAGAGGAGGAAGAGGAGGTCCAGAGCCAAGCATGCCAAAGCTATGCCGCCCAGTAGCAGGATGGACTACAAGAGAGGACGTGAGAAAAGACCACAGGTCAATGAGTGCATTTACATTCAAAAGCAATACGCTTGGGATGAATATAAAAAATCTGCTTATTCAAGAAAACCGACAACGTAAGACAACCGTGTTTACATGAGATTTTAAATAAACCAATTATTCCCTGCTTTTAATGTAAAAATGTAAACAGGCATGCGCACAACACATTGCATAACTGGAAAGAATCATGTGTTTACATGCAGAGCAAAATTGGAGTAATGGGTAAATATGTATTTAGGATAATCGTTTTGTGCTTAACCCGTTTATTTCCACTATATGTTTTTTAAGCATTTACATAACCATATACATTGCTGCATTATTAAGCATAATCGGTTTAGGTACTTTCAAAAGAAAAATACAGCAATGCCCCAAACACATGCCAATGACTGAGTCCAGGATGTTTCGTTGGGCCGGTCTGGATGCTAAAAAAAACATGGCAATGTTCATAAAGTGTTGGCTCTGTGGTTCTGTATACAGTTTTCTGGGAAAGTTTTATATATAAATGTCCATCCACATTAAGCTGGAAAACAGGAAAATACTATTAACATCAAAAACATACAGAATACACATCATTGTATGGGGCCATCTTTTTTTTTTTTATAGGATTTTTTATAGAATATTATGAGCCAAATTCAAACAACTGTGTCACAGTATGTGTGCTAATCACTGGGTCCATGGCTCCAACAATTAATTGAACACAAAATTATACTACCCTTATGTTACACATTAGCTGTTGTTCCACCATGAGGCCAAAAGGTTCTTGTAAGATCTGGACTTGTTGACATGATTACAGTTACTTTTTCCACTGTGGTACTGTGGAATCAGGATTGGAACGGACTGACTGGGCAAATGACCAATAGTGAATGGCCATGTCACTGCAGGTGTTCCACCAGCACAGTTTAGTAGAAATTTGTAACCATAACATAATGAACCATGCTCAATTGGAAATGCTACTGGAACCATTACTCACCATGTTCAGAATGTTACGCCCAATAACAGAAAAGCAATATTTACAGAGCAATAACCATATGACAGCACATTTGAATTATTCATTTTGTTTCTCAACTCAAAATATCACAAGATTATTAGTGGTGACTGATCATTTCAGCTTTCTGACCTACTTCACCTTAGGTTTTATGATTCTTTGGTTTTTATAATAAAGACAAACCTAATAACAGACACCTCATAACTGTTCTTTTTAAAATTGTAAACTGTGAGTGGGCCGCTCTAAGCTGAATCTCCCACTGCTGCTCACATGTCAAATCACCTGCAGGGGAAGTTTGGTGTATAATGAGGTCAGAGCTATTCTCGGTTAAGACACACACTCTGACAATCTTGTTGTGACAACCACACAGGGATTAAGTACTTTAAGAGCATCAAATTCCTCAAAACTGAACCAGTTCTAGTGTCCCTGATTTCCAGGGGACAAGCTCAAATACAGAGGCCCATGATGGCCTGCGATTGACAAGTAAATCTCCATGGCCACACAGAACTTTCATGTAAGCATTTAAAAATCTCCCAAATTGCAAAGTTTCCATACGGCTTTCAACTTGTGCCAAGTTGTCTGTCAAGCTCAACATGTGATTGTAGGAGAGCTGGGAAAACCATTGTGTCAGTTCAAAAGAGCCAGAGTAGAAGTTTTGGCTCAACAAGTCAGACTGGAAGACCACGCAAGTCTTAAAAGCACATTTAGTAATGCTATATGGGCATTAGCTGTAGGATTACTAAAAACTGTATTTCACCAACAGCCACGTTGCCCAATTCTTTTAAGTCGGCATCACACTAGCCGATTTTTTAAATGATTTTCAGGTGTGCAGTTCATTAACAATCGCCAGATAGGCAGAGAGAAATTAAGCGTGCATTAGCATCTCTCAGTGGAAAGTCATTATTCACTTGAAACTGGGAATTCCCTACTGAGTTGAAGGGGAAGTATGTAACATTTTGATGTCAAAATACTTTTGACTATCCTAGTTTATTGTTCATTGACAACTAAAAGTAAGACATTTGTGGGTTTACCTCCCCCAAAAGTATAAACACTGAACCTCTCAGTCACTATAAAAACATAGATGTTTATATTTTGAAGGGCCCGCTCAGCCTCAAACATCTCTTTCTAGCTCAACATATAGTGTGAGTTTGGGGCATGGCTACTTGTGTCAGTTGGGAGAATATGAACAATCATGGCAGACATGTACAGAGAAAAAAATAAATTTAGCTTTGCCAAAATGTATTTTTTTCTCTGTACATGTCTGCCATGATTGTTCATATTCTCCCAACTGACACAAGTAGCCATGCCCCAAACTCACACTATATGTTGAGCTAGAAAGAGACTTTTTGGCAAAGACTTGCTAAAAGACACAGAGACAGAATGGAGTGAAACCAGAGTGAATTTTGGTGTCACATTTACAAGGAGGAGGACATTGAGGGTGTTTTTGAGGTTTGATGGAGACACAGAACTTGCTGAGTTGCTTTTCGACAGGTAAGCTACACTCAAATTAGCTCATTACTGTCAAGTTTCAGATAAATTCATAAGATGCTCTAAATATGTATTATTAAGCTTAATAATTACCAGAAGAACCATCCAACATCATTAATACATAATACATTCCTACATAATGGTTCCAGCAATGGAAAAGCACACCAAAACTGTTCTAAAAAAATTGTTCTATCGCCAAGGCGGGGTCATGTGTTCTCGTCAAGTGACCAATGAATTTCTTCTTTTACTGAAGAACTGACAAGTAGTCAAGCAGATTTGAATATTTTCATAGCACTCAACTGCATATCATCACAAACACTGATTGAAATCCATAGTGGTTCTGTCACCAAGCGTTTTTTTCTGCCCTTTTTTCCTTCACTAACATTACAGTAGACACCGGGACAAGGTGGTTTCAGTCCAATTGCAAACAAACTCTGGAGCGGTTAGCTTGTGGATAGACAAACAATATTCCTATAAAAACCATGAACATACCTGTTGGATATGCAAAGAAGAAATCTGTAGGTCAGCTCGTCACTGTGATTTATCATCCAATTCCGGATATAGCCTTTTGGCAACTATATTAGATGTTAAATAGTTTCAAGTTTAAAATGCAAGTTATTTAATAATTCCTAAGGTAATTTTAGCACAATCACATCTCTCATCAGGAACTATATGTGTGTGCATGAGAGGGGGAGGGAGGGAGGGAGGGAGGGAGAGACAGAGAGAGAGAGCTCCATGACAGTAAAGGTACTCTTCAATGCTGAAAAAAATGCAAAAGAAAATAATGACAGATAAAAATAACCACAATGGAAATTTTACAATTCTAGCCTAAAGTATATTTTGATTTTGATGTGAACGCTCAGCGTTTGCGTACAGCCTGTTATAGTGTACTTCATATGACTGTTCGTGCATACACAGGCGGTTGGTTGATTCTCGCCAAGACTGCTATGATAAACCGGACATAGTTTAGACCTATAAAGATGCCTATATATTCCTTCAAACTGGAGTTATAGAACTCCAAAAAAAGAGGTATCTCCTGACCTGCCCACACACGTGTTCTCACCTCCGTCTTCTGTTGTTTACTGCCGATTATATATTCTTCTAGCACTTCTTCATGACAACAATGGCTCACATGTGAGTGTTGCCACCTTGTGGACCCACTAATTTGTGCAAATAATTCCAGCCACATGTGCATTCTGTACGTTCAAATATGTGGGATTAGAAAAATCGGGCTGCACATGTTCAGTGCTTAAGCAATCTGCTGATGACGAGATGTATGTCACGTGGATGCTCAAAAGGGTTTCCCAAACACTCTTTGCATACTGCACACAAAAATGGCAAGTTGCTTGAGATTCTATAGAAGTTCTAATCTGAATATGCAACTTAAGTATCAGTAGGTTTGCAAGGTTATGTCAAAAATCATAACTGTTGACTATTGCCAATGATATTGTAATTGTGATTATTACTGTCGAATAAAAGATTAAATTACCATGACATCCCAAATTAGGCAATTGGGTGGTTCTTTGGAGTAACAGATTTCAATGGTGGATATTTAGTAAATGAAATGTATGTTATAAATGTAAATAAGTAGTAAATGTAGTAAAAATGTTTGTTAATGTCGGGCCTAATTAAAGTTTTTTTAAAGGGATATCTATGGTATAGACCAATTATATAAAGGTTCTTTCTGAACCACTGTTAAAACAAGTATTTACTTGATTCAATACGTCTGTGTGACATGAAACAGGTTGATAAATACACATCCCTACACATTTAACACACATAAAATCAAAAACTACCATCAGAGATGCAATACATTTTGATCTACATACAGTCAACAATATGACATACTTAATATTCAAACTTATTAACAGCCGATTTAAATTGATCGAGTTACTTGGTACTAGGGCTGGGCAATATGACTGTATATATCGTGGCAATGATAAAAAGTGTCAGTCGATAGAGATTTTGCTATATACTGTAGTGCACACTCACCTAAAGGATTATTAGGAACACCATACTAATACTGTGTTTGACCCCCTTTCGCCTTCAGAACTGCCTTAATTCTAAGTGGCATTGATTCAACAAGATGCTGAAAGCATTCTTTAGAAATGTTGGCCCATACTGATAGGATAGCATCTTGCAGTTGATGGAGATTTGTGGGATGCACATCCAGGGCACGAAGCTCCCGTTCCACCACATCCCAAAGATGCTCTATTGGGTTGAGATCTGGTGACTGTGGGGGCCATTTTAGTACAGTGAACTCATTGTCATGTTCAAGAAACCAATTTGAAATGATTCGAGCTTTGTGACATGGTGCATTATCCTGCTGGAAGTAGCCATCAGAGGATGGGTACATGGTGGCCATAAAGGGATGGACATGGTCAGAAACAATGCTCAGGCAGGCTGTGGCATTTAAATGATGCCCAATTGGCACTAAGGGGCCTAAAGTGTGCCAAGAAAACATCCCCCACACCATTACACCACCAACACCAGCCTGCACAGTGGTAACAAGGCATGATGGATCCATGTTCTCATTCTTTTTACGCCAAATTCTGACTCTACCATCTGAATGTCTCAACAGAAATCGAGACTCAGACCAGGCAACATTTTTCCAGTCTTCAACTGTCCAATTTTGGTGAGCTCTTGCAAATTGTAGCCTCTTTTTCCTATTTGTAGTGGAGATGAGTGGTACCCGGTGGGGTCTTCTGTTGTTGTAGCCCATCCGCCTCAAGGTTGTGCGTGTTGTGGCTTCACAAATGCTTTGCTGCATACCTCAGTTGTAACGAGTGGTTATTTCAGGCAAAGTTGCTCTTCTATCAGCTTGAATCAGTCGGCCCATTCTCCTCTGACCTCTAGCATCAACAAGGCATTTTCAGCCCATAGGACTGCCGCATACTGGATGTTTTTCCTTTTCACACCATTCTTTGTAAACCCTAGAAATGGTTGTGCGTGAAAATCCCAGTAACTGAGCAGATTGTGAAATACTCAGACCGGCCCGTCTGGCACCAACAACCATGCCACGCTCAAAATTGCTTAAATCACCTTTCTTTCCCATTCTGACATTCAGTTTGGAGTTCAGGAGATTGTCTTGACCAGGACCACACCCCTAAATGAATTGAAGCAACTGCCATGTGATTGGTTGATTAGATAATTGCATTAATGAGAAATTGAACAGGTGTTCCTAATAATCCTTTAGGTGAGTGTATCTCGCTATATGTAAATATCCATATGCACAGAACGTGCATATCTATCAGTGGGCACGCATCATGTGAGACTAAAACCAGAGATATTTTGCTATATTGTATTTATCGCGATATATAAATATCCATGTACGCAACACGAGCATATCTATCAGTGGGCACGCTTCACGTAAGACTGAATCCAGGCTCGAGCGGGGGAATTAATTGCAGCCAGTAAAATCTGTGCACGCTGGTTTAACAGCAGACTCGCTAAAGGAATTATGCAGATCAGGCAATGGTGCAAAAGCACACACAAACTCTTTGCTGATTATTTGCAATAATGATTTTGAGGGCTGATTCTGAGCGCTCTACAGCGAAGGATGCAGCAGTCCATCGTGAACTGAGACACTCTACCTAGACAGCATCACCGTGATCCAGACACCTGAATCATCTCTTTAACATGCCATGGTGCACTTGACTTAGCCGCACAAATGTACTTCATCATTTGATTAATTATTACTGATATGATCAATAGAAAAGTTAAGAAAATGAAGGGCAGCTTGTTGTTAAAACAGGTGCGACATCTGTGGTGTAGGTTCACAAAAGCAGACACTGATTCGAAAAATTTTATCTGCAAACTGTGTGACCCGACGATAATCACTAGTGGTAATATAAACAATCTGTTTTACCAACTTAAAATGAAGCACAATAAAGTATATTATGAAAGCCAAAACATGCGCTCTGCATTAATTCTGTCTTTTTTTTGTTTTTTGCAAGAAGTGTTTATAAATATATTTGAAATATATTTCTGTAAGAAGTGATATTTTTATTGCATATTTGTTTTCCTCTAAAATGATGTAATATTTTCTGCTTTGAAAAGATCTTGAGTATCTTAAAGAAAGTTTATAATAATATTGGACAACATGTCAGACTGAAATGTGGCATAACGTGAAACTGTGTATTATTCTAAGGTTGATTAACACAGTTTTTTTTATTTTAACTTTGACTGTCAAGTTGTAAATAAGGAGAAAATTATAACAGACAGTTAAGCTGAATTATTGAATCAATTTTAAAATCAAATTCACATTGGCCTACTTATTAAAATCCAGTTAAAATCCACGATCCTGGATCCGGGATTTAAAATTACGTCAGTAATAATGTACTTCAAATTTTAAATGTATGCGGAGGAGTTATGAGCTCATATCTGGTACCATTTGAAAGCTTAGAATGTCTACTTTCTTGAGATATGCATCACTTTGGCAATTGTTTTACACTAAGTAACTTATTTACAATAAATTACATAGTTCCAACCATCAAAAGTCGTGTCATAATTATGTGCGTTTTTGAATACATATAGGTCTCATATCGCTCAAATATGACGCACATGTACAAACCATGTATCAAATGAAAGCTCTCATTGCCAGTAAGAAGTTCCAATAAGTCTTTTTATTGAGGTATAATCACATATCTAATACACTTCGAATGAATCATGAGGTATACAATCAACATTTGTAAACATACAAGTGAAATTATTGAATATTTGCCGTGCTACTCGCACTAGACAGCACAGTTAGCCACAAATGCTACATAATCCTTTACCTTAGGTTATTCTCTGCAAAATGAGCCGTTTTTCAGTGTTTTCTGTGGTTGTGTGCCCAAGTAATCCCTCGATATGTCACACGAGTGCAGAAACACCACAAAGTAATGTTATATGATATTCAACAATCCAGGAAAATATGTAAACATCCGATCCGGATAAAGCATATATTGCCGTAAAGCTTAGACCCTCCGCTTTCCGGCAATGTCTCTCAAGATCAAATAGACCAATCAGGGGCTGTGATATTGCATCCTGACTGTGAAGTGATCACTAGGTAGGTTACGTGCGCAAAACACACCGACACGTCTCACCAGACACCTGAGCACATATTTACTACTTTCAACAGTGTTTTATGTAATGACAAAGGGTTTTCTGTAAAATTACACTGGGATTTTGCATTTATAGCACTGTATATAGGTATGGGGAGACTTTAGATTTGGGTAGGCGGAAAGTACACCAAAAAAAGGTAATATTCCTCCCTTCAGATACATTTAAATAGATATTAAATAAAACATGATACAGACAAAATTCCTTTTTCAGGTATTTGCTGACATCTAGTGGAAACAGCCAAAACTGTCTGCATGCTGCTATGGCAAACAGGGCTTGAGTTACATACACTTTCAAAAATGAATTTATATAAAAAAAATAAAAAAGCGCCTCTTTTTTTAAGAGAGTTATTACTGTTCAGACAACATATATTTAATTTTTTTTTTTTTTTTAGCAGTGTTTTATGCAACTTCAAAGGGCTTCCTGTAAAATGACACCAAAACTGTGTATTTAGGCCAAAGTCTGTGGGAATGGGAAGCTTTTTAATTTGGGTAGGCCAAATCCAGGCGGAAATCCCCAAAAATGGCAAGGATCTTAATGACCAAATTAACCTGTTATTTCATTTTAATAAATCATACACAGAAATCGTGCAATGAGACAAACTCTCCCATTACAATGACTGCTGTCACTCACTGCAGGTTTACACTGTTTGAGACCTGCAGTTCAGCACAAGCTCACTGACAATCCGCACAGAGTTCTCCACTCTTGAGAATGATCTTATTAAAAACAAAGCTATCTAATCAGCTTAAATCAATTATTTAAACCATGTCTATGCCTCATTTAGAACGGGAGCATTTAAGTTTTGTCATGTTGCTCATTTGCAGTGAATTTACCATCTACATTGCAAGTGAGCAGCGCAACATGTAGTGAATCCAAAATAATTCCAAAGTGCTTTTCAATTTTGTTCTACAGCTACTTTTCAAGTGTCAAGTGATGTTTCTTGTGTATTAATTTTCCTGTGCCACCACAAACAAAGGTGAAATGTAAAGCAAGAATCTGGGCATTAGACTGTTTAAAACTTGCGTATTACGATCTAATGTAAACGTCTGATTTACCATTGCAGTTTCTTTGCTCAATGGACATGTCGGTGATTGGTTACAATACTCAACAGCTACAAATACACATTGTAAATAGAAACCATAGACGCAACAGGAGCAGACTTAACTTGAACGCTGTAATTGTCATGTTTCACAATTACATAATCGTGGCAGCAGTAATCATTATTGGTTTTTCGATTAATTATGCAGCCCAGTGTGTCAGAGTGCACATTTTTAGCAGTCCATTGGGAAACGGAGTTGTGTTTAGATCCTAACTATGGTTGGCCATTTTACATGCAGGTCAGGGGTCTTTATGACAATATTACAAAAATCTGTCTTTCTGAGACTACCAAACCATTAGTTAAAATATTAACACAATTAAAACTGCAGTGACTCCAATAAAGGATAATGCAATGAAACAACTCAAGACATTTAGTGGAGATTTCTTATAGAAGTGTTTTACATTTCAAATGATCTGCAGTTCCTTTCCTGTGGTGGCATTCAATTTTGTGGATGTCTATTATTTAATTCCTGATTTACATTTCTGTATGATAGAGAATAATTGGAAATCAATTTCAATAAGCAAAACAATTCAGTCCCTGTGGGCAAATGCTAAACAGTGTTCTAATATTAGAAACACGATTTAGCTGTACGGACTGTGAAAAAAATTCAATAACAAAAGCACAATGTCCACTATTCACAGTGGCACATCAAGAGAAAAGGATCTTTTGTGAGTTCTTCGGAATCTTTCTCTGTGTTCACATCTTTGCAAAATGACATTGAACAAAAATAACAGAATGTTGACTGGGATGCTGGATAGTGAATTGCATTTAAAGCACTAGACAAACACTAATCTCACTGGAAAATGTTAAGTCGTAACTAAGCTTAATTTACATTTTCTTTGGAGAAGATTAGGCAAGGTCAGCATGTGACGATTCAGTCTTCTACTGGTCACATGTCTTCTCGTCATCTGGATTCACAGGTCAGAGTTCACCTACAGTGAACTTTAGTTCGGGGCGAATGTCTAATTTCCTTGAATGAGCTTGTATTTACAGTCTCCTACGTTCAGAAGTGTTTGAATGGGAGTGAATAATGCGCAATGTCTAGTGTGACCACACCTCAAAAGATGATGCTTGGGAGTAAACCAACAGCCTTGTTTTAGGGATAAAACAATATACAAATGTTTACTGGTCACTAAGATAATCAAAACAGAAACATTTTCGGCACATAGGCCAAGAGAATAGTAGTATAACAGTCTTCGAAAGTAGTCAATTAATTATTTTAAAACAATTGTTCTCAATAATTCAACTGATTCACAAACTGAATCAGTTGAACTAACTGAATTGAGTGAATTGCCATGATTAATCAAAAATCCAAGCCAATACCAAGAACACTTCAATTACCAATGCATCCAAAACAACAATGGAGCCATGTTACATATACTCTGAGCAAATGAGGTGTGAATGATGATGATGGTGGGTGAAGTGAAAATGGAAGATGAGGAAATCTGTGACTTGGTGTCAAGCCCATCTGGGAGATTGGCCAGCCCTCTTGATATGATTAATCAGTGTTTAAATACCCTCATTTACAAAAAACAGCTATTGCCAGAACCGCATAGCTGACAACATTTCATAATGTGTTTATATAAAATGATTTAACAAAGTCTGTGCAGAACCTATTAGATCATTCAGTGTACTCTGCAGAATGCTGCAACTTAATTTATTTTTTTTAAATCCTTGAATACTACGCAATTTAATTATCTGCATTATTAAAAGATAGCGGAAGTAATGAGAGGTTTGAAGGATGATTTAGTGTCATTTCAATGTGGACAGCACAGCAAATGTGAACTTGGGAGAAATGTTCTAACATTAGTTCCCATAGATATGGCAGTAAATTGAGAAAATGCCAGATTCAAACAAACAAAACATTACATTAGCCTTCTTCAAGGGCAGCATGGGAATGCCAGTCAATGAAAGATTAAAATCCACTGAAATGTTGCATTTAATACTATGTCTTTTCTAAAGGCTCCCTATTCAATTAGAGAGACACAACTCAGTTGGCACTTGACAAAACAAAGCACCTATGTTTTGGGCTTCCTCTGAGATCTTGTGCCAAGCAGGTCAATGTAATTACCAAGATTTCAATCCTGCCACGTTTCTCCTTTTGCTGCTAACAGGAAAAGACCCAGACTCAGCTTTTTCTAAACAGACTGTAAACTTCTGCAGATTATCTTAATGGATCTCCCTCTTTCCATGTGTTGAATCAGGGCGTAACATAGAGAAACCCTCGAGGGTAAAACCACTACCCAAGAACAACAGCAGCATTTCGAACACAAGGTCACTGTGCTGAAGTGCTCCTGGCTGTAGGCCATAGTCTTGATATTTGCAAAATATGCACCATCCTTTATCCAGCCATGTTACAGAGACAGGAAGTATTCTACATGTATGGAATCTCAATGTGCTCCACAAAGCAGTGCAACAAAAGCAATGTAATATTATGTAGTAAGCCAGTAACCGTGCGTTCACACCAGAGGCGTCAAGAGCGTCAAATTGACCGGAAGTCATTCATTTTCAATGACAGCCAGCGTCTCTCGGCGGCGAGAAGCGGCGTGGCGAGTCTTGGGCGGTGTGGGCATCAGATGAAAGTTCAAGTGCAGTCAACATTATGGTAATGAGCTGTGACGCAGCTATTGGAATATAGAAGTGCTCCGCTCTAGCGAAGTCTAGAGAACACAACAGTGTAAACTTTGGTTCCCACCAAACATTAGTTCCGAAGAGAAACTAATTATTGCCATGGCGGGTTTCCCAGTAATATATGATCTGTCCCTGTTTGCTTACAGGGATATAAAACAACCAAGACCACAGTTATTAAAAATAACATTAAGAAAATGAATGCAATTAATCATGTTCCGGACTGTAAAAAGGAAGATTCCTTAGCAATTCAAGGTTGAAGTACCACCTGTTTTCTCCAGGGGGCAGTAAGTGAAACATCAGCTGCATAGGCAACTCGCAACTTATACAGAGAACAAACCAACCCTTTTGCAGACAGCACAACACAAGGATAACACAGTTTTATGGAGCACAAATCAAAACTATTTCAGAAGTATTTTATATAGATATTTTTATGTAATTATGTAAATATAATTATAATTATTTAATGTTTATATATTGAATTATTGTTATTTGAGGGGCTTTCTCAGGAAATATTTATATATGCGATTTATTGTAATTAATTTGATTACTAAATTGGCACACTGTGTAATTAATTTGATTAAAATTGTTAATCGATTGACAGCCTTATATATATATATATATATATATATATATATATATATATATATATATACACACACACACACACACACACACACACACACACACACACACACACACACACACACACACACACACACACACCAGTTAGTTCTGGTCCTTGAATCTGATTGGATGAGACGTCCCATGAGCACTGATGGTCTCACATCATCAGCACTCGGATGCTTCACTGTGTGTATCACTCGGCTTGTGTTTGTGGGGTTCTAAAGTGTAAGAGCAGTGCATATGTGTTAAGAGTTCCTGTGTCTCTCTTTACATGTTTTTCTTTTTTTACATTACATATGTTAGCCAGCACCTGATGGCAAAAGATAATTTTTGTGTGTAATATGAGCCAGTTAGGTGACGTGAAGAGAATCCGGGTCAGCCAGACTTTACATACATCAACACTCTGTGATGGCACGTATTACTACAACACTACTAGGAAATAGCTTCAGCATTAAGGCTCATCACAGCTGAGAGACACAACAGACTGATTCATTACCCAACTCAAGGCGCTCACCTCTTAAAGGAGTTTCCACATTGGAGAGGACGTGCTGTTTAAAATGGCAGAGGACATTGTGGTTTCTATAGTGAAAGACTCTTGCGCACTGCAAAATCGGAAGAAATATCTCCGTGTAGATGGCTATCTTTCTACTGAGAAATATATATATATTAGGGCTGTCAATTTAACGCGTTAATTCAGTGTGATTAATTTTACAAAAAATAACGCATAAAAAACGCAATTAATTAATTGCATGCCCCTGGACCATAATAAGGAAGATTCCTGAGAAATGCAAGCTTGTAGTACCACCAGTTTTTTTGGTGGTACTACAAAAAAACTGGTGAAACAGCTGAAACCACAAATTTCAGCTGTATGAGCAACAAGCAGTTTATACAGTGAAGAAAACACTTCAGTAGGCAGAACACCACAAACATGCATTACGTTCTTGCGTTCAAAACACTTGGAGCGCAAATCCGAACTAAGTGATCTCAAGATGTGTTTAAAGATTGAGTATTAAACTATATTTAACTTGACACAGTGACCTAAACATTTTATGTTTATGACATAACGCACCCGAGACGCTACACAAGCATGTCTGACGTAGTCCACTTTGAGTCTAACTATGGCTGATCGCGCACCCTGCGTAGCAGTAAAAACTCATTTGAATGTCTGGACTATCAACTTTCGATGGTACTTTAGGCACCTACCATGGTGACCACGGGATACAGGGAATCATGGTTCGATTCTGGAAAGAGAGCTTCCACAACCAAGGAAGGCAAGAGGCGCACAAATTCTTTATTTCCACTACGAGCACTGCCTTGACTGGCGCCGATGAGTTGGCAGCCTGTAGCGTGCAGCTTTGTGTAGCATTGTGTTTTGTTTTAAAGTGCTTTTAAGTATTTTTAATATTTATTTATTTATTATCATTAACGTCGGATTCATGAGGATAATTAATTAATTGATTGTTGATATGGACTTGATATCGGAAAAGTTTATGCGGGCAGAGGACTGTAACATTAGCCGAGAGACACCAGCTTTTGTATACACCGGCGAGAACTACTAGACCTGGTACAAGGTTCAAAATTCGGGATTAAACATGATATCCCGAAGGAAATATTACGGAGGAGACACCGTGGAATTAGAGCTGGGGTGAAGAGAAATAAGAAGGCTAGAGAAAGAGTGTGGAAAGAAACTTTTAAACCAGCCCTACCATCTATCACCATGGGAAATGTTTGCTGTCTGACCAACAAGCTCGAAGAACTAGAGACTCTTGTCAGGAGCCAGAAAATGTATCGGGAGAGCAGTCTGATATGTCTGACTGAGTCGTGGCTGACGGACAATATCCCTGATTCCTTGACTAGCTTCACCGGCTTCAGGACGATATGAGCGGATAGGAATGCCGAATCGAGTGGTAAGCATAAAGGAGGGGGGCTTATTTTGCTCATTAATAACAAGTGGTGTAATCCCAATCATGCTACTATTAAGGAACAGTTATGTAACAAGGACATTGAACTATTGGCAGTGAGTTTAAGACCTTATTACTTATTACCTTATCTGCCAATACGGAGGTGGCCTGTGACATAGTGCATTCTGTTGTCGCGCGACTCCAGGCGAAGTATACAGACGCGTTCATTTTTCTCTCTGGTGATTATAACCATGTATCCCTTTCTAAGACCCTGCCAACATTTAAGCAGTTTGTTGATTGTACAACACGGGGAGATAAGATCCTGGATCTCTTGTATGCTAACGTGAAAACGCATACAAATGTGTTGCACTGCCACCTCTTGGCCGATCAGACCATGATATGGTACATCTTTCTCCCTCCTACACGCCACTTGTTAAGAGGCAGCCTGTCATTAACAGAACACTAAAATACTGGTCTCCTGAGAGAGAAGAAGCCTTAATGTGCTGTTTTGAAGCAACATGCTGGGATGTTTTCTGTGAGGACTATGGGGATGACATTGATGGATTAACAGATTGCATCACCCATTATATTAAATTCTGTAATGATGACATCATGCCCTCCAGAGAAATTTGCTGTTTCCCAAATAACAAACCATGGGTAACCAGCAGTTTGAAGGTACTGTTAAATGAAAAAAAAAAGGCTTTCAGAGAGGGTGATAGGGATAAGGTCAAAGAAATCCAAAAAGTACTG
Organism: Xyrauchen texanus; assembly: GCF_025860055.1. Lineage (NCBI taxonomy): Eukaryota > Metazoa > Chordata > Actinopteri > Cypriniformes > Catostomidae > Xyrauchen > Xyrauchen texanus. The sequence goes on along the minus strand of NC_068283.1, from coordinate 17,476,313 downwards.
AGGGTGAAGATTAAGGAGGGGAAAGAAGCATACAGGTGCAAATTAGAACAACAATTGCAGCAGGATGGAGTGAAGCAGGTCTGGGCTGGCATGAGGAAGATCACAGGTATGGAGCAGAAGGGGGGTTCGCTACTTGATGGTGACCAGGACCTGGCTGACAATCTGAACAGATTCTTTAATAGATTTGATAACCCGATGCCACATCAGACCGCCACACCTGGTCTGCCGCTGCCTGGTGTTGTTTCCCGTCCCTCAATCATCCCATCTATGATATCGTCTCCCCTCTCTCCCCTTTCTTCCATCAGTGACATCATAATCTCCCAAAAGACCTCTCTTGACTCCAACTTTTCTCTAACTGTACCAACGGTGTTAAATCAATCTCAGGTTAAGGGTGAACTGGACCGTCTGAAGCTGGGAAAAGCAGTGGGGCCTGATGATATTGGGCCCAGACTGTTGAGGACATGTTCTACCCAGTTGAGTGGTATTTTTACATACCTGTTTAATCTAAGTCTGCACCTACAAAAGGTCCCGAAACTGTGGAAAACATCCTGTTTGATTCCAATTCCAAAGAAGAGATATCCATCTAACCATAACGATTACAGACCTGTAGCACTCACCTCACATATCATGAAGACGTTCGAGAGACAGGTCTTTTCTTACATCAAGGACTGTATGTCAAACTACGTGGATCCGTTGCAGTTTGCATACCAGACCAACATGGGTGTGGATGATGCCCTTATTTACATGCTACAAAGAACTCATGCACATCTGGACACCTCTGATGCATCTGTGAGATTCACCTTTTTCGACTTCTCAAGCGCCTTCAATACGATCCAGCCCCGACTGTTGTGTGAGAAGATGAGGAGGATGCAGCTGGATTCAACATTGGTCCAGTGGTGTATGAACTATTTATCCAGTAGACCACAGTACGTGCGTCTGCAGAATAGTGTTTCTAATACTATTCTGAGTAATACGGGGGTGCCGCAAGGAACCGTGCTGGCCCCGTTACTGTTTACTATCTATACAGCAGACTTCCAGTACAATAGTGGCAGTTGCTTCCTCCAGAAATTTTCAGATACGGTCGTGGTTGGCCTAATTAAAGGAGGTGAGGAGGAGGAGTACAGGAGAACTATTAAGGAGTTTGTGGGTTGGAGCGACCACAACCATCTCCAACTTAACATCTTAAAAACAAAGGAGATGGTTGTGGATTTTAGGAGGAGGAAGAAGACACCGTTAACCCCAATCGCCATCCAGGGCAGTGAAGTGGAGATGGTCTCCAGCCACAGATATCTCGGTGTTTACCTTGATGATAAGCTGGACTGGAAGAGCCACATGGAGACAGTGTATAAGAAGGGTCAAAGCCGACTTTATTTTCTAAGAAGGCTTAGGTCATTTAACATCTGCCGTCCTTTACTGTGTAACGTCTATCAGACAGTGGTGGCAAGTGCTCTGTTCTTTGCTGTGGTGTGCTGGGGAGAGGGTGCTCGCATGGGAGATCTAAATCGAGTCAACAAATTGATAAAGAAAGCAGGATCGGTTGTGGGGACTGAATTTGATATGATCCAGTATGTGGTTGAGAAAAGAATACTCTCTAAACTAAAATCAATCATGGACAATCCCTTACATCCAATCCATGCTCTTGGGGTGATCAACAAGAGCACATTTAGCCATAGATTGATCGCACCAAAGTGCAAGTCTGAACGTACCAGGAAGTCCTTTGTACCAGCGGCCATCAGAATGTTTAATGATTTATGAATATTCACCTGTTACTGAATATACTGTTATTAATTCTGCTATTGAATATCCTGTTTTGAATATGCATCTGTTACTGATTATTCGATATAGGTATTATTGTTATGTATTATGTATTGTTATTGAGTGTTAAAGCTGCCGTGACAATATAATTTCCTGCAAAGGATCAATAAAGTATCAACAACAAGCCTTATAGACCACAAGCACAGCCTGAATCTGTGGGAGATGAGGCACCAAATGCTCCTGCACAAGCAGCACTTCAAGAATGCCTTCAGTACATCCAACATCTACAGTGGTACATATTAAAACATAATTTTTATTGTTTTGCTGTATTGCTCCGACTTACTGTGTGATGGTTTTCTGCGACATTTGTCTACACATTTAAAACTCTACAGGTGCGGTGGTGCTGAAAGCCATAATATGTAGATGGTTTGTCTGTGTTAATTACTCACAGTACTACATGCACATGCTCCTTTATTTAGAATAATCCAGATTAATTGGGCCTCATTCATGAAACTTTCATTAACATGAGTAAATTCAGAGTCATTTGCGTGAAAATGTACTTTCCTCCAGATAGATTCAGTAACGCTTCATACCCACCAGATGTGTTAGTTAAATGTGTGTATGTTAGTTAAATGTGTGATCCACACCCATGAAAACGCCCTATAAAAGGATGGCACCAGACTTACTAGTACATCTGAATAGGGATATGTGGAACAGTAATGAAAGATTTTTTTTGGCTGCCATCTGAAGTTCTTTTGTGAACCGAATAGTCTGACGTTTCGAACAGAATGAAGCTTTAGTGTAGAAAAATGTTCAGTTCACACCAGCAGGAGGATGTAACCTTCTGGTTCAGTCAGGCACATCACCAGCATCATTGGTGAAAATTGTGATGTAAATTATTGTAACAGTGATATCCTTTCATATAAACTGCAAGTATCTTCAGAGAAATAAACAATAAGAATGCCCGAAGAAGGTATTTGACTGAAATGCTGTAAGCTTATAAAGATTTGCAAGCCACAACGACAGTGTGCAGGGAATAATTTTTTCTGCCAAATTGTGTACATACCTACCCGCAATGCTTTTTATAGGTTTAACAGCATTAACAAATACCATGTGTTAATAACTGAACATGATTTATCGAAAACTATGCTGAATTATGAAACCTAAATTACAGAGCTCATATCAAATCACATTAGAGGACATTCATTTTGTAGAGAAAATCATACACAAACTGCACTTTTCGTTTTCACCCATTGCAAAGCACTTCAGCTGGAAAACAATATAAAATTCACGAGTTTGCATGTTCATGTAATCTTTGAATGGAAGATAAGGTAAAAATAGTGGGCTTGCTGTCCATAATGGAGGGCTCGAGCAAACCCGAGGTGCCCATTGACTTTAACTTACTTAGCAATTTCTCTTCAAACAGTTGATGTAAAATTTCAGAGTATGTAGAGATTGGAATGTGTCAAGTTATACCAGTGATAGGGTACATTTTAAATGTTTTGGTATCCCACAAACTTCCTCTGGCTGTGGAGAGGAAACACTATAACACAATCATCACTTGAGATGCAATTTATAAAATCAGTAAAAGAGAATCCGGCTTAGTTAAGTGGCTCTGAATCATTTGTCAGATCAAGCTTCATTCCAGAGCTGTCTGTGAAAGGGCTTGATTCTCCTGTGGGATTCTGTCTGTGGTTCTTTCAAGTACAGTGTCACAGCAGTCAAACAGAAAGACCGTTTCATTCAGTCTGGAAAGGACTACAGCACAAGAGAACTCTCAGTAAACTCCTATATAACATACAATAGCAGTCAGCACCCAGACGTTTTTGAATGAATGTCATTTGAATTAGGAAATTACATTAGAAATGACAATGACAAAAAATGTCAAGTTTTTAGAATATAAAACTGTCCCATTGCAAATCAAACAGGAGGTCAGGCTAAAGGTTTGGGATGATTTTGTTGATTTCAGATATTCTTTGTAACTTTCATTGTTTACAAGTGACCGTTAAGGGCAATCACATTTACAGCTATTCTTTAGAGCTTCACTGTCTGCACTCCAATTGTCAGTCGAAGCCTCAGATCTCTGCATATTTGCATTTGCCTCGGTTGCTCTTGTCCACTCAATTCACCAACTGTTATTACAAATTGAATGATTTCTGGTTGCTTTGGTTCAATAAATTACAGTGTTAATAATACAATTGGGCTGATAAATAGGTTCAAATTGATCCCTGAAACAGCTAACCAGGTTATTCCATTTTCAAGCTAATCTTTAAACTTCCAAAAAAAAACAAAAAAAAAACATTTGTTATTCTCAAAGCCCAAAATATACAGGTCGATCCTTTCTCCCAGTGCATCACTTTCCATTAATTAAAATTTCCTCTGGGAGCCATATATTCCACATTGTCATAGAAAATATACGGTTATTTTCATATGCAGTTACAGCAGCAATTGGGGCTAAATCTAGGTCAAAGATTTTTGGGAAACCAGGAGCAATCTGAGGAGCCCCCCCCAACACTTTTACAGAGGACGTTATAAGCATTTTACCCTGATACCCCACCCCCAACAGGAAGTTATTAACACCTAACAGTAAATGTAAACTATACAAGTAATAGATCAGCAGATCAAATAGGATTTGCTATTAGTGTAATAAAAAACAGAGACATTTCATAAAAGGGTTGCATTTACAGCATTACACAAATGACTACATCACAAATCCTTCATAACCAGACTATCACATGATGAATTTATTGGCAGTGTGACACAGTGAGAGGCAGCTTGTGTTTCCTGCCTGGCTTGATGACAGGAAAGCCTCGTCAGTCTGTATCACACCATGCAAACACATTGACAAAACAGATTAGCAGCATTACTTGCTCTCGCTTCCTGTGTTCCAAACGACGTCCCTGTGAATGACGCTCAGGAATGACTAAAATAATTCAAACACCAGGGATAGAATTAACAAAAATTTGAAATGTTTCCAGCACTCCCCCACCGACATGAAGAGGCCAGTCACGAATTTCTCCAACCTCCCCCATAGTCAGACTCTGGAGTGGGAAAGCATGTAGGGTTTTTGTTTTATAAATTTTCACTTCACGCAGAGCTCAACCCCACATTCCCACCACTAGCAGAAAGGAACTTTAACCAGTGAGGCATGAGAATATTGCAGTGATTTTGTTTTTTAATAAGAGAGTGTTGACACCAAAACATCAAACCTGGAGTTTTGAGATTTAAGTCGATGTATGTTCACTGAAACCATATGCGGATTCAAAAGTTGACAAAACTAACATTTAGTATTAAAAAAAGGAATCTCTTACTGACCAAAAATATTGATGACTTTGATGCAAGCGAGTATGCATAATTCTGTCCATTTAAATGCACTCTAGAATGAGAACATCCTCATGCCCTAAACTATCAGTACAATATGCCTCAAAATGGTAACAGCAAAATAGTCTTCAGCAGCCCTAAAGCTCAAAAGAAAATTTTCCAAACATCAATTGGTTGCAAAGGAAGTGGCTTGAACTTGTACATTTATATAGTGCCTTCAATTCTTTCATCTATAGAATGTCAAGTGTGATTTTGCCGTTCTGTGACGCAAGCAAAAGGATATTGGAAACTAGAAAACCATGCTTGTCAAACCATGTCATGGGGTCTTAAAGACCATGAATGAAGTAAGAAATTAATTAATTCATTTAGAATTAATATGGTTGGATGTAAATTAGAATGATTGTCAGAGCCAGCTGTCATGACATTCTCATTGGGGTCTGGGTTCATCCAATACAGACTCAAACTCTTGCAGGCTTTGAGTGGAATTTGGGTGGTTGATGCTGATTTCTGCAAAACATTTGATGAACGATGAACTACTTTGTAATATTCCATCCTTCAAATAGAGTTACTGAAAAATCATTAAGCAAAATTAGGCCTTATTTACAGATCTAGATAATTACTCTTACAAATGTTCCTATGTTGGTGCTGTTCGTTTCAATTTAATTCAAGACTCCAGCAAAACCTGCTTAGATGGAACTTTGGCCATTGCAACCATAGAATAAACTCATGACTTGGCATGATTTGATAAAGCAGCTTTTCCTTTTTTATTTTGACTGAATACGAGAATGCCACAACGTGTTTCAAGTCATTATCAATTACAGTAAACACCATGTCTGTTCTGGATTAACATGTTTGCTTATGGTTAATCTATTCTCAACTCAGGAAATAATATTTTGCCTTACTGTCCCAATAACTTGAGTAGATATTTTCCCAAACCTACATAGGCTAATCAGCTTTTGGCAGTTTACCCAACAGCAATGCCCAAATTGGCCTTGTTTGCCCTCCTTGTTCACTGGCATGGCTGTCCTCACCCAAACAAACCCGGAATTCCAGTCTCATCCATCATCCTGTTGACTGAACCTCCTTTCAACACTTGGCTTTCATCCGCAACATCTTTGTGAGAAGCACTGCTCAAACTCCCACAGCCCTGACCTTAGTTAAACATGAGAGACATGCTTTTCTGAATACAATACCCATTAATAGTCTAAGACAAGGGTTTGGGATGGGAAAAGGTGAGGTTAAACTAGAATATGTTGTGCACTTGCACAGAGTTCACAGACTTGATGGTGGCCCCAAATATTAATGAGCTGTCTGTTATGTTATGCTAACCAATCTGAAAACTGGCAGATGGCTTTCAGCCAATGGCAGCACCAAAAAGTATTCCAAAGATGATGCAGCTCTCTACATTACAAGTAAATCGCTCGCATATGCGACCAAATTTTGCACTATGCAAAACATGTCTGTTATTTGCCATTTAAGGAAATTGACCTTATTTTGCTGTAATGGGACCGGATCTGTCATGATCTTGCTGTCACCATTACTTTAGTGGAGTCATGAAATGACACTGACATTACATTTAACAACATCAACTGACTATAGTTAAACTTTTACACAGACTGTTTTCACAACATTCTCCATTTTAAAGAATGCCTACAAACCTGTAAAGAGTCTGTTGGATGTCTGTAAGAAGGTAAAAGTGTTGTACAACTCAAGAGCTTATAGATTTGATTTTGAGAACTTGTACAATAAATATTTGCATATGTAATGCTTCGTTCCATGTATTGTGTGTCCCAAGACGAGATCCAGACGAGAACCTTTAAAATCCTTTCAGATATTTACAGTCAGTTGGTGATCAAAAAGTTAAAACAAAACGTTAATTCTAATCATACATAGCACAGGTGAGGGAAAAACAACCATGCATCTTCTCTCTCGTTAATGTGTGCCATGCACTCATTCAACCATAATCATTTGCTCACGGAGCTACCGGTTCTCTTAAAGAGACAGTACCAATTTATTGCTTGTTATGCATAATGTAAACTCAATGTAAATCACACAAGAGCATATAAATAAGCATGTTACAAAATATAGTAAGTTCAATAAATGTTTAAATACATAAATATTAAAAAAAGGCACAATCATACATTGTAAAATATTTTAACTTCAGTAAATATTAAATAATTTAACAAATAGGCCCATGCTGCGTCTATGCAAGGGTTTGGCAAAAGTTTTCTTTTTTTTTTTGCATAGTAGTTTGGCACTTAAATTATCATTTTAAAATAGAATAAAAAAAAAAGTGTGTAATTCTACTTTTTAAATTGTGAATATTTTGTTAAAAAACTAGTATGAAATTTCAAACAGTGACAACAGCTTGTATCATTATAAAAATGCAATTTCATGACATCATACAAATTGATAGAATGTGAAATTTGTACATACGTACACAAGCTAAAATGTGATTCAAATGTTCAAAAGTTAAATATGAAGATATATGTGTGAAAATGCCCCCTTCTCAGTTTTCAGTTGCATTATGCTTACATGTTGTCAAAAGACTGTTGAGTACAAACAAAAATTGACTAGTCAATGCAGATTATTTCTCCAACATGACTGTAGAGGGTTGTAATGACTGTTTTCATAGAATTGTTAAATATCTTTGAAAACATTTTTTTGGACAAACTTGTCAAACTCAAGCCATTGATTGTGCTAATGTTGTTAAGTCAAGTCAAGTGGTTTTTATTGTCGTTCAACCATATACAGTTAGTACAGTACACAGTGAAACGAGACAACGTTCCTCAATGACCATGGTGCTACATAAAACAACATAGGACAAATACAGAACCACATGAGACTACACAGACTAAATAACATACCTATATAAAGTGCGCGTGCAAACGTGTGCAAAAAGTACGGGACAGTACAGCGCCAACCAGTACACAGTAGTGCAAAAAGATGACAGTTTCTAAAAATGCCAAATGTAAACATAACATACTATGAGATGCGTGTTCTATGCACATAGCATTTATTGAGGTATTAGCCAGATATAAAGTGACAATAATTAAAGTGCAACTCAGGACACGTGTGTGTGTGTGTGTCAGTCCAGTCTCTGAGTATTGAGGAGTATGATGGCTTGGGGAAGAAGCTGTTACACAGTCTGGCCGTGAGGGCCCAAATGCTTCGGTACCTCTTGCCAGACGACAGGAGGGTGAAGAGTTTGTGTGAGGGTTCATCCACAATGCTGGTTGCTTTGCGGATGCAGTGTTTTTTGTAAATGTCTTTGATGGAGGGAAGAGAGACCCCAATGATCTTCTCAGCTTTCCTCACTATCCTCTGTAGGGCGAAACGGTGCAAGTCCCAAACCAGGCAGGATGCTCTCAATAGTCCCTCTATAGAATGTAGTGAGGATGGGGGGTTGGAGATGTGCTTTCTTCAGCCTTTAAAGAAAGTATAGACGCTGCTGGGCTTTCTTGGTAATAGAGTTGGTGTTGAGGGACCAGGTGAGGTTCTCCGCCAGGTGAATACAAAGGAATTTGGTGCTCTTGACGATCTCCACAGAGGAGCCGTCGATGTTCAGTGGAGAGCGGTCACTCTGTGCTCTCCTAAAGTCAACAACCATCTCTTTTGTTTTGTCCACATTCAGAGACAGGTTGTTGGCGCTACACCAGTCCGTTAGCCGCTGCACTTCCTAGCTGTATGCTGACTCGTCATTCTTGCTGATGAGACCCACCACGGTCGTGTCATCGGCTAACTTAATGATGTGAGCTGTGCATTGCTGCAGTCGTGAGTCAGCAGAGTGAACAGTAGTGGCATGAGCACACATCCCTGGGGGGCCCCAGTGCTCAGTGTGGTGGTGGTGGTGGAGATGCTGTTCCCAATCCGGACTGACTGAGGTCACCCAGTCAGGAAGCCCAGGATCCAGTTGCAGAGGGAGGTGTCCAGGCCCAGCAGGTTCTGCTTTCCAATCAGGTGCTGAGGAATTATTGTGTTGAATGCTCAGCTGAAGTCCTTTTTATCTAGGTGGGTGAGGGCCAGATGGAGAGTGGTGGCGATGTTGAACGGTTTGGACGATACGCAAACTGCAGTGGGTCTAGTGAGGGGGGCAGCTGGGTCTTAATATGCCTCATGACGAGCCTCTCGAAGCACTTCATGATGATGGGTGTGAGTGTGACGGAGCGGTAGTCGTTGAGGCAGGACACTGAAGACTTCTTTAGCATGGGGATGATGGTGGTGGCCTTGAAGCACGTTGGAACGACGGCGCTGCTCAGAGAGAGGTTGAAGATGTCGGTAAGAACATATGCCAGCTGGTCTGCACATCCTCGGAGCACTCTGCCAGGAATGTTGTCTGGTCCAGCAGCCTTCCGTGGGTTGACTCTACGTAGAGTTTTCCTCACATCAGCCGTGGTAAGACAGAGCACCTGGGACAGTTTGGCCCTCGCTGTTCTAAGGGCAGCCTTGTCGCCTGCTCTGAAGGCGGAGTCTTGGGTCCTCAGCAGCGCACGCACCTCCACCATCAATGCACATGCTGATGTAGCTGGTCACTGATGCTATGTATTCCTCCAAGTTGGTAGAGTCGCCATATGTTGCAGCCTCCCTGAACATGTGCCAGTCAGTACACTCAAAACAGTCCTAAAGAGCAGAGATGGCTCCTGCTGGCCAGGTTTTCACCTGCTTCTGGAGCGGTTTTGTGCATCTGACAAGCGGTCTGTATGCTGGAATTAGAATAACAGAGATGTTGTCTGAGTAGCCTAGGTGGGGGCGGGGCTCTGCCCAGTACACACCTGGGATGTTTGTGTAAACAAGATCAAGCCTGTTCGCCCCTCTCGTTGCAAAGTCCACATACTGATGGAATTTAGGGAGCACTGTCTTGAGATTCGCATGGTTGAAATCTCCGGCGACAATAAACAGTCCGTCAGGGTGTTCTGCAGTTCGCTCATAGCCCCATACAGTTCACAGAGTGCTTCCTTAGCATTAGCGCTGGGGGGAATGTAAACTTCCGTGAATTCCCATGGTAATTAAAAAGGTCTGCATCTAACAGTCACAAGCTCCACCAGCGATGAGCTGTAACTAGAGACTAGCATAGAGTTATTGTACCACTCCGTGTTGATGTAAACACACCACCGCGAGTCTTCCCGCACAGAGCTGCATTTCTGTCGGCACGAAACGAGGCGAGCCCGTCTAGCTGAATGGCGGCGTCCAGAACTCTGTCGCTGAGCCACGTCTCAGTGAAAACAAAGACGCAGCAGTCTCTAAGCTCACGCGGCGTAGTCTGCTGGAGTCGGATGTAGTCCAGTTTATTGTCCAGGGAGCAAACATTTGAGAGCAGGATAGACGGGATAGCCGGCCGGCTAGGGTTTGTTATTAGCCTAGCATGGACCCCCGCCATCTTGCCACGCTTTAGCTTCCTCGCACACCGTTTACGATGTCCCCTCCCCCGGGTAGAGTTCGCGTAGCAACTCCTGCAGATCATCATGCAGCTTGGTTGCTGCATGAATCTTATATTTTAACAGTGTCTGGCGATGGTAGACACGAACACCGGTTGCTCCGATGTCCATGTGCCGTAAAAGTCAGGCTAAGTGACAAAAATAGCACCATTTTGGATCCGGAGTGGCCGCTGCGTGCTACCGCGCCGCTATCTTGGATCAACCTATAAGTTGTGCATAGTCAGGTCGCTGAAACAAAGAAATTGCAAATTCGTTTGGTGTCGCTAATGCCGCAGACATTACACTTTGCATTTAATGTTACGGATTGAGACATTACCAAAATAATACCAAAACAAACATGGATATGTAAAATTATCTTGCCATCATTTTTTTTTGGAAAAGTCACAACATGCATTATTGTAACACCAACAGTGTCAGAAAACTCTTGTGTAAAAGGTGTCTTGAACTTATTTCCCCAAAGTCACTAAAGCACATGCATTAGCTTTTGCAGCTTCACATTCCTTTCCTCGAAACACTCTACTGAGCAACATTAATAACCCATCATCTCAGACCTCACTACAAGCCTAGAAGTCATCAACAACTGAATATTTAGGCAGTGGTATCAATAAATAATGTTACTATGTAAAAAAAACAACAACAACAACGAAAAGGCTGCTTTTGTTCTTTTGGATGGAAATAAACCATTTAAAAGTAATAATTTTTGCTAAAATTAAAAGTAGGACAAAGTTCACAGAAAAGCGCATCAAGCAAATCACCCCTAAATGGGACATCAGGAGTGATCTTAACCCCTAACTAGTGGCCAAACGAGATGATATCTCGTTGATTCCAATCCTGTGAACAGATGCCATTCAATGGAGAGCAGGTGTTCTCTCTACCCCATCCTCAGTTGTGCTGTCTGTTATCATGCACTTTGTGCGGACTGCCTGCAAGACAAATGCTACCCAGAACAGACAGCTTCTTGTGCATCTTGGTCCTTGCTTTCATTGCCGTTTTCAAAGGCGTATGAATGGTCAGTCAATGTTGTTAATGGTTGATCCGGTTGCTAGAAAGTTCATAAGTGTTTGATACCATATTGACAATCTGTAATGGAGGCTTAAAGCTGATGTGTGTAATTTTTCCAATGTTAAAATACTTCTATTCCAGCTTAATGTGTTAACAACTATAAGCGACATATGTTTATTTCCCTGAAATCCAATCAATACTTTGGCTCTATTGTGCTTTCAAAATTGCTCCATTTTTTTGGAAAAGGCCAACTTCTCCCTCAACTAATGGCATGAGATGGCATGGACGGTTTTGGATCTGTTTTGCTCAAACAATGGAAGACATGTGGAATGTTTGAGAAAATTTATATTTGGAAGCATTGTTTTTGTAATAGTGTTTGTGCTGGCAGTGACACAGAAATTACTTACTCCAGCTCTAAAATATATTTATTTTTTTCAAATTACTTATGCATTTAGTGATTAATAAATACACAAAATCAAGCTGAGGCTAATCCAGTTTATGGCTGAAATATTGAAAGCATAATTATAATGATTTTTCTCTATATTAACTAAATAATTTAATGGGAAAAAGTGAAGAATGTATGACAACTCTGAGCTACAAAGGGCAATGTTCATGAATTAATTATAAAGTAAAATCTACAGATAGGCTATCTATCTGACAATGTGTTAGCCAAATTCAATGTCTAGACAACTGATGTTAGTGGCATTTGACAGGGAGGACAGACCCCTCAGCATAACAGTAAAAACAAAACATATTTTTTTTATACATGTCTCATGTAATTTAGTCTAGTCCTACCATGCTGGGTTTAAGACATTCAGGTGCTGGTCTGTAGTGAAACATTTTTCATACAGACATATTTCTTAAGTTTTAAGAGCAAGAATAACTGAATTCTTAAGATTCACCTCGGCTAACAGTCTCAGCCGCATTCCTGAGCAGCTTTTAACATCTCTTTGGCTGAGTTTTTATTTAAACTAGCAATACCACCCAAGTAAACACTGTATAAATGTCCTCTATTCCAGGTGGTAATCATAATGAGGGCTATGCAAGAAGTAATTAATATGATTCTTTATGCGTTAAGTTGGTAATCAACTGACAGCTACTGCAGAGAAAAGAATGCACTAATTCTTGCCTTGTTCTATCTCCACTACACTTCAAATTGAAATGGGAAGTGATTCTCAACCAAACGTACTGTCACTTGTTTGAATGCTTAAGGCGAAAGGAAATAATTTATCACCTCCTTCTTTAATCAAGAAATGTCACAAAAACACCTCATATGAAACCAATCATTTACAGAAAATCTATTCACTACTGTAACTGTAAACCACAGAGAAAACACCTTGAACTATCCCCTTAATGCGTTAAACATAACATGATTAGTATGTGCCTCATTCTGTATTGTACCATCTGACTTTTTAAGTTTCATTCTGATGACATAATGTCATTCAAAACTTTCAGGTTGCATTTGCTTGGGTTGAAGTAGATGGAAAGGTATGATGAATTCTCATTGCATGAGCACTCTATGCAAAGTTATCTACTAGTTTAACCCAACACTGCATTAATTCAGTGACATGTAAGGCCTCCAATGAAGGCTAAATATGATTTAAGGAGAATCAATCAGATGAATTGTCACCAGGCTTATGGCACTCCTGGCTTGTCTAGTAGTTCAAAGGTTGCTCAGAAACCTACCTTCACCAGGCACGTCTGGGCGTGTTCAAAACTGAGGAGATGCGAGGTTCAGCAAAAGCAATTATGAAACAATCCTAAACATTGATAGCTCTTTTATTGTCCCATGAAATGATTAGACCATTGTTATGATACATTTCTATGCCCATTTCTGTGTAAGAGAAAAAGATGTCTGTAATGTCTTTAAAAGATAAACTACCTACCCTGAGTGCAGGACAGTTCTGAAATGCAATACAACAACCATGCAACAATGTATTGTATTTAACGGTCCTGTATTTAAGGTAGCATATAGTACCAATCCTTGGGTTTACAAATAATTGAATATGCATAGAAATAGGCTTTATACCAAAAATGTACCACATTGATAATTAGAACAGGTGATTTTCACAAAACCTGTAAAAAATAAATACAAAAAATGTCCTGGTCTTTGTTTTACTCGAAAATCAAAGTAAATACATAGAAATGACTATATTTTACATGTAGAATATGTTCTGTACTACTGTAATACAGTAAAAACAACTGTTACGTTAATGAGAAACTTCGTTAAACACAATGGGAATAGTAAAAGTAAAACTAAAAAGTTATCCCTTGGCACTGCCTTTCATTTTTCCTGATTTTAATTGAACAATTTTTGTACAACATATGTTTTTTTTTACTGTAATACAGTAAAATGTGTTGCAAAATGAGAAACTGTAGTAAATGTAAAACTATTAAGTAAAAAGTAACCTAATCCTTGGTACTACCTTTCCTTTTTTCTGAATTTAATTTAACAATTTATTGTACACCGGTATCTTTTTAGTGTAATAGCTTACAAAACTGTGCTGCGATAATGAGAAACATCATTAAAAACAATGGGAATAGTAAAAAATATAACGTCAAGACGCGATACGGTAATGAGATCGGGTTAGTAAAGTTGGCTTAAATGTCCTGATATAATGGCAAAAGTCTAACAATATTAATAAAAAAATAAAAAAAATTATAATAAAAAAAAAAAAACGCAAGTGTCCTAAACGTAGGTTTCATTTTCAATATGCAAAACGTAACACACCATGCATATGACGGAACAGCGTTATCAAAATGTGTGGCTGTATCCAGCCATAGGTGTGTAACTGTAATGCAGAAACATACCTGCTGATATGAGGAGTCCTCAGGGCGAAAATCACTACTGGTTTGTTCAAATTGCAGATTAAAATGAGGCAGTCTATGCAGCAGGTTAACCCACCACGGTGGAGAGTAGTTCACAACGGCAGCCATAATCAATTATGATAGTACCACACCAGAACAGCCGAGAGGAACCAAATCAGGAAGTTCAATCCTTGCGTCCGGATTTTAACAGTGTCATTAGGATTACAAACGGACACGATGCTTTTCCCTGCATTCGTAAATAAAAAAATATTTAGCGTTCTTCGTCCATCGTGATATACATGGACCCGTTTAAAAGCGACGTGTTGGTGTTTAAAGTGACTGTAGTCCCTAGAGAAAAGCCGGCTTTAATCAAAATGGGTCAAAAAAGATCTAATTGTTTGGAGCCTGCGCCATTAGAATTGCACAGCTCTCATATCTAGTAGTATAACACAGGACTTTAGCTTTCCTATGCACTGTTGGGTGGCTGGTAAACACAAGAGAAGAGTGAATTTCAGACCAGATAGCCCCTACTTCCCCTCCTCTCCAAACTGCCTATTGTTTGGATACATCAAAACTACGTGAATGGACGCCACAATCCTGAGAATCCTTCAGAGATAAGAGAGACAGTGTCCAGGCGGCTCTCAATGCCAGTCCGTTTTCAAATGTATTTCCTATGTTTGATGTCAGTCACTGACCGAGATTGCTGCCAATCTTTGGCTCTGCGGTTCCGTCATTCCCACGGTGGAAATCCTCCGTTCCTTTGTTCTTATTAGTCCTAAATGATCGGGGAAGGGATTTATGAATTCGAAACGTCCGTGCTTAGGTTAGTGGACGCCACACCTCCCTGCAGACAAACTCGATGAGATGAGCTGTAATCCAGTGTGAGAGAAAAATAACCGAGCAACGAGACCGATGCCCACCGCAACAAACTCACGTTAAGATATTGGAAGCTTATCATGACATCAGCCAACTGTTGAGAATGCTGACCTCTAGTGGTTAAACCTAATACTACACACAGAATACTCAACAAATCAGATAACATTGAAGTTCGATGGTTTCCACTGATTAGACTGAATGGAAAATAAAATTCACACAATAATATAAAATCCAAATAGGCTATAGTATTACGATGTATGTCTGATTTAAAGGCTTCAGAAACTGAATGCTGTTTACCACTGGGGTGTGTTTACTGAATTAATGATTAGCATCATCGAGGTAACTATTGACTAGCAGTCTTTGTAATATTAATTTAAACTGTGTTAAGGACTCTTTTACTAGGCTAATATTGAGTGAAAAAGAAGAAATAACTGCTGTTTAAATCTCAAAGTGGTTTTAGATGAAAAATAATCTATACAATCTCTATATAAGGCAGTTTTCAGTTTCTTCTATTTTGAGATTTTAGATCTGACAAATGTAGTTGACGCAAGATATATATATATATATATTTTTTATGTTATTAAGTGCTGTGGACTGTCTGAAAGAGTCAGCTTTGTAAATCACTTAGTTTCAGGGTCGTTTCTGAGCATATGGGGCCCCTAAGCAAAATCCTACTTGGATAGTTTTAATTCAAGTTTCAACTTTGCATTTTAAGTAAGCCATAATTGTCACATACTTCAACATTGCATCTTGAATAATTTGGATTTATTATGAATATATTAATAAATTAAGTTTCTATCGCATAATGGCAAGCACGCCGATGAATTGCAGCCGAGCAAAAACATGCTCTGACGTCACACTTGAGTGAGCAAGACATTTCAATTTACAAATCTGTTTTGTTACTTTCCTTTGTCCTTGTTTCCTTTCCTTCCATCCTTTCCTCTTTTCCTAAGAGCGTGGAGCAAGAAAACAAGGAAAGGAAAGGAAATGAGTATGCACAATTTCAGAAATGAGAAGCACCCAGAGAAACACTTTACACATGCAGGTGCCAGTCATATCTAGCTACAACTCTCCCTTCCCTCTCGGGCCACAAGGGGGCTCCCTAAAACAGTATAAGTAAGCCATAGCAGCTGCCTTACTGGACTTTAATAACAATAAAATAAAACAACCTTGCTTTATGGGGCCCCCTGGTGGCACGGGGCCCTAAGCAGACGCTTATACCACTTGGAAACGACCCTGACCACTTCACAGTTGCAATGCACGGTCATTATTTCGAGATGGGCTTTGTTATTTAACACAACCAAATACCACAGTTACTGGCTAGATTTTAAGTAACAAATCAAGTAATTTTTATAGCCCTTTTTCACAACACATATCATTTGAAAGCAGCTTTACAGAAAGTTATGCTTTGAAAGAAAATTATGCTGTAATGTGTATAAAACCTTAAAGTCCTCATTGTGTGTTTTAAATGAACAAAGCGAGTGAAAATCATGTCTTTTTGGCCACCAGTGAGCAAGCCAAAGGCAACTCTGGCAAGGAACACAAAACTCCAAAAGATGTTAGTTAATGTGGGGGGGGGGGTGGTATCTTGGGAGAATCCAGGCTCAGCTGGGGGAGACATTCAGATGTGTAATTCGTTCATTTTTCTCCATTGTGTGTTTATTCCTATGTGAGTTATGGATTGGGCCTCCCCATGACTTAATTTACAAGCTTTTGCTGTGTTCACCTTCCCATGAATGATGGCCATCAATTTAAATTACACATGGCATGTTTGCATTATTTGTCTTTTTGTCTACACAAAAAATGTACTTGTGATTTAATGAGTCATTTTCCCCTTTCAAAATAATTTGTGTAATTTACCATATGTTAAAACTGAGACATGTGTTGTCCATTTGATCAATAACATTTAAATGGAACAAATGTAATTTTCTTATTAATTGTATTTATTTATTTAGATGGGGAAGATTTTCATACAACCCAAAAATTAACCCAGTCATAACATTACACTTTGAACTAAATCTCTCCTTTTGATCTTACCCCAAATTTGCCAAAAACTGCTCTCTTGTATTCACTCATACAGGTTGTAAATAATATAAAAAAAATAATATGAATATAAATAAATAAATAAAAAACTTCATACAACTCACAAATTAAAGCTTTATTACTATTACTCTCAGTTCTCTAAAATAACTTTGGATTTAGTCCAGGATGGGTTGTTTTGTCCTCATAAGAGCAGTGTATTTCGATTAAAAGAAGAACTGAGACATGGGAAAGAGAACAGAGATAAGCAGGCTAAAACCCTTGGCAATAGAATAATTACTCACTTAAATTATCCTGAGAGATTACAGAGATAAAATTATCTTAACATAGAAGCAGACCAATTTCCTTTACCTTTGGGGAAACAAGTAAACCACAGTATTATCTTTGATCTCGATTAGTTTAGTTAAGTGTAGAAACAGTTAATAATTCTATCCTAAAAAAATATTGAACATTTGAATGTTGTTTTATGAAAGAGGGAAGACACTCCCACCATACTAAGACAGTCTGTAATGTCATATAAAGATGTAGGGTAAGAGTGGGTAAAATGCCCCCTTAAAATTTACTGAGAAATTGAAGCATATATAGATAACATTTTAGTATGCATTTGATGATGATTCATAATCCTACATATTATCAAGGGGAATAAATAGAAACATTTGCTAATTTTGCTGTCATAGCAAAAAATTAAAATTATGAAAAGGGTCCATCATTCCCCACTACTGGGGCATCTTACCCCAAGGGTCTAAATTTACCTTGTCACTTCCAAATAAAAACAATATATTTTACTCCAAACATCTAAATAGCCTACTTTACTGTGTCCACAGATCCCCCATTAACAAATAGACATAACTTATTTTTTAAAAAAATCCAACATAGTATACTTTACTGTGTCCACAGATCCCCCATTAACAAATAGACATAACTTATTTTTTAAAAAATCCAACATAGTAGAATGTCATTAATCACTATTTTCCTATGAGAAAAAAATACAAAAATAAAATAAAAATAATAATTGATCATTTAAACGCAACACTGTTTGTGTGGGGGCATGTTAAACCTGAAACTCCACCCACACTCTCTGTCACATAGTGTACCATGTGTTTCCACATCACTACAACTTGAAAAAGGAAATTCCTTTTTTTTCTTCTTCTTCTTCTTCTTCTGTAGGAAGTCACATGGAGGTGCCATCGCACTCACATGACAGTCTGAGCTATGGAAGGGGACATCAATGAAGGTAAGCAAAAGAAGTTACTTCAGCTAATTATTGGCGTTTTTGATGCGCTTTTGGTGTACGTGTTTTGTTGTTGTTGTTTTTGCACTAGCAGTGGTCTGCGATTATTATTATTTTTAGGATTGATTACATTTCGCGGACACTTTTTTAGAAATGACGCGTCTTTGATTAGGGTAAGCGACTTTCGTCTCTTTAAAATGAAAACGCGCATGAGTTATGCAAATATATTTGCTTGTTCCGTTTTATTTACTTTGTCCTTTTTATTTGTTGTTTCACTGGTTTCACCTGCTGAGAGGCATTGCAGGACAATTTCATTTGTCACGATTAACGACTCAAGGAAATGGGAAACGTTAGATGGAGTTTAATTATTTACAAATTAACTTTGTATTTTTGTACAAGAATTGCGCTGGCACAGCAGAATTGTTTTTTAGTCCCACTGATTATACAAGCATTGATATACATCCCTGACTATTATTGCCACTGTTTCAGTAGAGACTGCCGAAGAGGATCTGCTTTAAACCAATTAAATCTTTTTGCTTGAAGAAAAGTTACATTTTGTCCATATGCGATTCTTACGAATTGGAATGCCACGAAATACATTGCGTAACCATATCCATGTCCATCTCACAATGTTGTTCAGGGTTTGACTTACAAAAAATATCTTGGTATTACGAATTTTTTGGACATGTAGGGTACAACGCGGATCAAGAAACACCATAAGGAGAATGTGTGGGTGTGTGTGTGTTTTCTGGTCACAAAGTGTATCAAGATTAAACATTTTTATATATATATATATATATATATATATATATATATATATATATATATATATATGTATTATTTTTATTTATTGAAAAGTTTATTATTGTTATTATTATTATTATTATTTAATCACCTTGAACATATCTGAAAATGGCAAATAAATATTTTGTCTCAAAATAAATGTGATCGTTTCTTGGATTCTCTTTAGCTACGCATAAATTTGCTGCATTTTAAATATTAAATGTTACATAAAATTACCTCAAAATCAAACTTTAGACATAGCATGCAATGATCTAATGCATCAGGAATATTTTGCCATGCATGGTGACAAACAGATGTTAAGGAAAGTGCAGTGGTAGCTTTTGTTGCTGTTTAGTGTTTTGCGAGACAAATTTGCCGCAATGAAGCCTACTATGATAATACTACAATCCCAATTCCCCAAAAAGTTGGGACCGAATGAAAAATGCTAATGAAAACAAAAAGGAGTGATTTGCAAGTTATATTCACCCTTTCCAATATTGAAAGCACTACAACTACACATTATATGATGTTTTACCTTGTGAATTTCATTGTTTTTTAGTTTTTTTTTTATGTACAGTAATTTCAAGACAGATGATTGCAACACACTCCAAAAAGTTGTGACAGTCGAGTGTTTACCACTGTGAAACATAATTTCTTCTAATAACACTTAGAAGAGAGAAGTTTAAGTTTAAAAGGTGGTATTTTCCCCCAATTATCAATTATGCAGGTTCTTCAGCTGCACAGTTGTACGGGGTCTTCGTTGCCGGATTGTGTGCTTCATAATGCGCCACACATCCTCAATTGGAGACAGGTCAGGACTGCAGGAAGGCCAGTCTAGCACCCGCACTCTCTGCTTATTCAGCCAGTATATGGTTTGAAGTTGTCCTGCTGAAAATGCCAGGACGTCCCTGGAAAAGACAGTGCTGGATGGCAGTATTTGCTGCCATTTGTACATATCTGTCTGCATTAATGATGCCCTCACAGATATACGAGTTACCCATGCCATGGGCACTGACACACTTCTGGCCCATACAGACACTGGATTTTGGACCTAACGCTGATAACAGTTTTGATGGTCCTTTTCCTCAATGGCCCAGAGAACACAATGGCTGTGTTTTTCAAAAACAATTTGAAATGTGGACACAGTTCTACTTTCCATCTAAGATGAGACAGAGTCCAGAGAAGTCGGCAGCGCTTCTGGACAGTGTTGATGTATGGCTTCTGCTTTGCCTGTTAAAGTCTTAACTTGCATCTGTGGATGCAGCGACGAGTGGTGTTGACTACCAATGGTTTACTAAAGTAATCCCAAGCCCTTGTTCATGATATCCATTACAGATGAAAGATGTTTTTTTAAGACAATGAAGTCTGAGGGATCAGAGATCACGCGCATTCAGAAGTAGTTTTCATGTGGACCTTTACGCACCGAGATTTGACTAGATTCCTTGAATCTTATATTGTGCAATGTAGAGGATGAAATGCATAAAATCCCTCTAATTAGTCTTTGGGGAACATTGTTCTCAAAGTGCTTGATTATTGCTGAAGCATCTGTTGGCAAATTGGCAAGTCTCGAATGATCATTGCTCTTGAAGGACTAGGCTGTTTTTGGAGGCTCCTTATATACTGACGACACGATTGCCATCTCCTGTTTCACATTCCCTTGTTATTTTAAATCGTCAAATTGTTATTAGTCTTACATTGCCCCTGTTTCAACTTTTTGGAGCGTGTTGCAATCATCTGTATTTAAATGACTGTACATAAAAAACGATTTAATTCACAAGGTAAAACATCATATGATGTGTAGTTGTAATGTTTTCAATTTAGCAAAGGGTGAATATAACTTGCAAATCACTACTTTTTGTTTTTATTAGCATTATTCATACTGTCCCAATGTTCCCATCATTGCGTTAAAAAATGTTAGGCACAGTGTCAAGAACATAGAACCTTGCACTGCGTCTAAAAAATGTGACGCTATAGTGTGAGACTCTGAAAGACAGCAAGATGCTATGCAGTGGTTTACAATTGAAGAACAGCACAGATGGACACAAAAACACATTCGTTGTGAACCGCCTCTTAGACACTGTCAATTTGTCTTTGAAAACAAGTCATAAGGAAGTCTAGTCCTGCTAATTGAAACTGAAAATCTTTCAAGTTAAAATAAAAGACTTCTGACAGAAAATTGCTTTCATAATGACATTACTTGGCAAATCCTTTAATTACATTTGCTCTGGTTATGGTAGTACCAGTCAAAATCCTTATCAGTCATGTCAATCTGTGTGTTTGAGCAACACAGACAACTCAAGCTCTGATGGTCTTTCAACTTTAGGATCAGTCCCATCGTACTACAGAGAAGTACATCAAGCCATCTGCAGCAGAAATGATGAACGAGTGCATATCAATGTATTCCAGAGACTTCTCAGCAGAACTGCTCTCTCCGTCACAGTTCAGAACCAGGTGGGCTTCTGAACCTGATATTTGTGTGGTTTGGAAGATTACAGCTGACATTGCAGTTAAAGTATATACTACATGCTCTATTTAGTGACTCAACTCATATAAAGCTCCAGGATCAATTAAATCTTTTAAATTTTTGTTGGTTTCTCTTGTGCAACCATGACTTTTGCTGCACAGAATGGCATAGATCTCATTCTTATTCTAGGTAACTGAACATGTAAAAAGTGGTGATGGGTTCCTAAGCAAAGTATCACTGTATAAAGGCTTGGCTCTCATTGCCCTTGCCCAGCAAGGAAAGCCGCCAAGTCCCAAACTGTTGGAGAATTTAATTCAAGGTAAGTGGATTTATTCCTCAGCTGACTTCAGTAAATGTGTAGCCTAATGAGATGTCATCTTAAAGTCAGTAACCCAGTTACTCTCCGTAAAAATTGTCCTCTGTATATTGTGTCATGTGGTACTATATTGCCTCTTACATGAAGTCCCAAACTGATTTGCATGCAGGGCGCAATTCAGCGGCACCATTTGTTTGAGGGATGTGTACTAGAACAAAGCTTAATATGCATTATGGGAGTTTTAACACTCCTTTGAACATGTTCTTACTGTGCCTGCCTGTATGATTAACAACAATCATCTCTGACGGAACCTGAATTTATATTCAGAAAGTTTACAACTTAAAAAAAAAAAGTTTTCAGATACAGATAACATTGTAGAAATGCATTATTCACAGTAAGCTATGATCTAATCCACGAGTGACAGTCTCCAATAACAGGGTAGTTACAGAATATAAGCGAGTAGTATATTCAGCTGGTCATGTGATCCTTACATGGCAGCCCACATTAGGGGAACCCTCTCTATTTACATTTAAAAAGCTTTAATAAGGTTACTGATATAACTTTAGTCTTAATTTCATGTGAGTGGTCATGATTTTATGCATATGTTTCAAAATGTTTTTAATGAGTAAAAATACTGAGTGTAGTTAAAGGCTTAGTTCACAATTACTTATCTTCATTTGGTTCCAAACTTTATGAGTTTCTTTCGTTCTTCTGCGGTACTCAATAGGATACATTTTGAAGAATGTTTTTGTAAAGGTTTATTTTTCTATGTAATGAAAGTGAAGGGGTGACTGTGGTTGTCTGTCCTTAACATTCTGCTAACATCTTTTGTGTTCCTCTGAAGAAAGTAAGTCATACAGGTTTGGAACAACAGGTTTGCAGTAAATTATGACAGAATTTTAAATTTTGGGTGAACTGTTCCTTTATTTTGAAATGTGGTTATTTTAGTGTTTCTTTATAACATATGGCTCATTTTAGACCAACAAAGGGTTAACGATTTTATTCAGTGCTAATTATTCTAGGCCTCTTGTGTTGATTCAGGTGTTACCAGAATGACAGTTAAATGTGCACTTTTATTGATGTTTTCTGATTTCTCCTCCAAATATGAACAAGTTTCCCATCCATCACATGCCATTTGCAACGGCAACTGCATATCTCTCTGTGGAATTGGCAAGAAACATTTCTTTGCATTCCACCAAACAAAAGGACAGACCCTGGTTTGACTCTGCTGAGACCGCTTTTAAAAATGTTTTGCAGAGTCATGTTATTTTTTTTGCCGCTTTCGAGATTTTCATTTCACACAAACCACAGAAATCTTGACCAGCCTGATAAACATTGTGTGCTCAACATAGCATTACATTGTTCTTCACTCATTCCTCATCACATCAGTTGATGACCTTTCCATTGTGCTGTTAACAGTTGTTATTTACAGTATGTGCTGTCACAAGACTGTCAAGCAACAGAGCCAGGAAAAAATTATTGTCATTTTTCTTTAATGTAATTAAGCACTGATCTGTGACGTGTAATGTGCTAAATTTAGTTAGTTACACAACTTGCTGTTACACCTCTCTTAATACATTCGCTGTTGTGTTTCTCATTTTTAAAGAGCTCCCGAAGCCTCAGCTGGGAGATCCGAAGGAGCTGCAGAGTCTGAAGTTGCAGTTGGTTCAAGAGAATCCTCTAATGTTGTCTTTGACTCTGGCAGAGCTGTTGAGTAAGGACACTATCAAGGTTGAACTCATCCCTGAGAAAAAGGGTTTGTTTCTCAAACATGTGGAATATCAAGTCACCAGTGAGGTGAGAGACATACAGAATATCCATATGCATCTCAGAAAATATTGAATGACTCTGTGCTCATGTTACTGTGTACTATGGTCTAGTGAGGCCAGCAGGAGGTGCTCACACTGCAGTCTGTCTGGGTCCTAATGCCCCAGTATAATGACGTAGAATCTATACTGTAAAAAGGCACTGTCATTCAGATTACATGTTAAACCGAGGTCCTGAGTCTCAGAGGCCATTAAAAATCCCAGGAGTGTTAACTCGGTGTCCTGGCCAAATTTCCCCCATTGGCCCTTATCCATCATGGCCTAATTATAATCATCATCAATAAATTGGCAGTATCAGTCCACTCTCGTACTGGCACACTATGGCTGCCGTCGCATCATCCATGTGGATGCTGCAGACTGGTGATGGTTGCGGAGAGTCCCCTGTAATATGTGTAAAGTGCTTTGAGTGTAGTGTCAGAAAAGCACTACAGTATATAAATGCAACATTTATTCAGCCATTCAACATGTGATCATTGTGGAAAAACAAGCATTTTAAACTCTCAGCTAGGTATAGCTTTAAAAGAAAACAGCCATTTGATTGAAAAAATTGGAAAAGCCCATCAATATTGGGATTTGTTAAATTGCGATTACGTTAATTGTAATCATATTACAATTTGTTATGTAAATATAAAAAGTAAATGTAATCACTTTTGAATTTCTTTACTTTAATGTTTATGTTAATGTTTTTTTTCCTGCTCAGCAAATTCAAAATAATGTCTACAGTATATTTCCTCCTTGTCCGTTGTTGCACACCCTTCAGCTGTTAGAGAAACACAAACATTTGAATTCATATTTTAAGTGTATTATACATAAACAATATTATTTAAGAAATACATTAAGTGTAACCCAAGTAATGCCCTTAATTGAAAGTCAGTAATTGTAATCTGATTACAAGAATTGAAAATGTTAGGTGTCACACTACTTTTACTTAAAGTAATTACAGCACAGTAACACATTACTTCGTAATCAGATTACACCCAATACTGTTAATCAAATTTGCTAATTTATGTTGACCATGTGACCATGTGAAAGGGTTAGTTCACCCAAAAATGAAAATTCCCTCATCATTTACTCACCCTCATGCCATCTACTCACCCTCATGCTACCCCAGATGTGTTTGACTTTCTTTGTTTGCTCACAAACAAAGATTTTTAGAAGGATTTCTCAGTTCTGTAGGTCTATACAAGTGAATGGGTGCCAAAATTACGAAGCTCTGAAATCCACATAAGAGCAAATTAAAAGTACTCCAGACGAGTCTTCTTTTTACTATAAATTCTCCTCCCTGCTCAGTCAATCTCCACTTTACTTTTACTTTCTCATTCTTCTTGTGTTTATGGTGATTCACATTCTTCGTGCATATCGCCCTCTACTGGGCAGGGAGGAGAATCTTTGATAAAAAAAAATGACATTGAACTGTTTCTCATCCACACCTGTCATATCACTTCTGAAGACAATCATTTAAACACTGGAGTCATATTGATTACATTTATGCTCCCTATATGTGGATTTTGGAGTTTCAAAATGTGGCACCCATTCACTTGCATTGTATGGACCTACAGAGCTGAAATATTCTTCTAAAAATCTTAATTTGTGTTCTGCAAAAGAAAGAACGCTATACACATCTGGGATGCCAGGAGGGTGAGTAAATGATGAGAGATCGTTATTTTTGGGTGAACTATCCCTTTAACCCCTTTGTAAAAAAAAAAAAAAAAGGAATTTCATGTTGCAGATTTTGTACAAACTTGTGGAATTCATGCCAGCTAAAGTGCATGCTGTCATTAAAGCAATAATGGAACAAATGCTTTTATTCAAATTGCTATAGGTTGATAATATATTTTTGGGGGAAAAATGTTATTGAATTAGAAAAATACAAAATAGACAACCACTAGTAATGCTTTCTAGTTAGATTTTCTCCTCAAACACAAGTGGCTTGGAGATGTTTTTGAGATGAAGAAAATGACCAGGTGTAAACAGTATCAAAAAGGCATTCAGCGTGCATATAGCATAATCTTAAACATGTTCCATAAAACAACAAAGTCATCTTTCAGCATGCTGTCTCATTAAAACAGTTACCATTGATAGATTCAAATGCATGACTAATTGTTCATGTGCTATGTTACTTTTTCCAGCGTTTTAAAGTATCAGTCTATCGACGATACAGTGATTTTGACGTCTTCCATGAGCTCCTACTCCAGAGATACGCTTACAGAGTTGTGCCTGCTCTGCCTCCCAAAAGAGTGCTGAAAGGAGGTAGGACATTGTTTTATACACCGTAAAATCTCTCTGGCTTTGAATTAAAGGCTTGTAATCAAACCTTTAGATTATAGTGTTAGTTCCACATAGACCGTGGTGCAACATTCAATGTTTTCTGGAAACGGACCAGACAAACAATTGCAGTGCGGCCAAGGTTAAAAAGAAAAAAAACAAACAAATTGTTTTTCGCTGATCTCAGCAAGTTGCACTTCCCTAGTAACTGAGTACCAAAATGTTCCTGCCGTGTTTTATTAATGGAAGGAGTATATTATGTTCTTTTGTGAGAAGATTAATCTTTTCTGCTGCAGTCCTGACTTCCATGTCAGAACGAGAGTTCATTGAAGGGCGGCGACGTGCTCTGGGCAGGTTCCTGAATCTTGTGGCAAGACACCCTTTCTTTTCCGAGGATGAGATGGTGAAGACATTCCTCACTTTCAACGGCTCGGTATAGATCTTCAATTCTACTACCTTCTCAACACCATTTTAATTTATATAAATAATATCTCATCATTTACTCACCCTCTTGATATCCCATTGTACTGAGGTTCTTAAGATGGGCAAGGAGGCGGGAAACAGCTGAACAGTCAATGTAAATATTTTATAACAATCTGAACTCAAACATAACATAAAATGCAAATCAAACAAAGATGCACACACACAACTTTGTCGATCTCTATCTCTTTCTGGCGTCTCCGGCTCATCCTTATCCCCCTCCCAGCTGATTAGGATGATTTATCGCCGGGCGTGTGTCCTCATGGCCCGGCCACGCCCTCCTCCTTGTCACACTCCTCCACCACCCGATTCAGGCCGGGGAACCTCTGGCTTGATGTACTCCCCTCCCTTCCTGGAGGGGAGGTGTTGCCCTTCCAGCCTTCCTTCTTCCCAAAATATAACTCCTTTTTCACCGTATATCTTACCATTGCAGTCTCTGGGCACAATCATAATTTCAAGCTTGATTACTCTTCCTAGTGCTTGATGCATGCACAGAGGCTAGATGGCTCTAAGAAGTGTAATCAAGCTTAAAATCATGATTACATTGGTGAAGGCTGATTTCAAGATTTACTGTGGAAAAAGGAGTAACATTTTGGTCTGTTCTCACCCAAAACTGGTTAGATCTATATGATATATGAATATATAGAATATATGTTTTGTATTTTTTCAAGTCAAACAGTTTGCGATAGTTTGACTATTATTGGTGTCAAAACAATTGTAATTAAATTATTAGGGTGCACAGTTCGCAGTTGGAGGTTGTGTAGAACTGGCTTCATATGAGATTTTGTTTTCAGCAAATTCTACACTGTGCTCCAACATTATCTACATTATTAAAATGCATCCAAATGCTCTGACTAATTTTCCACTTTCCAGCTGTTGTTTTCACAGTTATCCTTCCTCTCTCTCCTCGGCTGCTAAGTGTGTGGCTGTGTCTTGTTTGGAAGGATGCATATGTCATCTCATTTCATTATTTTCTTTATCTATTGTCAATGCATTTTATGTGTGTGTACTTACATACATACTTTTTTTTTTTTTTTACCTTTTTTGGATTACCAATATAAAATAAATAAAAAAAATTAAACGAGACAGCTTCGATGACTTATGCGGCCGACAAATGCGACCTCCAGGGGACGCATCCTTCCAAACGAAACACAGCCATGTGCCTGTGAGTGAGTTGGCTCCACCCTCCTTCACGCATCTTTGGTTCATTGGTTGACACTAGGGTTGCAGATTTTGTGCATTTTCCTTAACTGATAGTTGAACATGTTAACAGTCAAGAATCAGTTAATCATTAATAATTAATAAGATACAAAACTCACATCCTTTCTAATTATTTATTTAAACAACAATAGTAACACATTAGTTATGTGAAACAATACGAAGCACAAACTATTTAAACAAAAAAAGTATAAAACAGTAAGGCTCTCGCTCGAAACGCTGCTTATTTATGCCAGTCCTAATTGAACAAATGGCTCCGCCAAAAAAACTATGTCAAATGGGGCACAACTTCTGCCATTTCTAGACTAGCAAAGGCAGACCAAACCAAACCCATTTTTTAAATAAACATAAAGTGCTGTATAAAATGAAAATAAAAAAGACCTCTCCACAATAAACTGAAATCCTGCTGGTTTGTACTTAAGAAAATGAACATATCTACACGGGCAGGAGTGAGTTGTGAGCACGGTAAAATACTCTTAAACTCAACACAACATATTTAAGACCAAGGCCTACTGTTATTAGAAATTTAGAAAAATGTGCTTATCTACGTGTTCAGGGGTGAGTCCAGCTGCAGAAAACACCCTCTCTGATGGCACCGATGTCCCTGGGATGCACAAATATTGCCTGGCCAACTTGGCCAGCCTCGGAGAATGTGATAGCCTGGTTCCATGTAGTTCAAATCCCTCACCGTCCACCATGCTTATAGTCATCATGTCCTTTTCCACCATAAAGCATAGCCTCTGAGTTATTGCCTCTGCATGCACATCACTACAGCCTCTTCTAGCTAACATCGACGTGATAGTTTGTTAGGAGGACAGTTTTACACTTTTGACTTCCACTGCAACTGTCGGGTGCTGACTTTTCATGAGGTACAACAATGACTTTGTGCTGGAGCTGTATTTTAAGATGATGTTGCAATATTTACATTGAGCATTGTCCTCTTTTACAGTGTAATGCTCCCACGCTGGACTACGTTTTGCCCTCTTCATCTTGCCTCATCATTTACTGACCGCTTCTTTATTGCGCGGCAGTAGTTTTTCTCAACTGCAAATGTGAAGTATGCCCTTGTGTGGTATAAAAGTTAACGTAGGCTATGTGTGCTCCGGAGAAATGGTACATATAACACACATTGTCGGTTAATACATTTTAATCGGTTAAATGATTAACGGCAATTAACCGATTAACTGTTAATCATTGACATCCCTAGTTGACACCGCGTTTCTGATTGATAGGAACAACAGGTGAGGCTGTTAGTTTGAGCAGTGCGCTTGAGCATTTAGGCCCATATTATTATTTCTTTTTTCATTCTTTGTATTAGTTAATTCTATTCATTTAAATCTTTTGATTAGTCATATCTTAATTTTTTAAATATTTTTATAAATAGATTTGGCTCTTCTGATATGCGACCCATCAATATTACATATGCCACTGTAGAAATTCACTATTCACAGTCAATCGTGATTAATTTAATCCAGGAGTGAAAGTTAATTACAAGTCCAATTACAAGATGGTTACTGAGATTAAGCAAGTAATATTCAGCTGGTCATGTGATTCTAAAATGGCAGCCACTATGAAGGCACCCCTGCCCCATGTAGAATAAAACAGCTTTTATAAGGTTACATGAGTCTTCATCTCATGTGAGTGGTCATGATTAAATACATATGTTTCAGAATTTCAATTCATTTTTTTAGTAGTAAAAAATGGCACCTTTCAGGCATTTTAGGCATGTTCTCAATGCAAAGATTGCTCCAAAAGGTCGGTATCTTAATTATGCTGCCTTTTAATATAGCTAATTTTGCCCAACTTCTAAGGTATCATCATATGTATCCTTCCCCGGATAGGCATTCCCAGAATGCACCTTGATGAGCTCATTGGAAAAATAAATCAAAGATGGTGGACGAAGTGAGATACATTTTCAATGTAATTATACTTGTAATAAATTCAATGCTGAAAAATATCTTACAAAATAGTTTAATATCATAGAAAACTGTCTAATTTACCCAAAACACGTGTGCTATGTGTATTTATGCTCATTAGAGTTTTGTCGTTCCTCTCGCGTCACCTGTATTGAAATCAGTTGGGAGTCAAGTGTTTCGTGTGTTGCATTTGAGGAGCACTATTTGAAAGATGCATGGAGCTGCCGTCTATGTAGAGCGTTCCAAATCGCTCATTTATGAGGCTCCATTTCTGTTAGGGTGCTTCCACAGAAGACAGCTGCCTATGTAGGCAGGAGACAGCAAGGCAGCTCACTAGGTTTTGGAACAGACACTTGGATTAAGAGTCGTATGCATGACATTTATGCTGCCTTTAGTATGTGCTTTTTGGAGCTTCAAAGGTTTGGTCACTTCACTTGTGTTGTTGGACCTACGGAGCAGAGGTATTCTTCTAAAGATCTTAATATGTGTTCTGCAGAAGAAAGGAAGTCATACACATCTGGGATGGCTTGAGGGAGAGTAAATTCTCATTATATTATACAGCGTAAATATTTTTGGGTGAACTACTCTTTAAATGTTTTTGAGATCATATGTAATTTGTTATACTGCAAGAAATAATGCATTAAACAGTTCATTACAAATGTCATTTGCTGCTTGAGAAGATTTTATTACTTTATTCTCTGCTGTATGGTTTCCATTTTTATGTTCCACAGGATGTCCAAACTAAGATTCGAGATGCTTGCAAAAAAATGGGTGATGAGTTTATGACTTGCAAATATGCAACACAGGCCAAGGTTTGAATCAAATCTGTATTTCTTTTATGTCATGGAAGTTTTATGTCCATCATCATACAGTATGTTATAATGTCACATACTGTATAATGTCACATTATGAAATGTTTTATTGTATATTACTGGATTTGTTCACTCATAGTTTCCCCTAGTTTTTTAAATTCTATATTTCACTGTACTGTAGTAATGTAATACTGTGGTTGCTTGTTTTTGTTGTGATTTCCCCAGGATTACCTCCCTGCTGATATCCAGGTTCAATTTTCCTCCAGCAGGGAGCTGATCAGAAATATCCATAGCAGTTTTCAGAAGTTACGGGACAGAGCTGAGAGAATGGCAGAGCGCTTGAAGGAGAACGGCACAGATCTGCAGATGTTTGGGAAGGAGCTCAGGTACTAGCCCATACTGAGTGCTGTGTCTAAAATCATTCATTACTGCTTGGTGAATGTAATTATTTAAGGATCATCCATTGAAAATCCATATCCCTTCACATTTATGACAGTCATCATAGAATATCCTCTTCAGGGTAATTTCTATTGTGACTGTGAAGTCTAAAGTTCACTGTTTGTTATGATGGTGATTGACTGACTGTATACTATCCCTTAGAAATAAAAAGGTCATACATGTAACATCAATTCTGTGAGGAAATCTGATAACATTTAAAAAAAAAGGTTCCATTTGTTAACATTAGTTAATGCATTAAGTATCATAAACAATGAACAATATATTTTTTACATCATCTATTAATCTTTGTTAACATTAGTTAGTAAAAATACAATTGTTCATTGTTAATTCATAGCGTTTAACTCATGTTAACTAATACAACCTTTGATTTTATAAATGTATCAATATATGTCGAAATGAACAACAACCAAGATTAATAAATGCTTTAAAATTATTGTTCATTGTTAGTTCATGTTAACTAATGTTAACAAACGGAACCTTATTGTAAAGTATTACAGTTTTTCTATTGCAGTGGATTGATTGTCAGATGTTTATGATCAGCCATATATTTCAACCTCAGTCTCTCCCCATTCCAGTTCTTTGGGTTCAGATGAGTCACCTGTACCTGTCCTGACCTCCTGCAAAAGTCCCTGGAGTGCTCTCAAACAGTCTGTCAAAGGCCTCTCTGTCGAGTTCTCACTTCTGTCTGAAAAAGCTGCACAACAGGTATTGTGGTATCCACACATACCACGTGAACTGCTTGTGTGCTGCTACGGAGATATTTTAATTGTTAATTTAACACAGGGCAGAAGAGAGGAAGATGATGTGGTGGAAAAACTGAACCTGTTCTTGGACTTCCTGCAGTCTTACCGGGTGCGTATACTGTGAAATTTAGCCACAGTTGTGAAAGGTTTTTTCTTTACCTTAGTGTCCATTTGAAGAAGAAATAAAACCGAAAATGGGCAAAACGCATACAACAATAGTTACAAGGAACAGTTCACCCAAAAATTAAAATTGGGCTATTGAAAGTGAAAGTAGCTTTAAAGTGGTGCAAAAGTCTTCTGAAGCCATAAAATAGCTTTGTGTGTTGAGCTCAAAATGTAAGATTGTATTTGCTGATTTTATTTTCCCTTCTGTCACTGCTCTCAAATTTAATTTGTGCTTTCGCACATTAAAAATGGCACATTGTAATTGGTAATGAGATGCAAGAATCTTCGATGTTTGATGTCAAACCTGGTGTGCCATGATAGAATGTACAACATAGACTTTTTTGTACATTATTACTATTACTACTTGTAATAATTTGTACGAGATTGCAAAATCTTATGATATCATCTGACTTGGAGCATAAGAAAGGAATTCGACTTTTATTCCCAGTCTACAAACAGAATTTCAAATTGATATCCAACACTTTATTTTAAGATAGGAAAGCTCTGTGAACAAATTTGGTTACTCATTCCATATTAACTTAAGCAATACAAATAACAAATGTTGTAATACGCTTCACTTGTCTTTTCATATTAAAATCATGGTACGGTTTAGGGTTTGGGGTTACACTTTGTGGTTGGGGTTATGTTTGGTTTAAGGGTTAAACTGTTCATTAGATCTTTTAATTTTCTCTATTGTATAAGCCAACTTCTACGATTTCTTATGATTTTGCCATCTCGTACTGTTGTAATGACTTGTCATGATACTGCAAACAAGAATTTGACATTTGGAGGAGAATATTTTCATCAAATCAGCAAATGATGACCTTAATTGCACACAAAGAGTTTGAATCACTTTAATGTTACTTTTTGCAAGTAGTGTTGTGTAATTTTCTGTCAATTATTCCTTTAAATTGGATGTAATAGAAACAGGATTGGGAAATGTTGTCAAAGTCCCTTTCAGTGTAAATCTTTGGAATGCTCTTGAGCAGGATGCGCAGCTATTTTCTATGTAAACAAGTGGCACGCAAGTACAGCTTTCGTCAAATTGAATGGGGAAAGACCGAAATCTCCAAAATGGTTTGTCGAGATTGACAACACAGGTATCATAAATTCTGCTACTTTACCTCAGATTAAGGCTTGTCTAGCTAATGCACATACACATTCTCAAGTTGATTGAAAAGCGATGTCTGTATCTAAAAGACAATTAGCTCTTTTACCTGAAGAAAGGGCTTCCTTTTCTACATACGTTTGGCATTCCAGTTTGTCCCATTAATATTAATAGAGTGGTTCGTCTCTGATGTTGCGAGCCAGATCCAATCTTGGATCCCCTGCATGAGCACTTCATCTCAGTGTGCATAATCTCTAACCACTAAGCAATAGCTCTGAAACTGCAAGTTTTTGTTTTACAAGATTGTTTGTGGTGTCATACAGGACTTGTGTGAGCGACATGAGAAGGGGGTCTTGCACGAGCACCAGCGTGCGTTACAGAAGTACAGCGTGATGAAGAGACAGATGATGAGTGCCACAGCCCAGTCTAAAGAACAGATTTCTGTCGAACATCTGGAGTCCCGCATTGTGCAGGTCAGCCCCCACACACTACAAAAAGTCTTTGAGGTAGCATTACCAAATGGGAAATGTGGAAACCTGTCGCTTGAGGGGGTTTGATTCATCCCACTCATTTAGTGGGAGAAATTGAGCATAAGGGCTTGAAACCTAAGCCCTTGAGCAAGATACCCTCAACATCCCTGTGGAATTGCTATCTGATCTAAAGTTTCTACCTGCATAAGGGATTGGAAAGGTAGCCGGTTTCCTTTCTGTCCTGTCCTAGCACCAGGCATGCTGCAATAAAGCAACAAGTTATAAAAGCTACATTTTCTATGTGCTGGCTAGGATTATTCATCATAACCAGCGTCAGCATGAAAATTTTTTTTGCCCCGTCTACAGTGAAATCTCATTGGTCCTAAACAGAGGCGTTTCCAGCATTGAAGGACATCCGGGGCTTAGCACAGACAATTTTATTTTCACACTAGCAACCACTTCTCTGTAGTCCAAAGCTGGTGAGAGGGTATTCTTTGAGTTCTGCTCTTGCTGGGCCTGTTTCTACAGTTCCTAAATCTTCCACTCTAGTTCTATCCTCAACATCCTCTCTCCTCCCTGAATCATCTGTGATGAACAGATACAGCACATAACTTATTGCAAATCAGCTTCAAACAACTAATTCATCAAGTGCTACATATTTCAAAGTGTAGACCAATACCATTGAAGAAAATGTATTGGGAAGAGCAGATCAGTGGGATTGCCCTAAGATCTATCATGATTCTTGAATTTTCATGTACATTACAATAAAGTCATCACAAAAGAGTTATATTATAGTGAGTAAAGTGAAGTCAAAACATTTTTTTATATAAATAATTTTTTTTTTTTTACATAAATAGTCAAAATGATGTATAAGATCCTAAATTAAAGCAATACATGAATGACTTAAGTCTAAGTTCATTGACACACCATGGCATCGAACTGTATATAATTCTCCATGTTCATCTGTCAAAATCCTTTCATTAGGATCATTGGGATAAGAAATGTTTCACTTTTAACTTTCTCTAAAGTAATGTGACTGATTAATTGTTACCAGTTTCCATGCCTGATTCTGGCACATCTTTGCTACCCTCAAAGTGTATATTTACTACAAACTAATATCACAAAACAAGTCACACATACATTTCATGCTAATGCTTATTGGTTATCCTTAGAGAAAATAACACCTGATAAACAAGAAAATTATGCTCCAAAACTGGACTCGAACCGCGGTCTCCAGCGTGAGAGGCAGATGCGCTAACCACGAGGCTAGAGGTTACAACATGTAATATCAGTCAGTAGCAGACGTCTTGAGGTTTAGCCTACTGTGGGTGAAAGCCAGCCAGATGATGATCTTTAGACTTTAAGGACAAAAACAAATGCAAATTCTTACCCACTGACTTCTTTCGGAAATTTTAGAAGCCTCATTTGCTTCATGTTTGCTGTCTTTCCTGCTAACTGCTGTTAACTCGCCACTAAGTAAAGTAAGTTGATGTCAGCTCCTCCCCTACCTGCTGCATATTCAACAGAGAGGAAGAAACGGAGTCGCCCATAGGCTACCGACAGCAAAGGAACTTATTCTATAGGCTAGATTATGCCTATGTCTATTTTTACAGGCTGTATGCAGTATGTGCAAAGCCAAAGCACAATGAAATAAGGCAATAACTTTTCAAAATACATTCGGGGCTACACTCAAAACATTCGGGGCTGAAGCCCTGGCAAAATCGGCTGCCGCCGCCTCTGGTCCTAAATCCTGCTCCACATAACAGCACAGTGGCCCCAAAAGTATTTGGACACTTAAAACATACTGTTAAAAGTGGTAACCTGCACTTGATCTCATAAGGAGTTTTTTATGTTCATGAAAGGGTATCAATCTTTTAAATATTAGCATTGTTAGAAAAATATAAATAATACACTCTGTAATTTTACTTTATTTAAACCAATTATCTTTAATAATAACACTGTACGTTACAATAAAAATGCACAATAGTTTCATTAATACAGCAACATTTCTGATTAATGCCAGCTGTGTTTAAAAGTGCAACCTTTTATTTAAGTTGCAGGTAACTGAGTCATAAGTGTCCCCAATGCTCAGTGGATCAACACCTTTGCCAGTGCCCAAATTTGTGTTCATATTCACGACATATTGAGCTAGGGAGATGATTGAGCTCCCAATATTTAATGTTTCAGAAAGTGACCAAATACCTTCTTAAATTTGAATAGTACATTTCATTGTTAACCCAACAAACTTCTTTTTGGCTTAAGTGTCCAAATACTTTTTGGGTCCACAGTATATTAAACATTCGATATATTCTGAATACAAAAAATCGAGAGTTGCCACAAACTTGCCACAAATGTGCCACTCATAATTTTCACATTCAAATGAGTTTGTCATCCACCACAAATGTTTGCCAGATGTTCGCTGCTCTTCACCGGACTACTGTATATAGTGGAGAACCTGCAGCAAACCTTTGGCAACTATGAAGAGTTTACCACAAAGCTCATTTGCATGTGAAAATTAATGAGTGGCAAATAAGTGTGGCTTTGATTGTGATGCTTCATACTGCATTAGGATATGGTGTCAGTCTGTAATGACTAAGTTGTATAAACAATGCACTTAGATGCTATATTTAGTCACCTGTTCTAATGGACAATAATGTAATTACAACACCATGGCTGAGAATATTGGATAAGCCATTATTTATTCCTAGCCACCCTTTTTCATTTTATTCACCCCAACTATAGAAAAAAAAATGTGTTAATTGACAAAGTGAGAAATTGTTTTAAAGGCCAAACATCGACAAAACCAGCTGCTAGTTTCTTTATGGTAAAAGGTGGCCAGCTGGAATAAATGAGGGGAAAATAACTACTCTTGATTGAAATCTTGAAG
Organism: Xyrauchen texanus; assembly: GCF_025860055.1. NCBI lineage: Eukaryota > Metazoa > Chordata > Actinopteri > Cypriniformes > Catostomidae > Xyrauchen > Xyrauchen texanus. Next base: position 17,439,933 of record NC_068283.1, on the reverse strand, counting down.
CATTGCCAAAACAGTAAATACACATTAACGTTTGACCTTCATAATAAGCGTGCCATGATCCACTCTGAGGTACTAACTGCTGGGTGGCTCATTGTGAGCAAGAGCATAGTTTTACAAGCTCTCTCTCTACACGCAGCAGTCGTTGCTCACTACAAAGATGATGATAGAGAACAGGGAGGAATAATTTGACTACACTGTAACCACATTCTGATCTTTGTCTCACCGCAGCAAGAGAATGCCATTCAAGCTATGGAGCTGCGCAACTACTTTTCCCTGTTCTGCCTTCACCAGGAGAGCCAGTTAATCTTCACATACCTGCCCATCACCTCTCACATCCTGGGGGTATTTGTTGACTCCCAAGTGCAGGGACATAAAGAAGTAAGCTTATTTTGTATCTAGTTTCTGTTAATACTGAGGTGGCGTTTAGGTGTTAGATCCTTTTAAGTGTGACAAAACCATTTTTCTGTGATCGTAAACAAACCTCCTAACCTTTGTTGATGTCACTTTTCTCTAGATGGGTGAGGTGTGGCAAGATCTTCATTCCAAGCTTAAAATTATTTTTAGGGATAGTAACGGACTTCAGTCTCCTCCTCTAAGCCCAAAATAGCCCAACCCTTCAGTGCCTGCAGAATTAAATGAAGATGAACTCTAGCCTGCTTTGAATAGCAGGACCTCTTAAGGAACTACAGACAAATCTTTAAAGCACTACATTTATGAAGTATGAGAAAACTACTTCTCGCTGAATATTTATGTGGCAGATATGAAGATCATTTGAAGCAAACTGACAGATGTATTATTAGCATGTACCTTGGAGTAGCCTGGAAATACCATGGCTGTAGACTTTGTCATTCAAACCAGTCTGGCTATTCTCTGTTGACCTTTCACATCAACAAGCCATTTTTGTCCACAGAACTGCCGCTCACTTTTGTTTTTAGCACCATTCAGAGTAAATTCTAGAGACTGTTGTGTGTGAAATCTGCAGGGGTTCAGCAGTTACAGAAATAATCAAACCAGCCCGTCTGGCACCAACAATCACGCCATGGCCCAAATCACTGAGATAAAATTTTGATGATTGTTGGTGCCAGATGGGCTGGTTTGAGTATTTCTGTAACTGCTGATCTCCTGGGATTTTCGCACAGAATTTCTATAGAATTTACTCTGAAAGGTGCCAAAAACAAAAAACATCCAGTGAGCAGCTGTTCTGTGGACAGAAATGCCTTGAGAGAATGGCCGGACTGGTTCTAACTGACAAAGTCTTCGGTAACTCAGATAACTGCTCTGTACAATTGTGGAGAGAAGAAATTCATCTCAGAAAGCTAATCTGAGATGCAGGTTGGCACAAGGTGGACCTTTACAATATTAGGCAGGTGATTTTAATGTTGTGGCTGATTATGTATATCAATATGTCTTTGATTTACCATCTGATTCCATCAGTGTTCCATTGTTACCCCCACATGTAAGCATTATGGACAAACACTGTGTTTTTTGACAATGTTTTACTGTATATGTTTATGTACTGTATGCAAATCTGAAGCTGCTTTTTTTAAATGCAAACTAATCTGAAAGAGAAGGAATTGACACCATAACACATGAAATATTACCTGTGCTCAGAAGATATAAATATGAAATATGCAGAGATAAGATTCCATTTATGCCAGTTTAAAATGATCTTTTGTAATTTTTTCTTCTTTTTAATCATGTAAAATGTGCATGCAGAAAACATAATTATTTTTTTTTACACATTTTATTGTATCACAATTTTTAAGTAATATATACAGTACTACAGTGAAAACACTTTCAAACTAGATTTCTAACAGTTCTGTAAAATATGAAAAGTGTTATTGCTAACGGGTAACTTTGAATTAAACATAATAGCAGGGCTGATTTATTTGTCTATGATTTTATGTTCACTCTAATCAAAGCAGTTAAGATACTTTACTATTCCCATGATGGAATATGACTGGAATGGTGGTAATGTTTGATTACTTGCCATTACATCATTCATTACAACATTCAGGTTCAAATCTGCCACCTGCTGGTAATTCATGCTAATGCAAGTTTGTTGGATTTTAGATTTCCATAATTTTTGGTTGCCTGTGTACTAGCAGTTGTATTTATTGTCATTTATATTTGTACAATACTTTTTATTAATATTATAGATTCAGTTTTTTCCCGTTATGAATATACGGATGCACAAAATATATTTGTTAATCGCGTAATTTGAAAAGTATAAATACAAAGTCTATTTAATGAAACTATTGTATTTTGATGTTCATTTTCCAAAATGATGTCGATATTCTACAAACTTTTAGTTTTATAGTGGAAGCTTCAGAAACAGTTGAAAAAAAAACAAGAGGTGGAGATCATTTCAAAATATTATTACAAAGAGAAACATTTTAAATTTATCAGATGAAGGCAATGGATTGTCCAGGTTTAAATTAAGAAATTGACTTCAGTCCTTTAAACAGCTGACGTATTTTTCCAATTGTGGATATAATTTGTATTGTGTATATGTGCATGCATACACACATACATATATGTGTGTGTCTGCGTTTTCTCTCTCTGTGCTAGAAGTACCTATATATATTATACTCCACCTATTAGATTTCTGACACTAAATGATGTGTGTTAGTGATTTTTCTGAGCAGGTGTGTCCAATTTAGCAATAAGGAAGTTTTTTTTAACTATTGTTATAGCCATTGACAATAAAGGCTTTTACTATATTTTTGATCTGGAAGTGTGCCTTGTTTTTCCTTTTTGGATAATTATTTCCTCATTCAAGAGCACTTTCATTTATTTTTTTGAAGAACTTCAGAGCATATTTGTTTAGTTTTTTTTTAATTTATTATTCAAAATCTCTTAACCCGAGACCAAAAGTTCTAACACAAACTCCTTGATGGAATGTTTAAATGGACAATTGGAATGTTCGTGAATTGAAACTCCAACAGTCAAAAATTCAAATGTAAACAAACCCACACTAGGACTTTAATCTCCTTTAAGTTGCACTCTCTCTCGTTTTTTAATATCTAAATAACCATGAAACTTTTAAAACTAGTTTAAACTTAAAACCTTTCAGACTATGTCAAGGCATCATTAAAGTTTGTCTTTGCAAATTTTACATATCTAGTTTTATTTAAAAAACTTTTAAGTTGGAAACTGTTTTAAAAAGGTATATTCTTAGTGTGCAATACTGTTGCTAAAACTGTTGTAGGAATGAGGAATGAAAAATGAAGCAGGCAACTAAAATCCAATAACAACATACATATTTTGTGCACTACATTGTATTTATATTGTTGATCACATATGACAATATATGCAAATATGTAGACATAATTCCCTCAAACAAAGAGATTATATCATGTGTGATCAGTAGGATTTCACCATTATTTTAACAAAATTATGAATGGCACATCCAAACAATGGAGAACATGTAAAGGAACATTATTCTCATAAAATAGCGATTTACGCAAAAAATACAAACTTGTGCCTGTAAGGTAAAGCAGTGGATATCTCACAGTATCTCACATACCATGGCATATTCATGCAGCTCATATCCCATGCAGTGTGACAACCAGCCCATGTCAAATCATTTCCACTGAAACAGTGGTGATGTATACCACTTATTTTGAAAATCCGATCATAGGTCCTCCATCTCCTCCAATTTATGCTCCACTATCACATCATGACCCTGGAATTTAAAATATCCTAAGAATTTCTTTTTCTGAAGAATCAGGGGGAACCACAGAACATCATCTGCCCACATCTGGCTGAAAGGTATTTTATCTGTGTCAAACCACTGTGGTCTCATCTCTGAAAGAGAAAAATAGATTCAGTGGCACATTAGTAGACCTTTTGTTATGGTATGCATCTCACAAACTGGATCATAAAGTAAAGCGAAGCAACCTTACCATCTGATTCTGTTGGTTCTCCTTTATATGTGTCAGCTCTGAAAATGTGAACATCCAGCAGCTCTGTTTCCCCAATAAACTCAAATTTGATATTTCCAATCTTGTAGAGGGTGTCAACGGTGAGGCCACTTTCCTCCAAAAGTTCCCTGACAAATAAAATTGAATTTTGTTTCAGATGGAAACCAATAAAAGCAGGAAAGATTGAACATGGCCAATGCTGACACCATCAAGAAGTTCAATAGACAGGTAAATAACATAAAACTTTCCCAGCATTACAGGTTTAAATTGTTTAAACTTGATCTTCTGGATGACATGTAGTTTCATTGGTGCAAATAAATACTGGGGAACAACAATATACAAAGAACAATATGATACAGCCATTAAAAATTCTAAAACTGTATCCATTCATCTCTGCTGTTGACGGGACAAAGAACGCTTATCTTCAAGCTTTTACAACTGCAAGCAATTGATCTAAAGCAGATGTTTTTAACAGTGTTTTTCTTTCTCATTTTTGGGATTCTTGCAAAATAACACATTTGTGATAACATTTTTGATAAAACTAACCGTCTCGCAGCTTGCTCTATGGTCTCTCCTGTCTGGACTTTACCTCCAAAACCATTCCATTTACCAGCTCCAAACCCTCTTTTCTTCATGCCAAGTAACACCCGTCCAGGCTGCACTACGAGCACCAGGGTCAGCAGCTTAGATGTAAACATCCTCCTATACAGTACATGATGGAGTAATACAATCTTTTGAAATACAGTTGAAAGAATCAAGCCTAACCTGAGCTCGAAGCATTCCTGCATAACGGTGTACATTTACGGTTTCTTTATTGTCTTCAAAAAAATGTATGGTCACAAATATGATGTTTAATAATAAATTCAAACAGTAGAATGTGGCTTTCTAAGTGCACACCAAAATAAAAGTTTTTCACAAAACATTATAGGAATGTTAGTTTTGGTTCCCAGAATAGTGTTTTTTTGGGGGATTAGCCAAGAGTTTTTTTTTTTGTTAGGTTGTGCATAATGGTTCTCTCAATGTTCCCTTAAAGGAATAGTTCACCCAAAAACTGTAAATTCTCTAAAAATGTACTCACCCTCATGCCATTCCACTTTCTGTCTGCAGAAAACAAAGATTTTTAAACTAATATTTCAGCTCTGTAGGTGAATGGTGATCAGACCTTTGAATCTCTAGAAATCATATAAATGCAGCATAAAAGTAATACAGACAACTCAATTGGTTAAATACATGCCTTCAGAAGCAATATGATGGGCATAGGTGTGAATCATATACATATTTTACTCCTTTTTTTACTATAAATATCCACCTTTAAACAGCCCCGAATAGAAGATGGTAAAATAATGCAAACTGCTAAAAAACAAAAGTGGAAGTGAAGATTTATATAAAAAATGCACTTACATTTTGATCTGTTTCTCACCCACATCTATCATATCACTTATGAAGATATTGATTTAACCACTGGAGTCATATGGATTACTTTTATGCGGTTTGTATGTGATATTTGGAGATTCAATTATCTGGTCACCATTCACTTGTATTGTATGAACCTACAGAGCTAAAATATTCTTCTAAAAATCTTCTGCAGAAGAAAGACAGTATCATACACATCTGGGATGGCATGAGGGTAAGTAAAAGATGAGAGAATTTTCATTTTTGGGTGAGCTATCCCATTAAACTCTAAATTCCAGTCACTTTTTTTTGTTAAATTTTACAACAAGCCTTACATTTAAACTTAATATGGATGTAGGATCATATGTAAGATTTATGTATTGTTATCTTTACCCCAAAACTAAAAACGGTTACGTTTCTTAAAACGGCACTTAACCTCAGGCTAATATATAATATGAACACACTGGTATTCAAATGATGTACTTACTTTGTTTAAAGGAACTGGTACAGACAAAAATGTAAACAGACCTAATCGAATTATTTGCACGTATAAATATCAATAAAATACCCCGCTGATTTATATTTGACAATAATTTATAGTGCAATGAATCAGACAGTTTTGTTCCCGCGTGTTGCTCGCAGTCACACGATCACGTGAAGGTTTCCCCATGACAACAGCGAAGTTACTCATCATAGTGATTGACATAAACATGCAAATCATTACAAACTACTGTCAACAGATGACTTACAGATCTGCAAAAATAAATAAACCCCGCCCACTTGACTTCTGACAGCGCGTGCGCAACAGTAAACGTTCTAAAATCGAAAGGACGTACACAACCCTTAATAATAAAATGACCGTAAATAAACGAAATTATTCATAAATAATTCATAATAAAATAATTTGCAACAATAATTTGCTTTCCTAAGGACTGCGCAAAATACGTGCAACTTTGCCATAAGGAGTTAGTTCATGAGTTTTCTTGCTGTCCTGCACTTGCATGATTACGTTCCACGTTTGATCTCCCACTTAAGGTTATTCGTTGAAAATTATGCGGAAATGTATACCAAAGTCGTATGTTCACGTCTCAGCAGTCACACTAAAAAAGACGCATCTGAATTGAAGGGAAAAGTCCTGCAGATCAACGCTGGCTAATACCTCAATGACCCTTTCGTGAAAGCTGCTCATGTGCAGAATTGCCGCTGTAGAAATGCGTTTAAACTGATCGAGATAGATGATAAACACAGAATCCTCAAGCCTGGCTTCAGGGTTATAGATTGTGGTGCTGCTCCTGGTGCATGGAGAGTCAATTCAACTGGAGAAAGTAATTAGGTTTCTGAATTATGAATCTAATAACATATTAATTTTACCTAAAGATGACATAATAATAGGTCTATAATATCTAATCTTATAATGCAAATTATCAGTCAAAGGTTTGTACACACCTACTCATTAATTATTAGCCTCATATAATGAAAAATATTCTTTAATAACTATTGCAACCTCCTGTGTGTGCCATGTTTTATTGTCATTAAAGCAATAATTTAACATCATATCATTTATTTCAGGTGTGGATCTTCCTGAAGACAGTGTAATATGGGTAGACCTATTAGGCCTAGCCCATTTGGATGGAGCCCACTTAATGTCCAGTCATGACATCACTGATCTTTCAACTCACCTGAATCCCAAGAAGATGTCATCCTCAGTGACATGGACCCCAATGCCAGCAGGCTCAGAGAACTGGATCATGAAAAGCTGGTAACCATGTGTCTTTCAGTGCTGGACTTAGCTGAGGAAGTTTTGTGCCCTGGAGGCAATCTGGTTTGTAAATTATGGGATGGAGCTTTGGCACATAAGCTCCACCAGAAACTTTCTTCTTTGTTTCAAGATGTAAGCACTGTAAAACCAAAAGCAAGTAGGACGGAGTCTGCTGAGATGTTTTTCCTGATGAGGATGTTCAAAATGAGATAAAGTCTTATCCATGCAATTGGAAACAAATAGATATAAAACAATACATTATTAAAATGGTTTTGTTTCCTATACACAGTTGAAAAAACAAACAAACCCCTGTCTTTAACCAGATTCACTGCATTAGAAAATGCAATGCTTTTATATCTTTGAGATAAATGCAATAGCAGAATAAGTAGAATCAGGTTTTGAGCATGACCCAAAGATAAGTTTCATTCTCTCAGACTCAAACTTATGTTTAGAGGCTCTGAAATCAGAAATGCATATGATGGATATTCTCACTTTATCATTTTATCCAAATATTATTTAAAAAGATGGTTAATGTGCATCCAAATAGCTTTTTTGTCAAGTGATTCTATATTTATAGTGTGCTTTTGCTTTGGGTTCCTCCTAGTTATATGTCTTCCAAAAGCACGGGGGGAACAGGGAACTATTTACACATTTATTTGATGGTTTAGTTTAATTTTAACAAAAATCTTCAGTGCTGCTGCCTTGTGAACTCAGAGTGTTAAAAGAAATTCAGCTTGCCAGAGGGTGGAGCTCTTGAGTTGTCTGTTTGAAAACAGAATAGGAAGGAATTAGAATAGATAAATCCCAGCACATCATGTGAACATACCACAACTGTCTTAGTAGACGGTGCGGGCCTATTTTGGACACTCCTACCCCTCCACAACTATTTAGAGCTGGGTGCTTAAGAGTTAAAAATCCTGTATTGTCATTTGCATTTTAGCAAACTCTTGAAGTGTTGCTTATTTGACAACACATTAATTTTGTGTTTCCCTAACCGGAAAGCTAAATTGTTTGTGTGATGCAATACTGAAAATCAGTTTTTCCAGTCATGTAGAAAGATGCAATCATTCTCTCATTATAAGCAGAGGAGCAGGCAGAGAGGACAGATAAGTGTCTTATAGATAGTATGACTCATAAGAATCCTTTATCCCTAAAGCAGTGCAGTCTCACATATATTAGACAGACACATTATAATTATCTCAGACATTTTGTTTCAACAGTCAATGACAACCAGCTTGTGTGACTTGAAGAAATTTCATTTTGTATAAACCTAATAAGCTTATGTGGAATATAAAGGTTTCTTTGAGATTAGAGATCATGTATTAATAAAAAGCTTGTTAATGATTCAAGTTTAGATCAGACTATTTTAATATTGATAAAATTGCCTCATGAGTTTTATCAATAAAGACATTAATTCATGCACTTGACAGACACTTTTATATTTCCAGTGCATTCGAGGTTTATTTGATAAACTTGTGAGTCCTCTGCGAATCAAACTCGTGAGTTGTGACCTTGCCGTTGGTAGCGCCATGCTTTTCTTTCTTTCTATAAACATTTTGAAGCAGCTCAAACCATATGTTGGAGGCTTAGTTGGAAAGCACTACAAAAAGAATGTCAGCTTTAACTGTGGATTGCTCTAATCTCGAGCTCAGGGAATCTTCAACCAAGACTCAAACACACCTATATTAATTCTACCAGTAGCGCTGGTGCTTTCATATTCGACTGAGCTACATCATGTTACCATACAATATGGAAATTCTTGCAACCTCACTCTTTAATCTGAGTGACTAGTGTGTCTGCAATGTTAAATTTGTGCTAACTTCAGTCAGTCTTAAATGTTCAGGTTTTTGATCACTACTCTGATGTCTGGGGTAATCTTGAGAATTCATTACAGCATATTAAGGAATTGATTTGCGAGAAGGGTTCGATATGCTTGCTAACAGCTGTGATAGTAGAATCTAGTGACTTCACCAGCATTGAATGATTTGGAAATGTGAGTGATCATGTTACATTTATAATACCTTTTTGGGCCCCAAAGTTAACTCTTATGTTTTTTACTTCAATTGCTCTTACTTTAAGGTTCATGGCTTTTAACACAAGTTAAAAGTAAAGGGCCTCCTGAAACAGAACTAGCCAAATCTTCTCCAAGCTCAAGTTCAAGCCCTTGAGTTCACTACAATAATGTGCTGTCTAAAATTGTGACCGAGTTCAGTTTATAGTTGATTCATGATATCAACTGGAACTTCTTTTTAAACTTTTTAGATTTGTGGCATTCAGAAGTGAATAAAGAATGCCTTTACTTTCTTTGAGATGACAAACAGGATGTAGAAATGAAATTCATATTAGCATTTAAGGAAGTCGAGTTAAATGATACTGAAAGAAATGAATGTGTTTTAAGTATAGTTTTGAATAATACGTTTAATTTTAATGACATTATATAATAAAATAAATGATTAAAATGTGTGTTTCCAATACTTAATTGAAAAAAAAAAAACCTGTCTGTAACCAGATTCACTGCATTAGAAACTGGAATGCTTTTAAATCTTGGTTATAAATACAATAGCAGAATAAGCAGATTCAAGGTTTTAGCATGACCCAAAGATAAAACTCAAATTTGCATTTAGTCAGAAATGCATATGCTGGATATTCTCACTTTGTCATTTTATCCAAATATGATTTATAAAAGGTGGTTAATGTGCATCTACATTGCTTTTTAGCGAATTATTTTATATTTAGTGTACTTTGGGTTCCTCCTTGTAATAACAAATTCTTACAAAAGCAATTGGAAGAAAATAATATGTGTTTTAAATATAATTCTATTTATATCTAGTATGTTTAATTTTTCAGTATGAATTACCCATAAACTTCATACACATAATATTTCCCATGAAACATTAGGTGATATTGATAATCAATGTTTGAAATGCCACATACAGTGATTTGTATGTCATTATTGTATTTAATCAATTACTTTCCTTTTATGGACCATGGCAGGAAAAAATTAAAAATAAAACAAAATTATAATATATATATATATATATATATATATATATATATATATATATATATATATATATATATATATATTTTGTCCCAACCTCAGTATTTGAACACTATTGAAAACATGAAGTCTGTAATGAAGAGGGTAATATGTATACATTATATACATACATTATACACACTTTAGAATCCACCTATCACTGGATTTAAAATGGTCTGCCAGAACAAGGATAATTAGGCAAAATGAATAATGCAATTATTTGTGATTTGTTGCAACACCTGTGTTAGACTAATGAAATTCCTCTGTGTGACTACAAAGAGACTGCAATTCATTAAGTTCCTCTTGCTGTCATTCAAATTCAACTTCCATTTAATAAATTCCAACTCATGAACTAGATATGGAAAGTTTGTCAAAATTATGGTTGAATAAATGGTGACATTTAACTTGACGTTTTACAGTGAGACAAACCGCCAGCTAGCTAGATTAACAGACATACAGATAGATAGAGGGAAAGAGAGAAAGCAACTTCTAGCAGATTAAAGGCCTTTGTGGGTTTGATGCACACTTTATGATTTTTAATTTATAATAGTCCTTTACAATTGTTGCTTGTCAGCCCGTACGATATGAACGCATTGATATCGTCATGGCACACTGTGCGACGTTCTGTCAGACTGCACGATATATGTACATTGTAGCCGAATGTGGTCCCAATCGTCCCAATCAGTGAACGTGACTCACGGGAGTGTTGTGGAATAGAAGCGAATCGGCGAAAATTGCGAGGGGCAATTTTTTTCTCTCTCTGAAAGTCAGGACATCAGCATTTCCGCTGCTCCAATACCACTCCAACACGAGCATAATCTAACATTTACAAGAAGATTGATTTTGTCAAATATGCCTATAATAAGACAGCCTGATCACAAATACAGAAAATGACAGATGTTGAGAATCAGATCTCATCTGACCATCGTATACGATGTCACAATATATGGCTACGATGCTAACTTTCAGTCAGTTCACTTGATGGCCATCTTTGGTATGCCCTTGGGCAGACTAGGCTGTTTCAATGTTAACAAGCAGCATAAAAGTACAGCTCCAATCTACTTGAATGGGGAAACACAGAAATCTACAATCCATTATGGGAAATACCAATGATTTGTCTCTGCTAAACTGTCTTTGATATAGCTTGAAAGCTCTAGGAGGTGTTAGTGTTTACAATGTTGGTTTTGGTTCAGGAGTAATAATAAAAAAAGCCCTAAACCAACTTTAAAGAATAACAGTATGTTGGCTATAATACTGAGTTTCTCCCAACCCTGCACATTGTTATGCAGCTATATAACATATATGTTAAATAAACTACAACAAGCAGTCTAAAATACATTAAAGGGCACCTATTATGGAATTTTGCAAATTACCTTTCATGTAGTGTGCAACATAGATTTAAGTGAACAAAAACATCCTGCAAAGTTTTATATATGAAAGTTCACCGTAAAAAAAGTTATTGTCTCTCAAAAGCAGGAGTCGACTCTGAGTCATTGTAATGAATCGTTTTTCCAACGAGTCATTTTCCTTTTCGTTGTGACGTCAAGACGAAAAATTATCAAATTGTCCACGCCCACTCATGGCGCGCGCAGACACCAGGGAAAACTTGAAAATATCATGCCGACTGTCGACAACAAGACGCTGTGTTCTGAAGTGCATATCAAAAGCGACCTTTTTTTCACTGCCCAGGGACGAGCATGTGAAGAATCAGTGGCTAGAGTTTATATTTACAACTATACCACACAAGTATAGCCCGAACCTTGTGCTGTGTTCGCGTCATTTTAATGATGATTGCTTTACGAACATGAATGCTTTCAAGTGTGGATTCGCGAGCCGGTTGATACTGAAGGAAGGTTCAGTACCAAGTTTATTTGGATCAGCTTCCTCCTCCGAATCACAACCTGTAAGTATTATTAATAATTGTTGCTTTTATGTGTTTTTTAGCATGCTTAATAAGTATTTGTGTGTGTTGTGTAAGTTACGCTCAGCGCAGCTTCTAGGTCTCCAATGTCAATTTGTTTGAAATATGTGAAATGTTTGTCGATGTTATTGGAGTTGTCATAAACAATAGAGCAATAACTTGTAGTAATGCAGTGCTTTACCAATATGTTTATGCGTTGGGCTAACGCAAACAATAACTGATTGGGTGTTTACCACCAAACTTTGGGCTATGATCGCTAACATAAATCAACTCAAATTCCTTCTCTGATTTAGATTTTTTTACTACAAAGCGGTGATGGGCGTTCCATTTCCGACAATCTCTGCACAGAGTATACCAATCACAACTGACTGGGTCATCTGACCAATCACCGCAGATTAGCGTCACGCAAAGGAGGGGTTTGGAAAAATGAGTCGTTGAACGAATCATTTGGGAGTCGGTGAGCAAATCAGGTAAACATAAATGCATATTATAAGACAACAAAAGTGTTTTTTGTCATTGCATGCATGTAAAACTGCTGTTGGGGACTCCCAAAACAATATTAGGAACATTTTAAATGCCATAATAGGTGCCCTTTAATCGCTTTGTGTCACTAATCAATAATGTCACTAGATGACAAACTTATCATAAGAAAATCAGTTTGTCATAATCTGTTGTCTTGCAGCAAATAAATGTTTCTCATATAACAGCCTTTGCTAAGTGTGCAGTGATTTAATATATATTTTTTCATTTAACACAATTATGAAACTGATGTTAATTTATAGGGCAACCTAGAAGGCTAATTCACTCTCTCTTTCTTATGGGTTTTTATAATGGCCATTTTAGATTTATGAGAAATTTCAAATGTGAATTTTCCTTCCTTTCTCCAGGTTGACCTCCTTGGAAAAGACAAAGATTTTCACTCTTTGAACAACAGGTGGTTTGGCTGATATTTTTCCAACCAAAAACCTTATTTTACTCCTAAATCCTAAACTGCAATTATAAAAACCCATAGGAAATTCCAGTGGGAGCCCATGGCTCGAAAAGGCTAACTGTCTAATGGGTTTCAGGACTGTAACCTGCTCTATAGCCTGTACAATCAGAGGAACAAAGCAATTTCTTCACCCTAATGTGTAGTTGGTCCTTAATGGTACTTCTGAGCACAATTCCTCATGCGTCTAATTATATTCAATTAACACACTGCCCCGGGTAACCCTAAATATGTTTTGCGTGAATAAATGCCATTCGAATTAACACCGTTAATATCCTGGTTGCAATCTGATTAAAAACTAAAAAATAAGGTTTGGGAAGTCTGATTAGGCCATGAAATGTAATTTGTAAACCTATTTATGTACGAATTTGCATGCATTTATTAATTTAGAGAAAGAGGCAGTTGTCTTACCATTGGATAATTGCTCTATAGTGACCCAAAGAAAGGTCAGCTGAAGATACAGCAGTCTTTCATTTTGGGATGATTGTAATGACTGCAAGCATAATTACTTGAGTTAAATACTTTTCTCCCTCTAATTCCCTTCTTTGATGTTTGAATCGCATTTGATACTTCTCCCACGACAATGAACGCTAATAAATATTTGTATTTAATCAAGCAATTACCTTGCAGATGTCTTGCTGTTTTGTACAGGTGAGAATTACACTTTTCGAAATTAAATGAATCTGTTCCAAGAGTATTCCAGTGGGATGGTTCGCTGTCAGGTTAATTTATTTTTGTTAGGACAGCTGGTGGCTTGTATGTAAATATGAGTCAATTAAGTGAAAGAAATTATATGCAAAGTTCATGTATACTTCCTAAAATGCAATTACGAGAAAAATTAAATCAACTTTTTAATCTTATGGCTTCTGGCGAAGAATGCAAGCAAGCCCAGGGGAAATTAAGTTTACTTGTTCAAAACTTCATATGTTCTCTGATACACAAAGATATGCTTAAAATCAGTTGATGGAGCACAGGATTAGAAATGTTATGGAGTATAAAGCTGCAGAGACTGACAATAAAACTCTTAGATATTAACAGATACTTGTACCTGCCATTGCTGAATGAACTCAATGCTTGTTCCGGGGGGCCTGGAGGAAAGAGATTAGAATGTTTTCCTCTCATGGGTCCTTCATACAGGCTTTTTGAATGGGAAAGGGAACAAATCAAGCTTATTTTGACAGGATTTGGATGACATTTCAGCTGGCTGAGGTAGCATTAGGACACATAATTGGTAATTCTTTCTGTAAATGTTATTAAAAGGTTCTTTACAGATTTTTTTTGGATATTTTTGATATTAAATCAGAGGAATCCACCTAACAACCAAACACTTGAGTATTGATAATGGAGCATTTAATAAAATGCACAACTCAAAAAACATTGTCTCTTTAACTTAGTGACCATGAGCAAAGATGGCAGAATATATCTTTTGAGATAAATTGCAATGCTAATGGATAGCACTCACCAGATAATACAGACAAAAATAAACTCTTGTTTATCTTGTTCCCTATAGATAATATCCCAACAGGCATCCATGTATAGAACCACATAAGTTTATCAGACTTCCACTTTCAAATGTACTGAGTCTGATTTAATGAGGTGGCCACTACGCACAACAATTTTGGTTTGATCTTCAAAGATAGTGGCATGCAGGCCAAGACCATGCTTCTTTACACACTTCTGTTAAGATATGCCACAGTCAGCCTCACTAATTGCTTTGAGACACCTCTCTAACTCTCTCTCTGTAGATGAGTTTTCATGTTTAAACTGATGTTTTGGGTGAACATAAATGAAGGACTTGCCTTTTCTATGCAAATAAAGACTTGCACTCTTTGATCATCAGGTGTTTTAGCTGATCTTTGCCTCATTATAAGGCCAATGAACAGTCAGTAATGACTGAATTAGCAAACTCACAGCTACAAGGCCTTCTCCTGCTAGAAAGAATGACAAATGAAGCATGAACTTGAATATTCATTCCTTCACAGACATTTGGTTGCTAGGCTGCTATGTAGGTCTCTGCCCGTGAGGAGCCTCGAAATTGCAAAGAGGTTTTCTGCTGAAGCTCCTGGCTTCCCCAAGATTGCAAATGTGCTGTCGGCATTAACGATTATCCCTGCAACTGCACAGGTCGAATATAATCAAGTGTGTGTCCAGATATAATCTCTTTCAGAATGTGAAAACATATGCAATAACATGCACTCTGTGACCTCTATCACAACTCCATGCATATGAACGTGGGCACCTTGAATTAATGTCATGTGTAACAACAATACATCTGACCTCTTCCACATGAGACAAAGCTACACAATTTCAATGGAGACTGAGGAAAACCATCTGTCACAAACCAGAGGAGAAGCATCATGCAGTGTTGCGACGCTGGTAGGACAAGGCACAGGTATCGCACTCAAGATTCATCGATGAGGTGCAGAATTACTGGCAAACTCCACCATGCTCTGAAAATCGGCCCTACTGTGCCTTACGATGCCTTACATACTTTAGACTTAGACTAAACATATTGCATTTGTGCTGTGCATTGTGCAAAAGTGTGCATACGTGCAGCTGTACTTGAAATTTGGAAAGCAGAGAACAATTTTAGCCAAAAATCCGACCCCCTCTTGCCGATTTCCCACTGCCAAGTTCAGTCTGTCCCGATTAACATCTTGTGCTGGTCTTTGAACAACATTTCAGTCAAACAGACATTATCTTAACCCTATCCCATTGTTCAAGCCCTTAACCCTGCCCCTATACCTCAAAACGTATTGGTTGATAGGAATGTTTTCTGATTACCGACAAAGATGTTGATCTATGGCCTGGCTTAGCCAGGCACGACATGTTAGAGGAACTATGCCATCGGACAATGAATGTAAAACAGTTTCTACTCACTAACCTCAGCAACTTGTTTTGTTAAATGATTAGATCATTTCACATTTCAGACAACAGGGCAGTAATAACAAAACATAAGGAATGGGAATTAATATTATACAATTTCGTTGAATCTTCACACTGTCTTGTTATATCTTCTAAATGTTAAACTGCAGGATCATGTCCCTTGTTAAGCCAACATTAAAAAATTTTTTTTATCTGAGCTCATGTGAAACTCATATTTTCAGTTGTTGATTGTGGATCAACATAATAATCGTTTCCCATTTCATCATGTATCAATACATCATTGTTGTCATAATTATAATTATAACTCATGTTATAATTTCAACAGGCTGATAGATCTGCTCTTTGAAATTGTGGGTGAAAAAAAAAAATCACCCATATTCCTAATTCCTTAGCAAAGTTCAGAAATTGTTCTCTTTTAAGGTGTTTGACACTTCAAAAATTAGGATCCTTCACAGTGAACCAATTACTCTGATCCTTTAATTAACCTGTGCAGGGACAGGTGTGGGTGGGTGAATGGGATCAGCAGTCAGAGCCTCTAGGCGGGCAACAGATAAATGGGAAGTTAGAAAAGAGGCCAGAATGGCAGGAGACAGACAGCTGGTATAAAAGCTAATTCTGGGCTACCTTTATTTAATTTATAACCTGCCAAGCAGGAAGAAATAACCAAGACTCCAGGTAAAGGTGGCAGTGAAATTTGTCTTTCCAAACAGTCAAAGAGTACATAATTTACTGTAGATAGCAAAATGCAGCAAATATTACATGACATGAGAAGTGCTTATATTGAAGTTTCTGTTGTTTTTGAAAAACAAAAAGATTGTTTTTGATAGTAAAATATTTCATATTTGCAGCAATAGCAACAGAGTTGCAAAAATGAGTGTTTTCAAACAGGTTTCTGAACACTCCCCATCTACCATTGGTTGACAAACAGACAGTCCTGCCCCAAACTCATGCCATTGGTAGGGCCAATGTTGCTGTGCCGGGGTGGTCGGGATGCTCAAACAGCAATTTTCAATACACTCTTATTAAAAAACATGATAAAAAAATTAAGTGAAAACACTATAGCTACACATTTGGTACATATTTAAATTCAGCAAAAGAGTGAAAACTTAAAGGGCACCTATTATGGCATTTAAAATGTTCCTAATATTGTTTTGGGAGTCCCCAACAACAGTTTTACATGCATGCAATGACAAAAAACACTTTTGTTGTCATATAATATGCATTTATGTTTACCTGATTTGCTCACCGACTCCCAAATGATTCGTTCAACGACTCATTTTTCCAAACCCCTCCTTTGCGTGACGCTAATCTGCGGTGATTGGTCAGATGACCCAGTCAGTTGTGATTGGTATACTCTGTGCAGAGATTGTCGGAAATTGAACGCCCATCACCGCTTTGTAGTAAAAAAATCCAAATTAGAGAAGGAATTTGAGTTGATTTATGTTAGCGATCATAGCCCAAAGTTCGGTGGTAAACACCCAATCAGTTATTGTTTGCGTTAGCCCAACGCATAAACATATTGGTAAAGCACTGCATTACTACAAGTTATTGCTCTATTGTTTATGACAACTCCAATAACATCGACAAACATTTCACATATTTCAAAAAAATTGACATTGAAGACCTAGAAGCTGCGCTGAGCGTAACTTACACAACACACACAAATACTTATTAAGCATGCTAAAAAACACATAAAAGCAACAATTATTAATAATACTTACAGGTTGTGATTCGGAGGAGGAAGCTGATCCAAATAAACTTGGTACTGAACCTTCCTTCAGTATCAACCGGCTCGCGAATCCACACTTGAAAGCATTCATGTTCATAAAGCAATCATCATTAAAATGACGCGAACACAGCACAAGTTTCGGGCTATACTTGTGTGGTATAGTTGTAAATATAAACTCTAGCCACTGATTCTTCACATGCTCGTCCCTGGGCAGTGAAAAAAAGGTCGCTTTTGATATGCACTTCAGAACACAGCGTCTTGTTGTCGACATGATGTTTTCAAGTTTTCCCTGGTGTCTGCGCGCGCAATGAGTGGGCGCGGACAATTTGATAATTTTTCGTCTTGACGTCACAACGAAAAGGAAAATGACTTGTTGGAAAATCGATTCATTACATTGACTCAGAGTCGACTCCTACTTTTGAGAGACAATAACTTTTTTTACGGTGAACTTTCATTTATAAAACTTTGCAGGATGTTTTTGTTCACTTAAATCTATGTTACACACTACATAAAAGGTAATTTTCAAAATTCCATAATAGGTGCCCTTTAAATAATGTATTTACCTAATGCAAAATTTTAAAAATGTAATTAAATTGTTGTCACCATTTACTCATTGCATTATCAATTCTTTTTTGTTTTATTTCCTGTGGGACACAGGGAGTTTTTAGAATGTCCAAGCAACGTTTAGGGTTAGGGTATCTAAAATGTATATTAGCTAGTATGCCATTTTAATAGCTAGTAAGCAATTTTAATACAATAATAGCTGGTAAGCCATTTTTAATAGCTAGTATGTCATTCTTAATGAAAGATTAGCCTGCATGCAATGTCAATACTAACTAGTACACCAGTTGTTTTATTGGCCAGTATGCAATTTTAATATTGGCTACTATTTCAATAAAACAAAGAGTGTTCTTCTAGATTTGTATAGTTGCTTTTTGCTTTGTATTCTCTTGACTTTAAAAAAGAAAAAAACTCAATAAACAGTTGTTAACAAAAAAAAAAAACAAAGAGTGTTCTAGATACTATTAAAATTGCATACTGTCAAATCTTTAATTAAGAATATGATATACATTCACTGCAAAATGTGTGCTTGACAGTTCACATTTTGCTTGACACTTCTTGCCTCCAGAATAATGTTGCTATTCATGCATAGACAAAAGTATGTTTCATGCAGATATTAATATCTGAAATACCAGGAGAAACCACAACATATTCCACAGTTAATGTAGCCTACAAATTCAGCATCATCTGGTAAGTAAAAAAGAATAAAATAATATTTTTTTAAATAATCATAGTATATTATTATTATTATGCTACTATTATGAAAAAGCATATACATTGCATATTTTATTAATAGAAACTATAAATGTCAGAGTAATACTTAAAAATGTGTGTTTTAATTGGTTTTGACACACTTACGGTTTAAGCCCCGCCCACAACAGGTACTATCCGTATACAGATACAAATGCAGATAATGGCTTCGTTGCACACCCCTATATAATAGTATAATTACATCGATAGGCCTAAATGGAATCCTCGATTTATTATTTGAATTTGTTCTATAACGTGTTGCTGTTTGTAAATGCAGGAATTTGGAAAGCATTTGCAGTGTCAGTATAATATGAATGACTCAACAAATAGCTAT
This sequence comes from Xyrauchen texanus, assembly GCF_025860055.1. Taxonomy (NCBI): domain Eukaryota; kingdom Metazoa; phylum Chordata; class Actinopteri; order Cypriniformes; family Catostomidae; genus Xyrauchen; species Xyrauchen texanus. Next base: position 17,420,647 of record NC_068283.1, on the reverse strand, counting down.
TCGCTTCATAGAAATATATATATATAGTCTTGTTTTACCCTTGTGCCACAATCTTTTGGCTTAGGTGAACAAGTATGTTTATATTTTTGAGGATTTTTTTTTACTTTTCACTGAAGCAGACCAGAGTGCATCACCTTCATGCTGGCCCTTAATTTCTATAAGTGATGCCTGAAATGAAACCCCATGGAGTCCAACACATCCACTTAGCATTTCAGGTTTTGGCTTAAGGAGCCCAGATGGAGGCTATTCTCAAGCACATGGTCATTAATCTTTCTAAATATTCTGAAGGCATGGTTTGACACATCTCTGTAGTCAGGTCCATAGGGATCTTAGAGAGAGGAGAGTTGAGTTTGTCACACATTGACGCCATAATACCTGCTGCCTGGTGTTTGGAGGGCCTGGCAGTCTTTTCAGAAAAGCTGCAGGATCTTCCAAAATCTCCAGGAAAGTAATCTCTCGGCTGTTGCCACTTTCACGACAAGTGCAGTCTCACCTAACGTGTAAGTGTTCAGCTACCAGCAGGGGGCCAAAGACAAAGACTTTTGGCAAAGTGTCGAACACTTTCTTCATGATGGATAACAGCAGGAAATGCAGAGTATGAAAGGAGTATGACAGATTTAGCTACTGAAAAATACCTTCAGGTTGTTTTTTTTTCTTTTTATTTAAATAAAAAAAAAAAGGTTCACTTGGATGTTTATATACTTTCTCATAATCTTTCCTGACACCACTGATTTTAAAATAATACATAAGTGTTTCCCATCTGTTGAACAAGACACCATGATATCTTCATTGGAGTGACTTTCAGTGGTAGATTCTTGTCCTGTGTAGCACATAAACGGTACGTGCTGTATTTCACAGTGTATATTTAGACCTGTACAAACCTCTCACTTATAATGAGTTTCACTGTGGGTGTATGTGTTGAGCTACTAGACAGGTTTATAAATCTGAAAAGCAGAGACACATTGCCATGAATTTATATGGAGTGGTTTCACACAACTGTACGGGTAAGTCATTATCAAATGCATTTATTATGGTCATATGCAAGACTTTTGCTACTTGTCACGCACTGAACCTGCCATTGTATTGCCTTGGCATCTGGCACATCTTAAGGTCAATATCAGAACAAAAATGGCAAAAAAGAAACAGTTTTCTCTATAAACTCGTCAGTCAATCATTGTTTTGCGGAATGAAGGCTATACAATGCTTGAAATTGCCAAAAAAAATGAAGATTTCATACAAAAGTGTACACTAGTCTTCAAAGACAAAGGACAACTGGCTCTAACAAAGACAGAAAGAGATGTGGAAGGCCAGATGTAGAATTAAACAAGAGGATAAGTACATCAGAATCTCTAGTTTGAGAAATAGACACCTCACATGTACTCAGCTAAAGCAAGATTTCAAGTTACACTTTCAGTTAATAAAAATGTTATACATACCGTACTAAATGACAGTATAATATTACTCACATTAAAATTAAAAAAATAATCAAACTGTCATCAATACCTGCATATGCAGCGAAGACTCATCATTTTTAAATAATAAAAAATCTGTCTAAAAATTTTCTAAAATATGAACACCAGAGCTTACGGTTTATAAAGTAAATATTGCTCAGTGAAAAACAACCTGGAACATTACTTGGTGTCTAAAAATGCGGTGATCTTGCACAATCCCTGAAAGAAAAAACAGTGAGATTCAGCATGTTACATGCTCGCCTGTTCTTGTGTTTGCTTGAGTGTTGGTGGTGGAGCTGGAGGCCTGATCAACCTCCTGTTACTCTATTGTAGAATAACTGAATAGTGATTTTGGTATTCGAATTGTGCCACGTCAAATAGTTAACTGAATGTCAACTTTCTGTGCACATCCCTAATGTCACGTTCCCCTGTTGTCTGCCCCTGTGTTCTGTGTCTCACCAGTCTATTGTTTAGAACTACATTTCCCACAATCCACCTGCCGTCATCACTGCCATTTTGTGTCATTGTTCACACCTGTTTATCATTTGTAATCATCCTGTCCTTGTGTATTTATACCCTGGTTTTTTGTTCTGTCTTTGTCAATCGTTGAATGTTGTTGTTAGCCTGGTATGTGTTCCCTGCCCGTGTTTTCTAGTTTTATGTTTTATTTCCCCATTGAGGGTTTTTCCTTTGTTCCCATGTTTTGTGTACCCGCCTTGTTTATTTTTCTAATAAAGTTTAAACTGCTTTTGGATCCGCATCTCCTCGTCTGCTTCGCTGCCTCCACTCATAACACCTAATTTATTCATTATACATATGTAAAACAGTTAAAGGATGGGCAAGGAGGAGGCGAGAACCGGCTTGTGAACATAAATAATATTTTAATGTAAACTTAAACCAAAAGCACAAACATAAACACACACATGACGGACATGCCGTAATTCTCTCTCTCTCAAACCATCTTCACCGGCCGCCTTTATCCCTCGCGCGCCTCATCAGGCCGATTGGGGAACGGGCACGCGATATTCCGATCGGCCCCGCCCCCTCCGCTCCACAACATATTAGCTTTGTATAAGCTAACTGCCACAGGCAATACATTAATATATAAAGATAGCATACTATAACTCTAGAAACACATGATGTGTCTACATATATATATATATATATATATATATATATATATATATATATATACACACACACACACACACACACGCGTTTTTTTTTATCACATATTAGAATAATAGTAAAGTCATCAAAACTATAGAATAACATAAATGGAACTATGGGAATCTGTTATATTTTAGCATCTTCAAAGTAGTCACCCTTTGCCTAGGATTTGCAGACATGAACTCTTGACATTTTCTCAAGCAACATTTTGAGGCATCACCCTGGGATTATTTTTAAACTGTATTGAAGGAGTTCCCCTCTATGTTAGGAATGTAGTGGCTGCTTTTCTTTATTATCCACTAAGTCATCCATTTCAAAAACTTGTTTTATTTTTTATTATTACATTTATTTTTATAATGAAATACACTTATATGGTGGCACAATTATATTTTTGTCTACAAAACTAATTTAAAACATTTAAGCATACACCTTCAGATCAATAGATTTTCAAGATTATGACAAACATTTCAGTCAAGTTTTTTTTAAAGTTTTGACCATTTGTAAATATCATTTGTTTATTTCAGAACACGATGGGAGTCTGAATCATCGGTTATCTGCTGTTATCAAATTTTAAGTATAACAGACAACAAGGCATTCCATTCATGAATAATGAGTGAGAGATGATTTTTCTTTCTTTAATGGAATAACATGAGAAGACATCTGACATGTTCTTTATCAGATTGCTTGACTTTTATCATGTTAAGATATGTTGTCTATAATGTTGAATTTTTCAATTAGGATTAAGATGAACCATTGAACATGTCAGTGTTGAGAATACCTGACTTTGGAAGAACAGACTCAGAGTTTATCTCAGACAGACAGGGAGGATGAGAATAAAAATGATAAACTGACACAGTATTTGTGTAAGACCACACAGCCTGTAGTCAGTGTATTAAAGTTTTAATGTCTTCGCTCATTACAATGGTTGACAGTTCTCTTTATTTCCCAAAATAATTAAAGAGCAGCTTTTATAATTTAATTTTCAATACACACAAATTTATCATTACACTTTCATGACGTAACGTCACAGTGGGGACCTTTTGCCTGCACCACCAATATGTTGCCCTATATCCATTTTTTACTCTAATGCTGTATTCAACTCATTTCTGAGTATTCCGTTACTTTACACAAAGCAACATTTTAAAATTAAATGATTTGAAAATGTCATAGTTTACTCATTGCTTTTTCAGAATGTCCTAGTTGAGTTCTCTGTCGTGTATTCTAGGTCTTCTGTTGTCATGTGATTGCTTTGTGTAAGGAACAGATCTAAATTAAAGTCTTTATTTAAGTGTTCCCATCTTCCATAACAGTCAGATCCTGACCCAACAATTGCTGCCTGAAGAAGCATTACAACAGCTTTTACATTAGTAATGTCAAGTGCCATTGATTCTTACGTGTCTTGTTACTGATTGTGACATTCTAATATTTGGATTAGGACCCTGATACCAAAACTGGTATCTGAAATGGGTCCGATACTGCGCCCATGTACTTGTAAAAATGCTTTGATACCAAAAAATTATAATATCTGTTGTACTAATGCCATTCTGTAAACATTCAGCTCACAAATTAAAATCACGTTATGTCCTATATAAGCGCTTGTGATTTATGTGAAGCCGGAGATGTGCCGACGCCAACTACTCCTTTGCTCACACATGGAAAACACCACCATGGGCACTGAGTGCGCTGTTGCCAACAGATGACAGCAAGCAGAGCACTATTTCTCTTTGTAGCGCAAGGCACATACAGGCTACATATTTAATTAAATAGCAGTCTTATACAGTTTAATAATAACATTGGGTCACGTAGTGACCTGTTTTTCTGGAAGTAAAATCTACTGTTAAAAACAAACAAAAACAGCAAGGGGGTTTACTCCAGTGTAAAAGCTTCCGCCAAATAAAAGCTCAATTTGAATAGAAAAAAGTATGACAGAAATACAAATAATGAAAAAAATAATAAGTAAATATTAATTATATTATATTTAAGCAAGATCTCACATCTGATGCTCTGTTATGCAGCACTTTATTTGACAAAAATAACTCCTATTTTGGATTGTGCTATGAGGTTCTGTTTACCAATAATGTTGCATTCCAAATTCACTTGGCTTGGCTCAAAATCTTGTCTTCTGCTTGGTTTGGCGACTCGCAACAACACAAGATGTGGGTCCTACAGTGTGTCCCCCCTAGGCAATAGACTTAAACAATTGTTAACAGTGCTACTGAAAGTCTATCAATCAATATACAGAGCGCAGGGAATTTTGTGTTAAGGAGTCACAGATGTGTTAATGATTGAAAATGTTCCCAGACAGTCTCATACTAGCACTCCAGCCCAACTATGTTAAATTGGTATTAAATTGGTAGGGCCAAATGCCATGTGACATTAAAATGTTATGTGGCTCAACACAAGTGACCTTAGGATAATTGAGACTACTGAAAAGTATTTTTATTTTTTATTTTTTAAGTCTTGCTTCTTGAAAACATGACACAAAATGTCACAAACAGATATTGTATAGATATTTAATTTGTTAATATCTATTTGTTTGAATCCAATGACACACACACACACACACACACACACACACACACACACACACACACACACACACACACACACACACACACATATTGTATTTGATCTTTAAGATTTGCTGCTGTCTGTGGAAGTGAACATAGTTTAGAAGAGTTTGTTATATATAGATTCAGGACTTCTTAAAGGGGTTTTTGCACCAATAAAGTTGAAATATTTGTAAAAATTATCTTTTTCCATCCTCATTTTCACTCTCTGTCAAAACTACTCCGTTTCAAGAGGTGTTACTTCTTTAAAAAACGGACAGCCAAAAACTGTACTCAAGTAAAAGTACAATTACTTAAAAAAATTACTCAAGTAAAAGTAACATAAATAATTACTTGAGTAAGAGTAAGAAAGTATCTAATTAAAAGAGTACTCAAGTTGTGGGCCCACCACCCATTGGAGAAACTGCAGGAGTCGGGTGCGCTGCATTATGGGTGGCAATGAAGGCCGTGGGCCTCGACGGACCAGACCCGGGCAGCAAAGGCTAGCTCTAGGGACGTGGAACGTCACCTCACTGGGGGGGAAGGAGCCGGAACTGGTGAGGGAGGTGGAGCGTTACCAGTTGGATCTGGTGGGGCTTACTTCGACGCACAGTTTTGGCTCTGGATCCGTACTCCTGGATAGGGGATGGACTCTATTCTTCTCTGGAGTTTCCCAGGGTGTGAGGCAATGGGCGGGTGTGGGGATACTCACGAGTCCCCGGCTGAGTGCCGTTACGTTGGAGTTTACCCTGGTGGCCGAAGGTCGATGATCGATTTTGTAATCGTGTTGTCGGATCTGAGGCCACTCGGGTGAAGAGAGGGGCAGAGCTGTCAACTGATCACCATCTGGTGGTGAGTTGAGTCAGGGGGTGGGGAAAGACTCTGGACAGACCTGGGAAGCCCAAGCGAGTAGTGCGGGTGAACTGTGAATGTTTGGAGGAGGTCCCTGTCCGCGAGATCTTCAACTCACAGGGTGGGTTCCTGTACGTCCAGGGTGGGGAAGGTGTGTGGTTCAGTGGGCTGGGGATCTCATCGCTGCTTTTTGCAGATGATGTAGTCTTCATGTCATCATCGGTCCATGACCTTCAGCTCTCACTGGATCGCTTGGCAGTTGAGTGTGAAGCAGCTGGGATGAGATTAGCACCTCTAAATCTGAGGCCATGGTTCTCAGCAGGAAACCAATGGAGTGTGTACTCCGGGTAGGGAAGGAGGTATTGCCCCAAGTGAAGGAGTTCAAGTACCTCGGGGTCTTGTTCATGAGTGAGGGGACAATGGAGCGGGAGGTTGGCTGGAGAATCGGGGCAGCGGGGGCACCATTGTCACGAAAAGAGAGCTGAGCCGGAAGGCAAATGGTCATGAAGGCTGGGTCATGACCGAAAGAACTAGGTCGCGAGTACAAGTGGCCGAAATGGGCTTCCTCAGAAGGGTGGCGGGCTTCTCCCTTAGAGATAGGGTGAGGAGCTCATAGTAGAGCCACTGCTCCTTTGCGTCGAAAGGAGTCAGTTGCTGTGGTTTGGGCATCTGGTAAGGATGTTCCCTGGCCGTCTCCCTAGGGAGGTGTTTCAGGCACGTCCAGCTGGGAGGAGGCCTCGGGGAAGACACAGGACTAGGTGGAGCGATTACATCTCCACACTGGCCTGGGAGTGCCTCGGGGTCCCCAGTAAGAGCTGGTTAATGTGGCTCAGGATAGGGAAGTTTGGGGCCCCCTGCTGGAGCTGCTGCCCCCGCGACCCGACTTCGGATAAGCGGTTGAAGATGGATGGATGGATGGATGGATGGATATTATTATTATTAATACTAATGGAAATTCTGTCATCATTCACCACCATCACAAACACATATGACTTTCTTCTATGCAACATATTAAACTTTTTTTTTTTTTTTTTTTTTACATATTACATAATACAAAGGGTCACATGGTTTGGAACAACATGAGGGTAGGGAAATGATGACATAATATTAAATTATAGCTGAGCTATCACTTTAAAGGGATAGTTCACCCAAAAATAAAAATTCTCTCTTCATTTACACACCCTCATGCCATTCCAGATATGGATGACTTTCTTCTGCAGAACACAAATTAAGATATTTAGAAGATTATTTCAGCTCTGTAGGTCCACAAAATGCATGTGAATGGGTGCCAAAATGTTGATGCTCCAAAAAGCACATAAAGGCAGCATAAAAATAATCCATAAGGCTGCAGTAGTTAAATCCATATCTTTAGAAGTGATATCATAGGTGTGGGTGAGAAACAGATCAATATATGTAATTTTTTGCTAGACATTCTTCTCCCTGCCCAGTAGGGGGCGATAGGCAGAGAATGTGAATCACTAAAAACACAAGAAGAAATATAGCTGCAGGCTTTGATACTGGGATCAAGCCAATTGTCAGCACCATGAGGAGCAAAAGAAGCTTTGTGACATGTTTTTGGTTAGATTCCGATGAACAGTGCATGAGGAGATAGAAAAAGTAAACTTTCAAAAAAATCTATTTATTTTAAAAATAGCTAGTTCTTAGAATTTTGTCCAGTATGTGGCACTGTTCTGAAACTGCTGAGGTACTACCTATGCATGATGGTTATCATGCAGGAAAGCGTTATAAGCAAAAAAATCAGTTTTTGCTATCTCCTGACCAGTAGGGGACCACAGGGGGCAGTGTTCCAAAATGTTGCAAGTAACCTCAGGGCCTAATGGTGATGACACGTACCAAGTTTGTGTGGCAAAGCGTTGCGGAGATACAGCCTCAATTGCAATTTTGTGTGTTCTTCGTCAAATTCATTGAAGCGCAATTCAAAAACGGTATGGTTTATCAAAATTCTGTTAACAATTTTTTTTTCGTGAATGCCTCTAGATGATGCAGGCCAATTTTCTTGCAAATTGGACAAACAGTCTAGGAGGAGTACATTTATAAAACATTTAAATATGGCGGACAGGAAGTTTGCTCGATCATGACATAATTGGTATCATTGTTCTTGGCACAAACCAAGGAGTCTATGAAGCCCAGTCTCATGACAGTAGGTGAAAGGAGTCAATAGCTATTAGCATTTTTAGAAATAGTATTATAATTTTTGACCTCAAGGTGGCACTGTCCCGAAACTTTTTGTGTCCGAGCATAGTGCCAAAGACATATACCAAGTTTCGTAACGATACGCCAAGTCGTTCGTAAAATACAGCATTTTATGACTAAATTCAAAATGTCCGACATCCAAAATGGCCAACATAGGAATTTTTCATATCGTTGGACTAGCTATACCCCACTGAATATAATGAGACCAATTTTATGATTTTATGACAATATGTTCAGAAATATGCTGGGAGTTTACTGCTTCCTTCCCTCCTGCAATGTTTTATTTCATGCTGAATGTATTAAATTACTTTTTGACAAATAATTACTTGATTAAAATAACATATAGAGAGGCAAAACATACAGATACATTTTAAAATGTACTATTTATTTGATAAAATATGTTTACTCTTTATGTCAACACATGGTATATATTAAAAATTACAAACAGAATGAAGATATATTGTATTAATACACTATTTAATAAGAATAACAAGTAAGGCCCAAGTATTTTAAAAGTTCATATCTTATGCGACAGCCCCAAAGCTCCAACACTCGATGTATAAGTTAGCATCCAAATTCGCTCACTCATTTTGTTCACTCACTACTGAGATATAGTGCATTAACTGCCATTCACTACTTTAGTGAATGAGTGATCGATTTTGGACACAGCCACTCTCTTCGCCATACGATCGCCTAGCGCCTGCTCATCTCTCACACGCGTGCCTCAGACAGGAATGCTGTCTGTTCGTGCTCCAGTTGTCAATCACGCAAATGGCAGAGCAAAAGGAATTTACACTTAACTTGGATGTTTACATGGATTTATACAGTTAATCCACCCGAAGTAGCTGCAATAGTTTCCAGTAAATGCGTAAATACTGCTCATGACGTGGAATGCAGGACAAAGCATCAGAACAAAGTGCACTGATTTATTGCTGCATGTTTAAAAATGTACTCTTAAAAACTGATGTCATAAGAGCCCAGTTACATAATTCGCACAGAAAAGCCCGCTTTAGCATTAGAGCCAAAACTTGCCTCGACATGCTGCCTTAAGTTGAAGCTGTGATTTAAATGTTTAAATATCCGCTTGTCTTGGTGTTAAATGAAGGCATTGCATAATGAAACTATTCTTTTTTCACTGTGCAGAGCGAAGAAAGTGTTTCACTTTGAAGAGTTTGATGCTGCAGCATTGATGACTTGAGTGACTGTGACAGCGCACGCAGCTGTGTCAACTTACACTCAGGTAAATGTCCCATTCAATCATCTCTCAATAAATTACAAATTAACTCAAATTAAATCCAGTAATGTAACGACAGAAACGCCGCACATTGTAGAGAAGTAAATGTAAAAAAATTTCATTCGAAATTTACTTGAGTTAGAATAAAAAGTAGCCACTTTTAATATACTAAATATATACTAAATATACCTATACTAAAAGTAATATTTTCCCCCAAAGTAAATGTAACTGAGTAAATGTAGCATGTTACTACCCACCTCTGGAAATGGAAGTAAACACCCGCTGCTGTGATTGGCTAACTTCATTGCACCAAATCTATGTTATGTACTCAAATGATATCCAACATTAATAATTAATAATTATTATTAAACAGAAAATTAATAATTCTTCCAAAAACACTTTGCACACATTTAATGAAACCACTTAAGATGAATCAACTGCAAAAGCAACAAAAACGTAACCACATATTTATATAAGTATTGCTTTATTAAAAGACAATGACAGAACAACACTAGATTCACACTGTATCAAGAGATTATAATAGCAATGGGAACAAAAACATCATAATATATTTAACTTTACACTTTCTAAACACAATATATTAATATTCAACTCAAGAAATATTGCTAATCTGTGTATGTACAGATTTGATTAGCAGCATGCTAATAATGAGACACTTGATCTCTTAATAACATTATATGCTGGCTTGAAGTTATTTTTTTACAAACGCACTTAAAGATTATAAATAAATGTAAGCAAAGCTTAGTTCTAGTGGGAAGACTAGCAGTTATACATCAACGCACCATTAGCTGGGTAATTCCTAGCCAATCACATGTAAGCCATTGCTTTACACTTCTGCTCACAATCTATCACATTGCTGTTTCAGTGTGCTAACATGGCAACCTCCACCACCCCACCACCAGCAGTTGAGCCCCGTCCTGCACAGGTGTACGCTCCTCGCCCCTGACTCCTATCTCCAGCAGGATATGACAGTTCCGAGTACAACTTCTTCGGACCGGCAGACGGGGCTTATGCCAAAGAGAGACATTACTTTTCTGTTTTATATTCATCAAATACATTTTATCTTAAATTTCACTTAAGTCTGCGAGTCTTCCTGACAGAAATGTACTTACCGGCATTGCATCCAAGGACAAAATACTTGGAACTGCTGTATCTTTCAATACAAGATATTTGGAAAAAACAGCAAGTACTGGCCTGGCAGGCATAATACAGCGTTTTTAGTTGTTTTCGTGGATCCGTGTGAACGGTGATCGTTTTTACAACATTGTCGTCTGTACGCAAAACTTTACAAAAAAATATTCTGTTTTTAGTACATCGTTGTCATGTAAATGTACCCTTACTCTCACAGCAGTATCGCTTTTGTGATTGGTGGACAGACATGAGCTGTTCAGAGTACACCTGCTTGATTTGCATACACATGTTAAGGGGCATGTACAGGACAATGCAGACGTCATGATTGGGGTGATCTCAAATCCTGGTGTTTCTGAAGGGTGTAAAACAAATATTCATATTTTAAAATGGGGAGTTAACTTTGAGGAATGGAACTTGCAGTATGTTTTTATATGTGAAAATATCAAAGACATTTTTCATGTTTTCATGACCCTTTAAAGCCCAGGGGGCACAATTACGATCTATATTCTCTTGCCCGACAGATTTTCCGTTGTTCTCTACAGTGGAAGGAATGTCATTTATCACACCCTCAGATTAACCGAGGGTCTAGCTTGACTGACACAGTTTAGATACCGTATTTGGCTCAATATAGCAGGATGAGTGAGCAAGTCTGTGTTTTAGTGCACCAATTAAGCTTTCGAGAAACAAACTTCACAAGTGAAAAATTGTAGTTCTTAAGAAAAGCTACTTTCTGAACAAACGTAATTTTTTTTGGCATTGATTGTTGCAGTTGAACAAAGGATTTAACAGTATAACTGACAGCTCACAACATGTTTTGTAGATTATCCAATAAACAAAACCATTAATTACAATGGAACAATATGAAGATGGAGCCCACTTTAAGATAGTTTACTTTGGTTTCTTCTTAAATATGTGATACTCATCAGATACTATAGATACTAATATCAGATTCTCATCCACGACTGTGATGAGCACATAATCCCCCCCCCCCATAACCCTTTTATGAAAACACATGCAGCAGGTACACTTCAAAAATAATTATATTCTTACCTCTGACCTTGAACCTGCTCCGTTGTCTCCTGACTCCCCCATTGCCCATGAACTAAGGTAATTTACGGTGGTGCAGAAAACCTGGCAATGGAGGAGTCAGGAGACAACGAAGGAGGTTCAAGGTCAGATCTTTTAATAATGAAATTGTCCACACTTAACAGTAACCATCAAAACAAAATGTAACAATAATAGTAGCTCTCTCTGAGCTTGGACTCACTGGTCACTCTCTCTACACTTTCTGACGCTCTAGCGTGCTCTTTTAGGTCTCCTTCTGCCATCACTATAATGAGAGACAAGTGTTAGAGAAAATTACGACCCAGGTGACAAGCCTTACTGCTCTCCCTCCCCGCAGACCAACACATGACCACACCCCCCATGCCGCAGATTACTAAACAAGGAAAAAAATGAAACAATACATTTCTGTCAACATAAAAAAGGCAACTCCTTGTGGATATCTGAAAAGCTTAAAACAAAAGCTTAAAATGGCTGTCAGAAAGAATATCCCTAATGACTATGAAGAGAAAAATATATTAGTGTTGACGTTGGTCTAAATGTGTCTATGTTTGGTGATTTGAAAAATGAGATATGTGCCTTTTTTGCAATAAGAGAGCGAAAGAAAGGTGTATGGCTTAATGCAGATAACTAAATGCAATTTCCTTTTCCAAAATGTGAGAAATTATGTCCCAAATTTTATGGATATCTAATTCCCAGACATTATATTCTGTGCATTCTGATTTCAACCTTTTTGCCCATTATTTTTACAAAACTTTAAACATTGTTACATGTTATTAGCTTCAAACTCAGTCTGGGGCCATGAATATGTCTTTAGCCTATCATAAATCATGTTTTATAAATTCAATATGTTAATCAGCTTCACATAAGCTAAATAATTAAAACAAATAATCCTATACCAATAACCAATAACAAATAAAATATTTGTAGGTATTCGTAAGTAAATTGTACAATTGGAAATATACAAAAATATATAATATCAACATATTGACAGCTTAACCTTTTTACGTATGAACAACTTCAGAGATGTTCGAATGTTAACAATTTCTCCGGTTGGAACAGAAATTCCCAGAAACTTTACAGGGATTTCCACAAGTAACTAAGTTCAAAACTCAGACACAAACACATAGAAGGACTCACATTTATAAGTATTTATCACCTTAGCTGTCTGATGACGAGAAGTGCTCCAATAGACTGACAATACAAAAAAATTTCCAGAGCCATTCCTCCTAAATTACAATTCCATTTGATTCTGTCATGTCTGTACAATCATGTGTCTTGAGATTGTCTACTGAGTTTTTATTTTTTTATTGTTCTTTTATTATTATAATTTTTTACAGAGAACACAATCACATAAAAAAACATAATAAAAATGTGATAAAATCAAGTTAGGTATATGTGTAACTTCTTTAAATGTCACAATGTTATACATAATATATACAATAAAGAGTGGGATTTGGAGGTTCAGAAACTCAATTTTACTGAGGCAATTTCAACATTTTGTAAATAACAGCTATATAATCTTTGAGAAAAGGCCAATGGGAACTGGCAAGTGGAATTTGCATGCCACTTCCACGGACATACGGGTATAAAAGGAGCTGGAATGCAACTACTCATTCTGATTTTTTCTTCGGAACCGAGCGGTTGTGTTCAGCAACTGAATTACTTTGCCAATCCATTCACTTCTGAATCAGTGAAGCTGTTGGATTTACGGCGCATTTCAGCAGTTTCTCCCCCTTTTGCACCAGCGTTGTGCTTAGAACACCCCTGGGCACTTCAGCAGCTAAAAGAGTATATATTCTTCCTCTAAAAGAATATATTTCCTTCTAAACGAGTGGCACCTACGAAAGCATCTTTTTCAAGATGCCTTTTTGTTTACGTATTATTCCTGCTGTGTCTCCGCTTCTGAAAGCCACGATCGCTATCTCACATGTCTGGGCACTACCCATGTGGAAACTTCATTTTTGGATGGTTCATGTCCTCATTGCAAGAACATGTGGCAGAGCAGAACTACGCACTGTCCCTTTAAGAATCCACCACCAACTAAAATGGCTGCTCGTTAGAGTACCAGGTGTCATCAATAAAGGCAATTTATAAAGGTAACCAGGAAGATGGTTGTTGAGGTCAAAAAAAAAAAGAAACAAGAGAGATTTGAGACTGAGTGAGCTGAAGTTTTGGTGTGCCAAGCTGTGAAAGGAGAAAGAGAGTTTGCTGCATTGTACTGTGATGTGGATAAGGAACGTGATTAGAGAAGAGAGGAGACAACAAAGGGACTAATTTGACAAGTGAGCTCCATGGTCAAGGTGTGACGGTAAACATTTAAGGTCTAAAGTGGAAGCGCCAGGTGTGTCCTTGATTCGTCTGACCTAATTTTATTCCTGTTTGTCAGACTCTCACTCTGCATCCTGCAGTATTTCCCACAGTCGCCGTTCAGGTACATTGCAAACTCTTCATGACCCAACGTGCACCTTTCACAAACACTCCTACTGCCTTAACTCTCTCACCTACACACACTCTTGAATCATTGTTATATTTGTATTGTTATATTTGTTCTGTTGGGATTTATGTATTTAAATATTTCTGGTATTTTGTTTGTGAGTCTTTGATACCTTGCCTTTGTTTACTGTTTGTTATTTAAATACACTTATGCTTTGATACACTATTTTGTTATTGTTTTATTGCGTGTAATTGGTGGCTTTTAATTTTGACAGGCCTAAACCTGTCTGGCACCCGAATTTTGTCATTTAAAATTAATTTTAATTTAGTACAGGGGCCGCCACCATTACAAACATGACCATGGCAATGTTACGGTTACGGCTTTCTTTCGTGAGAGGGAAAGCCACCCCAGCGGCTCCCCGCCTTGGTCCTTCTACCTACGGGTATGAGGCAGAGTCTGTTAGAACTGGGGGCGTCCTCTGGATTCAGCAGTGACAAGTCATTGTGAGCCACTTACATTCCGGGCAACCTCAACAGCACAGCAGACCTACTGTCACGGCAGGTCACACTCAGGGGAGAGTGGAGACTACACCACCAGGTGGCCCAGCTGATTGGGAGTCCATTCAGTCAAGCACAGATGGACCTGTTCGCTTCCCGGTAATCCTCCCATTACCCACTCTGGTATGTCCTGACCGAGGCTCCCTTCAGCACAGACGCTTGGCACACTGCTGGCAGCCGGGGCTATGCAAGTATGCGTTCCCCCAGTGAGCTTACTTGCACAGATGTTGTGCAAGGTCATGGAGGACAAGGAGCAGGTTTTCCTAGTAGTTCCATACTGGCCCACCCAGACTTGGTTCTCAGACCTTACGCTCCTTGCGACAGGGGAGGGGCAGCTGTCTCCATCCTCCTTGAAGGTGTATGTTCCTGCTATATCGGCACATCACGATACAGTAGAAGAGAAGTATTTAGGGAAGCACAACTTGATTGTCAGGTTCCTGAGAGGTGCAATTTTTTTAATCCCCCCAGATCACATCTCATCCCCTCGTGGGACCTCTCTGTGGTCTTTCGGGGCCTACAGGGAGCTCCATTTGAGCCCCTAGTGTCTGCTGAGTTTAACTCTTTCCCCGCCAAACACGGAATTTTCCGTGTTTTATGAAAAAAACGCTTCCCCGCCAAACACAGAATTTTCCGGGTTTCCGTGTTTTAGGTGTTATACGGTAAGGAAGACCCCTCCGCATGTTTTGAAAGAGTACGCAACTCTTTGATCAAAGAAACAGACTGCGATTGTCTCAAACATGAAGAAGTGGAGTATTGAGAAGCTCAAAATATCAGACATAAACATGCCTTTTTCTCAGCTTTTTGTCTGAAATGTTGTTTTTTGACAAAACCGACCTCTGTTCAAGTCGCAATAAAAAAAGAACAAATGAAGATAAAATAAAATTGTTTTTTTTTTGCCTAAAAGCAGAGGCTCAGATCTTTATTGTGATATATAGCATCTTCATATATTCATGGAAGAAAATATTCTGCGGGCCATTAAAGTTTAGCGAAAATCGTCAAAAACCCTGGCGGTGGCTGGCAACTTTTTTTTAAAAACGCTGGCGGGGAAAGAGTTAAGGCACTCTCTTTGCTCTTTGTCTGCTGTGGTGGACAGTGAAAAGAGACTGCTGTCTCCAAAATGAGGGCGGGTGTGGTCTCCTTGGTGTCCTCTTTGGATGGACACCCCCGATGACGGACCCTATATGGCCCCCAGCTGAACGATTTTGTTCCTTTTGGGAAGAAAAAAAGAAGAGGCACAGAGATGTCTGTCCATCTCGCATTGCCAGTCCACATAACACCGTTCAGTTAGTCATGGCGTTTTGTATAGGGAACCCTAGTGTCACTTCATCGACACAACTTCGAGTGAGTGACAGAAGGGGAACGTCTCGGTTACTGTTGTAACCTCCGTTCCCTAATGGAGGCAACAAGACGTTGTGTCCCACCTGCCACTACACTGAACAAACAGCAGAAATGTCCGGGACCTTGTCTGTGCTCCTCAGCACAAAATCTGAATGAGTGGTTGCATTCCAGCTCCTTTTATGTGTGTATGTCCGGGGGAGTGGCATGCAAATTCCCCTGCCAATTCCCATTGGCCTTTTCTCAAAGATCAGAGGTATTTGGGGCTCCCAAGAGTGACCCCCCCCCCCCGACACAATGTCTCGTTCCCTCCATCAGGGAATGGAGGTAACACCAGTAACCGAGATGGCTCTCTCCCATGTTGAAGAATTAAAGTAAAAGATAATTAGTGCTAGTGTGTCTGGAATAAACGCGATAAAGTTAAACAAGGAGTGAGTAAACACTTATAGAGATGTAAGGAAGTATTCTGCATGGAACAATATTGACATGGCTTTCTGCTTTTTCATGCTCAGACTGCAGAATGAACAGCTGTCTGTGGAAAATCAATAGAGTGGGTGCTCATTTGTCTCAGGTAGGCCTGCTAACAATGAGATTGTTTTGAAATAATTAGCCTGTCTTGCTATAAAGGGCCTGACCTTTCATACACAGGGGTTCATTAAGCATTCCTCTTTGAATACAATGCATAGGTAACTATTTTTGTGTGCTTCCATTCAAATCCATGAAAAAAAGGGATTTCTTTGTTGAACATTAAAACAAGTTGAAGCAAACCTATATGCTGTGTTTCTTTTATTGATCGGAAATATGTGCATTATTACGACAGCAAAGATGTTATTTAAAAAAAAAATAATAATAATTTTGCACCTATGCAAAACTTATGAGTACAATATTTATCTTGTAGATATAATTGTTCTTTTAATCATTCTTTTGCAATGTTAGAAGACATTATTGTCTTCACTGGCATTTGTAATTTGAATCTTTAAATGTACAGTGTGCCTCATAATATTTTATTATAAGAGAAGCAGAAACATCTTTATGCTTTTATACAGATTTTTTTCCCCCTACATTAGCATCAATCCTTTTAAACAAAATTGGAATTAAACTTAACACATTCAAACTTTAAGACATTCAGTAAGCAACTTATTACATGGTGTATACTATAAATACGTCTTGGCAGTCTGATCTTAACACTTCTCTATATTTGAAGCACCATTCAGAATGTAGGATATTTATGGGTATTTCATAGGGCTGCAAATTGAGATCTTTTTTGCATTGAGTTCATCAATGTGTCCAGTTCTCGCAGGACGTGTTCTTGTGTTCTGTCTGTGCCATTTTTAATTGTCACTCAATGTACACGTTTGTGCCTCAGACGGACAGTGGCAGGTGTGTAAAGTAACAAATTACAAATACTCACGTTACTGTAATTTTACTACTTTCCGCACAAGAATTTTACTTTTATAAGTAGTTTAAAAATTGTATGCTTTTAATTTACTTGAGGATATTTTAAGTGCCGTAACTGTACTTTTACTGCGCTACTTTCCCACTGTCTGTTTTTGCTACTTCCCTGTCCTGATTTTATTTTTATCTATCAACATGATTGGCAAGGGAGAGTCTTGTGACTCCCATCAAATCACACATAAAAAACTTGAATGGCAGCTGCAGATCTGGTGCCAACTGTTAAGAATGCATCAAGCACAGTTTACAATTGAACATAACCGGCCACAATTGAAAAGGCTTTTCGCAGTGTAAAAGGCCACTTGCTTGATTGTGTCATGCGAGTTTAACTTGCTCAAGCCAGATATCAGCATTAATCCTGCATCTAATTTGAAGAAACATATCAAAGTAAATGTCATATTCTGTGTGTCTATAACGTAGCCTGTAATTTAACTATCGATCACTGAGATTATTGAGCTGCTGTGAGAGATTAATACAATGTTATCAATATGACTGGGCAATAAAATTATCTAGATTTTTATCGGTATAATCAATCAAACTTCGATCAAACTTTTGAGTAGTTTTCTATATTTAGCCCATGTTCTACATCTAGAACAGGGGTGTTCATTACATCAATCGAGATAGCATGAGCACCACTGGTTGGTTGATCTAGATGAAATATAAAAGATTGAATTTTGATTTCCTGACATCTGTAGATGCACGCTGTTTAATTGACAGGCGGCTAATGTTTGAGCATTAATGTGGGTTTGAGCCTAAATTATCAAATACACGTTATAATTCTGCCAATGCCATCTTGATGAGGATTTAATGGAAACGCAGTAGTTTATGTCAAAGTGAATTTTAACAGTGGGACAAAGCGTATTTGCATCAAAATGTTGGACTTGAAGTGTACATGTAACCGAATTGAGCACTGTCTAATAGGCAATGTCAAATAAAGGCTATTAATCAAACAACATTATCAAGGAAAAGAGAAAACCACTCACTACTTTTGGCTGAATAATTGAGTAGCTTTAAAAGCATTAATGCAATAGAATAAAACAGTGACATTTTAAATAATAATATATATATTTTTTTTAATATTTGTTTTGTAATAATGCTGACCCCTGATGTAGAGTGTTACTTGGTATAATAAATTACCAGGAAAGTAGAGATGATAAAATAGTTTATAATTATGCTTGGCCTTTGTAAATATAGAAAAGTATCAACATTTGTAGAGCAATACTTCAGCAAAACATTGCACCAGTCACAAACTTCAGAAAATTGTGCATCATGCATTAGAATGAGAACACAACTATTTCTTGTCTTAAGATACAACTGAATCAATGTTGAAAACTGTATCTCAAAAGGAGGACGATGTGGCCCCCCATGTGCTACTTAAAGTAATTCACACAAAAATGTAACGTTTACTCACCCTCAGCCATCTGTCTATGAATTTCTTTCTTCAGAAGACAAATGACGATTTTTCGAAGAATATTTCAGCTCTGTAGGTCCATTCAATGTAAGTGAAGGGGTACCAAAATGTTTATGCTCCAAAAAGCACATAAAAGCAGCATAAAAGTAATACATATAACTCCAGTGGTTTATTCCATAACTTCAGAATTGATATGACAGGCGTGGGTGAGAAACAGATTAATAATTATGTAAATCTTTGCTAGAAATTCTTCTCTCTGTGAGAAGAATGTGAATCACCAAAAACACAAGATGAAAGTGAATGAGATGAAAAATTTACAAGTGGAGATTGATGGAGCAGGGTGGAGAATTCGTAAAAAAGGAATTAAATATTGATCTGTTTCTCACCACATCTATCATGCTTCTGAAAACATGGATTAAACCACTAGAGTCACATGGATAAGACTACTTTTATGCTGATTTATTTGATTCACTTTCATTGAATGGACCAAAAGAGCTGAGATATTCTTTTAAAAATCTTAATTTGTGTTCTGCAGATGAAAGTAAGTCATACACATCCTGGATGGCATGAGGTTTAATGAGTAAATTATGAGAGAATTTTCATTTTTGCACACAAACTGATTTTAATGTAATTGTTTCATACATTACAATTTAAAATGGTGACCAGTGTATTAGGAAAATCCGTACTTTAATTACGGGATTTACGTAGGCCTACCTGTCAGTGGGCATGATTAACTGTGTTAATTTTTTAACACATAATTGTTTTATATAATTATTCACACTAAATTAACATATTAAATCAACAGCCCAAGTATTTAAACATGAATTCTTTTTTTATTCTAGAGATTGTCATGTGTCACAAATGGATCCAGAATAGAGATTTAAATTGAGTGTAATCAAAACCTTGTAACGTCCAGTACTGAACTGACACCATGAACATTAGCCCTAATTTTGAAACGATGTGTATTTAACTTAATGGACTGGCCCCATCACATCCATTGTGAGTGCCTTTTACTATAACTGTGATTTTTGCATTCTCAAAAAGTATTTTGTGGTAATCAACATTTTAGTAGGGATGTTAGATACATTGTAGAGACACCCACACAAAAAAACAACAAATGTTCACAGAGTATAATGACTCTCACAGGCCACCAGACGTTTGTAAACTTACAGCAGAGAACTCTTAAAGGAAAATAAAAAAAATAAATGTAATTTGTTTGCCAGCTTAGTACAAGTCACCATCCACAAAATCAAGGACACATCTGGGTCATTTCCTGAGTCATTGGTACTTGTGTGCCTGGAATGCCTCAGTTCATCTCAAGTGACACGGGATGGTGACAGTCATTGTTCGGTCTTATAGACCCATAGTTATGTACATAACTTATGATCTATTTTGACCTCACATAGACCATCACCATGGTCTTTTACCCTGAATGACTAATATCATCAGAGTCATGAGGGATGGAACCCTCACTGCCCTGTTTAGCAGCTGCTGACAAGAGAGCAGACTCCAAAGAAACAGGTTTAACATTATTAACCCTGTAAAATCTTTTAGAAGTACAGGGTGTCCTCCATGAAGCAGCAGAGCAGATATCTGAGAGTACCACCCCTTTAAGTGCTGGCCAGGATGTGCCCATACTCCTGGGGGAGTGTGCAACCAGGCTATCGGGGACTTGTATTTCTGACTTAAGTATGCATGAGCAATCATATGCACTGTCCAGTGAGACAAACGCTGTTTTAATTGTGGCTGACTAAGACTCTTTTTGCCAAAGTGTGTGTGTGTGTGAGTGATATGAAAAGACTGGGTATGCTTCACGTAGGCATGTAGTGCCCTGATGGGGCAAAAAGTGGAAATATCCAGTCCTGTACCCAAATAATGAGGGTCAGGCTCAAGTTCAATCACCTGATTACCTGTATATGGTTTAACCATCTTTAGTAAAAAGGCTGAATTGGGCTAGATGGATACCTCAGCATACTCTGCCTTCCACCTGAGACAGTCTTCACTGACAGATAAAGGGTGTAACTCACTCTCTTGGCTGAACAAATGGCCAGCAAAAAAGCAGCTTTTTATGATCGCGACTTGAGATCAGTCCGTTCCAGAGTTTCAAATGGGCCTTTGGCTAGAGACTGCAACACCACCGTGAGAACCCAAGATGGTGATCTTAATACTCTTCCAGGGCATAGACTGTGTGCCCCCTTGAAAAACTAATTCACCTTTGTACCATTCACCAAATAATGAAAGTGGGACATGTCTGCAATGTAAAACTTTGTTTCACATCTTGTGTTTCAGCTGGCTCCTGTCCGACACCTGGTATGTATGCTGCCCTGAGTGAGGCAAGTCTCGGAAAAGCGTAGCTCAGAAGTTCCCTTGTCACATGAAGACAGCATAATGACTTGGTGCCACCTTGGTGATTGATGTGATACACTGTGTGCATGTTGTCTGTTCTCATTAGAACTTGTTTGTTCTGTATGTGAGGAAAGAGAGCTTTCAAAGAAAGATGGACAGCCCTTAACTACACCACGTCACCACGATTAGTCTCGTTGGGATGTGACCTAAGCGGAATCCTTGAGACAACTAGTTTTTGTTTGCTCAGGGAAGCAAAGTCCGAAATGCATTTCAATGTAACCTTTAGGGTTACCCGTCTGTTGAGTTTGGGGTGAAGCTGAAAGCTGTTCAGCAACCACTGTAATGGTCTTACTCTGAGGAGGCCCAAGGAACCACATATATTGCTGCTTTATTCATTCCCAGCAGCCTCTGAAACTGATGTAACCTCATGTGATTGCTTAACTGAAATGACTGCACTAAATTGGTCATTTGGACCACTAAAAAATTCTATCATTGATAATGCATTCAGATGGAGCCCGACAAATACTGATTGTTGTTGTCTTGGTTCCAAATGGCTCTTTTCCAAGTTTATCCTTAATCCGAGGGACTGTATGTGTTTGACCAATGTCTCCGTGTTCTTGACAACTTGCGATGGAGCACAGTCCAACCAGTCATCCAGGTATGTCAGAATTTTCAGACCTGCTACTTGAAGGAGAAAGAGAGCCACTGACACCATTCTGGTGAAGCGTTGTGGGGACAGGGAAAGGTCAAATGGAAGGACCCTGAACTGGAAGACCTGATCTTGAAAGGCAAAGCACAGAAACCGTTGGTGTTTTTGACAAATGGGCACATGGTAGTACACATCTTTGAGGTCTATCGAGGTGAGCCATTCGCCTGGATGGGATAGCCTGTAGAGTCTGTGCCGTGGTCAGTATTTTGAAAGGCAATACCTTTGTTAAAGTGTTTAAGATGGGTCAAAGCCTACCGTTTTGTTTTGGCACTAGGAAGTATTTGGAATATAACCCAGAAAGCTGTTATATATTGTATCATCTTTGATCGTTTTGAGTACCCAAAGATCTAAAGTATTTGTTTCCCAGCTGTCCAGGCATTGCTGGGAACAGGCATCAGCGACCTCCCCGAAACTGCTATGTGAGGCCTCCCCAGCACCCAGAACGCCTAGGAGTATGTTTCTTCGGTAGCACACCCTTAACCAAAGCTTGGGACTGACCACCTTGTTGACATATGTATCAGTTCTTTGAGGAGAGGCTAACCAGATCTGCCTGTGGGCCAAAACCACCTAGCAGCTCCGAAATATCTGGTAAGTTGAGAATGAGTGAAGAGTGCAGGTTCGATAAAGCCCATGATGTCATTGTCTTCTGACTTAACCATTTTCCTCAAAGAGGCTAAAACTTTTTGCCAGTGCATTGCCTGACCAGGCTGCATGTGTGGCTGCATTGTACATTTTACAAACCAGGCACTCTGTCTTCTGGCATTCCCTTTTAGGGCATTGTGGGTTGTCTGTAATTTTATCTGGACCCAAGGAGATCAATGCCACGATTATACGTTCTACAGGAGGCATGTCACCCATACACTCTCAGGGGCATACTGAAGCTTAGCTAGTCTCCTACAGCCTACATTGAATTTGGGTGCAGCTATAGGATTGTTCCATGCTTTCCTTAGCATTTGAGAGTAATCCTTCGCCACTGGCACAGAAATAGGTAGTTGCATGCGGGAGATACTGTACCTGCCCACACTCCCTGTGTTGTTGCAGCTGTTGTGTCTTCTTCCTGTGTTTCAAGACCAAAGTTTCTTGCTGCACAAAGAATTCAGGTAAGAATGTTAGAACGTGTACTACCATTATCTAAATTGCCAGACATGGACTCCTCTTCCTGGTCCTCTCCAGACTCAGACTGCTAATTACTGTCATTCTCTGCACAAGTCATAGTACTTTGAGGATCAAACTGATTTTCTTTTCCAGCTAATTCACGTAAAGCTGCCAGAATCTGCAGATGCGTATCCTCTTTGGCGCTTGGCCTTCTGAAGTCCTTACCTGTCTGGTCTGAGGCACATCAGGATGGTCATGTCTCCCCAGAGTCTCATTAGAAGCGTATTCCTTCCTACATTTTCGAGAGTGCCCTATCAGTGATGATATAAAAGGGATAGGAGTAGATGATGATACGTCTTGTTTACCGACAACCATCTGGTTGCTAAACCTGGCTCTTTGCACTCTCTCTAGCAATGATAATCCTATCGCAACTGCATATTGATTTTCAATATTGTCTTGTGTATATAAGCCATTCCCAGACAATAAGGACATTATCAATGGCCATCACGACAATGCATAACAGCATGGAAAACATGCCACAGTGAAAGAATGAACTCATGTAGTCACTGGTCCGAACAAAAGAAGGTCACGATAAGTGAAAACCATTTATAGGTACTCCCTTCTGATGACAAGAGATTCAAAACTAAGCTAGGACAAATCACTGCTTTGTTTAATTATTTGCTGGGAAATAAGTCTGGGAACAGGGATTTACCCAAATAACCACTTAAAGTAGCAAAAAATGTTCATGTAATTTTCGCCTTTTTTTTGCCCATGTGTGAACGGATTGTAACGCAACTTTAAAAATTAGCCCTTTCAGGACTTCACACTCACAAGAGTACGATATGGCCCTACATCAGCACTGCTGTAATTACCTATGGCCTGTGGCCTCGTGCCTGCAGCCGAATCACAGCAGTGCTGATGTAGGACCATATAGCACAGTGTGATATTGCTTAATTGCTATGAACCGCATTTGAACGTATGAGTCCTTTTTTTTAGGTGGAGGGTGGTGGCGATGGCATCGTCTGTTGAACGGTTTGAACGAAAGCAAACTACAGTGGGTCTAGTGAGGGGGGCAGCTGGGTCTTAATGTGCCTCCTGACGAGCCTCTTGAAGCACTTCATGATGATGGGTGTGAGTGCGACTGGATTGTAGTTGTTGAGGCAGGACACTGAAGATTTTGGCATGGGGACGATTTGGCCTTGAAGCACGTTGGAACAACGGCACTGCTCAGAGAGATGTTGAAGATGTCGTAAGACAATCTGCCAGCTTGTCTGCACTTCCTCTGAGCACTCTGCCAGGAATGTTGTCTGGTCCAGCAGCCTTCCGTGGGTTGACTCTACGTAGTGTTTTCCTCACATCAGCCGTGGTAAGACTGAGCACCTGGTAGTTGGGAGGAGGGGTGGTCTTCCTCGCCACCACGTCATTCTGTGCTTCAAACCTAGCGTAGACATCGTTCAGCGCATCTGGAAGGGAGGCATCTTTTTCACTGGCAACTGATGTTGTCCTGTAGTTGATGTCCTGGATGCCCTGCCACATGCGCAGCGTGTCGCCGCTGTCCTGGAAGTGACTGTGGATTCTCTGGGCGTGTGCCTCTCTGATGGCCCGGGACAGTTTGGCCCTCGCGGTTCTTAAGGCAGCCTTGTCACCTGCTCTGAAGTCAGAGTCTCGGGTCCGCAGCGCACGCACCTCCGCAGTCTTCCATGGCTTCTGGTTGGAGCGTGTGGTGATGTTCTTGGAGAAGATGACATCATCAATGCACTTGCTGATGTAGCTGGTCACTGATGCTGTGTATTCCTCCAAGTTGGTAGAGTCTCCATATGTTGCAGCCTCCCTGAACATGTGACAGTCAGTACACTCAAAACAGTCCTGAAGAGCAGAGATGGCACCTGCTGGCCAGGTTTTCACCTGCTTCTGGAGCGGTTTTATGTGTCTGACGAGCGGTCTGTATGCTGAAATTAGCATAACAGATGTGGTTTGAGTAGCGGGGGCGGGGCTCCGCCCGGTATGTGCCTGGGATGTTTGTGACAAGATCAAGAGTGATCGCCCCTCTTGTTGCAAAGTCCACATACTGATGGAATTTAGGGAGCACTGTCTTGAGATTCGCATGGTTGAAATCTCCGGCGACAATAAACAGTCCATCAGGGTGAGCGTTCTGCAGTTCGCTCATAGCCCCATACATTTCACAGAGCGCTTCCTTACCGTTAGCGCTGGGGGGAGTGTAAACTCCGGTTATAATAACTGTGGTGAATTCCCGTTGTAAATTAAAACTGTCTGCATCTATCAGTCATGAGCTCTAGAGTGAGCTAGCATAGAGTTATTGCACCATTCTGTGTTGATGTAAACACACAAGCCACCACCGTGAGTCTTCCCGCACAGAGCTGCATTTCTGTCGGCACGAAACAAGGCGAGACCGTCTAGCTTAATGGCAGCGTCCGGAACTCTGTCGCTGAACCACATCTCCATGAAAACAAAGACGCAGCAGTCTCTAAGCTCACAATGCGTAGTCTGCTGGAGTCAGGTGTAGTCCAGTTTATTGTCCAGGGAGCAAACATTTGAGAGCAGGATAGACAGGAGAGCTGGCCGGCTAGGGTTTGTTTTTAGCCTAGTATGGACCCCCGCCCTCTTGCCGCACTTCCCTCTTGCCGCACTTTCGCTTCCTCGCACACCGCTTACGACGTCCCCTCCCCTGGGCCCCGGCATCAGGCGACACCGAGGACTGGAGGCCTGGTCTCTGCAGCAATCCGAGTTTGCGTTGCAACTCTTGCAGATCATCATGCAGCTTGGTTGTTGCATGAATCTTATATTTTAACAGTGTCTGGCGATGGTAGACACGAACACCGGTTGCTCCGATGTGCCGTAAAAGTCATGCTAAGTGAAAAAAATAGCATCATTTTGGATCCGGAGTGTCCGCTGCGTGCCATCGCGCCGCCATCTTGGATCATCTGTAAACATGTAAACAATGACTAATGGATTCACTTTAGGTCACCAACTGGCTCATATTACACACAAAAAGTATCTTTTGCCACCACCTGCTGGCTAAAATGTAATTTCAAAAATAAAGACAGTAACTCCTAACACATATGCACTACGCTTACACTTTAGTATAGAACAGCACAAACACAAGCGGAGTGCTACACACAGTGAAGAGTCTGAGTGCTGATGCTATCACACCATCAATGCTCATGGAACATCTCTCTTCCAATCAGATTCTAGGACCGGAACTAACTGTGGTATATACTACAATAACACATTAAATGTATGCTAGTCAGTGTTCAGGATAATGCAAATATACCCATTCATTAGTGTAACGTAACTTTGTTATACCGAAAATATATACAATCTATTATTATAAAACAATAGTGCATCGATATATCAAAATGACAGTTTTGATGAAATCACATCAATACTGAATTGTCAACATATTTATAATGTAAAATAGTACAGACTATTTTATAAACTGCTACTGTCATCATCCACCAAATTTAGCTAACCGCTATTGATAAAGCTGGCTAGCTAGCTAATGGCGACATTGACTGCATTTATACGATAGCCTATGTATCATGCAAAGATAAGTGATTACTTCAAACTACAGTCTTGCATAGTCAGACGTATATCCACATTTTGATTTAGCATTGTTCCAGCACTGGAGAATCAAATAGATTCTCAAAGTTTGTAGTAAAACAATCATAACTCTGTTATTTTAATTATGCTACCTCATCTGTCAGCATGATGTCGGTGAATCACGCTTGCGCGTGTCTCTATGGAGTGTGCACACGATCACAAGCAACAGGTAGCTGCTACAATTCGCTTAACGGCCACAGGTGTCATTAATAACAAAGGTTTCTGAATCTTACATACTGCACATTTAATGTTAGTTTGATAAAAACTGACTTTGTCCGGAAGTACATAAAACAAACTAAACACTTCAGAGTGTAAATATTCTGCAAATAAACATGCAGTGAAACGGCAGTAATACCCTTCTGCTGTGAACAGCAGACACAGGAATTAAACTAACAGTGCGCCTTAACTACTATCACGTATTAAAACAAAATAGATCTGAAAATACAAGCGAATAACCATACACTTACGAAAGCATCAGAACCAAATAATTCAGTCTTCAGTCAGGTACTTACCAAGATGTGCGTTCCCAAACTGGAGTGCCAAAATACTATATAAAGGAAGAGCAACCTACTACAACCCTTAGGGGCTCCAATGGATTTAATTTGATTCTCTTCACAAAAACACTTGTTTAAACACGAGCTACAAACTAGACTCAATGAGGTGAGAGAGGCAACAGGAAGTGGTCAGCTTTCCCGGATGTTTATATATAGTAAAGCCAACCTCTAAGGCCAGTCAGTTGTCTTTGTTGCTATTAAGTCTTGTGTCATTCATGGTAAAAGATTGTGGTAACGGATTATTATTATTATTATTTATTATTATTATTATTATTATTATCATTTAATTATATTATTACTATATTTCATTTTTCTCAACAGATGAAGCTGGATCTGTAGGGTACATTAACTTTTATCTTTGGTTTCTCCTGGAATTTTTGACATTAATATCTTCTGAAAAATTATTTGTTTATGTCTGCACTGTGCAATTATATGTTTAAGTTTGTGCAGTGTGCAATAATAACAATGCTATTCTGGAGGCACGCGGTGTCAAGCATTTGTGAAATATCAAGCACACATTTTGCAGCAAATATTTAATACAAAAGCAAATATTAAAAGAAATAAAAAACAGGTACTCCTACAAACAGGTGAAAGCACAGCTTTGCAGATTCTAGGCATTCAAGCAGCCAGTTTGTCCAGATACTCAGGTGACATTTCAATTCACCCTGTAGCACTTGCCAAAGTT